>NC_059083.1:31596832-32341173 GCF_020497125.1 Mauremys mutica
TCAAACAATGACTGAGAAACCGTCACCAGCCACTTCCCCGGAGATGCCGATAACCTGAGTGTTGTTAAACTTCTTTCGCAAGCAGAGACCCCAAGGCACAAGAAGATCCCACGCCCTGATCTGGTGCCTCTTGAAAGCAGAGGAAAGATTCCCAAATCACATAAAAGGCTTTTGGATCAATCCCTGAGTGACTTGGTCAGTCACCCTGAGTGCCAGTCACTGCACCCCAAAACTGGGTTCTCTGCACATGCAGTGCAGGGGGGTTGGGGAGGTGAAATCCAGCCCCATCCTGGAGCCGGGACATAGGGCCCCAGCACAGCACAGCCTGTGCACCCTAAAGTCAGCCCCTTCCCCAGCCTGTGCAGGGGTGGGGCCACTGAGAGGGGCTGGCCCTGGGAAGAAGCTGGCACGGCGGGCAGGGGCTGTTCCTCATGGGGAGGAGCTGATCAGCTGCCCTGCCTGAAGCACAACCACTGCCTGTGACACTCTGCACGTGCCCAAGGCTTGCAGTGGCCTCCTGCCCCCAAACTGTGCCCATGTAAAAAAATGGGCAGAGCTCAGTGGCCTTACCACCATGGCCCCTGGTCTACCCTGCTCCAGTGCCCCTGGATCTCCTCACTGCTACATGGGCTAGTTTTAGGGCTTCGTGTCCTGGCCACTGTCGCTTTGGTTGGTAACTTTAGCTACGATCCCAGGGAGATGTTTGCACTGAAATTTTCTCCTAATTTAAAGACAATCTTCTCCTAAAATCTCACCCTGTCTGAATGGTCCTAGGGATTTCCCCTTTTTCTCTCCAGTTCAGACAGCAGAGTGTCTGGAAGAGGAAAGGAGAAGAGAGGTGAGATTTAAGGCTTTCATATTAGAACAGCGTCCCCAGTCTGAACTCCTAGAGCTGTGTTTTCATTATGACAGAGAAATAGACAGAGACACACTCGGGTATTTAATCTGAAGCCGTCTCTTTTGGTTCTCACTCAGGCATCTCCCAGCAATGGAACCAACATCCATGAAGCCTCACAAGCATCCCAGGACAGACAATCTGTAAGTGAGATTTACTTTTCCCTCATCATCCACTCCCACCCCTCAGACTCCAGTTGGTTTGTCTCATTCACTTGCTGCCTTTTGTCATAACCTAGACCCAGATCATGCAAAGACTTTGGCATACAAGTAACTTTACCCACTTGGGTCCCTTTGAAACTAACGGGATGTTCAGAGTGCCCTGGAGCGCAGGCTGCAGCCCCCCTGCACCACTGGGATTCCCCTTCCAGGAGACACTGGAGCTGCTTCTCCTCCAGCAGTTAGTCCAATCTGTCCTCTTGCTGCTGCAGCCTCACTGCTATTGGCAGTGTGCTCGCTCCAGCAGTGTCAGCATGTTTACATGCACCCATCTGGGAATCACACCTCCCAGGTGCTGTGTAGATGTGCCCTCAACCAGTGATGAGCTGCCAAAATCTTAACAACCGGTTCCCTATAAAAAGTTCTGATTTAAGGGGGGGGAGTGGGGGAGGGGCCAGGGAGAGATCGTCATGGGGCCAGAGGCCCCTGCAGGGCCTGGGCCAATTGCCCCACTTGCCCCCTCCCCTCTTCTCTGGCCAGCCCTGGAGTTTGCAGCAGCCCCCCCCCCCCCCCCGTGCGGGGCCATTCAAAATGTGGCACCAGGACGACTCCAGAGCTCAGCTGAGCTGCCCAGCTGATGCCGGCAGCTGGCCACGCTGCAGCTGGGGGGAAGCGGGGGAAGGGCCGGGGGAGCCTCAGCCTCCCCAGCTGGGAATCCTGGGAGCAACAGGATGGTCCGGCCCACAGACCAGAGTTCTTTGCCCACCCTTTGGCCCTTTAACAACCGGTTCTCCACGGAGGTCTAATTTTAGCAACCGGTTCTTGAGAATCTGTGGGAACCTGCTCCAGCTCACCACTGCCCTCAACCCAACTAGGACATTCTTAATGTAGGTACCGTCTGATTGAGCTCTCCCCTGACACCGAGTGATGAGCTGGGGAAGAGGACTTCAGGAGCTGCCCTTGTTTGCATGGACACACCCACCCTGACTCGGTGCGCAGCATGATGGGGCTGCTTTGCCCAAACGATCCCTTTTGGCTGGTATTGGATCACCAGTCAGTTTGCTATTGGGGACTCAGATACCAAAGTAGGGGTAGGCAACCTATGGTACATGTGCCAAAGGCGGCACGCGAGCAGATTTTCAGTGGGGGATAGAGAATAAGACTGAGAATATATTATTGCCCTTATATAAATCCATGGTACACCCACATCTCGAATACTGTGTACAGATGTGGTCTCCTCACCTCAAAAAAGATATTCTAGCACTAGAAAAGGTTCAGAAAAGGGCAACTAAAATGATTAGGGGTTTAGAGAGGGTCCCATATGAGGAAAGATTAAAGAGGCAAGGACTCTTCAGCTTGGAAAAGAGAAGACTAAGGGGGGATATGATAGAGGTATATAAAATCATGAGTGATGTTGAGAAAGTGGATAAGGAAAAGTTATTTACTTATTCCCATAATACAAGAACTAGGGGTCACCAAATGAAATTAATAGGCAGCAGGTTTAAAACAAATAAAAGGAAGTTCTTCTTCACGCAGCGCACAGTCAACTTGTGGAACTCCTTACCGGAGGAGGTTGTGAAGGCTAGGACTATAACAATGTTTAAAAGGGGACTGGATAAATTCATGGTGGCTAAGTCCATAAATGGCTATTAGCCAGAATGGGTAAGAATGGTGTCCCTAGCCTCTGTTCGTCAGAGGATGGAGATGGATGGCAGGAGAGAGATCACTTGATCATTGCCTGTTAGGTTCACTCCCTCTGGGGCACCTGGCATTGGCCACTGTCGGTAGAGAGATACTGGGCTAGATGGACCTTTGGTCTGACCCGGTACGGCCTTTCTTATGTTCTTATGTTATGGCACTCACGCTGCCTGGGTCCTGGCCATCGGTCCGGGAGGCTCTGTATTTTAATTTAATTTTAAATGAAGCTTCTTAAACATTTTAAAAACCTTATTTACTTTACATACAACAATAGTTTAGTTATATATTATAAATTTATAAAATGTTAAAATGTATTACTGGCACGCAAAACCTTACCTTAGAGTGAATAAATGAAGACTTGGCACAGCACTTCTGAAAGGTTGCCGACTCCTGTACTAAAGTGTTGCTATCCTTGTTGTGTGAATCAAGGGCAGCAGAACTGTGCTTTACATACCCTGATTGAGGGGCTTACCCTCAACTAAACAGCCCTTGCTGGGCAGGAGATGTTGGTGCCAAAGACTAGTGGAGGTGTGAGAAGGTGGTGAGATATCTGTGCTAGATGGTATAAGCCCTGGCTGCTCTCCAATCCTTTCTGTGTCCACTGTATAATAATAGAGCTGGTAAGATTCAATGGGATGTTTTGTTACATACCAACAGATCTGCAATCACTGATTGTCAGGTCTAAGGTCTTCGTTGGGAGAGTTTTTCTGATACCATAGACTGCCCTGTCTGTGCTATCAGTGAGGCTCCCTCACTAGCACTGAAATCACTGAAAGCTGTGCTAAGTGGTATGATGTGAAGATGTCACAGAGAGTATAGGGCAGCGAGCCAATAACTGGCTGAGCAGCTGGTGCGGTGGTAAGTAGAGCTGTGAGTGGCAGGCAAGGCAGCCGGTGCCAGAGCAAATGTCTGGACAGTGGAGCAATCAAGATTCACTGACCACCACCACCACCACCACCGCCACCAGGGTGAGAGGTGAACTCTGCAGATGCACCTCTACATTCTGGGTCTTCACTGTGAGTGCTGCAGAGGGAGAAGGGGTGGGCACGTTAAAGGACATTTTGGTTGCTTGAATTAAGAACCTGAGACAAAAGGTCACTGCCCAATGTATTCCAGGGTGATTGTTTTGCTCATGGAATTATGTTTATTAATCCAGCTTGCAGCATTTTTCCAAATGCATGCTGTGCGATTTCCCTCCTTTCATTCAAAGGTTCTGTTCTACACTCACACTCCGTGCTTGTGAGAGGGGAAGTATTGCCTCTAGAGGCACCCAGGGGTGATGTGTAATTTTCTCAGGTTACTGGGTGGGGCTGGAGCCGGTTCTGTTGTATTGTTGAAAAGGAACCCCTAGATCAGTGGTTCCCAAACTGGGCTTCATGAACCCCTGGGGGTTTGCGAAATGGAACAGGGGGTTCTCGAGGAATAATTCCCTAATGGCAGACAGAGCTGTCCCTAGGGACTCTAGGCAGCACGGGTCAGCAGCCCAGATCTCCTGGACTTCCAAGAGCTAAGGAGATCAAAGCAAGCATCTCTATCACACTGCGGGGATTTAAACTTCAAGATTCCTTATAAGAAATAGAAAGCGAGGTGGATATTTTTGGCTGTTTTTAAAATTAAATAGGCAGCTAGGATTGTTTTTAAACTTATTATGAAGAACAAGTTTAAGTTTTATTGTAATGCGCATTGTTTGCCTGGACTGCTGAAGACCTGAATGCTTGTGTAGGAGGAACTCTTTGAGTTGGCTTCTTAAATACCTTCCTGCTCTTTCACATATGATGCTCCTTGATGAAACCTAGGAGCCTTGTCTTATAACAGGCTTATTCAAAGTGACACAAGCTACGAAAGTGAGAGCTTGGAAGTGTGCTGCCGTTTACATTATGTAATAAAAATACTGTCCCGATAAGCGATGATTAATAATAAATAGTATTTAATAAGCATGTCATAAAAACAAATTTTATGTTTCCAAGATCACTGCTTTTATAATTTATAGTGAGGTCAAGGAGAATATCCCTGGAAATACTCATTTTTAGGAGGGGGTTCACAGGACTTGACATTTTAGTGAAAAGGGTTCACGGGTTGTTAAAGTTTGGGAACCACTGCCCTAGATATTGAACCCAGGCCTGGTTGCTGCCAGCTCCCCGTAGCAGAAGGGTTATATTAATACACAGTGAGGGCATCCACAGTCACACACAGACTTGGAACAATAAGTGGAAACTAAACCCCCTTGAGTTATTTCAGTGGCAATGTGTGTGCAGAGGAGCCTTGGCTTGGCTGTGTCTTGCTGAACATCTAACCACCCGCCTGGGACCAGCCGGGCTACAGGGGCTCCCTGGGTTAAGGTCAGAGGCAGCTGGTGTGTGCTAGTGACAAGGCAGGAAAATGGCAACAATTCATTAATCTGGAGCAAACCTGGAGCTGAAGGGTGATTTCATGGTAAATCCTCTAAGATTTATGTCATCGCTGTTACTGCCCAAAAGGGTCCGAGGTACTTTGCAAGAACGAGACCGACTCCACACTGAGAGTAATTGGCTTTAATGAAGGTAAAGTGACACATTTGCAACGGGGACCCCAAGCGTTGCTGTCACTGAGACGGGGACCCAGCGCCCTGTAGCTCGGCCTGGGGTGAAGTCCTAAAACAAACACAAAGCATGCTCATTTTATACAAACAGCAGCATATTAGCTTATACATAATGCAATAAAAACTCTCCACCCTCTGGGGCTGCCCCCCTGGCCAACAGCCAGGGGCTTGCCACGCAGCAGTCCCAGCCGGTTGAGGCAGGTTAAAGCTAGCATGCTGTGTCCTACAATAACCGGAGGCTGAGAAAGCGGAATTGCCTGAGCTAAGCCATAACAAAATCTTCCAAGGTTCCCTAGACTGCTACAATCGCAATCTGAAGGTCACAGCTGAGCCCCTTCAGAACACAAGCTAAGAGCTAGAAAGAAGAGTTTAGGTTTTAATTTTGTAAAACTCCAAACACAAAAGGGAAAGTAACAATCCAACCCATTCCCCATCCCAATCCCCCACCCTGTTCCAGCTGCCCCAGTCTCTTCCTGTCATTTTGTCTCCTTGGGCCAATACCGAGTTCATTATCACTGTGCTGACTGGGTCTGCTGGGGGGAAATACAAGCCAGGGATCCACGTTTGGGCTTTGTCTGACTCTGGGCAGAGGAGTGTCAGGCTGGAGAGAAGGGACAATGGGGACTGCTCGGCACACAAAGCTGGACATGCTCACATCCACAGTTAGCAGCAATTGCTCCTCTGCACGGGCTCTTTGCTGCTGGAGCTCCCCGCAAATGTTTCCCACCAACGCATTTGCCTCCACAGGTCTAGATTCTGACTGTGGTTGTCCCATTGCTCCTTTGACCTGAGCAGTTAGCCAGTGTTTGGGGCCTGGCTAGGTGCTTCCATTGGCTAGACTAGACTGAACCCACCACCCAGCCTAGTCCATCCCGGAGCCCAGGACTGAGGGCAAATGTCCCCACACCCCCAGGCCACCTGTTTCCACTCCTGGTCTCTCCCAGCGCTGCCAGTGATTCTGTATGGCTGCATCAGGTGGGATTTCAACCGGACCCCCCGCCCCGGTAAATTCACCCCTGTTTTGCAACCGCTCTGCCCCAAGAGCACCTTCCTTCCCTGCCCTAGAGCTCTTGGATGGATAGAAAGCTGAGCTGGGCATTTGATTGATCTGGAATATTATCATGCCCCCACCTTAAAAAAAACTTAATATCCACACAGCTTTGGGGGGGAATAGCCCCCCCCCTCCAAGCCGGTCTAATTTATTGTTGTAGGGCAAACAAAGGAGCCATAGTTTAATGGAAATATTCAGCCCCTACAGCGGCCTTACAGCAGGGAAAACAGAGTTGATGGGAAGGGAACTGGTTTGGATAGGAGCCCCAGTCCCCTTCCTTTGCAAAATAATTTGGAGAGGGGAATCAGATCACTTCGTGCCTCAATTTCCCCTCTTGTGTGTGTGTGTGTGGGGGGAGATATGTCTCAGCCTGCCCTGTTGCAGACCTTTCGCATTCTCCCCTCTTGATGTATTTGATTTCCTCCTCCAAACCTCCCTCTCTCTCTCACCTGGAGTTCACAGCACTAAGTACCGGCTTGGGGCTTTTCTCCTGGGTTACATTACATGATCCCAACTTTAGTTTTGAAACAGACACAGGCAGGCACAGACTCACCCTCAAACAGCAACACCACCGAAAACCACACCACCAACCCAATATTACAAACCTACGGGGAATCACAGGGTCAAACACTCACTGCTGGAAGCCCCAGCAGCTGCTCAGGTGAGTGAGGTGCACTGCAGAGATTCCTGTCTCCCACCGGACCAGAAGCTCCCTCGGCGTCTCCTCCAGGTAAGTGCTGGGGGGAGGGGAGGGGAAGGAAGGCTGCAAAGCACAAGTGCCTTCTCCCTCCTCCCCCCTTTCCTCTCCTGACCTGCAACACCCACGCGGCTGCCTCTGCCTCAGCCCTCTGCCGGCCAGTGTCTCTCATTGCCTAACAGCAACAGCTGCTGCTTCCGGGAGAGACGCTGCCGGCGCGGGGCCCTCTCCGGTGCGGGGCCCAATTCGGAGGAATCGGGCAAATGGGCCTAAAGCCGGCCCTGCTCCACACAGATAACAAGGAACAGGCTGACCCATCCCAATGACAGGGCCAAAAGGGTAATATGATGGATAGAGTTGTTTTGTTCAAACCAACATGTACAAGATGAGAGGCGGCACCTTACTACATAGAGGGGTTGTACCTTGCTACATAGAAGGGTTGCACCTCAATACGTCAGGAGTGATGTGTAACTTGTTTGTACCTGTGTATAAGAATGCATCCCTGGGGCAGTTTCTTTGTCCAGCCGAGGGGGCAGTGGAAAGTCCCGCCACTGACTTAGCTGGGTCCATTACCAGGGAGCACAGAAGTACTGGTTTCAGAGTAGCAGCCCTGTTAGTCTGTATCCGCAAAAAGAACAGGAGTACTGTGGCACCTTAGAGACTAACAAATTTATTTCAGCAGGAGCTTTCGTGAGCTACAGCTCACTTCTTCGGATGCATAGAATGGAACACAGAGAGAGGAGATATTTATACATACAGAGAACATGAAAAGGTGGAAGTATGCATACCAACAGGAAGAGTCTAATCAATTGAGATGAGCTATCATCAGCAGGAGAAAAAAAAACACTTTTGAAGTGATAATTAAGGTGACCCATAGAAGGTGTGAGGAGAACTTAACGTAGGGAAATAGATTCAATTAGTGTAATGACCCAACCATTCCCAGTCTCTGTTTAGGCCTGAGTTCATTGTGTCTAATTTGCATATTAATTCAAGTTCAGCAGTCTCTCGCTCATCTCAGTTGATTAGACTCTTCCTGTTGGTATGCATACTTCCACCTTTTCATGTTCTCTGTATGTATAAATATCTCCTGTCTCTGTGTTCCATTCTATGCATCCGAAGAAGCGAGCTGTAGCTCACGAAAGCTCCTGCTGAAATAAATTTGTTAGTCTCTAAGGTGCCACAGTACTCCTGTTCTTTTTTCATAAGTACTGGCTAGCTGCATCTTAGCAGCACCTTGGACTTCGTTTGCCAGGGAGCTGGAGACTGTGTTTCTCTTCGACAATAAACCTGGCCGACGTGCTTTCGTACCTTACTAGAGTCTGTGATCATTGGGGGTTCTCTCGGGGTCTGCTGGGTCAGCTATCTGCGCAGAGCCGGGGCAGCACACGGTGGGAACACACACATGCAGCCGATTGATATCAACATTGAACAGAGCAGAGCACCACACCGGTAGCATCTGACAACACCACGCAGCAGCCTCCAGGGTCACAGGGACGGCATGATAGAAAGTCCACAGGGAGAGGTCACAGAGACAAGGGTGTGTGTGAGGCTAGAGAGGCTGATTTCCGGGCTCCCAGAGAGCTATTCCCCCGCCCACCGCCTGCGTGTCTCAGGGACACAGTCTGAGCCGGGATCCTGGCCCCACCCAGAGCCAGGATTCTCTCCCCAGGGACGGAGCCCGGCGGGAAAGTGAAGATCGGGGCCTGGTCACCAGCATCCATAAATGTCACCTGCCCCCGGTCACAGTCCAGACAAACCCGGATCCTGCTGGGGGCCCAGCTCAGGGGCAGGGGGGTCACAGGGGAGGTGAGAGCCCAGAACTGACCCTCCCACTGCTCCACAGCCCAGATCCCCCCTCAGGGCTACGGCTGATCCCACCCTTCCTCCCCACAGACTCTCTGGCCACCCCCACAGCCCACAGAGGCTAGGGACACTTCAGAGCATGGTTTTGCCTGATATTTGGTGTTTGTTAAAGCCCCAGCTCCTGGAAGCATGTGACGAGGTGAGACGCTTGGCTTTTGTTTCCTAAACAAAGGAAGTTTCTAGCTTTCTTGATGGCAGAGAAAAATGTAACAATGTGATCCGAATACAACCTAAAGGTCTGAGAAGCCAGACAGCAAATAGAAAGAACCCAGCATTTATTATTAACTATTATTTTTAAGTCTCATGGTTTTTAAGGCAATCTCATCATATCACAGGTCCTGCCTCATGATTTTTAAACGTTTGGAATTGGCAATACTGCGAGAATTCAGGCCTTAACTCTATTCACTACCCATGGAAAGTCCCCTAATTTAATGCCATCATTTATCTAAACCAGCAGAATCAACAGAAAGGGAAACAGAGAGGGCAAGGTGTGGGAATGCACATGGAGCCAGGCTGTGGGCCCAAGCAGCAAATGAGCACAGGCCCCCTGGAGTAAGGGTGAAGTAAAGAGAGAAATTAGAATGTTGATTTTTATATTTAGGTCCTTAGAGCCTTTGCTGGAAACAAGAGGCCTGACAACAAACTGATCGCTGCCAACGCACTATTGCCAGCACCGCGTAATCAAAAATCTTGAGGTTGGCTGAAGGGTTTTCTTCTAAAAAATTACATTCTGGAGTTTTTGTTTGTTTCGAAGCATTCATGATTCACTCCGGTCACGTTCTCAACCCTTTCTACTCAGCCATGAGAGCAAGACACTGACCTTTGTTAAAGCGAGAGCTGAGATTGTCACATAATCACAGGATTCCAGGAGCTGGGGTGTTAAGAGAAACACCAGCTAGTGAAAGGGTCAGTGTGAAATCAGGCAAGTTTGTGACAACACCAATGTGATGTTTTTGTGAGTTGATGTGGAGAGGAAACAGCTGCACTTCTAGCAATTGCAGGTCCGTATCTGGCCCCCATCCCTGCACTGTCTGAGCACCTCACAAATGCCAATGTGCTTAGCCTCACCATACTGCTGTGCAGAGACAACCTGCCTGCAGTGTTGGGGGGAGGGGGCAGAGTGAGGGCAGCACCTTTAGCTGATGTTACTGAACATGTTCAGTCTCTGTGAACATGGTCACTACAAGACAGGCAGCAAATATGGGGGACACATGAACTCATGTGCCCTCTTCCCCCGTCTCCCACACCCATATGATGCCTCTGCTGCTGTGAGATGGGGAAGGGCTGTTTCCCCCTTTTTAGAAGAGGGGAAATTCAGGCCCAGACAGAATCAGTGAATTCACACAGAGCAGAGAACAGAACCTGGGTAACTTAGCGCATTCGCTACTGGGCAAACCTTTCCCTCTGCAGCCGGATCCTGGGAGAAGAGGATAAGGAGCTGGATGGACACGCTCAGACACAGTTTGTCTGATAATCATCTCACTGACCCTCCCCACAGTCCCTAGGCCAGTCTGTGCAGAGTCAGGTGATAATGGGGATGTCACCAGTCCTTGATGTGGCCTTTGTCCTTGGCCCAATACTGACACCATAATCACTGGGTGGTAACTCCTTTCTCTTCATGATTAATAATGCCTGAATCTGTAATTTTCACTCCATACATCTGAGGAAGTGGTTTTTTTACCCACGAAAGCTTATGACCAAATACATCAAACTCAGGGTTGTGAGTTCAATCCTTGAGGGGGCCATTTAGAGATTTGGGGATTTAGCAGGGGATTGGTCCTGCTTTGAGCGGGGGATTGGACTAGACCTCCTGAGGTCCCTTCCAACCGTGTGATTCTATGAAATTTGTTAGTCCTTAAGGTGCCACTGGTCTCCTCATTGTTTTTGTGGCTACAGACTAACACAGCTACCCCCTATTACTGTCTGGGCTGGTTCTGTTGGGTGGAAATATGAGCCAGGGATCCTCGTTTGGGTTTTGTCTGACTGTGGGCAGAGGAGTGTCAGGCCAGAGAGAAGGGACAATGGGGACTGCTTGGCACACAAAGTTAGACATGCTGAAGTCCACAATTAGCAGCAATTGCTCCTCTGCACAGGCTCTTTGCTGCTGGAGCTCCCCACAGCTGTTTCCCACCAATAGATTTCCCTCCACAGGTCTAGATTCTGACTCAGGTTGTACCATTGCTCCTTTGACCTCAGCAGTTAGCCAGTGTTTGGGGCCTTACTAGGTTCTTCCATTGGCAGGAGAAATGGATTATAGGAGTCAGGTATTTCTGTGATGCAATCTGTATTAGTTACAAACGATGTCCACACATTCCTGTGCCCTGAACACGGTTCAAACAAACAGCAGCTGGCAATTTTCTTACTTAGGACTCCATGTCTGCCTTTCCAGGGAACCCTGGGCCTGAAGCAAACTCTGTTACTCAGTTTCCTGTTAGGATCACACTCAGGACTGGTTCTCTTGGCTTTCTGCCTCACGCCCACCAAGCTGCCAGCCAGTCCCTCAGCCCCTGTGTTTCCAGGCAGCTCCAGGGAAACCCCTCTTAGGCCTGCTCAACACTTAACACTTACATCAACCTGGCAACATTATTCAGGGCTGGGAAACTTTGTCTGCTCTGAGTGCCACAGCTAGATCGACCTAACCCCCGGTGCAGACAATGGAATTCTGCCAGTGACCTGGCTACGGCCTAACAGAAAGGGGGATTAACTAGAGCAATAGAAAAACCACTTCTGTCAATGAAGGAAGCATCTACATTAGGGCACTTCAGGGACACAGCTGTAACGTTGTAGCTCTGCCACTCTAGCCACTGGCCCACCCCTAAACCTTAGGTTAATCTAGCTACATTGCTGTCAAGGTTCCCCCCCCCCCACTCTGAACTTTAGGGTACAGATGTGGGGACCTGCATGGACCCTTCTACGCTTAACTATCAGCTTAGATCTGGTTTTGCAGCCACCATCCAGATTCCTCAGTCAGGAACACCCCCCTTCCTCCTAAAACCTTCCCCTCCCTTGAGAGACTTTTTCACCAAGTTCCTGGTGAACACCGATCCAACTGTCAGGGACTCGAACCCCGACAGCGAAGTTCGTTGTCTGACCGCAGAGAGACAGGCAACACCAGCAAGGTCCGATCAAAAGCTCTTTATTGACAAGTGCACGCGTCAATAGAGAGCAACTTGTCTCCAGAGAGAACCAGCCCCCCTTTACAGCTTAGTATTAGCCTATATAGACAGTTTTATTACGTCATAGATCATTCACTTGAGCAACCCACCCCCTTTGTCTAACAACTAGAAATTAGACACCTTTTAATATATACGCATGCCTAGTCTCTACAGCATTAAATTGTTAATATTTTAACAAGCACCAAAAGTTAGGAATGTAAGGGAGTTAAACACACCGAACACTAAACCAGGGAGTTAGAGTCAGAACTGTGAGATGCTTGTGTTTCTTATCAGTTCTTCAAACACTGTTTCTAACACAACACAGCTGGTACCAGCCCCCTCACTTATCTCACTCTTTCCCAGGGCTTTATGAGACAATGCTGCTTCTCAGTATTTTTCCACTCTGGGATTACCCAGAAACCTCTGTTAGCCTGACTTCAGTCAGGTTGGCATAACTGGTTTTGTGCTACATCTTTATTCAGGCCTAACACAACCCCTTGGATCTTAACACAAGGAGAATTTAACCATCCCCTCTCCTTTCCCCCACCACTTCATGGTGAGTCCAGATTCAATCCCCTTGGATCTTAAAACAAGGAAAAATCAATCAGGTTCTTAAAAAGAAAGCTTTTAATTAAAGAAAGAAAGGTAAAAATAATCTCTGTAAAATCAAGATGGAAAACACTTTACAGGGTAATCAGATTCATACAACCCAGAGGAACCCCTTCTAGCCTTAGATTCAAAGTTACAGCAAACAGAGGTAAAATCGTCTCAGCAAAAAGGAACATGCCTTGTCTGGCTGTTACTTACAAGTTTAAAACATGAGAGACTGGTTCAGAAAGATTTGGAGAGCCTGAATTGATGTCTGGTCCCTCTAAGTCCCAAGAGTGAACAACCCCCAAAACAAAGAGCACAAACAAAAGACTTCCCCCCACCAAGATTTGAAAGTATCTTGTCCCCTTATTGGTCCTTTGGGTCAGGTGTCAGCCAGGTTTCCTAGCTTCTTAACGCTTTAAAGGTAAAAAAGGATTTTGGTGTCTCTGGCAATGAGGGATTTTATAGTACTGTACACTGGAGGGCTGTTCCCTTCCCTTTATAGTTATGACAACTGCTCAGAGCTGTGAAAACTTACACACCCTGTGTGATGTAGTTAGGTCAATCTAACACCTGATGTAGATGCAGACTGCTCAAGGGAAAATTTTTTGTTGCTCTAACTACTGCCTCTCCTGGAGGTGGATTTATTGCATTGATGGTAAAACCTCTTTTCTCCTCCTGCACCCCCAGAAGTTCTTCACCCCTTCCCCTCCCATATCTGGTGCTGCAGGGAGAGAGGGGGAGGAGCTTCCAGGAGTCACAGAGCTAAGAGGCCAGAGGTTGGGTAGACAGGAGTCCTCCAGGGCATAGGGGCTAGGATTACTTGGCTAGAGAAACCCATTTTTCCATTCTCAGTGGGCTCTTCCCCACGATGTCTCAGTGGCACTGTCTGACCCAGGATCCCCAGAGTCCTCCTGGATCATAGAGGACAGGAGCAAACAGGCTGCACAGTCCCTGGGTCAGTGATGGGATTGGCTTCTCTACCACACAGGAGCCTCCAGGATCATAGAGACGGGATGATAGAAAGGCCACAGGGAGAGGTCATAGAGACAAGGGTGTGTGAGGCTAGAGAGACTGATCTCAGGGCTTCCAGTGAGCTATTCCCCAGCCCCTCCCCTGTGTGTCTCAGGGACACAGGCTGAGCCGGGATCCCCCCACCCAGAGCCAGGGTCGGATTCTCTCCCCAGGGATGGAGCCCGGCGGGAAAGTGAAGATCGGGGCCTCGTCACCAGCATCGATAAATGTCACCTGCCCCCGGTCACAGTCCAGACAAACCCGGATCCTGCTGGGGAACCGGCTCAGGGGCAGGGGGGTCTCAGGAGAGGTGAGAGCCCAGAACTGACCCAGCCACTGCAAAGCCCAGATCCCCCCCTTAGGGCTAAGGCTGAACCCTTCCTTCCTCCTCACAGACTCTCTGGCCACCCCCACAGCCCAGAATAGCCCACCCCCCACCTCCACCTCCCAGCAATGTCTCCCCGAGGTGAATCCCTCACAGCCCAGCACACAACCACAAGTATCAAATCTCTCAGGGTTCTTGGGCAGTCGCTGCCGTCTGTCTCCCCATCTCACACTTTTCCGATCCTCAGACAGGACGAGGTTGGGATGAGCCGTGTCTGGATCCAGAGTCACATTCGCTGGGGAGAGAGAATCAGAGCGTTAGGGGCAGAGCTCGGCCCTGGGGGAAGCTGGGACCATTTCTCAAACTCCCCAGCAGCCCCGTCCTGGCTGGGTCAGTCCTGGATCCCAGGGAGCTGCCTCTGTCCTGGGCACCTGAGACTGAGCAGGGAGGTTACTGCAGCTCCTCAGAGTAGTGATCAATCTATCGGGGATCAATTTATAGAATCTAGTCTAGACGAGATGAATTGATCCCCGAGCTCTCTCCCCGTCAACTCCGGTTCTCCCCCGCCGCGAGCGGAAGCGGAGTCGATGGGGGAGGGGCAGTATCTTAGCTCAACCTCCCCCACCCCTTAGCATAGACCCGGGCCTAGTGTGTTTCTCATTTGCTTCCAGAAGCTTCAGCTCCCTGTTCCCTCTGCTGGGGCTGCTCCATTCCCAGGGGCACAGACACATCCAGGAAGGGATCAGAAGCTTTTATTGAGCAGGGAGCAGAGGAGGCCGGTACCAGCTTTATACCCCAGAGAGAAACTCCCTCCCCTAAGGCAGCCTCCACTCCCAGGCCAGGGAACAGAGAGGAAGGTGCAGCATTGGGGAAGATCTGCTTAAAACCATAGAGTAGGAGGTGGCACTGTTGATCTGTTTCCTTATTAAAACCTGCCCAGGATGGGTTTCTGGGGGGGCCTAAGAGCAGCCCCCAGCCCAGGTCCCCGCTCACTGGAATGTGATGTTGGCTTGGGATCTCCCCAGGAGTTCCGGACCCTTGGTAGAAGTTGGGGGTGGGGCACGAGGTCCCACCACTGGCGGCCCCGCATACTCCGTGGCCCTGCCCCATTACTCCTCTTCCCACCAAGTCCCTGACCCCTGGGAGCATTGCCTGCTGGGGAGAGCTCATGACCCTCCACCTGTCCTGGGTGGGTCTCTGCGGGCCTGAGAGCAGTCCCAGTCCCATGTACACGCTCCCCGGGGTGCTCCATCCAGAGCAGGTGGAGGGTGCAGGGCTCAACAGGGCCGCTCGGGCTCCCTGGGTGGGAGCCCAGCTCTGGTTTCTGGCCTGGCCAGGGGCAGGGTCTCGGGGGAAGAGGAGCAGGGGTGGGACTGCTGAGAGGGGCCAGTGCAGGGAAGAGGCTCCAATCTCACCCTGTCTGTGTGCTCTGAGTGGTTCCCCTCTTTTTCTCTCCAGTGCAGACGGCAGAGTGTCTGGAGGGGGAAAGGATAAGAGAGGTCAGATTTCAGGCTTCATCTTTATAACAGTATCATCACTCTGATCTCCTAGAACTGTGTTTTCATCATGACACAGAAAGAGACGGAGACACACTCAGGTATTTAATGTGAAAAGGTCTGAAACCTCTTTCCTCTCTCATTCAGGCATCTCCCAGCAATGGGCCCAACATCCTTGTGAACTCCCAACTTGTCAAAAGACATGAAATTGTAGAAAAGATCCTTGGGTCCTGATTCTGTCATCCCAGATCTGCTTAGGTTTCATCAGGGGAAGTTTGAGTCGTAAGACTGACGTCCCAGTTATGCTGGTACACCCTCAAGGTGATATTGGACACTGGACTATGAACTATTTCTGAAGAGCTAGAAAGCTCGCCATCTCCGCTATGAATCTGAACCTCGATGAATCAAACGCATGTCTGTATGTACACTGATCTTTTAACCATACTCTCTCTCTTTTGTTTTTTAATAAAGTGTAGTTTCGTTAACAAGAAATGGCTGTAGCGTGTATTTGTGTAAGATCTGAAACATTTGTTAACCTGGGGAGTAATGTGTCCGACCCTTTGGGATTGGTAGAACCTTTTCTGTTATATGATGAAGTAAGATTTTCAGAAATCGATGTATTTGACATAAGGGAAATGTTTCCTTAAGTGACCTTGTTATTAAGTGGTGTGTTCATTAAGTTCCCCTGTGGGACAAAGAGATGTTTCGACCACACAATGTGGTCAAAGACACCAGACACCCACAATGTGCTGCCCAGGAGCAGTTAGCAAAGTCCAAAAAATCCCATGTGGAGAAAAGGGTCAAAGTGACCCGTGCACATCAGTGTGTAATGACTGGTAATGAACGAATCAGAAACAAGAATAACTTGAAAGTATCTTGGACAGCAAAAGCCCTGCCAGTTAGAAGATACTTACAATGCATAACACACATGCGTGTGTAGTGTATGAGTTATACAAGATACTTCCTATTCATAACATTCAAAGGTGATTGGAAAAGAACTAATAAATATAGCCACCATCCTAGCCACCATGGATGTAGAGGCTCTCTACACAAACATCCCACACACAGATGGAATACAAGCTGCCAGGAACAGTATCCCTGATGATGCCACAGCACAACTGGTGGCTGAGCTCTGTGCCTTTATCCTCACACACAACTATTTCAAATGTGATGACAATATATATCTCCAGATCAGTGGCACCGCTATGGGCACCTGCATGGCCCCACAACATGCCAATATTTTTATGGCCGACCTGGAACAACGCTTCCTCAGCTCTCGTCCACTCACGCCCCTTCTCTACCTACACTACATTGATGACATCTTCATCATCTGGACCCATGGGAAGGAGACTCTGGAAAAATTCCACCACGATTTCAACAGCTTCCACCCCATCATCAACCTCAGTCTGGACCAGTCTACACGGGAGTTCCACTTCCTAGACACCACGGTACAACTAAGTGATGGTCACATTAACACCACTCTATACCGAAAACCTACCGACCGTTATGCCTACCTTCATGCCTCCAGCTTCCATCCCGGGCACATCACACGATTCATTGTCTACAGCCAAGCACTGAGGTACAACCGCATCTGCTCTAACCCCTCAGACAGAGACCAACACCTACAAAATCTCCACCAACCATTCTCAAAACTACAATACCCGCACGAGGAAATAAGGAAACAGATCAACAGAGCCAGACATGTACCCAGAAGCCTCCTACTGCAAGACAAACCCAAGAAAGAAACCAACAGGACTCCACTGGCCATCACATACAGTCCCCAGCTAAAACCCCTCCAACGCATCATCAGGGATCTACAACCCATCCTGGACAATGATCCCACACTTTCACAGGCCTTGGGTGGCCGGCCAGTCCTCGCCCACAGACAACCTGCCAACCTGAAGCATATTCTCACCAGTAACTGCACACCACACCATAGTAACTCTAGCTCGGGAACCAATCCATGCAACAAACCTCGATGCCAACTCTGCCCACATATCTACACCAGCGACACCATCACAGGACCTAACCAGATCTGCCACACCATCACCGGTCCATTCACCTGCCCATCCACCAATGTAATATACGCCATCATATGCCAGCAATGCCCCTCTGCTATGTACATTGGACAAACTGGACAGTCCCTAAGGAAAAGGATAAATGGACACAAATCAGATATTAGGAATGGCAATATACAAAAACCTGTAGGAGAACACTTCAACCGCCCTGGGCACACGATAGCAGACCTTAAGGTGGCCATTCTGCAGCAAAAAAACTTCAGAACCAGACTCCAAAGAGAAACTGCTGAGCTCCAGTTCATCTGCAAATTTGACACCATCAGCTCAGGATTAAACAAAGACTGTGAACGGCTCGCCAACTACAGAACCAGTTTCTCCTCCCTTGGTTTTCACACCTCAACTGCTAGAACAGGGCCTCATCCTCCCTGATTGAACTAACCTCGTTATCTCTAGCTTGCTTGCATATATATACCTGCCTCTGGAAATTTCCACTACATGCATCCGACGAAGTGGGTATTCACCCACGAAAGCTCACGCTCCAAAACGTCTGTTAGTCTATAAGGTGCCACAGGATTCTTTGCTGCTTTTACAAATCCAGACTAACACGGCTACCCCTCTGATAATAAATATATAATCTGGATGTGTAAAATACGTCAGACATTGTAAGGAGCATCATAGGAGAAATGCATCATGACCTGCCTGTGCCCCAGGAGAAGGTAAGTGGGCAGTATTTCTTTCAGTATGTCTGTCATTTCTTACTTTAACAGTAACTGTAATGGCAAGACATGCTTTTGGAACAAATAACGGGTTGAATTAATTAGTCTGAGTGTCTTGGACCCTAAGTGTGTGGCATTCTCATCCAACAATTAAATAGAAGCATAATCTAACTATGAACCAATTGACCAGAGCCATTCTCTTTCCACAGTCTCAGACACTTATCCCAGTTTCCCCTCCTAGATCCCTTCTAGGTACCTTTGAACTTCCTCAGAGCCTCCAGTAGAGCAATAGTTTTCTGGGAGAAACCACTGACTCGCTCTTCCAGTTCAGGAGAAATCTTCTCTGGCTGCTGCAACTTCCTCTTCTCACACCTGGAGAGAAACAATGTCATGTGATTACAATTCATTGTGACACTCATTATAAGTGGTTGCCAGGGAGTCGCTGCTCTAATGGGCCTGGAGTTAGAATTCCTCTGCTTTTCCCAGCTGCAGAAATCTGTCCCCTAGGAACTAGACTGAGGCACCAACTCCCACATCCCCAGCTCATTCCACGCAGGTCTCCAAACAGTCTTCAGGTGGGAAAGACTCTTGACCACTGCTGGCCTGGGCTGAATGGTAACCAGGGCCCCAGCAGTGACAGGACCATATTCCATCTCCACTATCCTGAGGAGGCCAGTCCCCCAGGGAGGTGACATCTCTGGGAAATACTTGAGGTCAGTCTTTCCCACTGAATGGAGAATTCCAGAATTTTCTGTGCAAGGGTGAGAACCTCTGGATGAAGTTGATCAGAGAGATTTGTATCTAGAATGTGACCTTTCCCGCACATTTTTCTGTACAGCCCTGGGGAGATGCAGTGCTAACATCACCATTAAGCCCTTTCCCAGTATTGTGAAGTGCGAGGGGGAGTGAGAGGGAGCCACATACCTGCTCAAGGTGCTTCTAACATCCTAGAGGGAAGGGAGAGAGAGAGAGGAAAGACTGTCAGTTCCATTTGATTCCCATAGGGGATCCCAGGGAAGGGATTTTGCAAATATGGGGAAGAGAGGCCCTGCCCTGATCCAAGGGCCATGGATTCCCTGAGCTAACGGGGCTTTTCCATCTCTAAGATCTCTGTCTGTAACTCTGCAAAGAACAATAGTCACTCACATGTCAGCAATGCACACGCCGAGTTACACTCAGATCTCAGACCGCTGGCTCCAGTGCTTATGATTCAGGAGCCCTCCCTTCCCTGTGTGGGGATCTGGGATGTTTCTAACCACAGGCGCTGGCTTCTAATTTGTCCCTGGAGGTGCTCAACCCCAGGCCCTGCCCCGATTCCACCCCTTCCCCAATGCCACACCCCCACTCTCCCTCTTACCACTGAGGCAGGTGGGAAGTGCTGGGAGGGAGGGGGAGGAGTTGATCGGTGGGCATGAGGTGCTAGGAGTAGAGGGGGGAGCTGGCTGCCAACGGGTGCTAAGGACCCACTAATTTTTTTTCATGGGTGCTCTAGCCCTTAAACACCCATGGAATTGGTGCCTCTGTTTCTCCCTGTCTCACCTGCAGGAATTCACTCGCTGGCTTCTGACACTTCCCCTCCAGCTCACTGATCAGCTCACTGAGATGGGAAATCTGCTCGGAGAGTTTACTGACATTTTCATTCTGGATCCTCACAATCTCCTCATCCAGCTTCCCCAGCTGGGCCAGCAGGAGTCGCTCTTGTTCCTTCAGGAACTGCCACAGTTGCTGAAATTCAGACACAATCTTCTGCCTCTCGGTTTGTGTTTGTCTCTGTATGAAAATAGGGCAAGGGCTGGTCAGGGACATGGATGTAGCCTGGGGTCCTTTCACGGAGAGCTGACTGTGTAGGAAGGAGAACTTTGTTGAAAATCCTAAGATTTCTGACATTTGACTTTACCCTAGGGAGAGGATTCTCTCACAGCTTCCCCTTCAGCCCCTGTATCTCTGAAAGGGAGGTTTCCATGTCTGTCATGTTAGCATATTATGTCATTCATGGTCTCTGGGAATTCAGACCCAGAGCAGCAGGAGGCAGGACTCAGCACTACACTGACAGAGACACCAGGGGAGAAAAAAGAAACAAACATGTTAATGCACAAAATGACCAGACCCAGTGGACAGCACTTCATGGGGACATTCAGTTCACTTGGGGGGGATTTCTGGGCAAGTCACAAGAGCGAGACATTAACTGACCAGCTGAAATGGAAGCTTAGGGCTTGTCTATGCACAAATCTAACTCAGTAATCCATGGTCATGGAGAAACACGCACAAGCCCACATTCACCAAGGCCACACAGGAATCTGCCTCCAAACAGACCTCCCACTGCCAGTCCCTGCTGGTTCATAACAACAGGCACCTACCAGATACTCCTGGCTTTTCCCCTCTCCAGTCACTTTCAATCCCAGCAGCTTTTCTCGCTCTTCCCTCAGAGTCTTCAATTGGGTCTGGATTTTTTCCTGAAGAAACAGAAATGATTTGGGAACTTTAATCTGAATGGTTGAGAGGGGTGTGGAGCTTTTCGTTTTTTCATCCAAGATGACTGTTGGTCCTAATCACTTTGTGTCATTATCAGACTCATTACCAATTCAGATTCAGTCTTTTTAGTAATTAGACAGAGATCTCAATTATAACCACGCATTATTGATATTTGTGAATTGATGAGTGGTACAGAGCATAGCAGGACATTGGAGTCACATGGAGGTGAATCAATAAATCTGTTCTTGAGGTTTAATGAACAAAGTGATACAAATCCCAGAATCCACCAGGTTTTCAATATGGGCTGGGATTTCAGCCCTGAAGCCCTGGGGACTTCACTGGTTGGGCTGAGCTGGTCTAGGCACCGGGGCAAACCCCATGAGACGTCGGGAGGCCATTCGTCTGTTTGGAAGCTCCACAGTCCTAGTTTTGTGGAGCACTATTCGTGTCTGGTAGGCACCCAGCACTGGGTGTGGCTTCGTCCAGTGAAAAAGAGGGAAGAGGAGACCGAGGATGCAGGAGGACACCAGTGAGCGTGGGGGCAGGGGTGTGAGTGGCACTTCCATGCAGAATGATGCAGGTGG
Organism: Mauremys mutica; assembly: GCF_020497125.1. Classification (NCBI taxonomy): domain Eukaryota; kingdom Metazoa; phylum Chordata; order Testudines; family Geoemydidae; genus Mauremys; species Mauremys mutica. The sequence continues at coordinate 31,618,144 of NC_059083.1, forward strand.
GGTCGAGCTGACAAAGGCGGGGGAGGGCCCAAGCAGGCTGATCGATTCAGGTGTGGGAGGGCCTCATGCAGGCAGGCATAGGGATGTCCTATATTCTGGCGATGCCTCAGGGCCCCTCCTAATGAGGCAGATTTGTATAAGGAACTGTTGGGATTTGCCCCAGTGCTGCCCTAAATCCTTTCCGTGGCAATGCCCTCTGGGTAGGTCCCCACTGTCCCATTCCCTGGTAAAGATCCTGGAAGCAGTGCATTCTGGGAGATTTCTAAAGGCTGCCTGGGAGAACTAACAGAACAGCTCTGGCTGGTCCTTGCCCACGTACACAACAGAACAGGTCAGACTGGCCGCGGTCACCTCCAGCCTGGGGTTGGTTTTGCTACAACCCAGTGTAATCCCAGTGGTACTTGGAATGGACCTGAGCTGCGTGGAGCCCTTTTGTGTGCGGACTGAAGGTACTCGGGGTCCCACGCAGCGTTTAGCCCAGTGATCTCCTCTAGTCCAGACCGGTAGCATCTGAGTTTAACCCCTCATGGAGCAACACAGGAGTTCAGGTTCCCCCTGGGAAACCTGGTATCCCTGGTGAGTCTGGGGCTTTTCTCAAGGAGTCTTTTCCTCCTAGTGTCCACATGTCATCATTGCTCCGTGCTCCTGAGGGGGACAGTGTAGCCTAGTGGTTAGGGCACTGGGCTTGGCCTTGGAAAAATGGGGGTTTATACCTGGCTCTGACACTGACCTACTGAGTCACCTTGAACAAATCACTTCCCCTCTTTGTGCCTCAGTTTCCCCTCCCACCTTTTGTCTCTCTTGTCCAGTTAGACCAGGGGTGGGACAACATGGGAGCGGGGAGGGGCTAGCCTCCCCAGCCAGGAGATCAGGGGACGAGCAGGATGGGCCTGTGGCTGGATGTGGCCCGCAGGCCGTAGTTTGCCCACATCTAAGTTAGATTGTAAATGGCTCAGGGCAGGGATTGTTCCTCACTGGGTTTTCTACAGGGCCCCCCACAATCGAGGTCAGATCTCATCTGGGGGCTGTAGGGGCTGCTGGGATGCCTATAACAATAATAAACACTGTGACACAGTCAGTAATAACAGCCACAGCTTGTAACTCCCCCTTCTCCAGCCTGAAGGCAGCACTCCCACATAGACTGGCCTGCAGCTCTTGTGAATCAAACCTCACTAGTCATTTAATGACTTCTGGTCTGCAGAGAGTTCCCTTAGTTCACTGGTGGGAGCTGGGTTTGAAAAGGTTTCAGCTGCTCAGAGAAAAGTTTCCCACATCAGACAATTTTTAAATCCTTCTGCTGCCTTTCTTGCCAGGCTGCAGTATCATTAATTTGTACAACCTCTTTCATGCAATGAAGGCTACACACAGGTGAGTGACGCAGTTACACCTGTCTCAGGAAACTTGTGATGCCATGAACCTGTAATTCAAATCCAAAGTTATTATCCATTAGACTGGACAGCAGTTCCTACCTTGTACTCCTGGGCAGCCTCCTGTATGGGAACCACAGTGTGAGCGCGGTGAGCCCTGGACTCTCTGCAGATCATACAGATGGAGGTTTGATCCTCTTCACAGAATAGTTTCGGAGCCTCCTGGTGTTCCCCACACACCCCGTCCCCTCCTCTTCCCTTTGCTGCCTGTAAACTCAGTTGCTTGGCGATTTCCACCATGTTTGCCAGCTGCCTGTTGGGCCTGAGGTTTCTCTGTTGCACAGTTTGTCTGCACTGAGGGCAGGAGGCTGCTGTATTGGATCCCTCCCAGCACTGGGCGATGCAGGCTCGGCAGAAATTGTGCCCACACTCCAGAGTGACAGGTTCTGTGAAATACTCCAGACAGACGGGACATGTTGCTTCCTCCTGGAGACTTTCCACGGGGTTCTCTGCAGCCATGGCTCCCTCTGGGCAGTTTGTAACAGGCTTTGTTTCACATTCCTGAGTTCACACTATGCCCAGCCTGCAGCAGCAAGGGGGTGTTTCCCTTCCTGGAACTGACTCCTGCTCTTTGTTCAGGTGGAAGGGGCCTAACTGTAAAATTACAGCCCTGGATGTTGTGGTGAAAAATTTACCACTGGCGCTGTGGTCTGGCAATCAGCCCCTGTGCTGGTGGGGAAGGTCACTGGGGCTTCACATGGACGTCAGCTCTCCCTGTGAGGATGAGCCTGCTGGAGCAGGGTCTGTGTGTCTGAGGAGCGATAGACTCAGTGGAATTCTTTTTTTTTATACTATACAATTTTGACAGATAATGCTCATTTTAAGCAATTTTTATATTTACTCTAAACTTTCACAGTTGCACAAAAATCTGGGTTCCAGCATTTCATTCCAATTGTTACCAATTAAAATTTTCACAGCTGTGGGAAATTATGGGAGTTCAGACAATATTTTGGCAGACAATAACTATTGAATGACACTGGACACTGAGATTCAAAAAGTTGAAACTTTAGAAGTGCTAAAATTGTCTGTGGGCAGCTAAATCTCCTCCCTCCCCCAGCAGCTCCCCCAGGGCAATAACCCAATTCCTCCCCCACCACCACATGGGCAGAGGCTGAAAGTCCATGTGATGGCAGCTCCGGGGCCTGTGGAATGTGCTGGGATCTCAGCCTGGGCCCTAGTGGGGCAGGTGACCCTGTAACAGTGTCGGGGACTCAAACCCAGACGGCGACGTTCATTGTCTGACCGCAGAGAGACAGGCAACACCAGCAAGGTCCGATCAAAAGCTCTTTATTGACAAGCGCACGCATCAATAGAGAGCAGCCCATCTCCAGAGAGAACCAGCTGCTCTTTACATCTTAGTATCAGCCTATATAGACAGTTCTATCGTGTCATAGATCATTCACTTGAGCAACCCCCCCGACCCAGCTTTTCTAACAACTAGAAACTAGATACCTTTAATATACACGCATGCCTAGTCCCCTGTGTTTACAGCATTAGATGATTAATAATCTCTTAACAAGCACCAAAAGTTAGGAAAACAAAACAGACAGAAAACTGAACCAGGGAGTGAGAGTAAAGACGCTGGGAGGCTGGGGTTTCTTATCAGTTCTTCAAACAAACTGTTGCTAACACAGCACAGCTGGGACTATGCCAGGAATGCAGCCCCTCGCTTATCTCACTTTTTCCCAGTGCTTTGTGAGACATGCTGCATCTCAGTATTTTTCCACTCAGGGATTACCCAGAAACCACTGTTAGCCTGACTTCGGTCAGGTTGCCATAACTGGTTTTGTGCTACATCTCTATTCAGGCCTAACAACAGGGCCACACCCAGCAAGGCCTGCACTGATTTTCTCCCTATTTGTCAGTCCCAGCAGAGAGGCCAGGGACTCAGTGCTGTACTGAGACCAAGCTCCTCCCCACCAGGTGAGGGCTGGGGCCCAGTGGCCAAGGGCAGCGGGTGTGAGGGGAGATGGCACTAGGGGTCCTGCACTGCACAGGGTGTGGGACAAACAGAGAGATCTAGGGGTCCCTGGTTCAGTGCTGGGTGTGCTGGCCAAGACAGCAGCCGTCACCCCTGTTCTTAGCCTGGCGGCTCCTGCTTCTGTTTCCCTGCAAAGTCTCCTCAGCTCTCGGGGACTCCTGACTCTCTGCAGATGGCAATGGGTGTGAAGGGAGCTGGCGCTGGGGCTCCTGCACTGTACAGGGGATGGGCTAACCAGAGATCTCCTGTCCCCAAGGCTCTCAGGCCACTTGTCCAGCCTGGCTGCAGGAGGGGATCTGGGGACAGACAGAGGGGGCCTGGGAGAGTCTGGGGGGGCAGCCACCTAGGAACAGACACTGAAATCCAGCGGTGGTGAGAAAGGCAAAGGGGCAGGTGCTCAGGGCTGTGTCCCTTAGATATTCACAGCTCATGTCAGTGAAGATGCTGATTGGGTGGTCACTAGGGGTTGAACAATCAAAATTATAATTCAACGTACAATGGATCTTAGTAATTGGTGTCAAACAATGACTGAGAAACCTTCACCAGCTACTTCCCCAGGGATGTCGATAGCCAGAGTGTTAATAAACTTTTTTTGCAAGCAGAGACCCCAAGGCACAAGAAGATCCCACGCCCTGACCTGGTGCCTCTTGAAAGCAGAGGAAAGATTCCCACTCACATAAAAGGCTTTTGGATCAATCTCTGAGTGACTTGGTCAGTCACCCTGAGTGCCAGTCACTGCACCCCAAAACTGGGTACTCTGCACATGTAGTGCAGCGGGGTTGGGGAGGTGAAATCCAGCCCCATCCTGGACCCGGGACATAGGGCCCCAGCACAGCACAGACTGTGCACCCTAAAGTCAGCCCCTCCCCCAGCCTGTGCAGGGGTGGGGCCACTGAGAGGGGCTGGCACTGGGAAGAAGCTGGCACGGCGGGCAGGAGCTGTTCCTTATGGGGAGGAGCTGATCAGCTGCCCTGCCCTGCACTACCACTGCCTGTGACACTCCGCACGTGCCCAAGGCTTGCAGTGGCCTCCTGCCCCCAAACTGTGCCCATGTCAAAAAATGGGCAGAGCTCAGTGGCCTTACCACCATGGCCCCTGGTCTACCCTGTTCCAGTGCCCCTGGATCTCCTCACTGCTAAATGGGCTAGTTTTAGGGCTTTGTGTCCTGGCCACTGTCGCTTTGGTTGGTAACTTTAGCTACAATCCCAGGGAGATTTTTGCACTGGAATTTTCTCCTAATTTAAAGACAATCTTCTCCTAAAATCTCACCCTGTCTGAATGGTCCTAGGGATTTCCCCTTTTTCTCTCCAGTTCAGACAGCAGAGTGTCTGGAAGAGGAAAGGAGAAGAGAGGTGAGATTTAAGGCTTTCATATTATTACAGCGTCCCCAGTCTGAACTCCCAGAACTGTGTTTTAATTATGACAGAGAAATAGACAGAGAAACACTTGGGTATTTAATATAAAAAGGTCTGAAACTGTCTATTTTGTCCCTCATTCAGGCATCTCCCAGCAATGGAACCAACATCCAATGAAGCCTCACAACGATCCCAGGACAGACAATCTGTAAGTGAGATTTACTTTTCCCTCATCATCCCCTCCCACCCCTCGGACTCCAATTGGTTTGTCTCATTAACTTGCTGCCTTTTGTCATAACCTAGACCCAGATCATGCAAAGACTTTGGCATAAAAGTAACTTTACCCACTTGGGTTCCTTTGACACTAACGGGATGTTCAGAGTGCCCTGGAGCGCTGGCTGCAGCCCCCGTGCGCCACTGGGATTCCCCTTCCAGGAGACATTGAAGCTGCTTCTCCTCCAGCAGCTAGTCCAATCTGTCCTCTTGCTGCTGCAGCCTCACTGCTATTGGCAGTGTGCTCACTCCAGCAGTGTCAGCATGTTTACATGCACCCATCTGGGAATCACACCTCCCAGGTGCTGTGTAGACGTGCCCTCACCGAACTAGGACATTTGCAATGTAAGTAGGGTCTGAATGAGCTCTCCTTTGACACCTAGTGGTGAGCTGGGGAAGAGGACTTCAGGAGCTGCCATGTTTGCATGAACACCCCCACCCTGCCTCGGTGCTCAGCATGATGGGGCTGCTTTGCCCAAACGATCCCTTTTGGCTGGTATTGGATCACCAGTCAGTTTCTTATTGGGGGCAGAGGTACTAAAGCAGGGGTAGGCAACCTATGGCATGCGTGCCGAAGGCGGCACGCGAGCTGATTTTCAGTGGCACTCACACTGCCCGGGTCCTGGCCACCGGTCCGGGGGGTTCTGCATATTAATTTAATTTTAAATGAAGCTTCTTAGACATTTTAAAAACCTTATTTACTTTACATACAACAATAGTTTAGTTTTATATTATAGACTTATAGAAATAAACCTTCTAAAAAACGTTAAAATGTATTACTGGCACGCGAAACCTTATGTTAGAGTGAATAAATGAAGACTCGGCACAGCACTGCTGAAAGGTTGCCGAGCCCTGTACTAAAGTGTTGTTATCCTTGTGTGTGAATCAAGGGCAGCAGAACTGTGCTTGGCATACCCTCATTGAGAGGCTCACCCTCAACTCAACTGCCCTTGCTGGGCAGGAGATGTTGGTGCCAAAGACTAGTGGAGCTGTGAGAGGGGCGGGTGAGATATCTGTACTAGATGGTATAAGCCCTGGATGCTCTCCAATCCTTTCTGTGTCCACTGTGTAATCATAGAGCTGGTTAAGATTCAATGGGGAGTTTTGTAACATACCAACAGATCTGCAATCACTGATTGTCAGGTCTCATCATTAGATCTTCGTTGGGAGAGTTGCTCTGATACAGTAGACTGCCCTGTCTGTGCTACCAGTGAGGCTCCCCCACTAGCAGCTGAAATCACTGAGAGCTGTGCTAAGTGGTGTGACGTGAAGATGTCCCAGAGAGTGTAGGGTGGCGAGCCAATAACTGGCTGAGCAGCTGGTGCGCTGGTAAGTAGAGCTGTGAGTGGCTGGCAGGGCCGGCTCCAGATGCCAGCGCGCCAAGCCTGCGGAAGGTCCGCTGGTCCCGCGGCTCTGGTGGAGCATCCACCCGCCTGCCAAAGGGAGGTCCACCAGAGCCGCGGGACCAGTGGACCCTCCGCAGGACGTCTGCGAGAGGTCCACCGGCGCCGCGGGACCGGCGCCTGGCAGAGCACCCCCCGTGGCTTGCCGCCCTGCTTGGGGCGGCGAAAATCCTAGAGCCGCACCTGGTGGCTGGCAAGGCAGCCGGTGCCAGAGGAAATGCCTGGACAGTGGAGCAAGCAAGATGCACCCCCTGGTCCCCGCCAGGTTGAGAGGTGAACTCTGGAGATGCACCTCTACATTTTGGGTCTTCACTGTGAGTGCTGCAGAGGGAGAAGGGGTGGGCACGTCAAAGGAACTTTTGGTTGCTTGAATTAAAAACCTGAGACAAAAGGTCACTGCCCAATGTTTTCCAGGGTGATTGTTTTGCTCATGGTTTTATGTTTATTAATCCAGCTTGCAGCAGTTCCCCTAACGAATGCTGTGCAATTTCCCTCCTTTCATTCAAAGGTTCTGTTCTACATTCACACTCCGTGCTTGCAAGAGGGGAGCTATTGCCTCTAGAGGCACCCAGGGGTGGTGTGTAATTTTCTCAGGTTACTGGTGGGGCTGGAGCCGGGTCTATTGTATTGTTGAAAAGGAACCCCTAGATCAGTGGTTCCCCAACTGGAGTTTGTGAACCCCTGGGGATTCATGAAATGTTACAGGGGCTTCTCGGGGAAAAATTCCCTAATGGCGGACAGAGCTGTCCCTAGGCACCCTGGGCAGCCCGGGTCAGCAGCCCAGATCTCCTGGACTTCCAAGAGCGAAGCAGGGCAAAGCCAGCATCTCTATCACGCTGAGGAGATTTAAACTTCAAGACTCCTTAGAAGAAATGGAAAGGGAGGGGATATTTTTTAATGTTTTTAAAATTAAATAGGCAGAACAAGTTTAAGTTTTGTTGTAATGTGCATTGTTTGCCTGCACTGCTCAAGACCTGAATGCTTGTGTAGGAGGAACTCTGTGAGTTGGCCAGGGGTGAAAGTAACTTACTGGGCTTACCGGTACTGCTGGAGTCCTGAGGGGGCATGGCCTCAACCAGACGAGGTGGTACCTCTCAAGATTTAAAGGCCCTGGGGCACTAGCTGTGGCTGGGAGCCCCAGGGCCTTTAAATCAACCAGGAGCTCCCAGCTGCAGAGGTGGCTGGGAGCCCCCGGGGCTCAGGAGAAAATTAAAAGCCTGGGGCTCCAGCTACCATGGCGCTCCAGACCCTTTAAATCCCCACTGCAGCTCCGGCTGCCGGAGCCGCGGACGTGGAGTTTAAAGGGCCCTGGGTTGCCCACAGCAACGGCACCCAAGCCCTTTAAATCCGGCTCCAGCCTGGCCACCGAAGCCGCGGGCGGAGGGTTTAAAAGGGCTCTGGGCTGAGCACAGCCACGGCACCCCAGAGCACTTTAAATCCGGCCCCAGCCCAGCCGCCAGAGCCGCGCGGGGGGGGGGGGGGGAGGATTAAAGGGCCCTGGACTGCCAGCTGTGGTGGGGAACCCAGAGCCATTTAAGTCCCCGCAGCGGAAGCAGGTGCGGTCCAGCACGGCATACAGGCTCTTGCCAGTACGCCATACCGGCCTGTACCAGCTTACTTTCACCTCTGGAGTTGGCTTCTTAAATACCTTCCTGCTGTTTCACATCTGATGCTCCTTGATGAAACCTAGGAGCCTTGTCTTATAACAGGCTTATTCAAAGTGACACACGCTACGAAAGTGTGAGCTTAGAAGTGTGCTGCCGTTTTCATAACGTAATAAAAATACTGTCACGATAAATGATAATTAATAATAAATAGTGTGTAATAAGCATGTCATAAAAACAAATTGTATAATTTATAATCACTGCTATTATAATTTATACTCAGGTAAAGGAGAAAATCCCTGGAAATATTCATTTTTAGGAAGGGGTTCACAGGACTTGACATTTTAGTGAAAGGGGTTCATGGGTTGTTAAAGTTTGGGACCCACTGCCCTAGATATTGAACCCAGGCGTGGTTGCTGCCAGCTCCCCCCGGCAGAAGGGTTATATTAATACACAGTGAGGGCATCCACAGCCACACACAGACTTGCACTGAAACAATAGGTGGGAACTAAACCCCCTTGAGTGATTTCAGTGGCAATGTGTGTGCAGAGGAGCCTTGGCTTGGCTGTGTCTTGCTGAACATCTAACCACCCGCCTGGGACCAGCCGGGCTACAGGAGCTGCCTGGGTTTAGGTCAGAGGCAGCTGGTGTGTGTTAGTGACAACGCATGAAAATGGCAACAACTCATTAATCTGGAGCAAACCTGGAGCTGAAGGGTGATTTCATGGTAAATCTTCTAAGATTTATGTCATTGCAATCCAGGGCCGCCCAGAGGATTCCGGGGGCCCGGGGTCTTCGGCGGCAGGGGGCCCTTCCGTTCCTGGACCCGCCGCCGAAGTGCCCTGAAGACCCGCGGCGGGGGCCCCCCTCTGCCGAATTACCGCCGAAGCGGGACCCGCCGCCGAAGCGCAGCCCGGTCTTTGGCGGTAATTACCGCCGAAGACCGGGCTGCACGTCGGGGGCGGGTCCCGCTCCGTCTTCGGCGGTAATTCGCCAGCGGGGGGTCCTTCCGCCCCGGAGCGGAAGGACCCCCCGCCGGCGAAGACCGGGAGCGGCAGAAGCTCCTGCGCCCGGCCACACAAGCGTGGGGCTCGGGGCCTGGGGCAAATTGCCCCTCTTGCCCCCCCTCTGGGCGGCCCTGTTGCAATCTAAAGGTCACAGCTGAGCCCCTTCAAAACACGAGCTAAGAGCTAGAAAGAAGAGTTTAGGTTTTAATTGTGTAAAACTCCAACCACAAAAGGGAAAGTAACAATCCAACCCATTCCCCACCCCAATCCCCCAACCTGTTCCAGCTGCCCCAGTCTCTTCCTGTCATTTTGTCTCCTTGGGCCAATACCGAGTTCATTATCACTGTGTTGACTGGGTCTGCTGGGGGGAAATACAAGCCAGGGATCCATGTTTTGGTTTGTCTGACTCTGGGCAGAAGAGTATCAGGCCAGACAGAAGGGACAATGGGGACTGCTCGGCACACAAAGCTGGACATGCTCAAGTCCAGTTAGCAGCAATTGCTCCTCTGCACAGGCTCTTTGCTGCTGGAGCTCCCCGCAAATGCTTCCCACCAACGCATTTGCCTCCACAGGTCTAGCTTTTGACTGTGGTTGCACCAATTCTCCTTTGACCTGAGCAGTTAGCCAGTGTTTGGGGCCTTGCTAGGTTCTTCCATTGGCAGGAGAAATGGATTATAGGACTCAGGTATTTCTTTGGTGCAATCTTTATTATTTACAAACAATATCCACACATTCCTGTGCCCTGAACACGGTACAAACAAACAGCAGTTGGCAGTTTCTTTACTCAGAACTCCACGTCTGCCTTTCCGGGGAACCCCGGCCTGAAGCAAGCTCTGTGACTCAGTTTCCTGCTGGGATCACACTCAGGACTGGTTCTCTTGGCTTTCTGCCTCACGCACACCAAGCTGCCAGCCAGTCCCTCAGCCCCTGTGTTTCCAGGCAGCTCCAGGGAAACCCCTCTTAGGCCTGCTCTACACTTAACACTTAGATCAACCTGGGAATGCTATTCAGGGCTGTGAAACTTTGTGTGCTGTGAGTGCCACAGCTAGATCGACCTAACCTCCGGTCCAGACAATGGAATTCTGCAGGTGACCTTGCTACAGCCTGTGAGAAAGGGGGATAAACTAGAGCGATGGAAAAAACACTTCCGGATGCATCTACACTATGGCACTTCAGTGACACAGCTGTAGGTCTGCTGTAGTAGCAATATTCTTCCTGAGACCTGGTCTACACCTAAAACTTAGGTCAGTCTAGCTACATCACTTAGAGCTGTGAAAACTTTCACACCCCGTGTGATGTAGTCAGGGCCGGCTCCAGACCCCAGCGCAGCAAGCACGCGCGTGGGGCGGCATTTGCCGGCAGGGGCGGCAGGCGGGTCCGGCGGACCTCCCGCAGTCATGCCTGCGGCAGGTCCACCGGAACCCCGGGAGCAGCGGACCTCCCGCGGGCATGACTGCGGAGGGGGCGCTCGGCCCGCGGCTCTAGTGGACCTCCCGCAGGCATGACTGCGGACGGTCCGCTGGTCGCGCGGCTCCACTGGACCTCCCGCAGGCGTGCCTGTGGAAGCTCCACGGGAGCCGTGGGACCAGCGAACCCTCCGCAGCTGCGGGAGGTCCAGCCGAGCCGCACGACCAGCGGAGCCTCCACAGTCATGCCCGCGGGAGGTCCGCTGCTCCCGGGATTCCGGTGCACCTCCCGCGCATGACTGCTTGGGGCGGCCAAATTCGTAGAGCCGCACCTGGATGTAGTTAGGTCAATCTAACCCCTGATGTAGACGCAGATAAGTCAAGGGAAGAATTCTTTGTTGCTCTAACTACTGTGTCTTCTGGAGGTGGATTTACTGCATTGATGGAAAATCTCTTTTATAGACATAGGAAGTGTCTATGCTAGTCACTCATTTCTACTGGATATTGGGATGAATGCACACTCCACAGTCCCTGGGTCTCCTTCTCCCAGGCTTCCGGCTGGTGTGGAGCTTCCAGCTTCTTCCCAAACTGCCAAATCCCAATTAACTAATTCTGTGTCCCTGCCACCCCACATATGCCTGTCTCCAGCTCCACGTTAATACTGCCCCACAACCCCACATCACTACTACCCCCAACCCCTCCATCAGTTGTGACCCCACAGCCCCCACGGCCCCTTTTCTCCTCCCATAACTGGTGCTGAAGGGAGGGAGGGGGAGGAGCTTCTAGGGGTCATAGAGCTAAGAGGCCAGAGGGTTGCATAGACAGGAGTCCTCCAGGCCATAGGGGCTGGGATTACTTGGTTAGAGAAACCCATTTTTCCATTCCCAGCGGGCTGTTCTCCCCAGATGTCTCAGTGACACTGTCTGACCCAGGATCCCAAGAGTCCTCCTGGATTATAGAGGACAGTGGGAAACAGGCTGCACAGTCCTGGGGCAGTGATGCTATTGGCTTCTCTACCACGCAGCAGCCTCCAGGGTCATAGAGACGGGATGATAGAAAGGTCACAGAGACAAGGGTGTGTGAGGCTAGAGAGGCTGATTTCCGGGCTCCCAGTGAGATATTCCCCCGCCCCTGCGTGTCTCAGGGACACAGTCTGAACCGGGATCCTACCCCCACCCAGAGCCAGGGTCGGATTCTCTCCCCAGGGACGGAGCCCGGCGGGAAAGTGAAGATCGGGGCCTCGTCACCAGCATCGATAAATGTCACCTGCCCCTGGTCACAGTCCAGACAAACCCGGATCCTGCTGGGGGCCCGGCTCAGGGGCAGGAGGGTCACAGGGGAGGTGAGAGCCTGGAACTGATCCCTCAACTGCTCCACAGCCCAGATCCCCCCCTCAGGGTTAAGGCTGATCCATCCCTTCCTCCTCACAGACTCTCTGGCCACCCCCACAGCCCAGCATCGCCCAGCCACCACCTCCACCTCCACCTCCCAGCAATGTCTCCCCGAGGTGAATCCCTCACAGCCCAACACACAGGCCCAAGTATCAAATCTCTCAGGGGTGTTGGGCAGTCGCTGCTGCCATGTGTCTTCCCGTCTCACACTTTTCCGATCCTCAGACAGGACGAGGATGGGATGAGCCGTGTCTGGATCCAGAGTCACATTCACTGGGGAGAGAGAATCAGAGTGTTAGGGGCAGAGCTCGGCCCTGGGGGAGCCTGGGACCATTTCTCACATTCCCCAGCAGCCCCGTCCTGGCTGGGACAGGCCTGGATCCCAGGGAGCTGCCTCTGCCCTGGGCACCTGAGACTGAGCAGAGACGTCACTGCAGCTCCTTGGGGTAATGATCGATCTATCGGGGATCAATTTATAGAATCTAGTCTAGACACGATGAATCGATCCCTGAGCTCTCTCCCCATCAACTCCGGTTCTCCCCCCGCCGCAAGAGGCAGAAGCGGAGTTGATGGGGGAGGGGCAGTATCTTAGCTCGACCCCCCCCCCCCCGACCCCTTAGCATAGACCAGGGCCTAGTGTGTTTCTCATTTGCTTCCAGAAGCTTCAGCTCCCGGCTCCCCCTGCTGGGGCTGCTCCATTCCCAGGGGCACAGACACAGCCAGGAAGGCGTCAGAAGCTTTTCTTGAGCAGGGAGCAGAGGAGGCCGGTACCAGTTTTATACCCCAGAGGGAAACTCCCTCCCCTAATGCAGCCTCCACTCCCAGGCCAGGGAACAGAGAGGAAGGTGCAGCATAGAGCCGTTTAACATCAGAGAGTAGGAGGTGGCATTGGGTCGGGGAGCCCATTCCCCAGCCCAGAGAGAGGGGAGGACCTGCCAGCATCACAGGGAGAGCGTCTCCCCAATCCAGGAAGCAGGGAGCAGCTCCAATGGGAGAGTCCAGTCCTGCCCACAGGAAAGCAGGATGGTGGAGAAGAGCGATAGGGTGAAGTTGAGGGATGCGTTAGCCGTCAGGGCAGAGAGCTCTGTTCGGGTGCTGCTCAGTGAGTGTTTCTGTTCATCAGTGTGGGCATGAACTCAGCACTAAGGTTGGTGTCATGATTGTTTGTGTGATTTCGGCTTGGGATCTCCCCAGGAGTTCCGGACCCTTGGTAGAAGTTGGGGATGGGGCACGAGATCCCACCACTGGTGGCCCCGCCCACTCCGTGGCCCTGCCCCATTACTCCTCTTCCCACCAAGCCCTGACCCCTGGCCAGTCTGGGAACGTTGCCTGCTGGGGAGAGCCCTGGACCCTCCACCTGCCCTGGGTGGGTTTCTGGGGGGCCTGAGATCAGTCCCATGTCCCCGCTCCCCGTGATGCTCCACCCAGGGCAGGTGGAGGGTGCAAGGCTCCTCAGTGCTGCTCGGGCTCCCTGGGTGGGAGCCCAGCTCTGGTTTCTGGTCTGGCCAGGGGCAGGGTCTCGGGGGAAGAGGAGCAGGGGTGGGGCCACTGAAAGGGGCCAGCGCCAGGAAGCTGCTGCAATCTCACCCTGTCTGTGTGCTCCGAGTGGTTCCCCTCTTTTTCTCTCCAGTGTAGATGGCAGAGTGTCTGGAGGGGGAAAGGATAAGAGAGGTGAGATTTCAGGCTTCGTATTTATAACAGCATCATCACTCTGATCTCCTAGAACTGTGTTTTCATCATGACATAGAAACAGACAGAGACACTCAGGTATTTAATGTGAAAAGGCTTGAAACCTCTTTCCTGTCTCATTCAGGCATCTCCTAGCAATGGAACCAACATCCTTTTGAACTCCCAACTTGTCAAAAGACATGAAATTGTAGAAAAGATCCTTGGGTTCTGATTCTGTTATCTCAGATCTGCTTAGGCTTCATCAGGGAAGTTTGAGTCACAAGATTCAGGTCGCAGTTATGCTGGTACGACCTGAATGTTATATTGGACATTGGACAATGAACTATTTCTGAAAGAACTCTTTACAACTAAAAAGCTCGCCATCTCCGCTATGAATCTGAACCTCGATGAATCAAAATCATGTCTGTGTGTATATTAATCTTTTAACCATACTCTCTCTCTTTCTTTTGTTTTTTAATAGAATTTAATTTAGTTAAGTTAATAAGAAATGGCTGTAGCATGTATTTGGGTAAAATCTGAAACATTCGTTAACTTGGGAGGTAATGCGTCCGATCCTTTGGGATTGGTAGAAGCTTTCCTGATATACGATGAAATAAGATTTTCAGAAATCATCGTATTTGATATAAGGGAAAAGTTTCTTTAAGTGGCCTTGTAATTAAGTGATGTGTTTATAAGTTGCCATATAGGACAAAGATGTTTTGACCGCACAATGTGCTTAAAGACACCAGACACCCACAATGTGCTGCCTAGGAGCAGTTAGCAAAGCCCAAAAAATCCCACGTGGAGAAAAGGGTCAAAGTGACCCATGCACATCAGTGTGAAATGACTGGAAATGAACAAATAAGAAACGAGAATAACTTGAAAATAGCTTGGACAGCAAAAGTCTTTCCAGTTAGAAGATACTTATAATGCATAACACACAAAAGTGATTGGAAAAGAACTAATAAATATATAATCTGGATGTGTATAATACGTCAGACATTGTAAGAGGTAGTCGGAGCATCATAGGAGAAATGCATCATGACCCGCCTATGCCCCAGCAGAAGGTAACTGGGCATTATTTCTTTCAGTATGTCTGTCATTTCTGACTTTAACAGTAATTGTAATAGCCAAACATGCTTTTGGAACAAATAAGGGGTTGAATTAATCAGTCTGAGTGTCTTGGACGAAAGCATGTGGCATTCTCATCCAACAATTAAAAAGAAGCATAATCTAATTATGAACCAATTGACCAGTGCCATCTCAGTTTCAGACACTGATCCCAGTTTCCCCTCCTAGATCCCTTCTAGGTACCTTTGAACTTCCTCAGAGTCTCCAGTAGCGCAATAGTTTTCTGGGAGAAATTGCCGACTTGCTCTTCCAGTTCAGGAGAAATCTCCTCTGGCTGCTGCAACTTCCCCTTCTCACACCTGGAGAGAAACAATTTCCCGTGATTATATTTCATTGCGACTAGGGAGTCGCTGCTCTAATGGGCCTGGAGTTAGAATTCCCCTGCTTCTCCCAGCTGCAGAAATCTGTCCCCTAGGAATTAGACTGAGGCACCAACTCCCACCTCCCCAGCTCATTCCACACAGGTCTCCAAACGGTCCTCAGGCGGGAAATACTCTTGACCACTGCTGGCCTGGGCTGAATGGTAACCAGGGCCCCAGCAGTGACAGGCCCATATTCCATCTCCACTATCCTGAGGAGGCCAGTCCCCCAGGGAGGTGACATCTCTGGGAAATACTTGAGGTCAGTCCTTCCCACTGAATGGAGAATCCCAGAGTTCTCTGTGCAAAGGTGAGATCCTCCTGATGAAGTTGATCAGAGAGATTTGTATCTAGAATGTGACCTTCCCCACACATTTTGCTGTAGGGCCCGGAGGAGATGCAGTGCTAACATCACCATTAAGCCCTTTCCCAGTATTGTGAAGTGCGAAGGGGAGTGAGAGGGAGCCACGTACCTGCTCAAGGTGCATCTGACATTCTAGAGGGGAGGGAGAGGAAGAGAGAGAGAGGAAAGACTGTCAGTTCCGTTTGATTCACACAGGGGATCCCAGGGAAGGGATTTTGCAAATATGGGGAAGAGAAGCCCTGCCCTGACACCAGGGCCATGGATTCCCTGAGCTAATGGGGCTTTTCCATCTCTCATATCTGTGTGTCTGTGACTCTGCAAAGAATAATAGTTATTCACGTCAGCAATGCATATGCCGAGTTACACTCAGATCTCTGACTGCTGGCTCCAGTGCTTATGATTCAGGAGCCCTCCCTTCCCTGTGTGAGGATCTGGGATGTTTCTAACCACAGGTGCTGGCTTCTAATTGTCCCTGGGGGTGCTCAACCCCAGACCCTGCCCACACTCCACCTCTTCCCCAATGCCACACCCCCACCCTCCCTCTTCCCGCCCCCACTCTGCCCCTACCCAGCCTCTTTCTGACCCCTCTTTTGTGCACACCCTATCCCCACTCCTCCCCCTCCCAGTGCACACCACGGAACAGCTGATTGAGGCAGGTGGGAAGCACTGGGAGGGGGAGGAGTTGATCGGCGGCTAGGAGGGGCTGGGGGCAGAGGGAGGAGCTGGCTGCCAATAGGTGCTAATCGCCCACTAATTTTTTTCCATGGGTGCTCTGGCCCTTAAGCACCCATGGAGTGGGCACCTCTGTTTCTCCCTGTCTCACCTGCAGGAATTCGCTCGCTGGCTTCTGACACTTCCCCTCCAGCTCACTGATCAGCTCACTGAGATGGGAAATCTGCTCGGAGAGTTTACTGACATTTTCATTCTGGATCCTCACAATCTCCTCATCCAGCTTCTCCAGCTGGGCCAGCAGGAGTCGCTCTTGTTCCTCCAGGAACTGCCGCAGTTCCTGAAATTCGGACATAATCTTCTGCCTCTCGGTTTGTGTTTGTTTCTGTATGAAAATATGGAAAGGGCTGGTCAGGGATATGAATGGCACCTGGGGTCCTTTCATGGAGAGCTGAGTGTGCAGGAGGGAGAACTTCATTTAAACTCCTAAGATTTCTGACATTTGACTCTACCTTAGGGAGAGGACTTTCTCTCAACTTCCCCTTCATGCCCTATCTCTCTGAAAGGGAGGTTTCCATGTCTGTCATGGTCAGCATATGTTATTCGTGGTCTCTGGGAATTCAGACCCAGAGCAGCAGGAGGCAGGACTCAGCACTACACCGACAGAGACACCAGAGGAGAAAAAAGAAACAAACATGTTAATGCACGAAATGACCAGACACATGGACAGCACCTCACGGGGACATTCAGTTCCCTTGGGGGGGATTTCTGGGCAAGCCACAAGAGCTAGACATTATCTCATCCAGTGAAATGGAAGCTTAGGGCTTGTCTACACATGAATCTAACCCATCAATCCATGATCATGGAGAAACACACACAGGTCCATCTTCACCAAGGCCACACAGGAATCTGCCTCCAAACAGACCTCCCACTGCCAGTCCCTGCTGGGTCATAACAACAGGCACCTACCAGATACTTCTGGCTTTTCCCCTCTCCAGTCACTTTCAATCCCAGCAGCTTTTCTCTCTCATCCCTCAGAGTCTTCAACTGGGCCTGGATTCTTTCCTGAAGAAACAGAAAGGATTTGGGAGCTTTTATTTGAATGGTTGAGAGGGTTGTGGAGCTTTTTGTTTTTCCATCCAAACCCCAAGATGACTGTTGGTCCTAATTGCTTTGTGACATCAGGGGCAGCAAGGAGATGAAACCTTATCAATGCAGACTGGGTATGTGTCATATTCTGACTTGTTACCAAATCCGGTTCAGTTTTTTTCAGTAATTAGAGAGAGATCTCAGTTATAACCAAGCTTTACTGGTATTTGTGAATTGATTAGTGGTACAGCACATAACAGGACACTGGAGTCACATGGGGCTGAATCAGCAGGCCTTTTTTTAAAGAAGTTTTAACAAACAAAGTGATACAAATCCCAGAAGCCACCAGGGTTTCATTATGGGCTAGGGACTGCGCTGGTTAGACAGAACTTGTCTAAGCACCAGGGCAAGCCCCATGAGACGTCGGGAGGCCGTTCGTCTGGTTGGAAGCTGCACAATCCCAGTTTTTTGGAACACTATTCCCAGGGGTGAAAGTGACTTAAAAGACTTGCTGGTACTCCAGAGTCCTGTGGTGGTGGGGAAGGGCTTCAACTAACGGAGTTGGGGCTTTTAAATCAGGATTTAAAGGGCTCGGGGATTCAGCTGAAGCTAGGAGCCAGGCCCTTTAAATCATCCTTGGTGCTACCAGCTGCAGAGGTGGCTGGGAGCCCTGGGGTTTGGGCAGGAGTGAAACTAATTTACATTTCTGACCCATAATGGTCCAGTCGCAAGCAACCCACCTCTCCTATGTACTTCATGGATCCCTCCCATTGCATGACATAGATAGAGAACATAAAGCTACTATTACTACTACCAGTACTGTCTGTAATAAAACTTTACTATTGAAATAAGCCTGAAAAAGTGAAAAGTCACTGTCACATTTTAATCCGTGTTTTCCTCCTCCTCCAGCCAGGCTGCCGACACTAGGCTCTGTGCTTTCTCCCTACCTGGCACTGAGTAGCGGCTGCAGGGGCTTTCCTCTAGCTTGCAGCTGGGAGACTGGCTGAGGGAGGGAGAAGCCTGCCTCCTGCATAAGAACAGTTTAAACTCAGCTATTCCCTGCATAGTTCAGTAACATTTCAAAGATGATCTGCAAGCAGTTTGGACATCACAACCATGATCCTCTGCTGAGAAGGGAATGGGAGAGATTTGAACTTGGAAATGGTTCCTGATTTTGATTGTGTTTTTTGTGTATAGGAGATCCCCTCATCCCAAGGGCAGAAAAGAACTGCCCCTGCTAAGATCACCCACCCCACCCCAACAACAACTGGGAGTGAAATTAACAAGGATGCCAGAAAAGGCTTCTAATCCTGGGGGCTGAACTGCGTAGGGAACAGCTGAGTTTAAACTGTTCTTATGCAGGCAGCAGTAGCAGCAGCAGCAGGCATCTCAGCCAGTGTCCCTACTGTAAGCTAGAACTTAGAGGAGAACCCCTGCTGGGGGTGGGGCAGGAGGAATGCAGAGCCTTGTCTGCAGCCTGGCTGGAGGAGGGGGAGGGAGGAGATGAGAAACCAATGTGACAGTTTTCAGAGTAGCAGCCGTGTTAGTCTGTATCCGCAAAAAAAACAGGAGTACTTGTGGCACCTTAAAGACTAACAAATTTATTTTAACATGAGCTTTCGAGAGCTAAAGCTCACTTCTTCGGATGCATAGAATGGAACACACAGACAGGAGATATTTATACATACAGAGAACATGAAAAGGTGGAAGTATGTATACCAACAGGCAGAGTCTAATCAATTGAGATGAGCTATCGTTAGCAGGAGGAAAAAAAACTTTTTGAAGGAATCATAACATTCAAAAACCAGTGGGAGAACACTTCAACCTTTCTAACCACTCAGTGACAGACTTGAAGGTGGCAATTTTGCAACAAAAAAACTTCAAAAACAGACTCCAAAGAGAGACTGCTGAACTTGAATTAATATGCAAACTAGATACTATTAACTGTGGTCTAAACAGAGACTGGGAATGGTTGGGTCATTACACCAATTGAATCTATTTCCCTATGTTAAGTTCTCCTCACACCTTCTATGGGCCATCTTAATTATCACTTCAAAAAGTTTTTTTTCCTCCTGCTAACGATAGCTCATCTCAATTTATTAGACTCTGCCTGTTGGTATGCATACTTCCACCTTTTCATGTTCTCTGTATGTATAAATATCTCCTGTCTGTGTGTTCCATTCTATGCATCTGAAGAAGTGAGCTTTAGCTCACAAAAGCTCATGCTAAAATAAATTTGTTAGTCTTTAAGGTGCCACAAGTACTCCTGTTTTTTTTTTTTCAATGTGACAGTGAGTTTTCCCCTTCCACCTGCTTTGATTAGCTCTGGATTTAAGCTGTGCAGCCAAATGCTTGTATTTCTTGTGTATAGACAAAAGCCCCTCATCCTGGGGGCAGATAAGGACTGCCCCTGCCATGGTCAAACACACTCTCCTCTCCCCACTCCCCGCAGCTACTGTGAGTGAAATTAACAAGGATGCCAGAAACCGCTGCTAACCCCAAGGGCTGAACCACTCCGGGAACAGCTTAGTTTAAACTATTCTTATGCAGGGGGCAGGCTTCTCCCTCCCTCAGCCAGTCTCCTTTTCTTACCGGTCCTCGTACCGACTTACTTTCACTCCTGACTATCCCTGTCCAGTAGGGACCCAGCACTGGACATGAGTTTGTCCAGTGAAAAAGAAAAAGGAGGAGACTGAGGACGCAGAAGGACACCGTGAGGGCGGGGGCAGGGGTGGGACCGGCAGAATGATGAAGGTGGAGGAAAGCTGAAGAAGGTCGGGGAGGGCCCATGCTAACTGACTGATTCAGATGCAGGAGGGCCCATGCAGGCAGGCGTGGTGATGTCCTATGTTCTGGGGATGCCTCAGTGGCCATCCTAATTGGACATGCAGATTTGTATAAAGAACAGATGGGGTTTGCCCCACTGCAATGCCCTCTGGGTAGGTCCCCACTGTCCCATTCCCTGGTAAAGATCTCGGAAGCAGTGCATTCTGGGATATTACAAAATCTGCCTGGTGGGACTAACAGAACGGCTCTGGCTGGTCCTTGCCCACGTACACAACAGAACAGGTCAGACTGGCACCGGTCAGCTCCAGCTTGGAGTTAGTTTTGCTTCAATCCAGTGAATTCCAGTGGTACTTGGCATGGACCTGAGCTGTCTGGAGCCCTTTTGTGTGCAGGCTCAAGGTGCTCGGGGTCCCAAGCATTTAGCGCCATGATCTCCTCCAGTGCAGGCTGACATCATCTGAGTTTAACCCCTCATGGAGCAACACAGGAGTTCAGAATCCCAGTGGGAAACCTTGTCTCTGTGCTGAGCCTGGGAGTCTTTTCTTCCTACTTTTTGCACTTCATCACTGCTCAGTGTTGCTGAGGGGGGCAGCGTAGGCTAGTGGTTACGGCACTTGGCTTGGCCTTGGATAAGTGGGGGTTTATTCTCAGCTCTGACACTGACCTACTGAGTGACCTTGCACAACTCACTTCCCCTCTTTGTGCCTCAGTTTCTCCTCCCACCTTTTGTCTCTCTTGTCCAGTTAGACGAGGGGTGGGCAAACTTTTTGGCCCACGGGCCACATAGGGGTTGCAAAACTGTATGGAGTGCTGAGTAGGGAATTCTGTGCCTCCCCAAACGGCCTGACCCCTGCCCCCTATCCACCTCCTCCCACTTCCCACATCCTGACTGCCCCCCTCAGAATCCCCGACCCATCCAACCTCCCCACACTCCTTATCCACTGACCGTCCCCTCCCAGGACCCCCCATCCCTAACCACCCTCCCAGGACCCCACCCCCCATCCAACCACCCCTACTCCCTGTCTCCTGACTGCCCCGCCCCCTATCCACACCCCCGCCCCTGACTGGCCCCTCAGGACTCCCATGCCCCATCCAACTGCCCCCTGTTCCCAGTCCACTGACTGGCCCCCAGGACCCGCTGCCCCTTACCCAACCCCCCGGCCCCCTTACCACGCCACTCAGAGCAGCACGTATGGCAGCCTTGCAGCCCACTCGGAGCCAGACACGCTGCCGCGCAGCCCTGCAGAACTGCGCAGCCTCACCGCCCAGAGCACTGCCTGCGCAGCGGTGTGGCTCCATGGGGCAGGGGGGACCACGGGGCGGGGCGGTTCTAGCCTTCCCAGCTGGGAGCTCAGGGTCTGGACAGGATGGTCCCATAGGCTGGATGTGGCCCACGGGCCATAGTTTGCCCATCCCTGAGTTGGACTGTAAATGGCTCAGGGGAGGGATTGTCCCTCACTGGGTTTTCTACAGGGCCCCCTGCAATCGAGGTCAGATCTCATCTGGGGGCTGTAGGGGCTGCTGGGATGCCAATAACAATAATAAACACTGTGATCCAATCAGTAATAACAGCCACAGCTTGTAACTCCCCCTGCAGCTCTTGTGAATCAAACCTCACTGGTCATTTAATAACTTCTGGTCTGCAGAGAGTTCCCTTAGTTCACTGGTGGGAGCTGGGTTTGAAAAGGATTCAGCTGCTCAGAGAAAACTTTTCCACATCAGACAATTTTTAAATCTTTCTGTTCCCTTTCTTGCCAGGCTGGAGTATCATTAATTTGCACAGCCTCTTTCATGTAATGAGGGCTACACACAGCTGAGTGACACTGTTACACCTGTCTTAGGAAACTTGTGATGCCAAATTTATTACCCATAAGACTGGACAGCAACTCGGTACCTTGTACTCATGGGCGGCTTCCTGTATGGGAACCACTGTGTGAGCGCGGTGAGCCCGGGACTCTCTGCAGATCACACAGATGGGAGTTTGATCCTCTTCACAGAACAGTTTCGGAGCCTCCTGGTGTTCCCCACACACCCCGTCCCCTCCTCTTCCCTTTGTTGCCTGTAAACTCAGTCGCTTGGCGATTTCTACCATGTTTGCCAGCTGCCTGTTGGGCCTGAGGTTTCCCTGTTGCACAGTTTCTCTGCACTGAGGGCAGGAGGCGGCTGTATCGGATCCCTCCCAGCACTGGCTGATGCAGGCTCGGCAGAAATTGTGCCCACACTCCAGGATGACAGGTTCTGTGAAATACTCCAGACAGACGGGACATGACGCTTCCTCCTGGAGACTTTCCACAGGGTTTTCTGCAGCCATGGCTTCCTCTGGGCAGAGTAACAGGGTTAGTTTCAATTTCCTGAGTTCACACTATGCCCCACCTGCAGCAGCAAGGGGGTGTTTCCCTTCCTGGAACTGACTCCTGTTCTTTGTTCAGTTGGAAGGGGCCTACCTGTAAGATTACAGCCCTGGAGGCTGTGGTGAGAAATTTACCACTAGCGCTGTGGTCTGGCAATCAGCCATCTGTGCTGGTGGGGAGGGTCACTGGGGCTTCACATGGACGTCAGCTCTCCCTGTGAGGATGAGCCTGCAGGAGCAGGGTCTGTGTGTCTAAGGCGCGATAGTCAGATTTGGTGGAATTCTTTTTTTTTTATACTATATAATTTTGACAGAAAATGTTCATTTTAAGCAATTTTTATATTTATTAATTTAAACTTTCACAGTTGCAAAAAAATCCCGGTTTCAGCATTTCATTCCAATTGTTACCAATTTAAATTTTCAAGGCTGTGGAAAATAATGGGGGGATCAGACAGTATTTTGGTCAGACCAGAACTATTTAATGACACTGGACACTGAGATTCAAGAAGTTGAAGCTTTAGAACTGTTAAAATTGTCTGTGAGCAGCTAAATCTCCTCCCTCCTCCAGCAGCTCCCCCAGGACAATAACCCAATTCCTCCCTTCGCACTACACAGACTGAGGCTGAAAGTCCATCTGATGGCGGCTCAGATGCCTGTGGAATGTGCTGGGATCTCAGCCTGGGCACTTGACCCTGTAACACAACCACGCCCAGTAAGGCCTGCACTGATTTTCTCCCTGTTTGTCAGTCCCAGCAGAGAGGCCAGGGACTCAGTGCTGTACTGAGACCAATCTCCTCCCCACCAATGGCCAAGGGCAGTGGGCGTGAGGGGAGCTGGCACGAGGGGTCCTGCACTGCACAGGGTGTGGGACAAACAGAGAGCTCTAGGGGTCCCTGGTTCAGGGCTGGGTGCACTGGCCAAGAGAGCAGCCGTCACACCTGTTCTTAGCCTGGCGGCTCCTGCTTCTGTTTCCCTGCACAGTCTCCCCAGCAATCCGGGACTCCTGGCTCTCTGCAGATGGCAGTCGGTGTGAGGGGAGCTGGTGGTGGGGCTCCTGCGCTGTACAGGGGATGAGCTAACCAGAGATCTCCTGTCCCCAAGGCTCTGATAGGGAAAATATCCCCCCACCCCGCTTATAGGCCCATTTTTTTTAACGTATCTTAACCCCCCTTGATTCGCAGGCTCAAGGCCTGTAGCTAGAACAATTGCTATGTAAGAGCAAAGGTTGGAACTTCTGCAAAACTTGTTTGTCTGTACAAGGGGCACGGGGGAGAGGGTTGGGGATGAGACCAGAGATAGAGGAACTGAGGAAAGGAACAAAGAGGGCCCATATGTGCCAGCTCAGTTAGAATGAGACAAGAGCCTTATCCAATGCGACCGCAAAGGAGGGGTCTTAAGGCAGGCAGACCACCAACGAAAACTGCCAAAGAACAATAACAGGAAAAACCAAATATGGAAAAGTACTGAGCTAGCTTGCTTAATTTGCCATTGATAATCCCAAATAAGGGAAATTTAGTAAGTAATGATTTGTGGTTTTAGCCTTTATAAGCTTGGTGAAATCCGTTGAAGAGAGGGCAGCCACCCCTTGCATGGGGCCATGCTAACCTTCCATGCATGCATGCCTGTATAACAATAAAGGTGCCTCAGGCTGTCTGATCTAAAATCAAACATGTGGCTAATTTTCCACAACAGCTCTCAGGCCACTCGTCCAGCCTGGCTGCAGGAGGGGATCTGGGGACAGACAGAGGGGGCCTGGGAGAGTCTGCGGGGGTAGCCACCTGGGAGCAGACACTGAAATCCAGCGGTGGTGAGAAAAGCAAAGGGGCAGGTGCTCAGGGCTGTGTCCCTTAAATATTCACAGCTCATGTCAGTGAAGATGCTGATTGGATGCTCACTGGGGGTTGAACCATCAAAATTATAATTCAACGTACAATGGATCTTAGTATAATTGGTGTCAAACAATGACTGAGAAACCGTCACCAGCCATTTCCCCAGAGATGCTGATAACCTGAGTGTTAATAAACTTCTTTCGCAAGCAGAGACCCCCACGGCACAAGAAGATCCCACGACCTGATCTGGTGCCTCTTGAAAGCAGAGGCAAGATTCCCACTCACATAAAAGGCTTTTGGATCAATCTCTGAGTGACTTGGTCAGACATGAGTGCCATTCACTGCACCCCAAAACTGGGTTCTCTGCACATGCAGTGCAGGGGGGTTGGGGAGGTGAAATCCAGCCCCCTTCTGGGGCCAGGACATAGGGCCCCAGCACAGCACAGCCTGTGCATCGTAAAGTCAGCCCCTCCCCCAGCCTGTGCTGGGGTGGGTGAGAGGGGCTGGCACTGGGAAGAAGATGGCACCGCGGGCAGGGGCTGTTCCTCATGGGGAGGAGCTGATCAGCTGCCCTGCCCTGCCCTGCACTACCACTGCCTGTGACACTCCGCACCTGCCCAAGGCTTGCAGTGGCCTCCTGCCCCCAAACTGTGCCCATATTAAAAAATGGGCAGAGCTCAGTGGCCTCACCACCATGGTCCCTGGTCTTCCCTGTTCCAGTGCCCCTGGATCTCCTCACTGCTAAATGGGCTAGTTTTAGGGCTTTGTGTCCTGGCCACTGTTGCTTTGGTTGGTAACTTTAGCTACAATCCCAGGGAGATGTTTCCACTGAAATTTTCTCGTAATTTAAAGACAATCTTCTCCTAAATCTCACCCTGTCTGAATGATTCTAGGGATTTCCCCTTTTTCTCTCCAGTTCAGACAGTTGGCGATCTCTGTATGGGAAGCTAGACTTGGGGGAAAGCAGCATCCCCGCGGTTATATCCACGTGCTGTACCCTCCATAATATTTGTCAAGGGAAGGGTGAAAGATTCAGTCAGGCATGGACCTCCGAGGTTCAACGCCTGGAGGTTGAATTTGCACAGCCAGAGAGCAGGGGCATGGGCGCCAGCTTATATGGGCTCGTGGAGCTAAAGCCCCAGGAATATTCATAATCAGGGGCTCTGCTCCACCAATATTTGGAGCTAGGTTTTCCCCCCCCCCCCCGAAGTTTCCCTGCCTGAATGTAAAGAGAGCTCTCTCCCTTGCTTTTGCTGCTGTAGCCTAAGGCTACAGCTGCCGCATTAGCATAAGAACAATGCTAACTAACTGCTGCTGTAGAGGGGGAGGGGAGTGGAGGGGGCCTCTTCTCCCCTCCCCTGCCCCTACCTGGAGGAGACGCGAACGGGACTTTCCGCCAGGAGAGGGACATCCCTCACCTTAGCAGCTTTTGGGGCTTCCGTGAGTGTTTGACCCTATGATTTTTTTTATTATGTTTGAGTGTTTGACCCTATGATTCCCCCCTAGCCCCAGCCCCAGCCCCAGCTCCAGCCCCCACTCCTACCCCCAGTGAGGAGCAGCAGGCTGCACAGGGGAGGCAGGAAGCCACATGTGAAGGCAATGCCCCCTCCCCCAGCACCCATCAACCCACCAGCCACAGGAGGGATGGGAGAGGGAGGCTTCCTAGACCTGAGCAGCTGGGGCTTGGATGAATTTTATGACACCCTGCTCCCCCACCCCATAGCCAGCCACCACCCTGCCTACCCCACTTCTGCCCCATGCTGGGCAAGGGGCAGCCCCATCACCCATCCACAGTGAAGTTATGGTGAGGGGCAGCACGGAAGGCCACCTGTGATGGCAACCCCCCCCCCCCAGTACCCATCATAGGGGAGGGGAGTGAGCTTTCTGGACCTGAGGGGCCCTAGGAGCATGTGCAGTGACTGTGGTGCAGAGTGAGTGTGCTGTGGGGGGTAGGGGGGCAGAGGAGGGGTCCCTCCCCTGGAGCTTGCTGCTGCCAGTGGTGGTGATGGGGAGTCCTCTCTGGCCCTAGCCCTGGGGCAGCCTATCTGCACCCCAAGATCCTCATCCTCAGCCCTGCCTCATCCCAAAGCCTGCACCCCCAGCACCGAGCACGCTCCTGCACTGTGAACCCCTCATCCCCAGCCCCACCCCAGAACCCTCACCTGAGGAGAAAAACGTGCAACTTAAATTTGGTGGTCAGTTTGGAGTATCATTGTATTTAGCACAATATTTGATTATTTTACACCCTTCAAAGTATGTAACTGGTCGTATACAGGTGTTTTCTCTGAATATGGTCTGTGTGCCTCAGTTTCCCCAATGCATTTCTTAAGGCTCTAGATGGTGGGATAAGGGGGTGTGATTGTTGTAAAGCCCTAGAGGGCCAGTGTGATGCCATCTGCACAGAGAATGGCCGACACCCTGTCTCCAGGCAACTGATGGCCTGGGCCACTCTCCTGCAAGGTGCCAACTGAAGGTGTTTGGAGTATCATTGTATTTAGCACAATATTTGATTATTTTACACCCTTCAAAGTATGTAACTGGTCGTATACAGGTGTTTTCTCTGAATACTGTCTGTGTGCCTCAGTTTCCCCAATGCATTTCTTAAGGCTCTAGATGGTGGGATAAGGGGGTGTGATTGTTGTAAAGCCCTAGAGGACCAGTGTGATGCCATCTGCACAGAGAATGGCTGCAACCCTGCCTCCAGGCAACTGATGGCCTGGGCCACCCTCCTGCAAGGTGCCAACTGAAGGTGTTGGAGAACAAAGAGATCAGGTGGCCTCCTAATGCCTGGAAAAGAGACAAAGGCCAGAGGAGGGAGTGTCAGTGCCTGTGCAGACTTCCGGGAAGCGCATGGTGTGGAAGGGGATGCTGGGATACTTTGGAACAACTCCATACAAAGCCAGTCAGGACTCTGGGGGAGCCTCCTCTCTGAGCATACTGTCTCCAGGGCAAGAAGCTTACACCTTCCTGGGTCTGACCTCGGAGCATTCAGCATGCCCTTCCACACCATGCACTTTCCGCAGCGAGTGTGCCCAGGCAGGTCCTGGGGCAACCAGAGGTCCCTGCACCCCAACTCCGCAGTCAGATGTGACTCTCAGCCAGACAGTAAAACAGAAGGTTTATTAGATGACAGGGATACAGTCTAAAACAGAGCTTGTAGGTACAGAAAACAGGACCCCTCAGTCAGGTCCATCTTGGGGGGGTGGGGAGCCCAGACCCAAGTTCTGGGCCTCTCCCGATTTCCCCAGCCAGCTCCAAACTGACACTCCCTCCTCTAGCCTTTGTGTCTCTTCCGGACAAGGAGGCCACCTGATCTCTTTGTCCCCAACACCGTCAGTTGGCACTTTGCAGGGGAAACTGAGGCACCCACACAGTATTGAGAGAAAACATTAAGAACATTCCCACTTTGTCACAACAGGTGTAACAAAATGTAATACCGTATATTGAAGCAGGCAAGTGCTGCTTCTGACTTTCCACTTTTAATTGACCCTTGTAATCTTGTGGTGCTGACGCATTGTAGCTTCATTTTATATCAGCTTACAGGGTGAGAGCGGGGGGGGGGGGGGCGGACACCACCATTTTGGGCCCCACCAAAAATTTTACGAACCTGCCGCCTATGAGCAGAGCTACTAGAGAGGCCCAGCACAGGGCTGCGAGGATTAGGGATGCCTTGAGGGAGGAATTTGAGGCTGAAAACCAACAGTAATGTTTGGTGCCTTGCATGGGAGTGAAGTGCAGTGGTTACAATGATAGTAGGAATGTGTGTTTCCTAAGCTGATTTGCAGTGCCTGTTTCTTTCCTGGGCTAAGGTATCTTTGACTTTCTGCAATAATAACGACTGTTTTCAAAGCCAATAATTCATTTATTGAAAAGAAAATAAGTTTATTGACAGACACACAACATTTTGGGAACCTAAAAGGGCAGGTGGGTGGGGTGGGTGGGGAACTGTACGGTCACAGGTTTGAATATGTCCTGTCTGGAGTGCTGTGCAATGACTGCTGCACTTCTGGATGCCTATACTGCCTGGTGATGGGGGTTGAGTGCAGAGGGTAAGGGTCGTAGTTCTCAGGGCTGGTTGGTGAACGTACAGGTGTTGGAGGCAGCTGCTGGTGGTGGTAAGAACCTGGATGCTGGGGAACAGTGATTTCCCTACACCCCCGCTGAATTTCCCCAACACCCCCCCAGTTTTGTGAGCTAGTTACATACCAATTTAGTGACTGTTTGGAAATATGAATTTAAACTGAAACATTAATACACACTTTAAAAGCTTATACAGTGTATGATAAAATATGTGTATCTGAAAAAGTATAATAGATCTGAAAAGTATTAACATAGACTAGCTTCCTTGCTTCCTTATACAGCTGTTGTTTTTTATGATGTCAGTGCATTCATTTCGGTGATGTTGGCCAACCTAATAATTTCAAATGATGATTTGTAAGCGAAGTCTAAATGAGCTCTCCCTGACAGCTAGTGATAAGCTGGGGCTGGGGGGAAAAGCTTCAGGGCCAGATTATATTTACATTCACACCTAATCTACCAAGGTATCCAGCAAACCGAGCTGTGTTGTCCAAGTGATAGATTTTGGCTGGGGTTGGGTTACAAACCACTTGAATGCAGGGCCGCCCAGAGGATTCCGGGGGCCCGGGGGTCTTCGGCGGTGGGGGCCCCCGCTTCAGCAGTAAGTCGGCGGTAAGTCGTCGGCGGGGGGTCCTTCCATTCCGGGACCCGCCACCAAAGTGCCCCAAAGACCCACGGCGGGGACCCCCCTCCACCGAATTACCGCCAAAGCAGGACCCGCCCCCGAAGTGCAGCCCCCACCGCGGGTTTTCGGGGCACTTCAGCGGTGGGTCCCGGAACGGAAGGACACCCCCCGCCCCCTGCAGCCGAATTACCGCCGAAGACCCGGCTGCACTCCGGCGGCGGGTCCCGCTTCGGCTGTAATTCGGCGGCGGGGGGGTCCTTCTATCCCGGAGAGGAAGGACCCCCCCCCCGCCAGCGAAGACTGGGAGCAAAGAAGCTCCGGGGGCCCGGGCCCCACGAGAATTTTCCGGGGGCCCCGGAGCGAGTGAAGGACCCCGCTCCAGGGGCCCCGAAAAACTCTCATGGGGGCCCCTGCTGGGCCCGGGGCCTGGGGCAAATTGCCCCTCTTGCCCCCCCCTCTGGGCGGCCCTGCTTGAATGTGGGGCAAATGGGGGATGAAATGTTGTTTTTATTGTATGAGTAAAGGGCAGTAGAACTGTACTTAGGGTATGGCTACACTTACGGTTTGCAGCACTGGTAGTTTGCAGCACTGGTCATCCAGCTGTGTAGGAGCAGCGCTGGTGTGTGGCCACACTCACAGCTACCAGCGCTGGTGTGTGGCCACATTTGCAGTATTAGCAGCACTGTTGGGAGTGCTGCATTATGGACAGCTATCCCAGCATTGAAGTGCAACAACGTGCTTTTCAAAAGAGGGGGGTGGAGGGTGGTGTACTGTGACAGGGAGCGGGGAAGATAGAGAGTGGATTTTTGGAGCCAACACTGTGTGTTAGCTTCCTGGATTGGAAAAATCACAAAATGTTCATGAGCTCTTAGTCTTAACTCTTAATTGCAATCAGCCTGCC
This sequence comes from Mauremys mutica, assembly GCF_020497125.1. NCBI lineage: Eukaryota > Metazoa > Chordata > Testudines > Geoemydidae > Mauremys > Mauremys mutica. The sequence continues at coordinate 31,647,840 of NC_059083.1, forward strand.
TCCAACACGGACTCCCCGCTGTTTCACTCACTCCCTGTGGTGTACTGTGACAGGGAGCGGGGAAGAGAGAGATTGGAAAAATCACAAAATGTTTGCGAACCCTTAAAGTCTTGCAAACAGCCTGCATCCAACTCTGTTTCCCCTGCCTCTCATTTGATCGTTCACAGCCAGGTACAGATAGCTCCTGTTTGCTGTGATCAGTGTTTGTTTTTTTAGATAAGCAGTTCAACGGAGCTTCGATCGGCTCCGTTCTGTTTGCCTGCCTCTCATTTGATTGTTTACAGCCAGGTACAGATGATCACAGCAAACAGGAGCTCTGTTCGGAGCTCCGATCAGAGCTCGTTCACAACAAAACAAAGAGAGGCTGCATAACAAAACAAAGAGAGTAATTTATAAAAGCATTCTGGGATACACCTTATACCCTGGAGGCCAATCACAGCGCTGGTGTGTGGCCACACTTGATGACCAGCGCTGCAGCACCAGCGCTGGAATCCTTATTCCCCATGCCGAGTGAGGTGTACGGCCAGCGCTGCAGCCAGGGAGTTGCAGCGCTGGAAGTGCCCTGCAGGTGTGGCCACTTACTAATTGCAGCGCTGGTGGAGGCTTTCCAGCGCTGCAAATCGCCAGTGTAGCCATACCCTTAGTCTGTGATGATTTGAAGGCATCAAGAGAGAGGGCGGGGACCTGTCCCTCTCCACTGTTTAAAGACAGAGCTGATTAGGCTCCATAGAGAGTCTTTTGTTCTGTTAAGTGACCACTGCAGCTGAAATCACTGACAATCAGGTCTAAGTGCTTAGTCCTGTTGTGGGGACAGTGTTCCTGTGGGTACAGTGTTTTTGTGTAAGAGACAGCCCAGACTGCACTAGCAGTGAGGTTCCCCCACTGAGAGCTCAGCTGAAATCACTGAGAGCTGGTGGAACCTCAAGAGACCAACTCGCAGAGGTCAAAGTGGCAGGTGGCAGCAGACGGTGACTGCGCAGGGCCATTGGCAACAGAGCGGTGGAGTGAACAGTGGCACAATGAACAGCCGTGGCCAGAGCGAACAGTGAGCAGCTGGAGGAACAAGTAAAGTGCCTTCTTGTCCTCCACCTGGAAGGTGTACTCACGTGAAAGCACCTCTGAACTCTGAGTCTCCACTGACCAAAGACAACACCGGAGAGCGGGGTGCGGTGGAGGGAAAAGCGAGGGGCACCTTAATAAACATTTGTTTGTTGGACTATATTTTAGTCACTTTGCTCCAGAATGCTAGATTTGTGACTGGGAATGGAAGCTTATATAAATATGTTTCCTAGTAGGCCAAGATTTTTAAGTGTTGCATCCCTCCCATCCTGGCTAATAGTCACTAATGGACCTATTCTCCAGGAATTTATCTAGTTCTTTTTTTAATCCTGTTATAGTTTTGGTCTTCACAGCATTCTCCGGCAAAGAGTTCCCTGGGTTGACTTTATATTGTATGAAGAAGTACTTCCTTTGTTTTTTAAAAACCTGCTGCCTATTAATTTAATTGGGTGACTGCTAGTTCTTGTGTTATGTGAAGGATTAAATAACATTTCCTTATTCACTTTCTTCGCACCACTCAAGATTTTATAGACCTCTATCATATCCCCCTTAGTCATCTCTTCTCTAAGCTGAAAATTCCCAGTCATTTTAATCTCTCCTCCTGTTTTATATCCCTGATCATTTTAGTTGCCCATCTCTGTACCTTTTCCAATTTCAATATATCTCTTTTGGGATGGGGTGACCAGATCTGCACACACTATTCAAGGAGTACACATACCATGGATTTATAGAAAGGCAATATGATATTTTCTGTCTTAGTATCTATCCCTTTCATGATTCCCAACATTCTGTTTGCTTTTTTGACAGCTGCACCACATTGAGTGGATGTTTTCAGAGAACTATCCACAATGACTCCAACATCTCTTTCTTAAGTGGTAACAGTTAATTCAGATGCCATCATTTTGTATGTATAGTTGAGATTGTTTTCCAATGTGCATTACTTTGCATTTATCAACATTGAATTTCATTTGCCATTTTGTTGCCCAGTCACCCTGTTTTGTGAGATGCCTTGGTAACTCTTCACAGTCTGCCTGGGGCTTAACTATCTTGAATAGTTTTGTATCATCTGCAAATTTTGCCACCTCACTGTTTACCCATTTTACCAGATGAATATGTTGAATAGGACTGGTCCCAGTACTGACCCCTCAAGGATGCCACTATTTATCTCTCTCCATTCTGAAAACTGATAATTGATTCCTACCCTTTGTTTCCGATCTTTTAACCAGTTATTGATCCATGAGAAAACTTCCCTCTTATCCCATGATGGCTTACTTTTCAAAAGTCAATTTAAATTAAATTTTTTTTACTTATATATTTTTAGAAATCTAGAACTGTTATGCGTTTTGGTGTAACTTGCATTATTCTTATGTTAAATTTGCATCATCCTAACAAAACATTTACTTTATTCATATCTCTTTTATATATCATTGGTCCTGACACCCCTCCTGTAAATTCGAACCCCCCCCCCTAATTTCAATTCTTGGGGAAACCACTGAGTAGAGCTGTGAGTGGCTGGCAAGGCATCTGGTGCCAGAGCAAATGCTTGGACAGTGGACCAAGCAAGATGCACCCCCTGGCCCCCACCAGGATGAGAGGTGAACTCTGCAGATGCACCTCTACATTCTGGGTCTTCATTGTGTTGACAGCAAAGTTCGTTGTCTGACCGCAGAGAGACAGGCAACACCAGCAAGGTCCGATAAAAAGTTCTTTATTGACAAGTGCACGCATCAGTAAAGAACAGCTCGTATCCGAAAAGAACCAGCCCCCTCTTTACAGCTTAGTATTAGCTTATATAGACAGTTTTATTACGTCATAAATCATTTACTTAAGCAATTGTGAAAGTAGAATGAATTATATTGTAAAAATAAGAATGGATTAAAGAAATGTTGTATGTACCTTTAAGCAGAAATACGAAATGTTGAAATACAGGTGCCAGGAAAAGAAACATTAGGCATAAACAATGGTGCTAATGGCGAAACATTAACAGAAGATGGGTAATAGTTAGTATATGCATGCCTAGCCCAGGTAAACTTATCTGATTCTGCTTCCTTTGTTATCTTGTTAAGTTCTCACCCTTTTATCTGTATAAATAAGATAGTTTGTGTCTTGCATGGTGCTCACATTATCTGGGTGTTATTAGCAGAGCGCTGTGCTAATAAAACAGAGTGGTCTGACAAACTGTGAGTCCTGAGTCTAACTTTGACAATTTGGAGGTTCCACCGAGATGGCAACCGTCTTCACTGGGGCTGTGTGATTCCTGACTGTTTTTGTAGGATGACCGTGGCAGCCGGCACCTGGGCATTTGGCCCGAGCGGTCCTCCACCAGAACGGAAAGGTGCACGACCACAGTGAAGTCTACGCCATTGAACCTGTTGGTTCCCACTCTGTTCTGGTAGGGATCCCGGGATCTGACATCAGGAATCTGGTCAGGTAATTATTTCTGTGTTTTGTCCGGACTGAGGACTGTCCTGTCTCTGTGTCTATCTGTCTTCCTGTGGAGTGTTTGAGTCTGGGTGCCATCTCTGTCCGGGGATCGGCCGACCAAGGGGTTCCTGTCCCTGCGGTCTGAGTGAGTGGAATCTGCACAATTGCAGCCGCACCACACTTTGGGTAAAACCCCTGGTGTGAAAGCAAGGGCAATTGAGGCAGTAGCCTGTGGGCTCCTTTTGTGTGTTGCTCTGACGAACCCGAATTTCCTTCTTGTGCGATTGGTGTGTGAAGTCCTCCTGTATGGGTAACCAGACGTCTAAGTCAGGACAGTTCCCTAAACGAACGCTGGCTCATTTTATATATTTAGGATGGGTCCAGACTCCTGTAAGAAGGGTCCGGACTCCTGTAAATTTCTGGAAAAATGGTCTAGGCTAACTCAGGGGGATCCCAAAACTCAGTGGCCACTGTTAATATCTTGGAACAAAGACCGAGTGGACGTCTTAAATGACAAACTCGGCCAACCTAAAACTAAATTGGCTAAAGAAGAGGTTAATTGTTTCATTCAGTGGTGGGAAGAGGCAAATCGTAGCTAGACAAAATCAAAACTCGCCTCTCTCAAATATTCAAATAATAAGTTAAAAGCTTTATTAAAAGCCTCCTCTCCCACCACCAGACCGAGCGCTCCCCTTTACCCCGTTCTCAAAAACCCACCCCGGATTGATCCAACCCCCTTAATTCTCCTATCTCATTGTAAAAAGGACAAAAAGCCCCTTGTTCTGTTCCCCTTTGTTGTCTGCCTCAAAAACTGATTCTTTAGTGTTCCACTAACAATTCAGCAAGGGGAGGGGCTCCTTTCCTTGAACATTTATTTCAAAATTGTGAAGTGACCACAATATCACTCAAACAGTTCATTCAAGAAAAAAAAAAAAAAAAAAAAAAAGCAGGATCGGGCCCAGAAAAGCAGGCAAGCAACAGATAAAGAAACTGAAAAACAGGTTGGAAGCCCTAAGGGCATAGTGTAAGGAGTAAGAAAAGCAGTAAGTGCAGGCATGAACCCCTGGAACAATACTTAAAATGGTGAAATCTGAGGGGATAAAGGTGTTATTTTGGGAGAAAAACAAGTGATTTAAGGAAAGAGAGTGAAAAGTTAACTCTACAAAGGCTGGAGAGAATTAAGCAGTTAAATTTTGTGAAAATGTGTATGTATCTATTTGTGAAAATATGTAAAGTTCTAAGAATCTAAACCAGCACATCTGGTTTGTAAAACTCCTGTTTTGTAGGTGTAAGATAAATTAGTTTTGTTTTTGTTTTTAATGCCACTAAAAAAATTCATTTGACTCTTAATTCAAAGTTGCAAAACTGACAGACCTTTTTGCAAGACACAGGTAATTAGTGATGTTTGGCTTTGGGATTTAGCATTTAACCCTTAAGGGGTAACTTGATTCTTTATAAAATTTAAAATGTTTTTTTAAATAAAAACCAAGTCATGGCTGCAATATGGCAGTCAAAATCAGGAGAATAGGGAGAGATTCTGGAGTCTTTTTGTTTGTTTGGTTTTGTTTTGTTTTTTTGGTAACAATAGCAGATAAGAGCTGTAGTGAAAAAAAAAATAATTTTTTAACAGTGCCCCTCTGAAGCAACAGCAGAGGTGAGGTGCACAAAACAAAAAGAAGCAATGTTAAAAACACTGAGCCTTAAAATTGCTCTGTGTAATCAGACTGTCACTTTTGATAAGGGTACATGAAAACTCTGTAAGAAAAAAGAAACAGTTACATCGTATGTAAAAATTCATATGGCTAATGTTTAAAAAAAAAAAAAAGTTGTACTATAGAAGAAATGTGCTTTTTCCCTAGGACATGTGCAGTGTATATTGTAAAAAGGGGTAAAAAAAATACAAATGAAATATGCTACTGAATTAAAATCCTATTAGGGCTCCAAAAAGAGCCGCAATAGACTGTTTTCTTTTTCAGATCTCTGTGTGTTTTGTAAGCAGGAGTTGAAAGTGGAAAGAAATCAAAACTCTGGTGGAAGTTGATTGTGTCCCTTTTAAGACAGAGTCTCTGAGCTCTGCTGATGGCTTTGAATCCAAAAGCCAAGCCTGTGTTGATGCAAATTACCTAACTGATAAAGGAAGGTGAAAACTGCCAGCACAAAATAAATTGCCTAAATAAAAGACATGGTATAACAAGATCCCTTTAAGAGATTTGATGCTAAATGTTATTGTTAATATTAAACATTGAAATAAATTTAATGTTAGTAAGTACCCCTGTAACAAGGTATAGTGTGTATGATTTTTGGAAAAATCCTTGAAGGTAATATGGTAATGATGCTTCTCAGCTATCACCTGTGAATAAACTTAAAACACACACACAGGAAAATATGGGGGTAATTCCTCTGTTTTGCCTGCAATCAGCAAGGGTATTTGTAAAAGAAAGGAATCTTTTAAGCAACAATCAATGCCACCCTGAAAGAGGTAGAAAAATGTTATTTTTGTCTTTCAGAAAATCAGAAAAAGCTAATACCAGCTACAGAACAACCTATTAAAAAAACAAAAGTTTAAAAAAAACATACTGCAATAGCTATGGAATGTACTAAAATGCAGATATTTAGAACATAAGATGTTTTGGGTAATATCAGAGAATATTAAGGTTTTAATACATCTGTTAAAGCAAAGAAAAAGATAATTGTTTAATACCTATCAATATAACTGGATGCAGTATGACTCCAGTATGGTAACACAAAATTTGTTAAGTGAAGAAATTGTTGTTAAAATTGCACACCCCAACAGGCTCTGGAAGCAAAGATATGGAAAGCTAGCCCACTCCACAGATTGCGCCTGGGATCCTTCTGGCTACCTCAAACCTCAAGCCAGTGGGCTGGGAGGAAGGGAAACTATTGGACACTAGAGGTTGTACCAAGTGGACTCCTCAAAAGTGGGTATGCTTATCCATGCCTGTTGCTCCAAAGCCCTGTAGTAAAGACATCTCACTAGGATCCTGTATGTGGGATAAAATTAATAATTAGACCAAAGTATTGTATAACGGGCAATGTGTGTGTTAATTCTTGGAAAGAAGTGTTTTAAAAGGATAGAAGTTTTAGCAACCCATCAGTAGACAAATGTACATGTAATGTAAGTACTGTGTTTACCAATAATCACATTTACTATTTGCCACAACCAAAAAGTCTCAGCTTACTGTAAGCACTGATTTAGCTGAGTTCTCTATCAGTCTTGGCATTGAATGGCAAACAGTTACCAATTATCTGTTTAAAAAGGTAACATAGTTCCTAAAAACAAACAAACAAAACACTGTGGGAAACAGAACCATTCATATTATCTGGATGGTCTCCCACAACTACTGGCATACTAATGTTACTACCCCTAATTGTTTTTGGTTTTAAATTGTATGTGTTTAATTGAAATGTTTAAAATATGCTGGTGGATAAAACAAATGTATGCAAAGCTAGAGCCACAGGCCCAAATCACCTCCCAGTATTTTACTACATAATAGTGACACTGGCGATTGATAATCTTAGTGTCAAAAGGGGGATATGTAGAAGCTGGACTTTATAATGTATAATTTGATTTCATCCTGCCAGCCACCCTTTTTGAATAGCAGAAAGAAATGACCCTCTGGAACTGTAAGATTCTGTTTTCCCATATGCATTACAAATTGGGCCCTCTCTAACTCTTTGTTTTAAGATTTAGGTAGTAAGAGACAGGATTCTCTATTGTGTCTATGTTAAGTAAATTAAAGAAACATTGAAGGCCTGGGTCTCAGTGTAAATTGTCTTGGTTATTAATTGTAAAACTTAGCAAGGTTTAATTTGCAATGCCTTTTTGCTCGATATAAAATACTACTGTTTGTATTCTCAATCTGTTTGTGTGAATGAGGAATGAATGCATCAGGAAAAGATAAGGTGTGAAGGCCATTGTTATAGCCAGAGTCAAGGAAAGAAGCAAAAAGACTTAAAGAGTATCAAAGAATCATCAGGCACTGCTTACTACCCAGACGGCTGTTAAACTGTCTGGAATCCGCAGCATGAATACATGCTTTGCCGTGTAAGAATGCACCACCCCCAGCGAACCAATCATCACCTCAGGACCATGCAGAGTCAGTTTTGACTCCAGAAGATGACGTAGAGGAACAGCCTGCAATACCTTACAATCTATGTTCTCGTAAGGGTTGCCAGAAGCAGACGACTACCTAAAGCAAGGCCCAAGAAAAAGCAGTAGTGAGCCTAGCGCCTGCTGCCTGGTGGACATAAAACTGTGACTACAGTTCCCTCAGTTGAGGTTGTCAGAACCAGAAGGGCCCTGCCTCCAACATGCACCTCTGGTGGTGCCTGTTCCTCGGCTGTTGGTGTCTGAAGGTCTGGGGAGTCCACAATGACAATTCTTTTATCCAGCAGCAAGTGTGGATAGCTCAGACCCTTAATATTTCTAAATGCTGGGTCTGCAGCCACATCCCAGCCCACTCTCAAACTGATGTTCCTGTCCTGGCTATCCCACTCAATTCCCCAGACCTCACTGGAGGACCTTGTCCGTTTAACACAATATGGAACAGTAATGACACCTGGGAAGAGACTATTGGCAGTTCCTTTAACCCACTTGGGGAGTAATACACCAGGCAAAAAGGCTCCTGAGGTTAAAAGAAGTAGTTAAAATAATGGCAAATAAAACTGAAGAAAGTTTATGAGCCCTGGCCAAAGAAACAGGGGCGATCCGACAGGTGGTCCTCCAAAACCGTCAGGCATTGTACATAGTGCTGGCGGCCAAAGGAGGGACCTGTGCTCTCATTGGAAAACAATGTTGTGTGTTTATACCTGACGATACCAATGAGGTAATAGATCACGCTAGCCACTTAGAACAAATTGCATATCTTCCCCATGAAGAGCCAAGTTCTTTATGGAAGTGGCTAAGTATTCTCTGGCATAGGAAACTGGTTGTTTCAGGGAGCCCTGACTATCCTGTTTGGAATCCTAATAATTTTTGTATGTTTTCAGTTAGTCTCCTGTTGTACCCAAAATTGTGTAAGGCATGCCACTCAGGTGACTGCCCCAGAACAGAGTGCTAATATGATGATTTTGAATATTGCTGATGAACAAAGAGATAAAGAACGGTTAATATGTGGAACCCAGTAAAATTTTGGTCATGGCGTGAGCTTGACCAAAAGGAGGGATTGTGAAAGTAGAATGAATTATATTGTAAAAATAAGAATGGATTAAAGAAATGTTGTATGTACCTTTAAGCAGAAATACGAAATGTTGAAATACAGGTGCCAGGAAAAGAAACATTAGGCATAAACAATGGTGCTAATGGCGAAACATTAACAGAAGATGGGTAATAGTTAGTATATGCATGCCTAGCCCAGGTAAACTTATCTGATTCTGCTTCCTTTGTTATCTTGTTAAGTTCTCACCCTTTTATCTGTATAAATAAGATAGTTTGTGTCTTGCATGGTGCTCACATTATCTGGGTGTTATTAGCAGAGCGCTGTGCTAATAAAACAGAGTGGTCTGACAAACTGTGAGTCCTGAGTCTAACTTTGACACAATCCACCCCCTTTGTCTAACAACTAGAAATTAGACACCTTTTAATATATACGCATGCCTAGTCTCTACAGCATTATATTGTTAATATCTCAACAAGCGCCAAAGGTTAGGAATGTGAGGGAGTTAAAAACACACCGAACACTAAACTAGGGAGTTAGAGTCAGAACTGTGAGATGCTTGTGTTTCTTATCAGTCCTTCAAACACTGTTTCTTAACACAACACAGCTGGCACCAGCCCCCTCACTTATCTTACTCTTTCCCAGGGCTTTGTGAGACAATACTGCTTCTCAGTATTCCACTCTGGGTTTACCCAGAAACCACTGCTAGCCTGATTTCAGTCAGGTTGGCCTAACCGGTTTTGTACTACATCTTTATTCAGGCCTAACAACTCTGTAGCCCCCACATATGCCCCAAGTCCCCTTTTCTCCTCCCATACTTGGAGCTGTTGGGGGGGGGGCAGAGGGAGGAGCTTCGAAGGGCCATAGAGCTAAGAGGCCAGAGGTTGGGTAGACAGGAGTCCTCCAGGCCATAGGGGATAGGATTACTTGGCTAGAGAAACCAATTTTTCCATTCCCAGTGGGCTGTTGCCCCCCGCCGCCCCGCATGTCTCAGTGGCACTGTCTGACCCAGGATCCCCAGAGTTCTCCTGGATCATACAGGACAGTGGCAAACAGGCTGCACAGTCCTTGGGTCAGTGATGCTATTGGCTTCTCTACCATGCAGCAGCCTCCAGGGTCATAGAGACGGGATGATAGAAAGTCCACAGGGACAGGTCACAGAGACAAGGGTGTATGAGGCTAGACAGGCTGATCTCCGGGCTCCCAGTGAGATATTCCCCCTGCCCCTCCCCTGCGTGTATCAGGGACACAGTCTGAGCCGGGATCCCCCCACCCAGAGCCAGGGTCGGATTCTCCCCCCTGGGACGGAGCCGGGCGGGAAAGTGAAGATCGGGGCCTCGTCACGAGCATCGATAAATGTCACCTGCCCCCGGTCACAGTCCAGACAAACCCGCATCCTGCTGGGGAACCGGCTCAGGGGCAGGGGGGTCTCAGGGGAGGTGAGAGCCTGGAACTGATCCCCCCATCGTTCCACAGCCCAGATCCCCCCCTCAGGGCTGAGGCTGATCTCTCCCTTCCTCCTCACAGACTCTCTGGCCACCCCCACAGCCCAGTATCGCCCAGCCCCCACCTCCACCTTCCAGCAATGTCTCCCCGAGGTGAATCCCTCACAGCCCAGCACACAGGTCCAAGGGTCAAATCTCTCAGGGTTGTTGGGCAGTCGCTGCCATGTGTCTCCCCATCTCACACTTTTCCGATCCTCAGACAGGACGAGGTTGGGATGAGCCGTGTCTGGATCCAGAGTCACATTCACTGGGGAGAGAGAATCAGAGCGTTAGGGGCAGAGCTCGGCCCTGGGGGAGCCTGGGGCCATTTCTCAGATTCCCCAGCAGCCCCGTCCTGGCTGGGACAGGCCTGGATCCCAGGGAGCTGCCTCTGCCCTGGGCACCTGAGACTGAGCAGGGACGTCACTGCAGCTCCTCAGGGTAGTGATTGATCTATCGGGGATCAATTTATAGAGTCTAGTCTAGACAAGATGAATCAATCCCCGAGCTCTCTCCCCGTCAACTCCGGTTCTCCCCCGCCAGGAGAGGTGGAAGCGGAGTCGATGGGGGAGGGGCAGCATCTTAGCTCGACCGCCCCCGCCCCCCTTAGCATAGACCAGGGCCTAGTGTGTTTCTCATTTGCTAACAGAAGCTTCAGCTCCTGGCTCCCCCTGCTGGGGCTGCTCCATTCCCAGGGGCAGAGACACAGCCAGGAAGGCGTCAGAAGCTTTTATTGAGGAGGGAGCAGAGGAGGCCGGTACCAGCTTTATACCCCAGAGGGAAACTCCCTCCCCTAAGGCAGCCTCCACTCCCAGGCCGGGGAACAGAGAGGAAGGTGCAGCACTGGGGAAGAGCTGCTTAAAACCACAGAGTAGGAGGTGGCATTGGGTGGGGGAGCCCCATCCCCAGCCCAGAGAGAAGGGAGGCGCTGCCAGCATCACAGGGAGAGCATCTCCCCAATCCAGGAAGCAGTGAGCTGCTCCAATGGGAGAGCCCAGCCCTGCCCACAGGAAAGGCAGGATGTTGGAGAAGAGCGATGGGGAGACCTCTCCACTAGGGTAAACCAGAGAAATGTGTCAGCCCTCAGGGCAGAGAGCTCTGTTCAGATGCTGCTTAGTGAATGTTTCTGTTCATCAGTGTGGGCATGAACTCAGCACTAAGGTTGGTGTCAGGAGTGTTTGTGTGATGACAGTCTGGGATCTCCCCACGAGTTCTGGAACCTTGGTACAAGTTGGGGGTGGGGCACGAGATCCCACCAGTGGTGGCCCCGCCCACTCCGTGGCCCTGCCCCATTACTCCTCTTCCGACCAAGCCCTGACCCCTGGCCAGGCTGTGAGCGTTGCCTGCTGAGGAGATCCCTTGACCCTTCACCTGTCCTGGGTGGGTCTCTGGGGGGCCTGAGAGCAGCCCCCGTTCCATGTCCCCGCTCCCCGGGGTGCTCCACCCAGGGCAGGTGGAGGGTGCAGGGCTCCACACTGCCACTCGGGCTGCCAGGGTGGGAGCCCGGCTCTGGTTTCTCGCCTGGCCAGGGACAGGGTCTCGGGGGAAGAGGAGCAGGGGTTGGGCCGCTGAGAGGGGCCAGTGCAGGGAAGAGGCTCCAATCTCACCCTGTCTGTGCGCTCCGAGTGGTTCCCCTCTTTTTCTCTCCAGTGCAGACGGCAGAGTGTCTAGAGGGGGAAAGATAAGAGAGGTGAGATTTCAGACTTCATATTTATAACAGCGTCCCCACTCTGATCTCCTAGAACTGTGTTTTCATCATGACACAGAAAGAGAGGGAGACACACTCAAGTATTTAATGTGACAAGGTCTGAAACCTCTTTCCTCTCTCATTCAGGCATCTCCCAGCAATGGACCCAACATCCTTGTGAACTCCCGACTTGTCAAAAGACATGAAATTGTAGTAAAGATCCTTGGGTCCTGATTCTGTCACCCCAGATCTGCTTAGGTTTCATCAGGGGAAGTTTGAGTCGCCAGACTGAGGTCCCAGTTATGCTGGTACGCCCTCAAGGTGATATTGGACACTGGACTATGAACTATTTCTGAAAGAACTCTTTACAGCTAGAAAGCTCGCTATCTCCACTATGAATCTGAACCTCGATGAATCAAACTCATGTCTGTTTGTATACTGATCTTTTAACCATACTCTCTCTCTTGTTTTTTAATAAAGTTTAGTTTCGTTAACAAGAAATGGCTGTAGTGTGTATTTGGGTAAGATCTAAAACAATCGTTAACCTGGGACGTAATGTGTCCGATCCTTTGGGATTGGTAGAACCTTTTCTGTTATATAATGAAGTAAGATTTTCAGAAATCATTGTATTTGACATAAGGGAAATGTTTCCTTAAGTGACCTTGTTATTAAGTGATGTGTTCATAAGTTCCCCTGTGGGATACAGAGATGTTTCGACCACACAATGTGCATAAAGACACCAGACACCCACAATGTACTGCCCAGGAGCAGTTAGCAAAGTCCAAAAAATCCCATGTGGAGAAAAGGGTCAAAGTGACCCGTGCACGTCAGTGTGTAATGACAGGTAATAAACGAATAAAATACCTTCGACAGCAAAAGCCCTGCCAGTTAGAAGATACTTACAATGCATAACACACATGCATGTGTAGTGTATGAGTTATACAAGATACTTTCTATTCATAACATTCAAAGGTGATTGGAAAAGAACTAATAAATATATACTCTGGATGTGTATAATACGTCAGACATTGTAAGGAGCATCATAGGAGAAATGCATCATGACCTACCTATGCCCCAGGAGAAGGTAACTGGGCAGTATTTCTTTCAGTATGTTTGTCATTTCTTACTTTAACAAGTATCAGAGGGGTAGCCGTGTTAGTCTGGTTCTGTAGAAGCAGCAAAGAATCCTGTGGCACCTTATAGCCTAACAGACGTTTTGCAGCATGAGCTTTCGTGGGTGAAAGCTGCTTGCATCCGAAAAAGTGGGTATTCACCCACGAAAGCTCATGCTGCAAAACGTCTGTTACTTTAACAGTAATTGTAATGGCAAGACATGCTTTTGGAACAAATAACGGGTTGAATTAATCAGGCTGAGTGTCTTAGACCCTAAGTGTATGGCATTCTCATCCAACAATTAAATAAAAGCATAATGTAATTATGAACCAATTGACCACCGCCATTCTCTTTCCACAGCCTCAGACACTTATCCCAGTTTCCCCTCCTAGATCCCTTCTAGGTACCTTTGAACTTCCTCAGAGCCTCCAGTAGCGCAATAGTTTTCTGGGAGAAACCACTGACTTGTTCTTCCAGTTCAGGAGAAATCTCCTCTGGCTGCTGCAACTTCCTCTTCTTACACCTATAGAGAAACAATTTCATGTGATTACAGTTCATTGTGAGACTTATTATAAGTGGTTGCTAGCGAGTCGCTGCTCTAATGGGCCTGGAGTTAGAATTCTTCTGCTTCTCCCAGCTGCAGAAATCTGTCCCCTAGGAACTAGACTGAGGCACGAACTCCCACCTCCCCAGCTCATTCCACACAGGTATCCAAATGGTCCTGAGGCGGGAAAGACTCTTGACCACTGCTGGCCTGGGCTGAATGGTAACCAGGGCCCCAGCAGTGACAGGACCATATTCCATCTCCACTATCCTGAGGAGGCCAGTCCCCCAGGGAGGTGACATCTCTGGGAAATACTTGAGGTCCGTCCTTCCCACTGAATGGAGAATTCCAGAGTTTTCTGTGCAAGGGTGAGAATCTCAGGATGAAGTTGATCAGAGAGATTTGTATCTACAATGTGACCTTCCCCACACATTTTGCTGTACAGCCCAGGGGAGATGTAGTGCTAACATCACCATTAAGCTCTTTCCCAGTATTGTGAAGTGCGAGGTGGAGTGAGAGGGAGCTACGTACCTGCTCAAGGTGCTTCTGACATTCTAGAGGGGAAGGAGTGGGAGAGAGAGAGAGGAAAGACTGTCAGTTCCATTTGACTCACACAGGGGATCCCAGGGAAGGGATTTTGCAAATATGGGGAAGAGAAGCCCTGCCCTGATCCCAGGGCCATGGATTCACTGAGCTAATGGGGCTTTTCCATCTCTAAGATCTCTGTCTGTAACTCTGCAAAGAACAATAGTCACTCACATGTCAGCAATGCACACGCCGAGTTACACTCAGATCTCTGACCGCTGGCTCCAGTGCTTATGATTCAGGAGCCCTCCCTTCCCTGTGTGGGGATCTGGGATGTTTCTAACCACAGGTGCTGGCTTCTAATTGTCCCTGGAGGTGCTCAACCCCAGGCCCTGACCCGACTCCGCCCCTTCCCCAATGCCACACCTCCACCCTCCCTCTTACCACTGAGGCAGGTGGGAAGTGCTGGGAGGGAGGGGGAGGAGTTGATCGGTGGGCATGAGGCGCTAGGGGTAGAGTGGGGGAGCTGGCTGCCAATGGGTGCTAAGCACCTACTAATTTTTTTCCCTGGGTGCTCTGGCCTTTAAGCACCCATGGAATCGGTGCCTCTGTTTCTCCCTGTCTCACCTGCAGGAATTCACTGGCTGGCTTCTGACACTTCTCCTCCAGCTCACTGATCAGCTCACTGAGATGGGAAATCTGCTCGGAGAGTTTACTGACATTTTCATTCTGGATCCTCACAATCTCCTCGTCCAGCTTCTTCAGCTGGGCCAGCAGGAGTCGCTCTTGTTCCTCTAGGAACTGCCGCAGTTGCTGAAATTCAGACACAACCTTCTGCCTCTCGGTTTGTGTTTGTTTCTGTATGAAAATAGGGGAAGGGCTGGTCAGGGACATGGATGGAGCCTGGGGTCCTTTCACGGAGAGCTGAGTGTGCAGGAGGGTTTCTGCCTGCTGACATTTCTGACATTTGACTTTACCCTAGAGAGAGGATTCTCTCACAGCTTCCCCTTCAGCCCCTGTATCTCTGAAAGGGAGGTTTCCATGTCTGTCATGTTAGTATATTATGTCATTCATGGTCTCTGGGAATTCAGACCCAGAGCAGCAGGAGGCAGGACTCAGCACTACACTGACAGAGACACCAGGGGAGAAAAAAGAAACAAACATGTTAATGCACGAAATGACCAGACACAGGGGACAGCACCTCACGGGTGACATTCAGTTCACTTGGGGAGGATTTCTGGGCAAGTCACAAGAGCGAGACATTAACTGACCAGCTGAAATGGAAGCTTAGGGCTTGTCTATGCACAAATATAACCCAGTAATCCATGGTCATGGAGAAACACACACAAGTCCACATTCACCAAGGCCACACACAGGAATCTGCCTCCAAACAGACCTCCCACTGCCAGTCCCTGCTGGTTCATAACAACAGGCACCTACCAGATACTCCTGGCTTTCCCCCTCTCCGGTCACTTTCAATCCCAGCAGCTTTTCTCGCTCTTCCCTCAGAGTCTTCAATTGGGTCTGGATTTTTGGCTGAAGAAACACAAATGATTTGGGAACTTGAATTTGAATGGTTCAGAGGGGTGTGGAGCTTTTCGTTTTTTCATCCAAGATGACTGTTGGTCCTAATCACTTTGTGATATTAGGGCCAACAAGGAGATGAAACCTTATCAATGCAGACTGGGAGTGTGTCATTATCAGACTCGTTACCAATTCAGATTCAGTCTTTTTAGTAATTAGAGAGAGATCTCAATTATAACCAAGCTTTACTGGTATTTGTGAATTGATGAGTGGTACAGAGCATAACAGGACATTGGAGTCACATGGGGGTGAATCAATACATCTGTTTTTGAGGTTTAATGAACAAAGTGATACAAATCCCAGAAGCCACCAGGGTTTCAATATGGGCTGGGATTTCAGCCCTGAAGCCCTGGGGACTTCACTGGTTGGGCTGAGCTGGTCTAGGCACCAGGGCAATCCCCATGAGACATCAGGAGGCCATTCGTCTGTTTGGAAGCTCCACAGTCCAAGTTTTGTGGAGCACTATTCGTGTCTGGTAGGCACCCAGCACTGGGTGTGGCTTCGTCCGGTGAAAAAGAGGGAAAAGGAGACCGAGGATGCAGGAGGACACCAGCGAGGGTGGGGGCAGGGGTGTGAGTGGCACTTCCATGCAGAATGATGCAGGTGGGGTGGAGCTGACAAAGGCGGGGGAGGGCCCAAGCAGGCTGATCGATTCAGGTGCGGGAGGGCCCCATGCAGGCAGGCATGGGGATGTCCTATATTCTGGGGATGCCTCAGGGCCCCTCCTAATGAGGCAGATTTGTATAAGGAACTGTTGGGATTTCCCCCAGTGCTGCCCTAAACCCTTTCCATGGCAATGCCCTCTGGGTAGGTCCCCACTGTCCCATTCCCTGGTAAAGATCCCGGAAGTAGTGCATTCTGGGAGATTTCTAAAGGCTGCCTGGTGGGACTAACAGAACAGCTCTGGCTGGTCCCTGCCCACGTACACAACAGAGCAGGTCAGACTGGCACCGGTCAGCTCCAGCCTGGGGTTGGTTTTGCTACAACCCAGTGTAATCCCAGTGGTACTTGGCATGGACCTGAGCGGTCTGGAGCCCTTTTGTGTGCGGACTGAAGGTGCTCAGGGTCCCACACAGTGTTTAGCCCAGTGATCTCCTCTAGTGCAGACCGGCAGCATCTGAGTTTAACCCTTCATGGAACAACACAGGAATTCAGATTCCCCCTGGGAAACCTTCTCTCCCTGGTGAGTCTGGGGCTTTTCTCAAGGAATCTTTTCCTCCTACTGTTCACATGCCATCATTGCTCCATGCTCCTGAGGGGGACAGTGTATTCTAGTGGTTAGGGCACTGGGCTTGGCCTTGGAAAAATGGAGATTTATACCCAGCTCTGACACTGACCTACTGAGTGACCTTGGACAAGTCACTTCCCCTCTTTGTGCCTCAGTTTCCCCTCCCACCTTTTGCCTCTCTTATCCAGTTAGACCAGGGGTGGGACAACATGGGAGCGGGGAGGGGCCAGCCTCCTCAGCCAGGAGCTCAGGGGACAGGCAGGATGGGCCTGTGGCTGGATGTGGCCCGCAGGCCGTAGTTTCCCCACCCCTGAGTTAGACTGTAAATGGCTCAGGGCAGGGATTGTCCCTCACTGGGTTTTCTACAGGGCCCCCCCACAATCGAGGTCAGATCTCAACTGGGGGCTGTAGGGGCTGCTGGGATGCCAATAACAATAATAAACACTGTGACACAGTCAGTAATAACAGCCACAGCTTGTAACTCCCCCTTCTCCAGCCTGAAGGCAGCACTCCCACATAGACTAGCCTGCAGCTCTAGTGAATGAAACCTCACTGGGCATTTAATGACTTCTGGTCTGCAGAGAGTTCCCTTAGTTCACTGGTGGGAGCTGGGTTTCAAAAGGTTTCATCTGCTCAGAGAAAACTTTCCACATCAGACAATTTTTAAATCGTTCTCTTGCCTTTCTTGCCAGGCTGGAGTATCATTAATTTGTACAGTCTCTTTCATGCAATGAAGGCTACACACAGCTTAGTGACATAGATACACCAGTCTCAGGATACTTGTGTTGCTATTAACTTTGGATTTGAATTACAGGTTATTATCCATTAGACGGGACAGCAGTTCCCTACCTTGTACTCCTGGGCAGCCTCCTGGATGGGAACCACCTTGTGAGAGCGGTGAGCCCGGGACTCTCTGCAGAGCACACAGATGGGGGTTTGATCCTCTTCACAGAACAGTTTCAGAGCCTCCTGGTGTTTCCCACAAACCCCGTCCCCTCCGCTTCCCTTTGCTGCCTGTAAACTCAGTCGCTTGGCGATTTCTACCATGTTTGCCAGCTGCCTGTTGGGCCGGAGGTTTCTCTGTTGCACAGTTTGTCTGCACTGAGGGCAGGAGGCAGCTGTATCGGATCCCTCCCAGCACTGGCTGACGCAGGCTCGGCAGAAATTGTGCCCACACTCCAGGATGACAGGTTCTGTGAAATACTCCAGACAGACGGGACATGTCGCTTCCTTCTGGAGACTTTCCACGGGGTTCTCTGCAGCCATGGCTCCCTCTGGGCAGTTTGTAACAGGCTTTGTTTAAAATTCCTGAGTTCACACTATGCCCCGCCTGCAGCAGCAAGGAGGTGTTTCCCTTCCTGGAACTGACTCCTGCTCTTTGTTCAGTTGGAAGGGGCCTACCTGTAAGAATACAGCCCTGGAGGTTGTGGTGAAAAATTTACCACTAGGGCTCTGGTCTGGCAATCAGCCCCTGTGCTGGTGCGGAGGGTCACTGGGGTTTCACATGGACGTCAGCTCTCCCTGTGAGGATGAGCCTGCAGGGGCAGGGTCTGTGTGTCTAAGGCCTTGTCTACACTACAGGACTATTTCGAATCTACTTAATTCGAATTTGTGGATTCGACCTTATGAAGTCGAATTTGTGTATCCATACTAAATACACTAATTCGAACTTCTGAGTCCACATTAACGGGGCCGGCGTTGACTTTCGAAGCGGTGCACTGTGGGAAGCTATCCCACAGTTCCCGCAGTCCCCGCTGCCCATTGGAATGCTGGGTAGAGCCCCCAATGCCTGCTGGGGGAAAAAATGTGTCGAGGGTGGTTTTGGGTGACTGTCGTCATTGAACCGTCAATCACGCCCTCACTCCCTCCCTCCCTGAAAGCGCCTGCGGGCAATCGGTTCGTGCACTTTTCTGGTCAGTGACAGCGTGGACGCCACAGCACTGCAAGCATGGAGCCCGCTGCGATCCTCGCCGTTTTCTCCTCCTCGCACTTTATCGTCCACCTCTTCCACATTCAGCTGCTGAGAAATTGGGCTACTTTTCAATGATTCTGCAAGCACTGGGGGACCATAGGGGCCTTTTTACCTACATGAACGTCGTATGGCCGGGCAAGGTTCCTGATGCGTGTGTTCTCAGGAACTGTGGGCTGCTCAGACGCCTGCTGGAAGGTAGTTTCTTCCCGTACCACGAAATAACTGTTGTGGATGTGCATTTGCCTATAGTGATCCTCGGTGACCCAGCCTGCCCGCTAATGCACTTGCTCATGAAGCCCTATACAGGCGCCTGGGACAGCGACAAGGAACTCTTTAAATACCAGCGAGCAGCGAGCAGCGTGACCTGTGACTGTTCAGTTTCTTTACAGAGAAGCTGAACCTGCCCCTGTTTCTTTACCCAGTTACTGTTGACTCTCCTCTTCGGTTAAATACCCCGTTCTCCCCGTTTCCTCCACTTCCAAGACACGTGTAAAAATAAAATACATGTCACACTGTTACTGAGGAGAGGTTTCTTTATTCATGACTTTTCGTTAAAGGGTCGAAACTGGAACGCAGACTGCGGTGGGTAGGGTGTGCGCTGATGTAAAGACCGCCTCTAAACTCAAGGAATGACAGGCTCCTGCTCCTACAGCGGTCCGCATTGCCGGACTGCTTGTTTCAACGGAGCCTGCCATCCCTCCTTTTTGGGATTCTGTGTGCGGGGGGCTATGTGGCCTTGTGGCGGAGGAGGACGGATACAGATTCCTCTGCTGCGTGACTCAGCGGTCCACGACAAGGACCGCTGTATAAGATCTGTACCCGCCCTCCCCCGCTAAAAAGTCACATCCCCACCGCCCACACAGAACCTGGAAACCACCTCCCATACCGACCACGGTGCCTGCTGACTGCACTGTGTGTGTTACCCGCTGCTGATCCGGCCCCCGTGTCTGTACCCTGCGAAAGGTGCCTGTCCTATGCAATTAGCAACGCACTTCCCCACGCACCCCATTCAAACACAGTCTTCAGTGAAGAAACATGACGGAAACAGTACTTAACAGCAAAGTATTTTTATTACTTAAGTACACAGTTATGGGATGGGACTGGGATTGGGACTTGTTTGAGTCCGGAAGGGAAGGACTTATGCAAACGTAGGGTATGAGAGCTTTTGGTTACTTGAGCACTCTGCTGGGGTGCAGTGACAGTATTCACGGCCCAGGGCGGGCATCCTCCTGGTTATTTAGGGTGAGGGGGGTATGTGACTTTGTGGCGGGGGAGGGCGGTTGCAGAGATACTACCGGGGGCTCTGTCCTGCAGCGGTCCTGCAGAACATACACAAGTCGCCGGAGCGTGTCCGTTTGCTCCCTCAGTAGTACAAGCATTGCTTGAGTCGCCTGCTTGTGTTCCTCACGCCACCTCTCCTCCCATTCGCTGTGTGAGCGCTGGTACAGAGAGACTTTCTCCCTCCACTGCCTCTGCTGGTCCGCCTCGGCTAGGTAGCAGCCCACACATTCATCGAAAATCGTGTCCCTTGTCTTTTTCTTTCGCCGCCTAACCTTCGCCAGCCTCTGCGAGGGGGATGCTGTGGAAGGTCTGGAGACAGTGGAAGCTGTGAGATGGGAAACAGTTAGTGAATTCCTTGCAATGATACTTTTTTGCGAACAATTAACTGAGTCTAGGCTGTCTCTGTGAATTTTTTGTTGAGACCCCTGTGCCTGCTGTTGCACAAATCATTTGCGCGGTGGATTCTGGGTAAATGTCGCCAGTCATTCCTTCCTCCGGGAAAGCAATGGCAGACAATCATTTCGAGCACGTTTTCCATGAAATGCCCTGGCACACGCCATAGCGTGGCAACAATGGACCCTATTTTGCCTTTTGTGTATGTCACCGTATGTGTACTGGATGCCGCTGACAGAGGCGGACCAGCAGCGCTACACAGCAGCATGCTTATGCTTTTGCATGACAGCAGCGATGGTTACCAGGCATACTGCACCGTCTACCATACCATGAACTGGTAAGAAGACGGTAATAAGATGGTCATGGTTACCTGTCCTTTTGCACTGCGCCATTTGGTGCTGTCATAAGTGCCCCTGGTCGATCAGCCAGGGGCGCAAAAGCAAAATTTGGGAATGACTCCCCGAGTCAATCCCTCCTTTTTGGGTATCTAAAAATAGAATCAGTCCTGCCTAGATTATGGACACAGCCCTGAGCACCAGCCCCTTTGCCTTTCTCACCACCGCTGGATTTCAGTGTCTGCTCCCAGGTGGCTGCCCCCGCAGACTCTCCCAGGCCCCCTCTGTCTGTCCCCAGATCCCCTCCTGCAGCCAGGCTGGACAAGTGGCTTGAGAGCCTTGGGGACAGGAGAGCTCTGGTTAGCCCATCCCCTGTACAGCACAGGAGCCCCAGCGCCAGCTCCCCTCACACCCGCTGCCCTTGGCCATTGGGCCCCAGCCCTCACCCCCTGATTCAGGATCCGGGTTCCTGGCTGGGGAGGGTTGGTAGGGGATCTCCGTGACGGTGATGAAGAGATCCTGGCTGTCGGGGAAACCAGCGTTGTAAGCGCTATCGCCTGCCTCGTCCTCCACAAACCCTTCCTCATCTTCCCCGTCCGTGAACATCGTCGAGGAACTGTCCGTCGACACTGTCCCATCATCAGAGTCCATGGTCACTGGTGGGGCAGTGGTGGCAGGCTCCGTAGCGTCCGTTGGCCGCTTTGATTTTTTGGTAGGCTTGTCTGGGGTCCTTGATTTTCACGCGGCGCTGCGTTGCATGACGGCTGTATCCTCTGTCTGGATCATGGCTTTGGAGACCTTCTCGTAGGTCTTTGCATTCCGTTCGTTGGAGCGCAGCTCCGAAAGCACAGACTCCTCGCCCCACACACCGATCAGATCCAAGAGTTCCCGGTCAGTCTATGCCGGGTCCCTCTTTCTATTCAGAGATTACATGAACTCCTCTGCTGGAGAGCTCTGCATTGCTGCCGGTGCTGCGGAGCTCGCCCCGATGTGCAACCAGAACGTCAGATTCAAACCGCCCAGACAGGAAAATGAATTCAAATTTTCGCGGGTCATTTCCTGTGTGGCTGGGCAGAGAATCCAAGCTCGGGCTGCTGTCCAGAGCGTCAAGAGAGTGGTGCAGTGTGGGATAGCTCCCGGAGCTACTAAGTTCGATTTCCATCCACACCTAGCCTAATTCGAACTAGCCATGTCGAATTTAGCGTTACTCCACCTGCCGGGGTGGAGTACCAAATTCAAACTAAAGAGCCCTCTAGTTCGAATTAAATGGCTTCCTGGTGTGGACGGTTGAGCGGTTAGTTCGAATTAACGCTGCTAAATTCGAATTAAAGTCCTAGTGTAGACCAGGCCTAAGGAGCGATAGTCAGAATTGGTGGGTTTCTTTCTTGTTTTATACTATATAATTTTGATACATAATGCTCATTTAAAGCAATTTTTATATTTATTGTAAACTTTCACAGTTGCACAAAAATCCCAGTTTCAGCATTTCATTCCAATTGTTACCAATTTAAATGTTCACAGCTCTGGGAAATTGTGGGGGGGATCAGAGAATATTTCGGTCAGACCAGAACTATTGAATGACACTGGACACTGAGATTCAAAAAGTTGAAGCTTTAGAACTATTAAAATAGTCTGTGAGCAGGTAAATCTCCTCCCTCCCCCAGCAGCTCCCCCAGGGCAGTAACCCAGTGCCTCCCTCCCCACCACATGGACTGAGGCTGAAAGCAGGGCCGGTGCAACTATTTAGGCCAACTAGGCGGCCGCCTAGGGTGCCTAGTGGTTGGGGGTGCGTAAAAGCCCGCTCAGGCGAGGAGGTGGAGTGGAGGTGAGCTGGGGGGGCGCGGGGAGGGCGGCCCGCTGTACGGGGGGGGGGGGGGGAGGCGCACAGGGGAACTGCTCCCCGCCCCAGATAACCTCCACTCTGCCTCCTCCGCTGAGCACATAACCCCCGCTCTAAGTCTCCTCCAATCGGCGCCGCAAGCCTGGGCGGGGAGGAGAATTAGAGCGACGCGGCGTGCTCAGTGGAGGAGGCGGAGCCGAGGTGAACCGGGGGAAGCTCCCCTGGCGGGGTTAGTTGCAGAGCAGGGTAGCTGTTGCGGGGGGCTCCCTGGGCAGGGGGTGGGGGTGCCTGGCTCCCTGGGTAGGGGGCTTGGTTAACTGCAGCGGGGGATGGGGTTAGCGGGGGGCGGGTGCAAGGTGGAAGTTCGCCTAGGGTGCGAAACTTACTTGCACCAGCCCTGGCTGAAAGTCCATCTGATGGGAGCTCAGGGGCCTGTGGAATGTGCTGGGGTCTCAGCCTGGGCCCTAGTGGGGCAGGTGACCCTGTAACACGACCACACCCAGCAAGGCCTGCACTGATTTTCTCCCTGTTTGTCAGTCCCAGCAGACAGGCCAGGGACTCAGTGCTGAACTGAGACCAAGCTCCTCCCCACCGGGTGAGGGCTGGGGCCCAATGGCCAAGGGCAGCGGGTGTGAGGGGAGCTGGCGCTGGGGCTCCTGCGCTGTACAGGGGGTGGGCTAACCAGAGCTCTCCTGTCCCCAAGGCTCTCAGGCCACTTGTCCAGCCTGGCTGCAGGAGGGGATCTGGGGATAGACAGAGGGGGCCTGGGAGAGTCTGCGGGGGTAGCCACCTGGGAGCAGACACTGAAATCCAGCGGTGGTGAGAAAGGCAAAGGGGCTGGTGCTCAGGGCTGTGTCCCTTAGATATTCACAGCTCATGTCAGTGAAGATGCTGATTGGGTGCTCACTGGGGGTTGAGCAATCAAAATTATAATTCAACGTACAATGGATCTTAGTACTTGGTGTCAAACAATGACTGAGAAACCGTCACCAGCCACTTCCCCGGAGATGCCGATAACCTGAGTGTTGTTAAACTTCTTTCGCAAGCAGAGACCCCAAGGCACAAGAAGATCCCACGCCCTGATCTGGTGCCTCTTGAAAGCAGAGGAAAGATTCCCAAATCACATAAAAGGCTTTTGGATCAATCCCTGAGTGACTTGGTCAGTCACCCTGAGTGCCATTCACTGCACCCCAAAACTGGGTTCTCTGCACATGCAGTGCAGGGGGGTTGGGCAGGTGAAATCCAGCCCCATCCTGGAGCCGGGACATAGGGCCCCAGCACAGCACAGACTGTGCACCCTAAAGTCAGCCCCTTCCCCAGCCTGTGCAGGGGTGGGGCCACTGAGAGGGGCTGGCCCTGGGAAGAAGCTGGCACGGCGGGCAGGGGCTGTTCCTCATGGGGAGGAGCTGATCAGCTGCCCTGCCTGAAGCACAACCACTGCCTGTGACACTCTGCACGTGCCCAAGGCTTGCAGTGGCCTCCTGCCCCCAAACTGTGCCCATGTAAAAAAATGGGCAGAGCTCAGTGGCCTTACCACCATGGCCCCTGGTCTACCCTGCTCCAGTGCCCCTGGATCTCCTCACTGCTACATGGGCTAGTTTTAGGGCTTCGTGTCCTGGCCACTGTCGCTTTGGTTGGTAACTTTAGCTACGATCCCAGGGAGATGTTTGCACTGAAATTTTCTCCTAATTTAAAGACAATCTTCTCCTAAAATCTCACCCTGTCTGAATGGTCCTAGGGATTTCCCCTTTTTCTCTCCAGTTCAGACAGCAGAGTGTCTGGAAGAGGAAAGGAGAAGAGAGGTGAGATTTAAGGCTTTCATATTAGAACAGCGTCCCCAGTCTGAACTCCTAGAGCTGTGTTTTCATTATGACAGAGAAATAGACAGAGACACACTCGGGTATTTAATCTGAAGCCGTCTCTTTTGGTTCTCAGTCAGGCATCTCCCAGCAATGGAACCAACATCCATGAAGCCTCACAAGCATCCCAGGACAGACAATCTGTAAGTGAGATTTACTTTTCCCTCATCATCCCCTCCCACCCCTCAGAATCCAGTTGGTTTCTCTCATTCACTTGCTGCCTTTTGTCATAACCTAGACCCAGATCATGCAAAGACTTTGGCATACAAGTAACTTTACCCACTTGGGTCCCTTTGACACTAACGGGATGTTCAGAGTGCCCTGGAGCGCAGGCTGCAGCCCCCCTGCACCACTGGGATTCCCCTTCCAGGAGACACTGGAGCTGCTTCTCCTCCAGCAGTTAGTCCAATCTGTCCTCTTGCTGCTGCAGCCTCACTGCTATTGGCAGTGTGCTCGCTCCAGCAGTGTCAGCATGTTTACATGCACCCATCTGGGAATCACACCTCCCAGGTGCTGTGTAGATGTGCCCTCAACCAGTGATGAGCTGCCAAAATCTTAACAACCGGTTCCCTATAAAAAGTTCTGATTTAAGGGGGGGGAGTGGGGGAGGGGCCAGGGAGAGATCGTCGTGGGGCCAGAGGCCCCTGCAGGGCCTGGGCCAATTGCCCCACTTGCCCCCTCCCCTCTTCTCTGGCCAGCCCTGGAGTTTGCAGCAGCCCCCCCCCCCCCCACCTTGCTGGGCCATTCAAAATGTGGCACCAGGACGACTCCAGAGCTCAGCTGAGCTGCCCAGCTGATGCCGGCAGCTGGCCACGCTGCAGCTGGGGGGAAGCGGGGGAAGGGCCGGGGAGCCTCAGCCTCCCCAGCTGGGAATCCTGGGAGCAACAGGATGGTCCGGCCCACAGACCAGAGTTCTTTGCCCACCCTTTGGCCCTTTAACAACCGGTTCTCCACGGAGGTCTAATTTTAGCAACCGGTTCTTGAGAATCTGTGGGAACCTGCTCCAGCTCACCACTGCCCTCAACCCAACTAGGACATTCTTAATGTAGGTACCGTCTGATTGAGCTCTCCCCTGACACCGAGTGATGAGCTGGGGAAGAGGACTTCAGGAGCTGCCCTTGTTTGCATGGACACACCCACCCTGACTCGGTGCGCAGCATGATGGGGCTGCTTTGCCCAAACGATCCCTTTTGGCTGGTATTGGATCACCAGTCAGTTTGCTATTGGGGACTCAGATACCAAAGTAGGGGTAGGCAACCTATGGTACATGTGCCAAAGGCAGCACGCGAGCAGATTTTCAGTGGGGGATAGAGAATAAGACTGAGAATATATTATTGCCCTTATATAAATCCATGGTACACCCACATCTCGAATACTGTGTACAGATGTGGTCTCCTCACCTCAAAAAAGATATTCTAGCACTAGAAAAGGTTCAGAAAAGGGCAACTAAAATGATTAGGGGTTTAGAGAGGGTCCCATATGAGGAAAGATTAAAGAGGCAAGGACTCTTCAGCTTGGAAAAGAGAAGACTAAGGGGGGATATGATAGAGGTATATAAAATCATGAGTGATGTTGAGAAAGTGGATAAGGAAAAGTTATTTACTTATTCCCATAATACAAGAACTAGGGGTCACCAAATGAAATTAATAGGCAGCAGGTTTAAAACAAATAAAAGGAAGTTCTTCTTCACGCAGCGCACAGTCAACTTGTGGAACTCCTTACCGGAGGAGGTTGTGAAGGCTAGGACTATAACAATGTTTAAAAGGGGACTGGATAAATTCATGGTGGCTAAGTCCATAAATGGCTATTAGCCAGAATGGGTAAGAATGGTGTCCCTAGCCTCTGTTCGTCAGAGGATGGAGATGGATGGCAGGAGAGAGATCACTTGATCATTGCCTGTTAGATTCACTCCCTCTGGGGCACCTGGCATTGGCCACTGTCGGTAGACAGATACTGGGCTAGATGGACCTTTGGTCTGACCCGGTACGGCCTTTCTTATGTTCTTATGTTATGGCACTCACGCTGCCTGGGTCCTGGCCATCGGTCCGGGAGGCTCTGTATTTTAATTTAATTTTAAATGAAGCTTCTTAAACATTTTAAAAACCTTATTTACTTTACATACAACAATAGTTTAGTTATATATTATAAATTTATAAAATGTTAAAATGTATTACTGGCACGCAAAACCTTACCTTAGAGTGAATAAATGAAGACTTGGCACAGCACTTCTGAAAGGTTGCCGACTCCTGTACTAAAGTGTTGCTATCCTTGTTGTGTGAATCAAGGGCAGCAGAACTGTGCTTTACATACCCTGATTGAGGGGCTTACCCTCAACTAAACAGCCCTTGCTGGGCAGGAGATGTTGGTGCCAAAGACTAGTGGAGGTGTGAGAAGGTGGTGAGATATCTGTGCTAGATGGTATAAGCCCTGGCTGCTCTCCAATCCTTTCTGTGTCCACTGTATAATAATAGAGCTGGTAAGATTCAATGGGATGTTTTGTTACATACCAACAGATCTGCAATCACTGATTGTCAGGTCTAAGGTCTTCGTTGGGAGAGTTTTTCTGATACCATAGACTGCCCTGTCTGTGCTATCAGTGAGGCTCCCTCACTAGCACTGAAATCACTGAAAGCTGTGCTAAGTGGTATGATGTGAAGATGTCACAGAGAGTATAGGGCAGCGAGCCAATAACTGGCTGAGCAGCTGGTGCGGTGGTAAGTAGAGCTGTGAGTGGCAGGCAAGGCAGCCGGTGCCAGAGCAAATGTCTGGACAGTGGAGCAATCAAGATTCACTGACCACCACCACCACCACCACCGCCACCAGGGTGAGAGGTGAACTCTGCAGATGCACCTCTACATTCTGGGTCTTCACTGTGAGTGCCGCAGAGGGAGAAGGGGTGGGCACGTTAAAGGACATTTTGGTTGCTTGAATTAAGAACCTGAGACAAAAGGTCACTGCCCAATGTATTCCAGGGTGATTGTTTTGCTCATGGTTTTATGTTTATTAATCCAGCTTGCAGCATTTTTCCAAATGCATGCTGTGCGATTTCCCTCCTTTCATTCAAAGGTTCTGTTCTACACTCACACTCCGTGCTTGTGAGAGGGGAAGTATTGCCTCTAGAGGCACCCAGGGGTGATGTGTAATTTTCTCAGGTTACTGGGTGGGGCTGGAGCCGGTTCTGTTGTATTGTTGAAAAGAAACCCCTAGATCAGTGGTTCCCAAACTGGGCTTCGTGAACCCCTGGGGGTCTAATCAATTGAGATGAGCTATCATCAGCAGGAGAAAAAAAACCACTTTTGAAGTGATAATTAAGGTGACCCATAGAAGGTGTGAGGAGAACTTAACGTAGGGAAATAGATTCAATTAGTGTAATGACCCAACCATTCCCAGTCTCTGTTTAGGCCTGAGTTAATTGTGTCTAATTTGCATATTAATTCAAGTTCAGCAGTCTCTCGCTCATCTCAGTTGATTAGACTCTTCCTGTTGGTATGCATACTTACACCTTTTCATGTTCTCTGTATGTATAAATATCTCCTGTCTGTGTGTTCCATTCTGTGCATCCGAAGAAGCGAGCTGTAGCTCACGAAAGCTCATGCTGAAATAAATTTGTTAGTCTCTAAGGTGCCACAGTACTCCTGTTCTTTTTTCATAAGTACTGGCTAGCTGCATCTTAGCAGCACCTTGGACTTCGTTTGCCAGGGAGCTGGAGACTGTGTTTCTCTTCGACAATAAACCTGGCCGATGTGCCTTGGTACCTTACTAGTCTGTGGTCATTGGGGGTTCTCTCGGGGTCTGCTGGGTCAGCGATCTGCGCAGAGCCGGGGCAGCACGCGGAGGGAACACACACACGCAACCGATTGATATCAACATTGAACAGAGCAGAGCACCACACCGGTAGCATCTGACAACACCACGCAGCAGCCTCCAGGGTCACAGAGACGGCATGATAGAAAGTCCACAGGGAGAGGTCATAGAGACTAGAGTGTGTAAGGCTGATCTCCGGGCTCCCAGAGAGCTATTCCCCCGCCCCTCCCCTGTGTGTCTCAGGGACACAGGCTGAGCCGGGATCCCCCCACCCAGAACCAGGGTCGGATTCTCTCCCCAGGGACAGAGCCCGGCGGGAAAGTGAAGATCGGGGCCTCGTCACCAGCATCGATAAATGTCACCTGCCCCTGGTCACAGTCCAGACAAACCCGGATCCTGCTGGGGAACCAGCTCAGGGGGATCGTAGGGGAGGTGAGAGCCCAGAACTGACCCCCCAACCGCCCACAGCACAGATCCCCCCCTCAGGGCTACGGCTGATCCCTCCCTTCCTCCACACAGACTCTCTGGCCACCCCCACAGCCCACAGAGGCTAGGGACACTTCAGAGCATGATTTTGCCTGATATTTAGTGTTTGTTAAAGCCCCAGCTCCTGGAAGCATGTGACGAGGTGAGACGCTTGGCTTTTGTTTCCTAAACAAAGGAAGTTTCTAGCTTTCTTGATGGCAGAGAAAAATGTAACAATGTGATCCGAGTGCAACCTAAAGGTCTGAGAAGCCAGACAGCAAATAGAAAGAACCCAGCATTTATTATTAACTATTATTTTTAAGTCTCATGGTTTTTAAGGCAATCTCATCATATCACAGGTCCTGCCTCATGATTTTTAAACATTTGGAATTGGCAATACTGCGAGAATTCAGGCCTTAACTCTGTTCACTACCCATGGAAAGTCCCCTAATTTAATGCCATCATTTATCTAAAACAGCAGAATCAACAGAAAGGGAAACAGAGAGGGCAAGGTGTGGGAATGCACATGGAGCCAGGCTGTGGGCCCAAGCAGCAAATGAGCACAGGCCCCTGGAGTAAGGGTGAAGTAAAGAGAGAAATTAGAATGTTCATTTTTATATTTAGGTCCTTAAAGCCTTTGCAGGAAGCAAAAGGCCTGACAACAAACTGATCGCTGCCAACGCACTATTGCCAGCACCACGTAATCAAAAATCTTGAGGTTGGCTGAAGGAAACATGAGGGGTTTTCTTCTAACAAATTACATTCTGGAGTTTTTGTTTGTTTCGGAGCATTCATGATTCGCTCTGGTCACGTTCTCAACCCTTTCTACTCAGCCATGAGAGCTAGACACTGACCTTTGTTAGAGAGCTGAGATTGTCACATAATCACAGGATTCCAGGAGCTGGGGTGTTAAGAGAAACACCAGCTAGTGAAAGAGTCAGTGTGAAATCGGGCAAGTTTGTGACAACCCCAATGTGATGTTTTTGTGAGTTGATGTGGAGAGGAAACAGCTGCACTTCTAGCAATTGCAGGTCCGTATCTGGCCCCCATCCCTGCACTGTCTGAGCACCTCACAAATGCCAATGGGCTCAGCCTCACCATACTGCTGTGCAGAGACAACCTGCCTGCAGTGTTGGGGGGAGGGGGCAGAGTGAGGGCAGCACCTTTAGCTGATGTTACTGAACATGTTCAGTCTCTGTGAACATGGTCACTACAAGACAGGCAGCAAATCTGGGCGACACATGACCCCATGTGCCCTCTTCCCCCATCTCCCACACCCATATGATGCCTCTGCTGCTGTGAGATGGGGAAGGGCTGTTTCCCCGTTTTTAGAAGAGGGGAAATTCAGGCCTAGACAGAATCAGTGACTTCACACGGAGCAGAGAACAGAACCTGGGTAACTTAGCGCCTTCGCTACTGGGGAAACCTTTCCCTCTGCAGCCAGATCCTGGGAGGATAAGGAGATGGATGGACACGCTCAGACACAGTTTGTCTGATAATCATCTCACGGACCCTCCCCACCGACCCTAGGCCAGTCTGTGCAGAGTCAGGTGATAATGGTGATGTCACCAGTCCTTGATGTGGCCTTTGTCCTTGGCCCAATACTGACCCTATGATCACTGGGTGGTAACTCCCTTCTCTTCATGATTAATAATGCCTGAATCTAATTTTCACTCCATACATCTGAGGAAGTGGGTTTTTTACCCACGAAAGGTTATGCCCAAATACATCAAACTCAGGGTTGTGAGTTCAATCCTTGAGGGGGCCATTTAGAGATTTGGGGATTTAGCAGGGGATTGGTCCTGCTTTGAGCAGTGAGTTGGACTAGATGACCTCCTGAGGTCCCTTCCAACCCTGTGATTCTATGAAATCTGTTAGTCTTTAAGGTGCCACTGGACTCCCCATTGTTTTTGTGGATACAGACTAACACAGCTACCCCCTATTACTGTCTGGGCTGGTTCTGCTGGGCGGAAATACGAGCCAGGGATCCTCGTTTGGGTTTTGTCTGACTGTGGGCAGAGAAGTGTCAGGCCGGAGAGAAGGGACAATGGGGACTGCTCGGCACACAAAGCTGGACATGCTGAAGTCCACAATTAGCAGCAATCTGCTCCTCTGCATGGGCTCTTTGCTGCTGGAGCTTCCTGCAGCTCTTTCCCACCAATAGATTTCCCTCCACAGGTCTAGATTCTGACTCGGGTTGTACCATTGCTCCTTTGACCTCAGCAGTTAGCCAATGTTTGGGGCCTTACTAGGTACTTCCATTGGCAGGAGAAATGGATTATAGGAGTCGGGTATTTCTGTGGTGCAATCTGTATTAGTTACAAATGATGTCCACACATTCCTGTGCCCTGAACACGGTACAAACAGACAGCAGCCGGCAGTTTTCTTACTTAGGACTCCAAGTCTCCCTTTGCAGGGAACCCGGGGCCTGAAGCAAACTCTGTTACTCAGTTTCCTGTTAGGATCACACTCAGGACTGGTTCTCTTGGCTTTCTGCCTCACTCACACCAAGCTGCCAGCCAGTCCCTCAGCCCCAGTGTTTCCAGTCAGCTCCAGGGAAACCCCTCTTAGGCCTGCTCAACACTTAACACTGACATTATTCAGGGCTGTGAAACTTTGTGTGCTCTGAGCGCCACAGCTAGATGGACCTAACCCCTGGTGCAGACAATGGAATTCTGCCAGTGACCTGGCTACGGTCTCACAGAAAGGGGGATTAACTAGAGCGATAGATAAAACACTTCAGTCAATGTAGAAAGCATCTACACTAGGGCACTTCAGGGACACAGCTGTAACATTGTAGCTCTCCCACTCTAGCCGCTGGCCCACCCCTAAACCTTAGGTTAATCTAGCTACATGGCTGTCAAGGTTCCTCCCCCACTCTGAACTTTAGGGTACAGATGTGGGGACCTGCATAAACACTTCTAAGCTTAACTACCATCTTAGATCTGGTTTCGCTGCCACCATCCAGATTCCTCAGTCTGGAACACCCCCTTTCCTCCCAAAACCTTCCCCTCCCTGGGTAGCCTTGAGAGATTTTTTTCACCAAGTTCCTGAACACCGATCCAACCCCTTGGATCTTAACACAAGGAGAATTTAACCATCCCCCCTCCTTTCCCCCACCAATTCCTGGTGAGTCCAGATCCAATCCCCTTGGATCTTAAAACAAGGAAAAATCAATCAGGTTCTTACAAAGAAAGCTTTTAATTAAAAAAAGAAAGGTAAAAATCATCTCTGTAAAATCAGGATGGAAAATACTTTAAAGGGTAATCAGATTCATATAGCCCAGAGGAACCCCCTCTAGCCTTAGGTTCAAAGTTACAGCAAACAGAGGTAAAATCGTCTCAGCAAAAAGGAACATTTACAAGTTGAGAAAACAAAAATAAAACTAACACGACTTGCCTGGCTGTTACTTACAAGCTTGAAACATGAGAGACTGGTTCAGAAAGTTTTGGAGAGCCTGGATTGATGTCTGGTCCCTCTTAGTCCCAAGAGCGAACAACCCCAAAAACAAAGAGCACAAACAAAAAACTTCCCCCCACCAAGATTTGAAAGTATCTTGTCCCCTTATTGGTCCTTTAGGTCAGGTGTCAGCCAGGTTACCTGAGCTTCTTAACCCTTTAAAGGTAAAAAAGGATTTTGGTGTCTCTGGCCATGAGGGATTTTATAGTATTGTACACAGGAGGGCTGTTCTCTTCCCTTTATAGATATGACAATTGCTCAGAGCTGTGAAAACTTACACACCTTGTGTGATGTAGTTAGGTCAATCTAATCCCTGATGTAGATGCAGATAGGTCAAGGAAAATTTTTTTGTTGCTCTAACTACTGCCTCTCCTGGAGGTGGATTTATTACATTGATGTTAAAACCTCTTTTCTCCTCCTGCACCCCCAGAAGTTCTTCACACCTACCCCTCCCATACCTGATGCTGCAGGGAGGGAGGGGGAGGAGCTTCCAGGGATCACAGAGCTAGGAGGCCAGAGGTTGGGTGGATAGGAGTCCTCCAGGCCATAGGGACTAGGATTACTTGGCTAGAGAAACCCATTTTTCCATTCCCAGTCGGATCCCCCCGCCCCGCCCATGTTTCAGTGGCACTGTCTGACCCAGAATCCCCGGGGTCCTCCAGGATCATAGAGGACAGCGGCAAAGAGGCTGCACAGTCCCTGGGTCAGTGATGGGATTGGCTTCTCTACCATGCAGAAGCCTCCAGGGTCACAGTGACAAGGGTGTGTGATAGAAAGTCCACAGGGAGAGGTCATAGAGACAAGGGTGTGTGAGGCTAGAGAGGCTGATTTCATTGCTCCCAGTGAGATATTTCCCCTAACTGCGTGTCTCAGGGATAGAGGCTGAGCCGGGATCCCCGCCCCACCCAGAACCAGGGTCGGATTTTCTCCCCAGGGACGGAGCCTGGTGGGAAAGTGAAGATCGGGGCCTCGTCACCAGCATCGATAAATGTCACCTGCCACCGGTCACAGTCCAGACAAACCCAGATCCTGCTGGGGACCCAACTCAGGGGCAGGGGAGTCACACGGGGGGTGAGAGCCCAGAACTGATCCCCCCACTGCTCCACAGCCCAGATCCCCTCCTCAGGGCTGAGGCTGATCTCTCCCTTCCTCCCCACAGACTCTCTGGTCACCCCCACAGCCCAGTATCGCCCATCCCCCACCTCCACCTCCCAGCAATGTCTCCCCGAGGTGAATCCCTCACAGCCCAGCACACAGGGCTCAGTGTCAAATCTCTCAGGGTTGTTGGGCAGTCGCTGCCGTGTGTCTCCCCGTCTCACACTTTTCCGATCCTCAGACAGGACGAGGTTGGGATGAGCCGTGTCTGGATCCAGAGTCACATTCGCTGGGGAGAGAGAATCAGAGCGTTAGGGGCAGAGCTCAGCCCTGGGGGAGGCTGGGACCATTTCTCACACTCCCCAGCAGCTCTGTCCTGGCTGGGACAGGCCTGGATCCCAGGGAGCTGCCTCTGTCCTGGGCACCTGAGACTGAGCAGGGACGTCACTGCAGCTCCTCAGGGTAGTGATCGATCTATCGGAGATCAATTTATAGAGTCTAGTCTAGACGCGATGAATCGATCCCCGAGCTCCCTCCCCCGCATCATCTTAGCTCGACCCCCCCCCCCCTACGCCTTAGCATAGACCAGGGCCTAGTGTGTTTCTCATTTGCTTCCAGAAGGTTCAGCTCCCAGCTCCCCCTGCTGGGGCTGCTCCATTCCCAGGGGCGCAGACACAGCCAGGACGGCGTCAGAAGCTTTTCTTGAGCAGGGAGCAGAGGAGGCCGGTACCAGCTTTAAACCCCAGAGGGAAGCTCCCTCCCCTAATGCAGCCTCCACTCCCAGGCTGGGGACCAGAGAGGAAGGTGCAGCATTGGGGAAGAGCCGTTTAACATCAGAGAGTAGGAGGTGGCATTGGGTGGGGGAGCCCCATCCCCAGCCTAGAGAGAAGGGAGGAGCTGGCAGCATCACAGGGAGAGCGTCTCCCCAATCCAGGAAGCAGGGAGCAGCTCCAGTGGGAGAGCCCAGCCCTGCCCACAGGAAAGGCAGGATGTTGGAGAAGAGCGATGGGGAGACCTCTCCACTAGGGTAAAGCAGAGGGATGTGTCAGCCTTCAGGGCAGAGAGCTCTGTTCAGGTGCTGCTCAGTGAATGTTTCTGTTCATCAGTGTGGGCATGAACTCAGCACTAAGGTTGGTGTCAGGATTGTTTGTGTGATGTCACTCTGGGATCTCCCCACGAGTTCTGGAACCTTGGAACAAGTTGGGTGGGGGGCACGAGGTCTCACCGCCTGTGGCCACACCCCCTCCATGGCCCTGCCCCACTCCCCCTCTTCCTGCTGAGGCCCCGCCCCCTGGCCAGGCTGAGAACTTGGCTGCTGTGGAGAGCTTCTAATCCTCCACCTCTGCTGGGTGGGTTTCTGGGGGGCCTAAGAGCAGCTTCCAGCCCA
This sequence comes from Mauremys mutica, assembly GCF_020497125.1. NCBI lineage: Eukaryota > Metazoa > Chordata > Testudines > Geoemydidae > Mauremys > Mauremys mutica. The sequence goes on from NC_059083.1 coordinate 31,682,555, forward strand.
GGTGCCCCCTCCCTCGAATGCGTGATGTTGGCTTGGGATCTCCCCAGGAATACCGGACCCTTGGTAGAAGTTGGGGGTGGGGCACGAGATCCCACCACTGGTGGCCCCGCCCACTCTGTGGCCCTGCCCCATTACTCCTCTTCCCACCAAGCCCTGACACCTGGCCAGGCTGGGAGCGTTGCCTGCTGGGGAGAGCCCTTGACCTGAGGGGCCTGAGAGCAGCCCCCGTCCCATGTCCCTGCTCCCCAGGGTGCTCCACCCAGGGCAGGTGGAGGGTGCAGGGCTCCACAGCGCCACTCGGGCTCCCAGGGTGGGAGCTTGGCTCTGGTTTCTGGCCTGGCCAGGGGCAGGGTCTTGGGGGAAGAGGAGCAGGGGTGGGGCCGCTGACAGGGGCCAGTGCTGGGAAGCGGCTGCAATCTCACCCTGTCTGTGTGCTCCGAGTGGTTCCCCTCTTTTTCTCTCCAGTGCAGACGGCAGAGTGTCTGGAGGGGGAAAGGATCAGAGAGGTGAGATTTCAGGCTTCATATTTATAACAGCATCACCACTCTGATCTCCTAGAACTGTGTTTTCATCATGACACAGAAAGAGACAGAGACACACTCAGGTATTTAATGTGAAAAGGTCTGAAACCTCTTTCCTCTCTCATTCACGCATCTCCCAGCAATGGACCCAACATCCTTGTGAACTCCCAGGTTGTCAAAAGACATGAAATTGTAGAAAAGACCCTTGGGTTCTGATTCTGTCATCCCAGATCTGCTTAGGTTTCATAAGGGGAAGTGTCTGGCTTAGGTTTCATAAGGGGATTAGGTTTCATAAGGGTTTCATAAGGGTTTCATAAGGGGATGTGTCGCAAGACTGTGGTCCCAGTTATGCTGGTACGCCCTCAAGGTGATATTTGACACTGGACTATGAACTATTTCTGAAAGAACTCTTTACAGCTAGAAAGCTCGCCAGCTCCGCTATGAATCTGAACCTCGATGAATCAAACTCATGTCTGTGTGTATATTGATCTTTTAACCATACTCTTTCTCTTTTTTTTTTTAATAAAGTGTAGTTTCGTTAACAAGAAATGGCTGTAGCGTATATTTGGGTAAGATCTGAAACATTTGTTAACCTGAGGCGTAATGTGTCCGATCCTTTGGGATTGGTAGAACATTTTCTGTTATATGATGAAGTAAGATTTTCAGAAATCATCGTATTTGACATAAGGGAAATGTTATTAAGTGATGTGTTCATAAGTTACTCTGTGGGATAAAGAGATGTTTCGACCACACAATGTGCTTAAAGACACCAGACACCCACAATGTGCTGCCCAGGAGCAGTTAGCAAAGTCCAAAAAATCCTATGTGGAGAAAAGGGTCAAAGTGACCCATACATGTCAGTGTGTAATGACTGGTAATGAAAGAATCAAAAACAAGAATAACTGAAAATAGCTTGGACAGCAAAAGCCCTGCCAATTAGAAGATACTTACAATGCATAACACACATGCATGTGTAGTGTATGAGTTATACAAGATACTGCCTATTCATAACATTCAAAGGTGATTGGAAAAGAACTAATAAATATATAATTTGGATGTGTATAATACGTCAGAAATTGTAAGGAGCATCATAGGAGAAATGCATCATGACCTGTCTATGCCCCAGGAGAAGGTAACTGGGCAGTATTTCTTTCAGTATGTCTGTCATTTCTTACTTTAACAGTAATTGTAATGGCAAGACATGCTTTTGGAACAAATAACGGGTTGAATTAATCAGTCTGAGTGTCTTGGACCCTAAGTGTGTGGCATTCTCATCCAACAATTAAATAGAAGCATAATCTAACTATCAACCAATTGACCAGCGCCATTCTCTTTCCACAGTCTCAGACACTGATCCCAGTTTCCCCTCCTAGATCCGTTCTAGGTACCTTTGAACTTCCTCAGAGCCTCCTGTAGCGCAATAGTTTTCTGGGAGAAACCACTGACTCGCTCCTCCAGTTCAGGAGAAATCTCCACTGGCTGCTGCAACTTCCTCTTCTTACACCTATAGAGAAACAATTTCATGTGATTACAGTTCATTATGAGACTCATTATAAGTGTTTGCTAGCGAGTCGCTGCTCTAATGGGCCTGGAGTTAGAATTCTTCTGCTTCTCCCAGCTGCAGAAATCTGTCCCCTAGGAACTAGACTGAGGCACCAACTCCCACCTCCCCAGCTCATTCCACACAGGTCTCCAAACGGTCCTCAGGCGGGAGAGACTCTTGACCTCTGCTGGCCTGGGCTGAATGGTAACCAGGGCCCCAGCAGTAACAGGCAGTAACAGGCCCATTTTCCATCTCCACTATCCTGAGGAGGCCAGTCCCCCAGGGAGGTGACATCTCTGGGAAATACTTGAGGTCAGTCCTTCCCACTGACTGGAGAATCTGCAAGGGTGAGAACCTCCGGATGAAGTTGATCAGAGAGATTTGTATCTAGAATGTGACCTTCCCCACACATTTTGCTGTACAGCCCTGGGGAGATGCAGTGCTAACATCACCATTAAGTCCTTTCCCAGTATTTTGAAGTGCGAGAGGGAGTGAGAGTGAGCCACGTACCTGCTCAAGGTGCTTCTGACATACTAGAGGGAAGGGAGAGAGAGAAGAAAGATCGTCAGTTTCATTTGATTCACACAGGGGATCCCAGGGAAGGGATTTTGCAAATATGGGGAAGAGAGGCCCTGCCCTGACCCCAGGGCCATGGATTCCCTGAGCTAATGGGGCTTTTCCATCTCTAAGATCTCTGTCTGTAACTCTGCAAAGAACAATAGTCACTCACATGTCAGCAATGCACACGCCGAGTTACACTCAGATCTCTGACCGCTGGCTCCAGTGCTTATGATTCAGAAGCCCTCCCTTCCCTGTGTGGGGATCTGGGATGTTTCTAACCACAGGTGCTGGCTTCTAATTGTCCCTGGAGGTGCTCAACCCCAGGCCCTGCCCCAACTCCTCCCCTTCCCCAATGCCACACCTCCACCCTCCCTCTTACCACTGAGGCAGGTGGGAAGTGCTGGGAGGGAGGGGGAGGAGTTGATCGGTGGGCATGAGGTGCTGTGGGTAGAGGGGGGAGCTTTCTGCCATAGGGTGCTAAGCACCTACTAATTTTTTTCCATGGGTGCTCTGTCTCACCTGCAGGAATTCACTCGCTGGCTTCTGACACTTCCCCTCCAGCTCACTGATCAGCTCACTGAGATGGGAAATCTGCTCGGAGAGTTTACTGACATTTTCATTCTGGAAACTCACAATCGCCTCATCCAGCTTCTTCAGCTGGGCCAGCAGGAGTCGCTCTTGTTCCTTCAGGAACTGCTGCAGTTGCTGAAATTCAGACATAATCTTCTGCCTCTCGGTTTGTGTTTGTTTCTATACGAAAATAGGGCAAGGGCTGGTCAGGGACATGGATGGAGCCTGGGGTCCTTTCACGGAGAGCTGAGTGCGCAGGAGGGAGAACTTAGTTGAAAATCCTAAGATTTCGGACATTTGACTTTACCCTAGGGAGAGGAATCTCTCACAGCTTCCCCTTCAGCCCCTGTTTCTCTGAAAGGGAGGTTTCCATGTCTGTCATGTTAGTATATTATGTCATTCATGGTCTCTGGGAATTCAGACCCAGAGCAGCAGGAGGCAGGACTCAGCACTACACTGACAGAGACACCAGGGGAGAAAAAAGAAACAAACATGTTAATGCACAAAATGACCAGACCCAGTGGACAGCACTTCACGGGGACATTCAGTTCACTTGGGGGGGATTTCCGGGCAAGTCACAAGATCTAGACATTAACTGACCAGCTGAAATGGAAGCTTAGGGCTTGTCTATGCACCAATCTAACCCAGTAATCCATGGTCATGGAGAAACACACACAAGCCCACATTCACCAAGGCCACACACAGGAATCTGCCTCCAAACAGACGTCCCACTGCCAGTCCCTGCTGGTTCATAACAATAGGCACCTACCAGATACTCCTGGCTTTTCCCCTCTCCAGTCACTTTCAATCCCAGCAGCTTTTCTTGCTCTGCCCTCAGAGTCTTCAATTGGGTCTGGATTTTTTGCTGCAGAAACAGAAATGATTTGGGAACTTGAATTTGAATGGTTGAGAGGGGTGTGGAGCTTTTCGTGTTTTCATCCAAGATGACTGTTGGTCCTAATCACTTTGTGACATTAGGGCCACGAAGGAGATGAAACCTTATCAGTGCAGACTGGGAGTGTGTCATTATCAGACTCGTTACCAATTCAGATTCAGTCTTTTTTAGTAATTAGGGAGAGATCTCAATTATAACCAAGCTTTACTGGTATTTGTGAATTGATGAGTGGTACAGAGCATAACAGGACATTGGAGTCACATGGGGGTGAATCAATAAATCTGTTTTTGAGGTTTTATGAACAAAGTGATACAAATCCCAGAAGCCACCAGGGTTTCAATATGGGCTGGGATTTCAGCTCTGAAGCCCTGGGGACTGCACTGGTTGGGCTGAGCTGGTCTAGGCAACAGGGCAAACCCAATGAGACGTCAGGAGGCCATTCGTCTGGTTGGAAGCTCCACAGTCCCAGTTTTGTGGAGCACTATTCGTGTCTGGTAGGGTCCCAGCACTGGGTGTGGCTTTGTCCGGTGAAAAAGGGGGAAAAGGAGACCGAGGATGCAGGAGGACACCAGTGAGGGTGGGGGCAGGGGTGTGAGTGGCACTTCCATGCAGAATGATGTAGGTGGGGTCGAGCTGACAAAGGCGGGGGAGGGCCCAAGCAGGCTGATCGATTCAGGTGTGGGAGGGCCCCATGCAGGCAGGCGTGGGCATGTCCTATATTCTGGGGATGCTTCAGGGCCCCTCCTAATGAGGCAGATTTGTATAAGGAACTGTTGGGATTTGCCCCAGTGCTGCCCTAAACCCTTTCCGTGGCAATGCCCTCTGGGTAGGTCCCCACTGTCCCATTCCCTGGTAAAGATCCCGGAAGCAGTGCATTCTGGGAGATTTCTAAAGGCTGCCTGGTGGGACTAACAGAACAGCTCTGGCTGGTCCCTGCCCACGTACACAACAGAGCAGGTCAGACTGGCACCGGTCAGCTCCAGCCTGGGGTTGGTTTTGCTACAACCCAGTGTAATCCCAGTGGTACTTGGCATGGACCTGAGCTGTCTAGAGCCCTTTTGTGTGCGGACTGAAGGTGCTCGGGGTCACACACATCGTTTAGCCCAGTGATCTCCTCTAGTCCAGACCAGTAGCATCTGAGTTTAACTCTTCATGGAGTAACACAGGAGTTCAGATTCCCCGCGGGAAACCTGGTCTCCCTGGTGAGCCTGGGGCTTTTCTCAAGGAGTCTTTTCCTCCTACTGTCCACATGTCATCATTGCTCCATGCTCCTGAGGGGACAGTATAGCCTAGTGGTTAGGGCACTGGGCTTGGCCTTGGAAAAATGGGGGTTTATATCCAGCTCTGACACTGACCTACTGAGTCACCTTGGACAAGTCACTTCCCCTCTTTGTGCCTCAGTTTCCCCTTCCATCTTTTGCCTCTCTTGTCCAGTTAGACCAGGGGTGGGACAATATGGGAGCGGGGAGGGGCCAGCCTCCTCAGACAGGAGATCAGAGGACGAGCAGGATGGTCCTGTGGCTGGATGGGTCCCACGGGCCGTAGTTTCCCCACCTCTGAGTTAGACTATGAATGGCTCAGGGCAGGGATTGTCCCTCACTGGGTTTTCTACAGGGCTCCCCCACAATCGAGGTCAGATCTCATCTGGGGGTTGTAGGGGCTGCTGGGATGCCAATAACAATAATAAACACTGTGATACAATCAGAAATAACAGCCACAGCTTGTAACTCCCCCTTCTCCAGCCTGAAGGCAGCGCTCCCACATAGACTGGCCTGCAGCTCTTGTGAATCAAACCTCACTGGGCATTTAATAAATTCTGGTCTGCAGAGAGTTCCTTTAGTTCACTGGTGGGAGCTGGGTTTGAAAAGGTTTCAGCTGCTCAGAGAAAACTTTCCCACATCAGACAATTTTTAAATCGTTCTCTTGCCTTTCTTGCCAGGCTGGAGTATTATTAATTTGTACAGCCTCTTTCATGCAATGAAGGCTAAACACAACTGAGTGACACAGGTACACCAGTCTCAGGAAACTTGTGATGCTATTAAGTTTGCATATCAATTACAGGTTATTATCCATTAGACGGGACAGCAGTTCCCTACCTTGTACTCCTGGGCAGCCTCCTGGATGGGAACCACCGTGTGAGCGCGGTGAGCCCGGGATCTGTCGCACACCACACAGATGGGGGTTTGATCCTCTTCACAGAACAGTTTCAGAGCCTCCTGGTGTTCCTCACACACCCCGTCCCCTCCGCTTCCCTTTGCTGCCTGTAAACTCAGTCGCTTGGCGATTTCTACCATGTTTGCCAGCTGCCTGTTGGGACGGAGGTTTCTCTGTTGCACAGTTTGTCTGCACTGGGGGCAGGAGGCAGCTGTAGCGGATCCCTCCCAGCACTGGCTGATGCAGGCTCGGCAGAAATTGTGCCCACACTCCAGGATGACAGGTTCTGTGAAATACTCCAGACAGACGGGACATGTCGCTTCCTTCTGGAGACTTTCCACGGGGTTCTCTGCAGCCATGGCTCCCTCTGGGCAGTTTGTAACAGGCTTTGTTTCAAATTCCTGAGTTCACACTATGCCCCGCCTGCAGCAGCAAGGGGGTGTTTCCCTTCCTGGAGCTGACTCCTGCTCTTTGTTCAGTTGGAAGGGGCCTACCTGTAAGATCAGAGCCCTGGAGGTTGTGGTGAAAAATTTACCACTAGGGCTGTGGTCTGGCAATCAGCCCCTGTGCTGGTGGGGAGGGTCACTGGGGCTTCACATGGACGTCAGCTCTCCCTGTGAGGTTGAGCCTGCAGGAGCAGGGTCTGTGTGTCTAAGGAGCGATAGTCAGAATTGGGGGGATTCTTTCTTGTTTTATACTATATAATATTGATACATAATGCTCATATTAAACAATTTTTATATTTATTGTAAACTTTCACAGTTGCACAAAAATCCCGGTTTCAGCATTTCATTCCAATTGTTACCAATTTAAATGTTCACAGCTCTAGGAAATTATGGGGGGGATCAGAGAATATTTCTGTCAGACCAGAACTATTGAATGACACTGGACACTGAGATGCAAAAAGTTGAAGCTTTAGAACTATTAAAATAGTCTGTGAGCAGGTAAATCTCCTCCCTCCCCCAGCAGCTCCCCCAAGGCAATATCCCAATTCCTCCCACCCACCACATGGACTGAGGCTGAAAGCAGGGCCGGTGCAACCATTTAGGCCAACTAGGCGGCCACCTAGGGTGCCTAGTGGTTGGGGGTGCGTAAAAGCCTGCTCAGGCGAGGAGGTGGAGTGGAGGTGAGCTGGGGGAGGGGCGCAGGGAGGGCTGCCCGCAGTAATGGGGGAGGGGGGAGGCGTACAGGGGAACCACTCCCCGCCCCAGATCACCTCCACTCTGCCTCCTCCTGAGCACATAACCCAGCTCTAAGTCTCCTCCAATCGGTGCCGCAAGCCTGGGATGGGAGGAGAATTAGAGCGACGCGGCGTGCTCAGCGGAGGAGGCTGAGATGGGGAAGGGCTGTTTCCCCCTTTTTAGAAGAGGGGAAATTCAGGCCCAGACAGAATCAGTGACTTCACACGGAGCAGAGAACAGAACCTGGGTAACTTAGCGCATTCGCTACTGGGCAAACCTTTCTCTCTGCAGCCAGATCCTGGGAGAAGAGGATAAGGAGATGGATGGACACGCTCAGACACAGTTTGTCTGATAATCATCTCACGGACGCTCCCCACCGACCCTAGGCCAGTCTGTGCAGAGCCAGGTGATAATGGTGATGTCACCAGTCCTTGATGTGGCCTTTGTCCTTGGCCCAATACTGACCCCATAATCACTGGGTGGGAACTCCCTTCTCTTCATGATTAATAATGCCTGAATCTGTAATTTTCACTCCATACATCTGAGGAAGTGGGTTTTTTACCCACAAAAGCTTATGACCAAATACATCAAACTCAGGGTTGTGAGTTCAATCCTTGAGGGGGCCATTTAGAGATTTGGGGATTTAGCAGGGAACTGGCCCTGCTTTGAGCAGGGGGTTGGACTAGATGACCTCCTGAGGTCCCTTCCAACCCTGTGATTCTATGATTTCTATGAAATCTGTTAGTCTTTAAGGTGCCACTGGACTCCCCATTGTTTTTGTGGATACAGACTAACACAGCTACCCCCTGTTACTGTCTGGGCTGGTTCTCCTGGGCAGAAATACAAGCCAGGGATCTTCGTTTGGGTTTTGTCTGACTGTGGGCAGAGGCGTGAGTGAGGCCTGAGAGAAGGGACAATGGGGACTGCTCGGCACACAAAGCTGGACACGCTGAAGTCCACAATTAGCAGCAATTGTTCATCTGCACAGGCTCTTTGCTGCTGCAGCTTCCCGCAGCTGTTTCCCATGAATAGATTTGCCTCCACAGGTCTAGATTCTGACTCGGGTTGTACCATTGCTCCTTTGACCTCAGCAGTTAGCCAGGGTTTGGGGCCTTGCAAGGTTCTTCCATTGGCAGGAGAAATGGATTATGGGAGTCAGGTATTTCTGTGATGCAATCTGTATTAGTTACAAACAATGTCCACACATTCCTGTGCCCTGAACACGGTACAAACAAACAGCAGCCGGCAGTTTTCTTACTTAGGACTCCAAGTCTGCCTTTCCAGGGAACCCTGGGCCTGAAGCAAACTCTGTTACTCAGTTTCCTGTTGAGATCACACTTAGGACTGGTTCTCTTGGCTTTCTGCCTCATGCACACCAAGCTGCCAGCCAGTCCCTCAGCCCCTGTGTTTCCAGGCAGCTCCAGGAAACCCCCTCTTAGGCCTGCTCTACACTTAGATCAACCTGGCGACATTATTCAGGGCTGGGAAACTTTGTGTGCTCTGAGTGCCACAGCTAGATCGACCTAACCCCCGGTGCAGACAATGGAATTCTGCCGGTGACCTGGCTACGGCCTCACAGAAAGAGCAATTAACTAGAGCGATAGAAAAACCACTTCTGTCAATGTAGGAAGCATCTACACTAGGGCACTTCAGGGACACAGCTGTAACGTTGTAGCTCTGCCACTCTAGCCCCTGGCCCACCCCTAAACCTTAGGTTAATCTAGCTACATTGCTGTCAAGGTTCCTCCCCCACTCTGAACTTTAGAGTACAGATGTGGAGACCTGCATAAACACTTCTAAGCTTAACTACCAGCTTAGGTCTGGTTTCGCTGCCACCATCCAGATTCCTCAGTCTGGAACACCCCCTTTCCTCCCAAAGCCTTCCCTCCCTGGGTAGCTTTGAGAGACTTTTTCACCAAGTTCCTGGTGAACACCGATCCGACCCCTTGGATCTTAACACAAGGAGAATTTAACCATCCCCCCTCCTTTCCCCCACCAATTCCTGGTGAGTCCAGATTCAATTCCCTTGGATCTTAAAACAAGGAAAAATCAATCAGGTTCTTACAAAGAAAGATTTTAATTAAAAACAAAAAAGTAAAAATAATCTCTGTAAAAACAGGGTGGAAAATACTTTACAGGGTAATCAGATTCATAGAGCCCAGAGGAACCCCCTCTAGCCTTAGGTTCAAAGTTACAGCAAACAGAGGTAAAATCATCTCAGCAAAAAGGAACATTTACAAGTTGAGAAAATAAAAATAAAACTAACACGCCTTGCCTGGCTGTTACTTACAAGTTTGAAAGATGAGAGACTGGTTCAGAAAGATTTGGAGAGCCTGGATTGATGTCTGGTCCCTCTTAGTCCCAAGAGCGAACAACCCCAAAACAAAGAGCACAAACAAAAGACTTCCTCCCACCAAGATTTGAAAGTATCTTGTCCCCTTATTGGTCCTTTAGGTCAGGTGTCAGCCAGGTTACCTGAGCTTCTTAACCCTTTAAAGGTAAAAAAGGATTTTGGTGTCTCTGGCCATGAGGGATTTTATAGTATTGTACACAGGAGGGCTGTTCTCTTCCCTTTATAGTTATGACAATTGCTCAGATCTGTGAAAACTTACATACCCTGTGTGATGTAGTTAGGTCAATCTAATCCCTGATGTAGATGCAGATAGGTCATGGGAAAAATTTTTGTTGCTCTAACTACTGCCTCTCCTGGAGGTGGATTTATTGCATTGATGGTAAAACCTCTTTTCTGCTCCTGCACCCCAAGAAGTTCTTCACCCCTTCCCTTCCCATACCTGGTGCTGCAGGGAGGGAGGGGGAGGAGCTTCCAGGGATCATAGAGCTAAGAGGCCAGAGGTTGGGTGGACAGGAGTCCTCCAGGCCATAGGGGCTAGGATTACTTGGCTAGAGAAACCCATTTTTCCATTCCCAGTGGGCTCTTCCCCCCCATGTCTCAGTGGCACTGTCTGACCCAGCATCCCCAGAGTCCTCCTGGATCATGGAGGACAGCGGCAAAGAGGCTGCACAGTCCCTGGGGCAGTGATGGGATTGGCTTCTGTACCACGCAGAAGCCTCCAGGGTCACAGAGACAAGGGTGTGTGATAGAAAGTCCACAAGGAGAGGTCACAGAGACAAGGGTGTGTGAAGCTAGAGAGGCTGATTTCAGGGCTCCCAGTGATATATTTCCCCTCCCCTGCATGTCTCAGGGACACAGTCTGAGCCAGTATCCCCGCCCCACCCAGAACCAGGGTTGGATTCTCTCCCCAGGGATGGAGCCCGGCGGGAAAGTGAAGATCGGGGCCTCGTTAATTAATAAAAGTTGTTTATGTTGCATCCCACAGACCAGATAACAGAAAATATCACACCCTGAAGACTCAGTATACAGTGAAGAAATCCCCAAGCATCAAGAAAAGAAAAATGAAGTGTTTCATAAATAAGAGACTGGTCAAATACACCTCTACTTAGCATATATGGACAATTAAGTTAACAATCAGCTAAAAACCACTAGCTGGACCAGGATAAGCTGTCATTTAATTTCAACTTGGTTACTGTGTAAAAACAACCGTATTATTGCTGTATGACCATATTATCATTGTACTGCTGTATTATTGCTGTATTGTATGATTGCTGTACAACATGTACAATGTGCATAACCTTGCTAAACTGTTTAACCAACACACAGGTAAAAATCAACAAACAAATGGCAGCAAACAACATGAAGGCAAGGAAAAAACAAATTGGTAAAGAAATTAAGTTACATAGTAGCTATAAATTGGGTAAACAAATTGCCTGTTAGTACCAGTCATAATTTGGGTCAGTGACACTGCATCCTAACTGAGGCACATGTTATTCAAAACAATCTTGTTCAGTATCTGGGTAGTGATATTAAATCCTGACACAACGATATTTGATAAATTGGTTACTGTCCATTCAGTAGGTTATCTGGAAGAAAGCATCCATAACAACTGGATCTACAGCAACCAATGGAACAGAAAAGTTACCCACTTCTGTTTCCTGCCCAGTAAAGCTTACCCAAGGGTGACAACCAGAAGTAAGGGTAACCTACAACATGAATGGACAGTACATGTAGTAACTAATTACAATATAGTTATATATAAAGGCCTCAGTGGTAGGGTCACTACTCCAAATTTCTGTTTTATTTCTCATATACATAGCACTGTGGAAAACGCTTTCATAATCCCTATCCCAGTATTTCAAAACACTCAGCCTACTTCTAAGGATGAGACAGATAACTGGAATTGCCCTAATAGGCGTGTGTTTCTATCTGTGTCACCAAAGTAAAAGGGCCAGAGTACACCAGCAGACTGGAAAAACATGGTTACGCTTGGATATAAGGTGGTGTCATAGGTACACATACATACTATACATACATGCCCATACACACTACAAATATATAGGCCATATCCATAGAATTCATATATATTAATTATTTGGGAGTGCCTCTAAGGCTCAATCATAATACTACATTCCTCAGTCATGGTCCCAGGCCTAACATTCCCAGGCCCACCATAAAGGACTAAAAAATAATTGGATAATAAAATCTGTCTGCCAGTCGTACGAGGGAATGTGCAGACTAAACAGACAGATGGGGTCTGCTGTGTCAGCTATCTGCGCAGAGCCGGGGCAGCACACAAAGGGAACACACACATGCAGCTGACAACATTGAACAGAGCAGAGCACTACACCGGTAGCATCTGACAACACCACGCAGCAGCCTCCAGGGTCACAGAAACAGCATGATAGAAAGTCCACAAGGAGAGGTCACAGAGACAAGGGTGTGTGTGAGGCTAGAGAGGCTGATCTCCGGGCTCCCAGAGAGCTATTTCCCCTGCCCCTCCCCTGTGTGTCTCAGGGACACAGTCTGAGCCGGGATCCTACCCCCACTCGAAGCCAGGGTCGGATTCTCTCCCCAGGGACGGAGCCCAGCGGGAAAGTGAAGATCAGGGCCTCGTCACCAGCATCGATAAATGTCACCTGCCCCCGGTCACAGTCCAGACAAACCTGGATCCTGCTGGGGGCCCGGCTCAGGGGCAGGGGGGTCACAGGGGAGGTGAGAGCCCGGAACAGACCCCCCCACTGCTCCACAGCCCAGATCCCCCCCTCAGGGCTATGGCTGATCCCTCCCTTCCTCCCCACAGACTCTCTGGCCACCCCCACGGCCCAGCCTCCCTCACCCCCCACCTCCACCTCCCAGCAATGTCTCCCCGAGGTGAATCCCTCACAGCCCAGCACACAGGGCCAAGTGTCAAATCTCTCAGGGTTCTTGGGCAGATGCTGCCATGTGTCTCCCCATCTCACATGTTTCCGATGCTCAGACAGGACGAGGCTGGGATGAGCCGTGTCTGGATCCAGAGTCACATTCGCTGGGGAGAGAGAATCAGAGCGTTAGGGGCAGAGCTCGGCCCTGGGGGAGGCTGGGACCATTTCTCACATTCCCCAGCAGCCCCGTCCTGGCTGGGACAGGCCTGGATCCCAGGGAGCTGCCTCTGTCCTGGGCACCTGAGACTGAGCAGGGACGTCACCGCAGCTCATCAGGGTAGTGATCGATCTATCGGGGATAAATTTATAGAGTCTAGTCTAGACATGATGAATCGATCCCCGAGCTCTCTCCCCCACCGCGAGAGGCGGAAGCGGAGTCGATGGGGGAGGGGCAGCATCTTAGCATAGACCAGGGCCTAGTGAGTTTCTCATTTGCTTCCAGAAGCTTCAGCTCCCTGCTCCCTCTGCTGGGGCTGCTCCATTCCCAGGGGCACAGACACAGCCAGGAAGGCGTCAGAAGCTTTTATTGAGCAGGGAGCAGAGGAGGCCGGTACCAGCTTTATACCCCAGAGGGAAACTCCCTCCCCTAATGCAGCCTCCACTCCCAGGCTGGGGACCAGAGAGGAAGGTGCAGCATTGGGGAAGAGCCGTTTAACATCAGAGAGTAGGAGGTGGCATTGGGTGGGGGAGCCCCATCCCCAGCCCAGAGAGAAGGGAGGAGCTGGCAGCATCACAGGGAGAGCATCTCCCCAATCCAGGAAGCAGTGAGCTGCTCCAATGGGAGATCCCAGCCCTGGCCAAAGGAAAGGCAGGATGTTGGAGAAGAGCGATGGGGAGACCTCTCCACTAGGGTAAACCAGAGGGATGTGTCAGCCCTCAGGGCAGAGAGCTCTGTTCAGGTGCTGCTCAGTGAATGTTTCTGTTCAGCAGCCTGGGCATGAACTCAGCACTAAGGTTGGTGTCAGTCTGGGATCTCCCCACGAGTTCTGCAACCTTGGTACAAGTTGCTGTGGGGGGCACGAGGTCTCACCACCTGTGGCCACACCCCCTCCATGCCCTGCCCCACTCCCCCTCATCCTGCTGAGGCCCCGCCCCCTGGCCAGGCTGAGAACTTGGCTGCTGTGGAGAGCTTCTAATCCTCCACCTCTGCTGGGTGGGTTTCTGGGGGGCCGAAGAGCAGCCCCCAGCCCAGGTCCCCGCTCCCTGGAATGCGTGATGTTGGCTTGGGATCTCCCCAGGAGTTCCAGACCCTTGGTAGAAGTTGGGGGTGGGGCACGAGATCCCACCACTGGTGGCCCCGCCGACTCCGTGGCCCTGCCCCATTACTCCTCTTCCCACCAAGCCCTGACCCCTGGCCAGGCTGGGAGTGTTGCCTGCTGGGGAGAGCCCTTGACCTTCCACCTGTCCTGGCTGGGTCTTTGGGGGGCTTGAGAGCAGCCCCCGTCCCATATCCCTGCTCCCCGGGGTGCTCCACCCAGGGCAGGTGGAGGGTGCAGGGCTCCACAGTGCCACTTGGGCTCCCTCGGTGGGAGCCCGGCTCTGGTTTCTGGTCTGGCCAGGGGCAGGGTCTCGGGGGAAGAGGAGCAGGGGTGGGGTCGCTGAGAGGGGCCAGTGCTGGGAAGAGGCTGCAATCTCACCCTGTCTGTGCGCTCCGAGTGGTTCCGCCCTTTTTCTCTCCAGTGCAGACGGCAGAGTGTCTGGAGGGGAAAAGATAAGAGAGGTGAGATTTCAGGCTTCATATTTTTAACAGTATCATCACTCTGATCTCCTAGAACTGTGTTTTCATCATGACACAGAAAGAGACGGAGACACACTCAGGTATTTAATGTGAAAAGGTCTGAAACCTCTTTCCTCTCTCATTCACGCATCTCCCAGCAATGGACCCAACATCCTTGTGAACTCCCAACTTGTCAAAAGACATGAAATTGTAGAAAAGACCCTTGGGTCCTGATTCTGTCATCCCAGATCTGCTTAGGTTTCATCAGGGGAAGTTTGAGTCGCAAGACTGAGTTCCCAGTTATGCTGGGACGCCCTCAAGGTGATATTGGACACTGGACTATGAACTATTTCTGAAAGAACTCTTTACAGCTAGAAAGCTCGCCATCTCCGCTATGAATCTGAACCTCGATGAATCAAACTCATGTCTGTGTGTATACTGATCTTTTAACCATACTCTCTCTCTTTTGTTTTTTAATAAAGTTTAATTTCGTTAACAAGAAATGGCTGTAGCCTGTATTTGGGTAAGATCTGAAACATTTGTTAACCTGAGGCGTAATGTGTCCGATCCTTTGGGATTGGTAGAACCTTTTCTGTTATATAATAAAGTAAGATTTTCAGAAATCATTGTATTTAACATAAGGGAAATGTTTCCTTAAGTGACCTTGTTATTAAGTGATGTGTTCATAAGTTCCCCTGTGGTATAAAGAGATGTTTCGACCACACAATGTGCTTAAAGACACCAGAAACCCACAATGTGCTGCCCAGGAGCAGTTAACAAAGTCCAAAGATCCCATGTGGAGAACAGGGTCAAAGTGACCCATGCATGTCAGTGTGTAATGACCGGTAATGAACAAATCACAAACAAGAATAACTTGAAAATAGCTTGGACAGCAAAAGCCCTGCCAGTTAGAAGATACTTACAATGCATAACACACATGCATGTGTAGTGTATGAGTTATACAAGATATTTCCTATTCATAAAATTCAAAGGTGATTGGAAAAGAACTAATAAATATATACTCTGGATGTGTATAATACGTCAGACATTGTACGGAGCATCATAGGAGAAATGCATCATGACCTGCCTATGCCCCAGGAGAAGATAACTGGGCAGTATTTCTTTCAGTATGTCTGTCATTTCTTACTTTAACAGTAATTGAATGGCAAGACATGCATTTGGAACAAATAACGGGTTGAATTAATCAGTCTGAGTGTCTTGGATCCTAAGTGTGTGGCATTCTCATCCAAACATTAAATGGTAGCATAATGTAATTATGAACCAATTGACCAGCGCCATTCTCTTTGCACAGCCTCAGACACTTATCCCAGTTTCCCCTCCTAGATCCGTTCTAGGTACCTTTGAACTTCCTCAGAGCCTCCAGTAGCGCAATAGTTTTCTGGGAGAAACCACTGACTTGCTCTCCCAGTTCAGGAGAAATCTCCTCTGGCTGCTGCAACTTCCTCTTCTCACACCTGGAGAGAAACAATGTCATGTGATGACAGTTCATTGTGAGACTCATTCTAAGTGGTTGCTAGGGAGTCGCTGCTCCAATGGGCCTGGAGTTAGAATTCTTCTGCTTCTCCCAGCTGCAGAAATCTGTCCCCTAGGAACTAGACTGAGGCACGAACTCCCACCTCCCCAGATCATTCCACACAGGTCTCCAAACGGTCCTCAGGTGGGAAAGACTCTTGACCACTGCTGGCCTGGACTGAATGGTAACCAGTGCCCCAGCAGTGACAGGCATATATTCCATCTCCACTATCCTGAGGAGGCCAGTCCCCCAGGGAGGTGACATCTCTAGGAAATACTTGAGGTCAGTCCTTCACACTGACTGGAGAATCCCAGAGTTTTCTGTGCAAAGGTGAGAACCTCGGGATGAAGTTGATCAGAGAGATTTGTATCTAGAATGTGACCTTCCCCACACATTTTGCTGTACAGCCCGGGGGAGATGCAGTGCTAACATCACCATTAAGCCCTTTCCCAGTATTGTGAAGTGCAAGGGGGAGTGAGAGGGAGCTACGTACCTGCTCAAGGTGCTTCTGACATACTAGAGGAAAAGGAGAGGGAGAGAGAGAGAGAGGAAAGACTGTCAGTTCCATTTGACTCACACAGGGGATCCCAGGGAAAGGATTTTGCAAATATGGGAAAGAGAGGCCCTGCCCTGATCCCAGGGCCATGGATTCACTGACCTAATGGGGCTTTTCCATCTCTAAGATCTCTGTCTGTAACTCTGCAAAGAACAATAGTCACTCACATGTCAGCAACGCACACGCCGACTTACACTCAGATCTCTGACCGCTGGCTCCAGTGCTTATGATTCAGGAGCCCTCCCTTCCCTGTGTGGGGATCTGGGATGTTTCTAACCACAGGTGCTGGCTTCTAATTGTCCCTGGAGGTGCTCAACCCCAGGCCCTGCCCCGACTTCGCCCCTTCCCCAGTGCCACACCTCCACCCTCCCTCTTACCACTGAGGCAGGTGGGAAGTGCTGCGAGGGAGGGGGAGGAGTTGATCGGTGGGCATGAGGCACTGGGGGTAGAGGGCGGAGCTTTCTGCCAATGGGTGCTAAGCACCTACTAATTTTTTTCCATGGGTGCTTTGGCATTTAAGCACCCATGGAACCGGCACCTCTGTTTCTCCCTGTCTCACCTGCAGGAATTCACTCGCTGGCTTCTGACACTTCCCCTCCAGCTCACTGATCAGCTCACTGAGATGGGATATCTGCTTGGAGAGTTTACTGATATTTTCAGTCTGGATCCTCACAATCTCCTTGTCCAGCTTCTTCAGCTGGGCCAGCAGGAGTCGCTCTTGTTCCTCCAGGAACTGCCGCAGTGGCTGAAATTCAGACACAATCCTCTGCTTTTCGGTTTGTGTTTGTTTCTGTATGAAAATAGGGCAAGGGCTGGTCAGGGACATGGATGGAGCCTGGGGTCCTTTCACGGAGAGCTGAGTGTGCAGGAGGGAGAACTTAGTTGAAAATCCTAAGATTTCGGACATTTGACTTTACCCTAGGGAGAGGATTCTCTCACAGCTTCCCCTTCAGCCCCTGTCTCTCTGAAAGGGAGGTTTCCATGTCTGTCATGTTAGTATATTATGTCATTCATGGCCTCTGGGAATTCAGACCCAGAGCAGCAGGAGGCAGGACTCAGCACTACACTGACAGAGACACCAGCGGAGAAAAAAGAAACAAACATGTTAATGCACAAAATGACCAGACCCAGTGGACAGCACTTCACAGGGACATTCAGTTCACTTGGCGGGGATTTCCGGGCAAGTCACAAGAGCTAGACATTAACTGATCAGCTGAAATGGAAACTTAGGGCTTGTCTATGCATCAATCTAACCCAGGAATCCATAGTCAAGGAGAAAGACGCACAAGCCCACGTTCACCAAGGCCACACAGGAATCTGCCTCCAAACAGACCTCCCACTGCCAGGTCAGGCTGGTTCATAACAACAGGCACCTACCAGATACTCCTGGCTTTTCCCCTCTCCAGTCACTTTCAATCCCAGCAGCTTTTCTCGCTCTGCCCTCAGAGTCTTCAATTGGGTCTGGATTTTTGGCTGAAGAAACAGAAAGGATTTGGGAACTTGAATTTGAATGGTTGAGAGGGGTGTGGAGCTTTTCGTTTTTTCATCCAAGATGACCGTTGGTCCTAATCACTTTGTGACATTAGGGCCACCAAGGAGATGA
The DNA here is from genome assembly GCF_020497125.1 of Mauremys mutica. Classification (NCBI taxonomy): domain Eukaryota; kingdom Metazoa; phylum Chordata; order Testudines; family Geoemydidae; genus Mauremys; species Mauremys mutica. Next base: position 31,700,667 of record NC_059083.1, read on the forward strand.
AACCTTATCAGTGCAGACTGGGAGTGTGTCATTATCAGATTCGTTACCAATTCAGAGTCAGTCTTTTTTAGTAATTAGACAGAGATCTCAATTATAACCAAGCTTTATTGGTATTTGTGAATTGATGAGTGGTACAGAGCATAACAGGACATTGGAGTCACATGGGGGTGAATCAATAAATCTGTTTTTGAGGTTTAATGAACAAAGTGATACAAATCCCAGAAGCCACCAGGGTTTCAATATGGGCTGGGATTTCCGCCCTGAAGCCCTGGGGACTTCACTGGTTGGGCAGAGCTGGTCTAAGCACCGGGGCAAACTCCATGAGACGTCGGGAGGCCATTCGTTTGGTTGGAAGCTGCGCAATCCCAGTTTTGTAGACCACTATTCATGTCTGGTGTGTGCACTGGGTGTGGCTTCGTCCGGTGAAACAGAGGGAAGGGGAGACCGAGGATGCAGGGTGGGGGCAGGGGTGTGAGTGGCACTTCAATGCAGAATGATGCAGGTGGGGTCGAGCTGACAAAGGCGGGGGAGGGCCCAAGCAGGCTGATCGATTCAGGTGCGGGAGGGCCCCATGCAGGCAGGCATGGGCATGTCCTATATTCTGGGGATGCCTCAGGGCCCCTCCTAACGAGGCAGATTTGTATAAGGAATTGTTGGGATTTGCCCCAGTGCTGCCCTAAACCCTTTCCGTGGCAATGCCCTCTGGGTAGGTCCCCACTGTCCCATTCCCTGGTAAAGATCCCGGAAGCAGTGCATTGTGGGAGATTTATAAAGGCTGCCTGGTGGGACAAACAGAACAGCTCTGGCTGGTCCTTGCCCACATACACATCAGAGCAGGTCAGACTGGCACCGGTCAGCTCCAGCCTGGGGTTGGTTTTGCTACAATCCAGTGTAATCCCAGTGGTACTTGGCATGGACCTGAGCTGTCTAGAGCCCTTTTGTGTGCGGACTGAAGGTGCTTGGGGTCCCACACAGTGTTTAGCCCAGTGATCTCCTCTCGTGCAGACCGGTAGCATCTAAGTTTAACCCTTCATGGAGAAACACAGGAGTTCAGATTCCCCGCGGGAAACCTCATCTCCCTGGTAAGTCTGGGGCTTTTCTCAAGGAGTCTTTTTCTCCTACTGTCCACGTCATCACTGCTCCGTGCTCCTGAGGGGGACAGTGTCGCCTAGTGGTTAGGGCACTGGTGCTTGGACTTGGAAAAATGGGGGGTTTATACCCAGCTCTGATACTGACCTACTGAGTGACCTTGGATAAGTCACTTCCCCTCTTTGTGCCTCAATTTCCCCTCCCACCTTTTGTCTCTCTTGTCCAGTTAGACCAGGGGTGGGACAACATGGGAGGGGGAGGGTCCAGCCTCCTCAGCCAGGAGATCAGGGGACGAGCAGGATGGGCCTATGGCCGGATGTAGCCCACAGGCTGCAGTTTGCCCAACTCTGAGTTAGACTGTAAATGGCTCAGGGCAGGGATTGTCTCTCACTGGGTTTTCTACAGGACCCCCCACAATTTAGGTCAGATCTCATCTGGGGGCTGTAGGGGCTGCTGGGATGCCAATAACAATAATAAACCCTGTGACACAATCAGTAATAACAGCCACAGCTTGTAACTCCCCCTTCTCCGGTCTGAAGGCAGCACTGCCACATAGACTGGCCTGCAGCTCTTGTGAATCAAACCTCACTAGTCATTTAATGACTTCCGGTCTGCAGAGAGTTCCCTTAATTCACTGGTGGGAGCTGGGTTTGAAAAGGTTTCAGCTGCTCAGAGAAAACTTTCCCACATCAGACAATTTTTAAATCGTTCTCTTGCCTTTCTTGCCAGGCTGGAGTATCATTAATTTGTACAGCCTCTTTCATGCAATGAAGGCTACACACAGCTGAGTGACACAGATACACTAGTCTCAGGAAACTTGTGATGCTATTAATTTTGGATTTGAATTACAGGTTATTATCCATTAGACATGACAGCAGTTCCCTACCTTGTACTCCTGGGCAGCCTTCTGTATGGGAACCACCTTGTGAGAGCGGTGAGCCCGGGATCTGTCGCACACCACACAGATGGGGGTTTGATCCTCTTCACAGAACAGTTCTAGAGCCTCCTGGTGTTTCCCACAAACCCCGTCCCCTCCGCTTCCCTTTGCTGCCTGTAAACTCAGTCGCTTGGCGATTTCTACCATGTTTGCCAGCTGCCTGTTGGGCCTGAGGTTTCCCTGTTGCACAGTTTGTCTGCCCTGAGGGCAGGAGGCGGCTGTATCGTATCCCTCCCAGCACTGGCTGATGCAGGCTCGGCAGAGTTTGTGCCCACACTCCAGGATGACAGGTTCTGTGAAATACTCCAGAAAGACGGGACATGTCGCTTCCTTCTGGAGACTTTCCACAGGGTTCTCTGCAGCCATGGCTCCCTCTGGGCAGTTTGTAACAGGCTTTTTTGTTTCAAATTCCTGGGTTCACACTATGCCCCGCCTGCAGCAGCAAGGGGGTGTTTCCCTTCTTGGAACTGACTCCTGCTCTCTGTTCAGTTGGAAGGGGCCTATCTGTAAAATTACAGCCCTGGAGGTTGTGGTGAAAATTTTACCACTAGGGCTCTCGTCTGGCAATCAGCCTCTGTGCTGGTGGGGAGGGTCACTGGGGCTTCACATGGACGTCAGCTCTCCCTGTGAGGATGAGCCTGCAGGAGCAGGGTCTGTGTGTCTAAGGAGCGATAGTCAGAATTGGTGGGATACTTTCTTGTTTTATACTATATAATTTTGATACATAATGCTCATTTTAAGCAATTTTTATATTTATTGTAAACTTTCACAGTTGCACAAAAATCCCGGTTTCAGCATTTCATCCCAATTGTTACCAGTTTAAATGTTCACAGCTCTGGGAAATTGTGGGGGGATCAGAGAATATTTCTGTCAGACCAGAACTATTTAATGACACTGGACACTGAGATTCAAAAAGTTGAACCTTTAGAACTGTTAAAATTGTTTGTGAGCAGGTAAATCTCCTCCCTCCCCAAGGGCAATAACCCAATTCCTCCCACCCACCACACGGACTGAGGCTGAAAGCAGGGCCGGTGCAACCATTTAGGCCAACTAGGCGGCCGCCTAGGGCACCTAGTGGTTGGGGGTGTGTAAAAGCCTGCTCAGTCGAGGAGGTGGAGTGGAGGTGAGCTGGGTGGGGGAGCGCGCTGGGAGGGCTGCCTGCAGTAATAGGGGAGGGATGCACAGGGGAACCGCTCCCAGCCCCAGATCACCACCACTCTGCCTCCTCCGCTGAGCACATAACCCCCGTTCTAAGTCTCCTCCAATCGGTGCCACAAGCCTGGGAGGGGAGGCGAATTAGAGCGATGCAGCGTGCTCAGCGGAGGAGGCGGAGCCGAGGTGAACTGGAGCAAGCTCCCCTGGCGGGGTTAGCTGCTGCGGGGGGGGCTTCCCAAGGCAGGGTTCGCTTCCATGGCGGGGGGGTCTCCCCAGGCGCGGTTAGCTGCAGAGGGGGGTAGCTGCAGAGGGGGGCACCCTGGGTAGGGGGCTCGGTTAGCTGCAGCGGGGTTAGCGGAGGGTGGGGGCAAGGTGGAAGTTCGCCTAGGGTGCGAAACTTACTTGCACCGGCCCTGGCTGAAAGTCCATCTGATGGGAGCTCAGGGGCCTGTGGAATGTGCTGGGATCTCAGCCTGGGCCCTAGTGGGGCAGCTGACCCTGTAACACAACCACTCCCAGCAAGGCCCTGCCCCCATTTTCTCCCTGTTTGTCAGTCCCAGCAGAGAGGCCAGGGACTCAGTGCTGTACTGAGACCAAGCTCCTCCCCACCAGGTGAGGGCTGGGGCCCAATGGCCGAGGGCAGCGGGTGTGAGGGGAGCTGGCATGAGGGGTCCTGCACTGCACAGGGTGTGGGACAAACAGAGAGCTCTAGGGGTCCCTGGTCCAGTGCAGGGTGCGCTGGCCCAGAGACCAGCCGTCACACCTGTTCTTAGCCTGGCGGCTCCTGCTTCTGTTTCACTGCACAGTCTCTCCAGCTCTCGGGGACTCCTGGCTCTCTGCAGATGGCAGTGTGTGTGAGGGGAGCTGGTGCAGGGGCTCCTGCGCTGTACAGGGGATGGGCTAACCAGAGATCTCCTGTCCCCAAGGCTCTCAGGCCACTTGTCCAGCCTGGCTGCAGGAGGGGATCTGGGGACAGACAGAGGGGGCCTGGGAGAGCCTGCGGGAGAAGCCACCTGGGAGCAGACACTGAAATCCAGCGGTGGTGAGAAAGGCAAAGGGGCAGGTGCTCAGGGCTGTGTCCTTTAGATATTCACAGCTCATGTCAGTGAAGATGCTGATTGGGTGCTCACTGGGGGTTGAGCAATCAAAATTATAATTCAACGTACAATGGATCTTAGTACTTGGTGTCAAACAATGACTGAGAAACCGTCACCAGCCACTTCCCCAGAGATGCCGATAACCTGAGTGTTAATAAACTTCTTTTGCAAGCAGAGACCCCAAGGCACAAGAAGATCTCACACCCTGATCTGGTGCCTCTTGAAAGCAGAGGAAAGATTCCCACTCACATAAAAGGCTTTTGAATCAATCTCTGAGTGACTTGGTCAGTCACCCTGAGTGCCATTCACTGCACCCCCAAACTGGGTTCTCTGCACATGCAGTGCAGGGGGGTTGGGGAGGTGAAATCCGCCCCCATCCTGGGGCCAGGACATAGGGCCCCAGCACAGCACAGCCTGTGCACCCTAAAGTCAGCCCCTCCACCAGCCTGTGCAGGGGTGGGGCCACTGAGAGGGGCTGGCACTGGGAAGAAGCTGGCACGGCGGGCAGGGGCTGTTCCTCATGGGGAGGAGCTGATCAGCTGCCCTGCCTGAAGCACAACCACTGTCTGTGACACTCCGCACGTGCTCAAGGCTTGCAGTGGCCTCCTGCCCCCAAACTGTGCCCATGTTAAAAAATGGGCAGAGCTCAGTGGCCTTACCAGCATGGCCCCTGGATCTCCTCACTGCTACATGGGCTAGTTTTAGGGCTTTGTGTCCTGGCCACTGTCGCTTTGCTTGGTAACTTTAGCTACAATCCCAGGGAGAGGTTTGCACTGGAATTTTCTCATAATTTAAAGACAATCTTCTCCTAAAATCTCACCCTATCTGAATGGTCCTAGGGATTTCCCCTTTTTCTCTCCAGTTCTGACAGCTGGCGATTTCTGTATGGGAAGCTAGACTTGGGGGGAAGCAGCATCCCCGCGGTTATATCCGCGTGCTGTACCCTCCATAATATTTGTGAAGGGAAGGGTGAAAGATTCAGTCAGGCATGGACCTCCGAGGTTCAACGCCTGGAGGCTGAATTTGCACAGCCAGGGAGCAGGGCTACTAGAGAGGCCCAGCACAGGGCTGCAAGGATTAGGGATGCCTTGAGGGAGGAATTTGAGGCTGAAAACCAACAGTAATGTTTGGTGCCTTGCACGGGAGTGAAGTGCAGTGGTTACAATGTTAGTAGGAATGTGTGTTTCCTAAGTTGATTTGCAGTGCCTGTTTCTTTCCTGGGCTAAGGTATCTTTGATTTTCTGCAATAATGACTGTTTTCAAAGCCAAGAATTCATTTATTGAAAAGAAAATCAGTTTATTGACAGACACACAACATTTTGGGATCCTAAAAGGGCAGGGGGGTGGGGTGGGGAACTGTACGGTCACAGGCTTGAATATGTCCTGTCTGGAGTGCTGTGCAATGACTACTGCACTTCTGGATGCCTATACTGCATGGTGATGGGGGTTGAGTGCAGAGGGTAAGGGTCGTAGTTCTCAGGGCTGGTTGGTGAACGTACAGGTGTTGGAGGCAGCTGCTGGTGGTGGTAAGAACCTGGATGCTGGGGAACAGTGATTTCCCTACACCCCCCCTGAATTTCCCCAACACCCCCCCAGTTTTGTGAGCTAGTTACATACCAATTTAGTGAGTGTTTGGAAATCTGAATTTAAACTGAAACATTAATGCACACTTTAAAAGCTTATACAGTGTATGATAAAATATGTGTATCTGAAAAAGTATAATAGATTTGAAAAGTATTAACATAGACTAGCTTCCTTGCTTCCTTATACAGCTGTTGTTTTTTATGATGTCAGTGCATTCATTTCCATGATGTTGGCCAACCTAATAATTTCAAATGATGATTTGTAAGCAAAGTCTAAATGAGCTCTCCCTGAAAGCTAGTGATGAGCTGGGGCTGTGGGGAAAAGCTTCAGGGCCAGATTATATTTACATTCACACCTAATCTACCTAGGTATTCAGCAAACAGAGCTGTGTTGTCCAAGTGATAGATTTTGGCTGGGGTTGGGTTACAAACCACTTGAATGTGGGGGAAATGGGGGATGAAATGTTTTTTTTATTGTATGAGTAAAGGGCAGTAGAACTGTACTTAGCCTGTGATGATTTGAAGGCATCAAGAGAGAGGGCAGGGACCTGTCCCTCTCCATTCTTTAAAATGGGTGCTGATTAGGCTCCATAGATAGTCTTTTGTTCTGTGTAAACGTGGGTGTCCTGGGCTCAACCCTCTCTGGGGAGGAGGGGAGCCACACCGGCCTATTGTTCTTACTCGGGTCCTGCCCTGTTTCTTCAAGGCCGAGCAACAATACAAAAAGACAGTTAGGGCTCAGGCCTTCTGCTGCAAGGCTGAGCACTGGGGTGAGGGGGGAAGACTGCCACCCGCGAGTGGGGTGGCAGGGGGGACGCAGGCCCGCCCACTCCATTGCGTCCTGGCCCGGGGTCCTAGGCAGCGGCTACCACCGCTGACGGTCAGTGGGTATCCTGACCGCAACACACTAACATGGGCGTAGGTTAATCTGCAGCCTGACTGGGGTCGGCTGCCCCCGGGCCATTTCCAATTCCCCCCTCCGGGCCTACCTGGTCCGGGACGTCTGCTCCCGGGAAGTCCAACAGCATGGGCTCCTCGCAGCCCGGCCTGGGGGGTAGATCCGGCAGTTCCTCGGGGAAGTCCGGCCAGTTCTGCTCCGGGGGTTCCTCGGGGTAACAACAAGGGAGAGGTGAAGTCTCCGGCAGGTTCCTCCTCGTAGGTAGCACGGGGAAGCTCCAGCGGGTCCTCCCAGTAGCGAGCGAGGGAAAGCTCCAGCCAGTCCGGGCAACTGCTCTGGGCTCTAGCAGCTTCCCAGTCCCGAGCCCTCTCAGGCAGGTCTGCTCCTGACGGTGGCTGGGCTCCGACTGATCTCTGGAGGCCGGCTTTTATGCTTCTGGGTCGCCGCCTGACCGATGTACATAGCAGAGAGGCATTGCTGGCATATGATGGCGTAAAACCTGTAGGAGAACACTTCAACCTCCCTGGCCACACAATAGCAGATCTTAAGGTGGCCATCCTGCAGCAAAAAAACTTCAGGACCAGACTTCAAAGAGAAACTGCTGAGCTTCAGTTCATCTGCAAATTTGACACCATCAACTCAGGATTAAACAAAGACTGTGAATGGCTTGCCAACTACAAAAGCAGTTTCTCCTCCCTTGGTTTTCACACCTCAACTGCTAGAACAGGGCCTCATCCTCCCTGATTGAACTAACCTCGTTATCTCTAGCTTGCTTCTTGCTTGCATATATATACCTGCCCCTGGAAATTTCCACTGCTTGCATCCGACGAAGTGGGTATTCACCCATGAAAGCTCATGCTGCAAAACGTGTTAGTCTACAAGGGCCACAGGATTCTTTGCTGCTTTTGTAATAAACTTGTCATAAAAACAAATTTTATGTTTCCAAGATCGCTGCTTTTATAATTTATACTCAGGTCAAGAAGAATATCCCTGGAATTATTAATTTTTAGGAGGGGGTTCACAGGATTTGACATTTTAGTGAAAGGTGTTCACGGGTTGTTAAAGTTTGGGACCCACTGCCCTAGATATTGAACCCAGGCCTGGCTGCTGCCAGGTCCCCCCAGCAGAAGGGTTATATTAATACACAGTGAGGGCATCCACAGCCATAAACAGACTTGCACTGAAACAGCAATAGGTGGGAACTAAACCCCCTTGAGTGATTTCAGTGGCAATGTGTGTGCAGAGGAGCCTTCGCTTGGGGGTGTCTTGCTGAACATCTAACCACCCGCCTGGGACCAGCCGGGCTACAGGGGCTCCCTGGGTTAAGGTCAGAGGCAGCTGGTGTGTGTTAGTGACAACGCATGAAAATGGCAACAACTCATTAATCTGGAGCAAACCTGGAGCTGAAGGGTGATTTTATGGTAAATCTTCTATGATTTATGTCATCACAACCTGAAGGTTACAGCTGAGCCCCTTCAGAACACAAGCTAAGAGCTAGAAAGAAGATTTTAGGTTTTAATTGTGTAAAACTCCAAACACAAAAGGGAAAGTAACAATCCAACCCATTCCCCACCCCAATCCCCCACCCTGTTGCAGCTGCCCCAGTCTCTTCCTGTCATTTTGTCTCCTTGGGCCAATACCGAGTTCATTATCACTGTGTTGACTGGGTCTGCTGGGGGGGAAATACAAGCCAGGGATCCACATTTGGGCTTTGTCTGACTCTGGGCAGAGGAGTGTCAGGCCGGAGAAAAGGGACAATGGGGACTGCTCAGCACACAAAGCTGGACGTGCTCAAGTCCACAGTTAGCAGCAATTGCTCCTCTGCTCAGGCTCTTTGCTGCTGGAGCTCCCCGCAAATGTTTTCCACCAACGCATTTGACTCCACAGGTCTAGATTTTGACTGTGGTTGCACCGTTGCTCCTTTGATCTGAGCAGTTAGCCAGTGTTTGGGGCCTTGCTAGGTTCTTCCATTGGCAGGAGAAATTGATTATAGGAGTCAGGTATTTCTTTGGTGCAATCTTTATTATTTACAAACAATATCCACATATTCTTGTGCCCTGAACACAGTACAAACAAACAGCAGCCGGCAGTTTCTTTACTCAGAACTCCGGGGAACCCTGGGCCTGAAGCAAGCTCTGTCACTCAGTTTCCTGCTGGGATCACACTCAGGACTGGTTCTCTTGGCTTTTTGCCTCACGCCCACCAAGCTGCCAGGCAATCCCTCAGTCCCTGTGTTTTCAGCCAGCTCCAGGGAAACCCCTCTTAGGCCTGCTCTACACTTAACACTTAGATCAACCTGGGGATGTTATTCAGGGCTGGGAAACTTTGTGTGCTCTGAGTGCCACAGCCAGATCGATCTAACCCCCGGTGCAGACTATGGAATTCTGCCGGTGACCTGGCTATGGCCTGTGAGAAAGGGGGATAAACTAGAGCGATGGAAAAAACACTTCCGGATGCATCTACACTATGGCACTTCAGTGACAGCTGTTGCTCTGCTGTAGTAGCAATATTCTTCCTGAGACCTTGTCTACACCTAAAACTTAGGTCAGCGTAGCTACATCGCTTAGAGCTGTGAAAATTTTCACACCATGTGTGATGTAGTTAGGTCAATCTAACCCCTGATGTAGACGCAGATAAGTCAAGGGAAGAATTCTTTGTTGCTCTAACTACTGTGTCTTCTGGAGGTGGATTGACTACATTGATGGTAAAATCTCTTTTATCGACCTAGGAAGTGTCTATGCTAGTCACTCATTTCTACTGGATATTGGGATGAATGCACACTCCCCAGTCCCTGGGTCTCCTTCTCCCTGGCTCCTGCTTGGTGCGGAGCTTCCAGCTTCTTCCCCAAATGCCAAATCTCAATTAACTAATTCTGTGTCCCTGCCCAACCCCCCCCCCGATATGCCTGTTCCCAGCCCCACATTAATACTGCCCCACAACCTCAAATCAATTCTGCCCCCAGCCCCTCCACCAATTGTGACTCTGTAGCCCCATCTGCCCCAAGACCCCTTTTCTTCTCCCATACCTGGTGCTGCAGGGAGGGAGGTGGAGGAGTTTCCAGGGGTCATAGAGCTAAGAGGCCAGAGGTTGGGTAGACAGAAGTCCTCCAGGCCATAGGGACTGGGATTACTTGGCTAGAGAAACCCATTTTTCCATTCCCAGTGGGCTGTTGCCTCCCCACCCCCACCCCACATGTCTCAGTGGCACTGTCTGACCCAGGATCCCCAGAGTCCTCCTGGATCATAGAGGACAGTGGCAAACAGGCTGCACAGTCCCTGGGTCAGTGATGGGATTGGCTTCTCTGCCACGCAGCAGCCTCCAGGGTCATAGAGACGGGATGATAGAATGTCCACAGGGAGAGGTCACAGAGAAAAGGGTGTGTGAGTCTGATCTCCGGGCTCCCAGTGAGACATTTCCCCTCCCCTGTGTGTCTCAGGGACACAGGCTGAGCCGGGATCCCCCCACCCAGAACCAGGGTCGGATTCTCTCCCCAGGGACGAAGCCCGACGGGAACGTGAAGATCGGGGCCTTGTCACCAGCATCGATAAATGTCACCTGCCCCTGGTCACAGTCCAGACAAACCCGGATCCTGCAGGGGCCCCGGCTCGGGGGCAGGGGGGTCAGAGGGGAGGTGAGAGTCCGGAACTGATTCCCCAACCGCCCCACAGCCCAGATCCCCCCCTCAGGGCTGAGACTGATCCCTCCCTTCCTCGTCACAGACTCTCTGGCCACCCCCACAGCCCAGTATCGCCCAGCCCCCACCTCCACCTTCCAGCAATGTCTCCCCTAGGTGAATCCCTCACAGCCCAGCACACATTCCCAACAGTCAAATCTCTTGATTATAGGAGTCAGGTATTTCTTTGGTGCAATCTTTATTATTTACAAACAATATCCACACTTTCTTGTGCCCTGAACACGGTACAAACAAACAGCAGCCGGCAGTTTCTTTACTCAGAACTCCACGTCTGCCTTTCCGGGGAACCCCGGCCTGAAGCAAGCTCTGTCACTCAGGGTATGGCTACACTTACAAATCTGCAGCGCTGGTAGTTGCAGCGCTGGTCGTCCAGCTGTGCAGGGCCAGCGCTGGTGTGTGGCCACACTCACAGCTACCAGCGCTGCAGTGTGGCCACATTTGCAGCGCTGTTGGAAGCGATGAATTATGGGCAGCTATCCCAGCATTCAAGTGGCAGCAACGTGCTTTTCAAAACAGGGGGGTGTGGGGCAGTGTGACAGGGACCGGGGGGGGGGGGGAAGTGGATTTTTGGAACCGACACTGTGCAAAATCAGAAAATTTTCCCACCCCCTTACTGTTAACTGCAAACAGCCTGCATCCAACATACTCCCTTTCCCCCCTCTGCCCCCTCCCCCCCGTTTCTCTCAAGCAAAGCTGTCATAAATAGTTAGTTAAGGGTTAAGTTTCTACCTGTAAAGGGTTAAAACATAGTACCTAGGGACTGCCCCCTCCCCCGTTTCTCTCAAGCAAAGCAAACACTCAACCCCCTGCCTGTCTCATTCACAGGGGTTATCTAATTTCATTGTTGACAGTAATTACAGATTGATGACAGCAAACAGGAGCTGTGTTTGAAGCAACTCCGGGTGCATGGAGCCCCTCCGAATTGACAACAAAACAGAGAGGCTGCATAACAAAACAAAGGGAATAATTTAGTTAAAAGCATTCTGGGATATCTCCTTATATCCTGGAGGCCAATAACAGCGCTGGTGAGTGTCCACACTTGATGACCAGCGCTGCAGAACCAGCGCTGCAACCCTTATACCCCAAGCAGACCTGGGTGTACGGCCAGCGCTGCAGCCAGGGAGTTGCAGCGCTGGTTGTGCCCTGTAAGTGTGGACAGGGTGTAATTGCAGCGCTGGTGTAGCCATACCCAGTTTCCTGCTGGGATCACACTCAGGACTGGTTCTCTTGGTTTTTTGCTTCACGCCCACCAAGCTGCCAGGCAATCCCTCAGCCCCTGTGTTTTCAGCCAGCTCCAGGAAAACCTCTCTTAGGCCTGCTCTACACTTAACACTTAGATCAACCTGGGGATGTTATTCAGGGCTGGGAAACTTTGTGTGCTCTGAGTGCCACAGCTAGATCGACCTAACCCCGGTGCAGACAATGGAATTCTGCCGGTGACCTGGCTATGGCCTGTGAGAAAGGGGGATAAACTAGAGCGATGGAAAAAACACTTCCGGATGCATCTACACTATGGTACTTCAGTGACAGCTGTATCTCTGCTGTAGTAGCAATATTCTTCCTGAGACCTGGTCTACACCTAAAACTTAGGTCAGCGTAGCTACATCGCTTAGAGCTGTGAAAACTTTCACACCATGTGTGATGTAGTTAGGTCAATCTAACACCTGATGTAAACGCAGATAAGTCAAGGGAAGAATTCTTTGTTGCTCTAACTACTGTGTCTTCTGGAGGTGGATTTACTGCATTGATGGTAAAATCTCTTTTATCGACCTAGGAAGTGTCTATGCTAGTCACTCATTTCTACTGGATATTGGGATGAATGCACACTCCACAGTCCCTGGGTCTCCTTCTCCCAGGCTCCCGCTTGGTGCGGAGCTTCCAGCTTCTTCCCAAAATGCCAAATCTCAATTAACTAATTCTGTGTCCCTGCACACCCCCCCGATATGCCTGTTCCCAGCCCCACATTAATACTGCCCCACAACCTCAAATCAATTCTGCCCCCAGCCCCTCCACCAGTTGTGACTCTATAGCCCTCACATCTCCCCAAGGCCCCTTTTCATCTCCCATACCTGGTGCTGCAGGGAGGGAAGTGGAGGAGTTTCCAGGGGTCATAGAGCTAAGAGGCCAGAGGTTGGGTAGACAGGAGTCCTCCAGGCCACAGGGGCTAGGATTACTTGGCTAGAGAAACCCATTTTTCCATTCCCAGTGGGCTGTTCCCCCCCTCCCCCCCTGCATGTCTCAGTGGCACTGTCTGACCCAGGATCCCCAGAGTCCTCCTGGATCATAGATGACAGTTGCAAACAGGCTGCACAGTCCCTGGGTCAGTGATGGGATTGGCTTCTCTGCCATGCAGCAGCCTCCAGGGTCATAGAGACGGGATGATAGAAAGTCCACAGGGAGAGGTCACAGAGACAAGGGTGTGTGAGGCTAGAGAGACTGATCTCCGGGCTCCCAGTGAGATATTCCCCCTGCCCCTCCCCTGCGTGTCTCAGGGACACAGGCTGAGCCGGGATCCCCCCACCCAGAGCCAGGGTCGGATTCTCTCCCCAGGGACGGAGCCCGGCGGGAAAGTGAAGATCGGGGCCTCGTCACCAACTTCGATAAATGTCACCTGCCCCCGGTCACAGTCCAGACAAACCCGGATCCTGCTGGGGGCCCAGCTCAGGGGCAGTGGGGTCACAGGGGAGCTGAGAGCCCGGAACTGATTCCCCCACCGCCCCACAGCCCAGATCCCCCCCTCAGGGCTGAAGCTGATCCCTCCCTTCCTCCTCACAGACTCTCTGGCCACCCCCACAGCCCAGTATCCCCCAGCCCCCACCTCCACCTCCCAGCAATGTCTCCCCGAGGTGAATCCCTCACAGCCCAGCACACAGTTCCAAGGGTAAAATCTCTCAGGGTTGTCGGGCAGATCCTGCCGTGTGTCTCCCCATCTCACACTTTTCCAATCCTCAGACAGGACGAGGTTGGGATTTGCCGTGTCTGGATCCAGAGTCACATTCGCTGGGGAGAGAGAATCAGAGCGTTAGGGGCAGAGCTCGGCCCTGGGGGAGGCTGGGACATTTTCTCACACTCCCCAGCAGCCCCGTCCTGGTTGGGACAGGCCTGGATCCCAGGGAGCTGCCTGTGCCCTGGGCACCTGAGACCGAGCAGGGACGTCACTGCAGTTCCTCAGTTAGTGATCAATCTATTGGGGATCAATTTATAGAGTCTAGTCTAGACAAGATGAATAGATCCCCGAGCTCTCTCCCCCATCAACTCCGGTTCTCCCCCGCCAGGAGAGGCGGAAGTGGAGTCGATGGGGGAGCGGCAGCATCTTAGCTTGATCCCCCCCGACCCCTTAGCATAGACCAGGACCTAGTGTGTTTCTCTTTGCTTCCAGACGCTTCAGCTCCCTGCTCCCTCTTCTGGGGCTGCTCCATTCCCAGGGGCACAGAAACAGCCAGGAAGGCGTCAGAAGCTTTTCTTGAGCAGGGAGCAGAGGAGGCCGGTACCAGCTTTATACCCCAGAGGGAAAGTCCCTCCCCTAAGGCAGCCTCCACTCCCAGGCCAGGGAACAGAGAGGAAGGTGCAGCACTGGGGAAGAGCTGCTTAAAACCAGAGAGTAGGAGGTGGCATTGGGTGGGGGAGCCCCAGCCCCAGCCCAGAGAGAAGGGAGGAGCTGCCAGCATCACAGGGAGAGCGTCTCCCCAATCCAGGAAGCAGTGAGCAGCTCCAATGGGAGAGCCCAGCCCTGCCCACAGGAAAGGCAGGATGTTGGAGAAGAGCGATGGGGAGACCTCTCCACTAGGGTAAAGCAGAGGGATGTGTCAGCCCTCAGGGCAGAGAGCTCTGTTCAGGTGCTGCTCAGCGAGTGTTTCTGTTCAGCAGCCTGGGCATGAACTCAGCACTAAGGTTGGTGTCAGACTGGGATCTCCCCACGAGTTCTGGAACCTTGGTACAAGTTGATGTGGGGGGCACGAGGTCTCACCACTTGTGGCCACATCCCCTCCATGGCCCTGCCCCACTCCTCCACTTCCTGCTGAGGCCCCGCCCTCTGGCCAGGCTGAGAACTTGGCTGCTGTGGAGAGCTTCTAATCCTCCACCTCTGCTGGGTGGGTTTCTGGGGGGCCTCAGAGCAGCCCCCAGGCAAGGTCCCCACTCCCTGGAATGCGTGATGTTGGCTTGGGATCTCCCCAGGAGTTCCGGACCCTTGGTAGAAGTTGGGGGTGGGGCATGAAATCCCACCACTGGTGGCCCCGCCCACTCCGTGGCCCTGCCCCATTACTCCTCTTCCCACCAAGCCCTGACCCCTGGCCGGGCTGGGAGCGTTGCCTGCTGTGGAGATCCCTTGACCCTCCACCTGTCCTGGGTGGGTCTCTGGGGGGCCTGAGAGCAGCCCCCATTCCATGTCCCCGCTTCCCGGGGTGCTCCACCCAAGGCAGGTGGAGGGTGCCAGGCTCCATAGTGCCACTTGGGCACCCTGGGTGGAAGCCCGGCTCTGGTTTCTGGCCTGGCAAGGGGCAGAGTCTCGGGGGAAGAGGAGCAGGGGTGGGGCCGCTGAGAGGGGCCAGTGCTGGGAAGAGGCTGCAATCTCACCCTGTCTGTGTGCTCCGAGTGGTTCCCCTCTTTTTCTCTCCAGTGCAGACGGCAGAGTGTCTGGATGGGGAAAGGATAAGAGAGGTGAGATTTCAGGCTTCATATTTATAACAGTATCATCACTCTGATCTCCTAGAACTGTGTTTTCATCATGACACAGAAAGAGAGGGAGACACGCTCAAGTATTTAATGTGAAAAGGTCTGAAACCTCTTTCCTCTCTCATTCAGGCATCTCCCAGCAATGGACCCAACATCCTTGTGAACTCCCAACTTGTCAAAAGACATGAAATTGTAGTAAAGATCCTTGGGTCCTGATTCTGCTTAGGTTTCATCAGGTGAAGTTTGAGTCGCCAGACTGAGGTCCCAGTTATGCTGGTACACCCTCAAGGTGATATTGGACACTGGACTATGAACTATTTCTGAAAGAACTCTTTACAGCTAGAAAGCTCGCCATCTCCGCTATGAATCTGAACCTCGATGAATCAATCTCATGTCTGTGTGTATGCTGATCTTTTAACCATACTCTCTCTCTTGTTTTTTAATAAAGTTTAGTTTCGTTAACAAGAAATGGCTGTAGTGTGTATTTGGGCAAGATCTGAAACATTTGTTAATCTGGGGTATAATGTGTCCGATCCTTTGGGATTGGTAGAACATTTTCTGTTATATAATGAAGTAAGATTTTCAGAAATCATTGTATTTGACATAAGGGAAATGTTTCCTTAAGTGACCTTGTTATTAAGTGATGTGTTCATAAGTTCCCCTGTGGGATACAGAGATATTTCGACCACACAATGTGCTTAAAGACACCAGACACCCACAATGTGCTGCCCAGGAGCAGTTAGCAAAGTTCAAAAAGTCCCATGTGGAGAAAAGGGTCAAAATGACCCGTGCACGTCAGTGTGTAATGACTGGTAATAAACGAATAAAACAGCTTCGACAGCAAAAGCCCTGCCAGTTAGAAGATACTTACAATGATAACACACATGCATGTGTAGTGT
Source organism: Mauremys mutica (assembly GCF_020497125.1). Lineage (NCBI taxonomy): Eukaryota > Metazoa > Chordata > Testudines > Geoemydidae > Mauremys > Mauremys mutica. The sequence continues at coordinate 31,716,693 of NC_059083.1, forward strand.
ATGAGTTATACAAGATACTTCCTATTCATAACATTCAAAGGTGATTGGAAAAGAACTAATAAATATATACTCTGGATGTGTATAATACGTCAGACATTGTAAGGAGCATCATAGGAGAAATGCATCATGACATGCCTATGCCCCAGGAGAAGGTAAGTGGGCAGTATTTCTTTCAGTATGTCTTTCATTTCTTACTTTAACAGTAATTGTAATGGCAAGACATGCTTTTGGAACAAATAACGGGTTGAATTAATCATCCTGAGTGTCTTGGACCCTAAGTGTGTGGCATTCTCATCCAACAATTAAATAGAAGCATAATCTAACTATGAACCAATTGACCAGTGCCATTCTCTTTCCACAGCCTCAGACACTTATCCCTGTTTCCCCTCCTAGATTCCTTCTAGGTACCTGTGAATTTCCTCAGAGCCTCCAGTAGCGCAATAGTTTTCTGGGAGAAACCACTGACTCGCTCATCCAGTCCAGGAGAAATCTCCTCTGGCTGCTGCAACTTCCTCTTCTTACACCTATAGAGAAACAATTTCATGTGATTACAGTTCATTGTGAGACTCATTATAAGTGGTTGCTAGGGAGTCGGTGCTCTAATGGGCCTGGAGTTAGAATTCCTCTGCTTCTCCCAGCTGCAGAAATCTGTCCCCTAGGAACTAGACTGAGGCACCAACTCCCACCTCCCCAGCTCATTCCACACAGGTCTCCAAACAGTCCTCAGGCAGGAAAGACTCTTGACCACTGCTGGCCTGGGCTGAATGGGAACCAGGCCCCAGCAGTGACAGACCCCTATTCCATCTCCACTATCCTGAGGAGGCCAGTCCCCCAGGGAGGTGACATCTCTGGGAAATACTTGAGGTCAGTCCTTCCCACTGAATGGAGAATCCCAGAGTTTTCTGTGCAAGGGTGAGAACCTCCGGATGAAGTTGATCAGAGAGATTTGTATCTAGAATGTGACCTTCCCCGTGCATTTTGCTGTACAGCCCTGGGGAGATGCAGTGCTAACATCACCATTAAGCCCTTTCCCAGTATTGTGAAGTGCCAGGGGGAGTGAGAGGGAGCTACGTACCTGCTCAAGGTGCTTCTGACATCCTAGAGGGAAGGGAGAGAGATAGAGGAAAGACTGTCAGTTCCATTTGATTCACACAGGGGATCCCAGCGAAGGGATTTTGCAAATATGGGGAAGAGAGGCCCTGCCCTGATCCCAGGGCCATGGATTCACTGAGCTAATGGGGCTTTTCCATCTCTGATATCTCTGTCTGTAACTCTGCAAAGAACAATAGTCACTCACATGTCAGCAATGCACACGCCGAGTTACACTCAGGTCTCTGACCGCTGGCTCCAGTGCTTATGATTCAGGAGCCCTCCCTCCCCTGTGTGGGGATCTGGGATGTTTCTAATCAGAGGTGCTGGCTTCTAATTGTCCCTGGAGGTGCTCAACCCCAGGCCCTGCCCCGACTCCACCCCTTCCCCCAATGCCACACCTCCATCCTCCCTCTTACCACTGAGGCAGGTGGGAAGAGCTGGGAGGGAGGGGGAGGAGTTGATCGGTGGGCATGAGGTGCTGGGAGTAAAGGGGGGAGCTTTTTGCCAATGGGTGCTAAGCACCTACTAATTTTTTTCCATGGGTGCTCTGGCCCTTAAGCACCCATGGAATCGGCGCCTCTGTTTCTCCCTGTCTCACCTGCAGGAATTCACTCGCTGGCTTCTGACACTTCCCCTCCAGCTCACTGATCAGCTCACTGAGATGGGAAATCTGCTCGGAGAGTTTACTGACATTTTCATTCCGGATCCTCACAATCTCCTCATCCAGCTTCTTCAGCTGGGCCAGCAGGAGTCGCTCTTGTTCCTTCAGGAACTGCTGCAGTTGCTGAAATTTGGACACAATCTTCTGCCTCTCGGTTTGTGTTTGTTTCTGTATGAAAATAGGGCAAGGGCTGGTCAGGGACATGGATGGAGCCTGGGGTCCTTTCACGGAGAGCTGAGTGTGCAGGAGGGAGAACTTAGTTGAAAATCCTAAGATTTCGGACATTTGACTTTACCCTAGGGAGAGGATTCTCTCACAGCTTCCCCTTCAGCCCCTGTATCTCTGAAAGGGAGGTTTCCATGTCTGTCATGTTAATATATTATGTCATTCATGGTCTCTGGGAATTCAGACCCAGAGCAGCAGGAGGCAGGACTCAGCACTACACTGACAGAGACACCAGGGGAGAAAAAAGAAACAAATATGTTAATGCACGGAATCACCAGACGCAGTGGACAGCACTTCACAGGTGACATTCAGTTCATTTGAGGGGGATTTCTGGGCAAGTCACAAGAGCTAGAAATTCATTGATCAGCTGAAATGGAACTTTAGAGCTTGTCTATGCACAAATCTAACCCAGCAATCCATGGTCATGGAGAAACACACACAACCCCACGTTCACCAAGGCCACACAGGAATCTGCCTCCAAACAGACCTCCCACTGCCAGTCTCTGCTGGTTCATAACAACAGGCACCTACCAGATACTCCTGGCTTTTCCCCTCTCTGGTCACTTTCAATCCCAGCAGCTTTTCTCGCTCTTTCCTCAGAGTCTTCAATTGGGTCTGGATTTTGTGCTGAAGAAACAGAAATGATTTGGGAACTTGAATTTGAATGGTTGAGAGGGGTGTGGAGCTTTTCGTTTTTTCATTCAAGATGACTGTTGGTCCTAATCACTTTGTGACATTAGGGCCACCAAGGAGATGAAACCTTATCAATGCAGACTGGGAGTGTGTCATTATCAGACTCGTTACCAATTCAGATTCAGTCTTTTTAGTAATTAGAGAGAGATCTCAATTATAACCAAGCTTTATTGGTATTTGTGAATTGATGGGCGGTACAGAGCATAACAGGATATTGGAGTCACATGGGGGTGAATCAATAAATCTGTTTTTGAGGTTTAATGAACAAAGTGATACAAATCCCAGAAGCCACCAGGGTTTCATTATGGGCTGGGATTTCAGCTCTGAAGCCCTGGGGACTTCACTGGTTGGGCTGAGCTGGTCTAGGCAAACTCCATGAGACGTCGGGAGGCCCTCCTCTTCCCTTTGCTGCCTGTAAACTCAGTCGCTTGGCGATTTCTACCATGTTTGCCAGCTGCCTGTTGGGCCGGAGGTTTCTCTGTTGCACAGTTTGTCTGCACTGAGGGCAGGAGGCAGCTGTATCGGATCCCTCCCAGCACTGGCTGATGCAGGCTCGGCAGAAATTGTGCCCACACTCCAGACTGACAGGTTCTGTGAAATACTCCAGACAGATGGGACATGTCACTTCCTTCTGGAGACTTTCCACAGGGTTCTCTGCAGCCATGGCTCCCTCTGGGCAGTTTGTAACAGGCTTTGTTTCAAATTCCTGAGTTCACACTATGCCCCGCCTGCAGCAGCAAGGGGGTATTTCCCTTCCTGGAGCTGACTCCTCCTCTTTGTTCAGTTGGAAGGGGCCTACCTGTAAGATCACAGCCCTGGAGGTTGTGGTGAAAAATTTACCAGTAGGGCTGTGGTCTGGCAATCAGCCCCTGTGCTGGAGGAGAGGGTCACTGGGGCTTCACATGGACGCCAGCTCTCCCTGTGAGATTGAGCCTGCAGGGGCAGGGTCTGTGTGTCTAAGGAGCGATAGTCAGAATTGGTGGGATTCTTTCTTGTTTTATACTATATAATTTTGATACATAATGTTCATATTAAACAATTTTTATATTTATTGTAAACTTTCACAGTTGCACAAAAATCCAGGTTTCAGCATTTCATTCCAATTGTTACCAATTTAAATGTTCACAGCTCTGGGAAATTATGGGGGGATCAGAGAATATTTCGGTCAGACCAGAACTATTTAATGACACTGGACACTGAGATGCAAAAAGTTGAAGCTTTAGAACTATTAAAATAGTCTGTGAGCAGGTAAATCTCCTCCCTCCCCCAGCAGCTCCCCCAAGGCAATATCCCAATTCCTCCCCCCCCACCACACGGACTGAGGCTGAAAGCAGGGCCGGTGCAACCATTTAGGCCAACTAGGCGGCCACCTAGAGCGCCTAGTGGTTGGGGGTGTGTAAAAGCCCGCTCAGGCGAGGAGGTGAAGTGGAGGTGAGCTGGGGGAGGGGCGCAGGGAGGGCTGCCCGCAGTAACTGGGTGGGGGGGGGCGTACAGGGGAACCGCTCCCCGCCCCAGATCACCTCCACTCTGCCTCCTCCCCTGAGCACATAACCCAGCTCTAAGTCTCCTCCAATCGGTGCCGCAAGCCTGGGATGGGAGGAGAATTAGAGCGACGCGGCGTGCTCAGCGGAGGAGGCGGAACCGAGCTGAGCTGGGGCAAGCTCCCCAGGCGAGGTCAGCTGCTGCGGGGGGGGCTCCCCAGGGAGGGTTAGCTTCCATGGTGCGGGGTCTCCCCAGGCGGGGTTAGCTGCACAGGGGGGTAGCTGTGCGGGGGGCTCCCTGGGCGGGGGGGGGGGTGGCGGGCTCCCTGGGTAGGGGGCTCGGTTAGCTGCAGCGGGGACGGGGTTAGCGGGGGCAGGGGAGGTGCAAGGTGGAAATTCGCCTAGGGTGCAAAACTTACTTGCACCGGCCCTGGCTGAAAGTCCATCTGATGGGAGCTCAGGGGCCTATGGAATGTGCTGGGATCTCAGCCTGGGCCCTAGTGGGGCAGGTGCCCCTGTAACACAACCACTCCCAGCAAGGCCCTGCCCCCATTTTCTCCCTGTTTGTCAGTCCCAGCAGAGAGGCCAGGGACTCAGTGATGTACTCAGACCAAGCTCCTGTCCCCTGGGTGAGGGCTGGGGCCCAATGGCCAAGGACAGCAGCAGGCGTGAGGGGAGCTGGCAAGAGGGGTCCTGCAGTGCACAGGGTGTGGGACAAACAGAGAGCTCTAGGGGTCCCTGGTTCAGTGCTGGGTGCGCTGGCCAAGACAGCAGCCGTCACACCTGTTCTTAGCCTGGCGGCTCCTGCTTCTGTTTCCCTGCACAGTCTCCCCAGCTCTCCGGGACTCCCGGCTCTCTGCAGATGGCAATGGGTGTGAGGGGAGCTGGCACTGGGGCTCCTGCGCTGTACAGGGGATGGGCTAACCAGAGCTCTCCTGTCCCCAAGGCTCTCAGGTCACTTGTCCAGCCTGGCTGCAGGAGGGGATCTGGGGACAGACAGAGGGGGCCTGGGAGAGTCTGGGGGGGGGGCAGCCACCTGGGAGCAGACACTGAAATCCAGCGGTGGTGAGAAAGGCAAAGGGGCAGGTGCTCTGGGCTGTGTCCTTTAGATATTCACAGCTCATATCAGTGAAGATGCTGATTGGGCGCTCACTGGGGGTTGAACCATCAAAATTATAATTCAACGTACAATGGATCTTAGTAATTGGTGTCAAACAATGACTGAGAAACATTCACCAGCACATGGAGGGAACACACACGCGCAGCCGATTGATATCAACATTGAACAGAGCAGAGCACCACACCGGTAGCATCTGACAACACCACGCAGCAGCCTCCAGGGTCACAGAGACGGCATGATAGAAAGTCCACAGGGAGAGATAATAGAGACTAGAGTGTGTGAGGCTGATCTCCAGGCTCTTACAGAGCTATTCCCCCGCCCCTCCCCTGTGTGTGTCAGGGACACAGTCTGTGCTGAGATCCCCACCTCACCCAGATCCAGGGTCGGATTCTCTCCCCAGGGACGGAGCCCGGTGGGAAAGTGAAGATCGGGGCCTGGTCACCAGCATCGATAAATGTCACCTGCCCCCGGTCACAGTCCAGACAAACCCAGATCCTGCTGGGGGCCCGGTTCAGGGGTAGGGGGGTCACAGGGGAGGTGAGAGCCCGGAACTCACCCTCCCACCGCTCCACAGCCCAGATCCCCCCCTCAGGGCTACGGCTGATCCCTTCCTTACTCCCCACAGACTCTCTGGCCACCCCCACAGAGGCTAGGGACACTTCAGAGCATGGTTTTGCCTGATATTTGGTGTTTGTTAAAGCCCCAGCTCCTGGAAGCATGTGACGAGGTGAGACGCTTGGCTTTTGTTTCCTAAACAAAGGAAGTTTCTAGCTTTCTTGATGGCAGAGAAAAATGTAACAATGTGATCCAAATGCAACCTAAAGGTCTGAGAAGCCAGACAGCAAAGAGAAAGAACCCAGCATTTATTATTAACTATTATTTTTAAGTCTCATGGTTTTTCAGAGTCAACCGAGGCTATTTCTTTTTTCAGAAACCATGGAGGAGATAGAACACACATGCCCTCAGCCTCGGTTGACTCTGATTGCACCTGCTCCATTTGCAGATGAAATAAGCTGTCAGTGCCAAGCCCCACATGAGAAACTAACCATCACTCAGGCCCGCCTGGGAACACCAGAGACTGTCCGGTTTGGCCGATGTGCATAGCAGAGGGGCACACAATAGCAGAGGGGCACACTCCCTGGCCACACAATAGCAGATCTTAAGGTGGCCATCCTGCAGCAAAAAAAAACTTTAGAACCAGACTTCAAAGAGAAACTGCTGAGCTCCAGTTCATCTGCAAATTTGACACCATCAGCTCAGGATTAAACAACGACTGTGAATGGCTTGCTAATTACAGAACCAGTTTCTCCTCTCTTGGTTTTCACACCTCTACTGCTAGAACAGGGCCTCATCCTCCCTGATTGATCTAACCTCGTTACCTCTAGCTTGCTTCTTGCTTGCTTATATATACCTGCCCCAGGAAATTTCCACTACTTGCATCCGAAGAAGTGGGTATTCACCCACGAAAGCTCATGCTGCAAAACGTCTGTTAGTCTATAAGGTGCCACAGGATTCTTTGCTGCTTTTACAGAACCAGACTAACACGGCTACCCCTCTGATAGAGAGGGCAAGGTGTGGGAATGCACATGGAGCCGGGCTGTGGGCTCAAGCAGCAAATGAGCACAGGGGCCCTGGAGTAAGGGTGAAGTAAAGAGAGAAATTAGAATGTTCATTTTTATATTTGGGTCCTTAGAGCCTTTGCTGGAAGCAAGAGGCCTGACAACAAACTGATCACTGCCAACGCACTATTGCCAGCACCGCGTAATCAAAAAATCTTGAGGTTGACTGAAGGAAACATGAGGGGTTTTCTTCTAAAAAATTACATTCTGGAGTTTTTGTTTGTTTCGGAGCATTCATGATTTGCTCTGGTCACGTTCTCAACCCTTTCTACTCAGCCATGAGAGCAAGAAACTGGCCTTTGTTAGAGAGCTGAGATTGTCACATAATCACAGGATTCCAGGAGCTGGGGTGTTAAGAGAAACACCAGCTAGTGAAAGGGTGAGTGTGAAATCAGGCAAGTTTGTGACAACTCCAATGTGATGTTTTTGTGAGTTGATGTGGAGAGGAAACAGCTGCACTTCTAGCAATTGCAGGTCCATATCTGGCCCCCATCCCTGCACTGTCTGAGCACCTCACAAATGCCAATGGGCTCAGCCTCACCATGGTGCTGTGCAGAGACAACCTGCCTGCAGTGTTGGGGGGAGGGGGCAGAGTGAGGGCAGCACCTTCAGCTGATGTTACTGAACATGTTCAGTCTCTGTGAACATGGTCACTACAAGACAGGCAGCAAATCTGGGGGACACATGACCCCATGTGCCCTCTTTCCCCCTCCCCCACATCCATATGATGCCTTTGCAGCTGTGAGATGGGGAAGGGCTGTTTCCCCCTTTTTAGAAGAGGGGAAATTCAGGCCCAGACAGAATCAGTGACTTCACACAGAGCAGAGAACAGAACCTGGGTAACTTAGCGCATTCGCTACTGGGCAAACCTTTCCCTCTGCAGCCGGATCCTGGGAGAAGAGGATAAGGAGCTGGATGGACACGCTCAGACACAGTTTGTCTGATAATCATCTCACGGACCCTCCCCACCGACCCTAGGCCAGTCTGTGCAGAGCCAGGTGATAATGGTGATGTCACCAGTCCTTGATGTGGCCTTTGTCCTTGGCCCAATACTGACCCCATAATCACTGGGTGGGAACTCCCTTCTCTTCATGATTAATAATGCCTGAATCTGTAATTTTCACTCCATACATCTGAGGAAGTGGGTTTTTTACCCACAAAAGCTTATGACCAAATACATCAAACTCAGGGTTGAGAGTTCAATCCTTGAGGGGGCCATTTAGAGATTTGGGAATTTAGCAGGGAATTGGCCCTGCTTTGAGCAGGGGGTTGGACTAGATGACCTCCTGAGGTCCCTTCCAACCCTGTGATTCTATGAAATCTGTTAGTCTTTAAGGTGCCACTGGACTCCCCGTTGTTTTTGTGGATACAGACTAACACAGCTACCCCCTATTACTGTCTGGGCTGGTTCTGCTGGGCAGAAATACGAGCCAGGGATCCTCATTTGGGTTTTGTCTGACTGTGGGCAGAGGAGTGTCAGGCCGGAGAGAAGGGTTTACTGACATTTTTATTCTGCATCCTCACAATCTCCTCGTCAAGCTTCTTCAGCTGGGCCAGCAGGAGTCGCTCTTGTTCCTTCAGGAACTGCCGCAGTTGCTGAAATTCAGACACAATCTTCTGCTTTTCGGTTTGTGTTTGTTTCTGTACCAAAATAGGGCAAGGGCTGGTCAGGGACATGGATGGAGCCTAAGGTCCTTTCACGGAGAGCTGAGTGTGCAGGAGGGAGAACTTAGTTGAAAATCCTAAGATTTCGGACATTTAACTTTACCCAAGGGGAGAGGATTCTCTCACAGCTTCCCCTTCAGCCCCTGTTTCTCTGAAAGGGAGGTTTCCATGTCTGTCATGTTAGCATATTATGTCATTCATGGTCTCTGGGAATTCAGACCCAGAGCAGCAGGAGGCAGGACTCAGCACTACACTGACAGAGACACCAGGGGAGAAAAAAGAAACAAACATGTTAATGCACAAAATGACCAGACCCAGTGGAAAGCACTTCACAGGGACATTCAGTTCACTTGGCGGGGATTTCCGGGCAAGTCACAAGAGCTAGACTTTAACTGATCAGCTGAAATGGAAACTTAGGGCTTGTCTATGCACCAATCTAACCCAGGAATCCATAGTCAAGGAGAAAGACGCACAAGCCCACGTTCACCAAGGCCACACAGGAGTCTGCCGCAAACAGACCTCCCACTGCCAGTCCCTGCTGGTTCATAACAATAGGCACCTACCAGATACTCCTGGCTTTTCCCCTCTCCAGTCACTTTCAATCCCAGCAGCTTTTCTCGCTCTGCCCTCAGAGTGTTCAGTTGGGTCTGGATTTTTTCCTGCAGAAACAGAAAGGATTTGGGAACTTGAATTTGAATGGTTGAGAGGGGTGTGGAGCTTTTCGTTTTTTCATCCAAGATGACTGTTGGTCCTAATCACTTTGTGACATTAGGGCCACGAAGGAGATGAAACCTTATCAGTGCAGACTGGGAGTGTGTCATTATCAGACTCGTTACCAATTCAGATTCAGTCTTTTCAGTAATTAGAGAGAGATCTCAATTATAACCAAGCTTTACTGGTATTTGTGAATTGATGAGTGGTAAAGAGCATAACAGGACATTGGAGTCACATGGGGGTGAATCAATAAATCTGTTTTTGAAGTTTAATGAACAAAGTGATACAAATCCCAGAAGCCACCAGGGTTTCAATATGGGCTGGGATTTCAGCCCTGAAGCCCTGGGGACTTCACTGGTTGGGCTGAGCTGGTCTAGGCCCCAGGGCAAACCCCATGAGACGTCGGGAGGCCGTTCGTCTGGTTGGAAGCTGCGCAGTCCCAGTTTTGTGGAGCACTATTCGTGTCTGGTAGGGACCCAGCACTGGGTGTGGCTTCGTCCGGTGAAAAAGAGGGAAGAGGAGACCGAGGATGCAGGCTGGGGGCAGGGGTGTGAGTGGCACTTCCATGCAGAATGATGCAGGTGGGGTGGAGCTGACAAAGGCGGGGGAGGGCCCAAGCAGGCTGATCGATTCAGGTGCGGGAGGGTCCCATGCAGGCAGGCGTGGGGATGTTGTGTTTTGAGGATGCCTCAGGGCCCCTCCTAATGAGGCAGATTTGTATAAGGAAATGTTGGGATTTGCCCCAGTGCTGCCCTAAACCCTCTCCGTGGCAATGCCCCCTGGGTAGGTCCCCACTGTCCCATTCCCTGGTAAAGATCCCGGAAGCAGTGCATTCTGGGAGATTTCTAAAGGCTGCCTGGTGGGACTAACAGAACAGCTCTGGCTGGTCCTTGCCCACGTACACAACAGAGCAGGTCAGACTGGCACCGGTCAGCTCCAGCCTGGGGTTGGTTTTGCTACAATCCAGTGTAATCCCAGTGGTACTTGGCATGGACCTGAGCTGTCTGGAGCCCTTTTGTGTGCGCAATGAAGGTGCTCGGGGTCCCACACAGTGTTTAGCCCAGTGATCTCCTGTAGTGCAGACTGGTAGCATCTGAGTTTAACCCTTCATGGAGCAACACAGAAGTTCAGGTTCCCCATGGGAAACCTCGTCTCCCTGGTGAGCCTGGAGCTTTTCTCAAGGAGTCTTTTTCTCCTACTGTCTACATGTCATCACTGCTCCGTGCTCCTGAGAGGGACAGTGTAGCCTAGTGGTTAGGGCACTGGGCTTGGCCTTGGAAAAATGGGGGTTTATATCTAGCTCTGACACTGACCTACTGAGTAACCTTGGACAAGTCACTTCCCCTCTTTGCACCTCAATGTCCCCTCCCACCTTTTGTCTCTCTTGTCCAATTAGACAAGGCGTGAGACAATATGGGAGCAGGGAGGGGCCAGCCTCCTCAGCCAGGAGCTCAGAGGACGGGCAGGATGGACCTGTGGCTGGATGTGGCCCGCAGGCCGTAGTCTGCCCACCCCTGAGTTAGACTGTAAATGGCTCAGGGCAGAGATTGTCCCTCACTGGGTTTTCTACAGGGCCCCCCCCACAATCAAGGTCAGATCTCATCTGGGGCCTGTAGGGGGTGCTCGGATGCCAATAACAATAATAAACACTGTGATACAATCAGTAATAACATCCACAGCTTGTAACTCCCCCTTCTCCAGTCTGAAGGTAGCACTCCCACATAGACTGGACTGCAGCTCTTGTGAATCAAACCTCACTGGGCATTTAATAAATTCCGGTCTGCAGAGAGTTCCCTTAGTTCACTGGTGGGAGCTGGGTTTGAAAAGGATTCAGCTGCTCAGAGAAAAGTTTCCAACATCAGACAATTTTTAAATTGTTCTCTTGCCTTTCTTGCCAGGCTGGAGTATCATTAATTTGTACAGCCTCTTTCATGCAATAAAGGCTACACACAGCTGAGTGACACAGATACACCAGTCTCAGGAAACTTGTGATGCTATTAACCTGTAATTCAAATCCAGAGTTATTATCCATTAGACGGGACAGCAGTTCCCTACCTTGTACTCCTGGGCAGCCTCCTGGATGGGAACCACCATGTGAGCGCGGTGAGCCCGGGATCTGTCGCACACCACACAGATGGGGGTTTGATCCTCTTCACAGAACAGTTTCAGAGCCTCCTGGTGTTTCCCACAAACCCCGTCCCCTCCTTTTCCCTTTGCTGCCTGTAAACTCAGTCGCTTGGCGATTTCTACCATGTTTGCCAGCTGCCTGTTGGGCCGGAGGTTTCTCCGTTGCACAGTTTGTCTGCACTGAGGGCAGGAGATGTCTGTATCGGATCCCTCCCAGCACTGGGCGATGCAGGCTCGGCAGAAATTGTGTCCACACTCCAGAGTGACAGGTTCTGTGAAATACTCCAGACAGACGGGACATGTCGCTTTCTCTTGGAAACTTTCCACGGGGTTCTCTGCAGCCATGGCTCCCTCTGGGCAGTTTGTAACAGGCTTTGTTTCAAATTCCTGAATTCACACTATGCCCCGCCTGAAGCAGCGAGGCGGTGTTTCCCTTTCTGGAATTGACTCCTGCTCTTTGTTCAGTCGGAAGGGGCCTACCTGTAAAATCAGAGTCCTGGAGGTTGTGGTGAAAAATTTACCACTAGGGCTCTCGTCTGGCAATCAGCCCCTGTGCTGGTGGGGAGGGTCACTGGTGCTTCACATGGACATCAGCTCTCTCTGTGAGGACGAGCCTGAAGGAGCAGGGTCTGTGTGGCTGAGGAGCGATAGTCAGAATTGGGGGGATTCTTTCTTGTTTTATACTATATAATTTTGATACATAATGCTCATTTTAAGCAATTTTTATATTTATTGTAAACTTTCGCAGTTGCACAAAATTCTGGGTTTCAGCATTTCATTCCAATTGTTACCAATTTAAATGTTCACAGCTCTGGGAAATTATGGGGGGATCAGAGAATATTTCGGTCGGACCAGAACTATTTAATGACACTGGACACTGAGATTCAAAAAGTTGAAGCTTTAGAACTGTTAAAATTGTCTGTGAGCAGGTAAATCTCCCTCCCTCAGGGCAATAACCCAATTCCTCCCCCCCACCACACAGACTGAGGCTGAAAGCAGGGCCGGTGCAACCATTTAAGCCAACTAGGCGGCTGCGTAGGGCGCCTAGTAGTTGGGGATACATAAAAGTCCGCCCTGGCGAGGCTGTGGAATGGAGGTGAGCTGGGGGGGGTGCGGGGAGGGCTGCCCGCAGTAACGGGGGCAGGGTGGTGGCGCACAGGGGAACTGCTCCCCCCTCCAGCTCACCTCCACTCTGCCTCCTCCACTGAGCACACAGCCCAGCTCTAAGTCTCCTCCAATCAGCGCTGCAAGCCTGGGCAGGGAGGAGAATTAGAGCAGTGCTGGCATGCTCAGCGGAGGAGGCGGAGCTGAGGTGAGCTGGGGCGAGCTCCCCAGGCGAGGTTAGCTGCAGAGGTGGGTAGCTGCTGCGGGGGGCTCCCTGGGCGGGGCGGTGGCGGCGGACTCCTAGGGTAGGGGTTAGCTCCTCGGTTAGCTGCAGCGGGGGACGGGGTTCGCAGGGGGCGGGTGCAAGGTGGAAGTTCACCTAGGGTGCGAAACTTACTTGCACCGGCCCTGGCTGAAAGTCCATCTGATGGGAGCTCAGGGGCCTGTGGAATGTGCTGGGATCTCAGCCTGGGGGTAGTGGGGCAGGTGACCCTGTAACACAACCACACCCAGCAAGGCCTGGACTGACTGTTTCTCAGTCCCAGCAGAGAGGCCAGGGACTCAGTGATGTACTGAGACCAATCTCCTCCACACCAGGTGAGGGCTGGGGCCCAATGGCCAAGGGCAGCGGGTGTGAGGGGAGCTGGCACTAGGGGTCCTGCACTGCACAGGGTGTGGGATAAACAGAGAGCTCTAGGGGTCCCTGGTTCAGTGCTGGGTGCGCTGCCCAAGAGAGCAGCTGTCACACCTGTTCTTAGCCTGGCGGCTCCTGCTTCTGTTTCCCTGCACAGTCTCCCCAGCTCTCCGGGACTCCTGGCTCTCTGCAGATGGCAGCGGCTGTGAGGGGAGCTGGCACTGGGGCTCCTGCGCTGTACAGGGGATGGGCTAACCAGAGCTCTCCTGTCCCCAAGGCTCTCAGGCCACTTGTGCAGCCTGGCTGCAGGAGGGGATCTGGGGACAGACAGAGGGGGCCTGGGAGAGTCTGGGGGGGCAGCCACCTGGGAGCAGACACTGAAATCCAGCGGTGGTGAGAAAGGCAAAGGGGCAGGTGCTCAGGGCTGTGTCCCTTAGATATTCACAGCTCATGTCAGTGAAGATGCTGATTGGATGCTCACTGGGGGTTGAACAATCAAAATTATAATTCAACGTACAATGGATCTTAGTACTTGGTGTCAAACAATGACTGAGAAACCGTCACCAGCCACTTCCCCAGAGATGCCGATAACCTGAGTGTTAATAAACTTCTTTCGCAAGCAGAGACCCCAAGGCACAAGAAGATCCCAGGACCTGATCTGGTGCCTCTTGAAAGCAGAGGAAAGATTCCCACTCACATAGAAGGCTTTTGGATCAATCTCTGAGTGACTTGGTCAGTCACCCTGACTGCCATTCACTGCACCCCAAAACTGGGTTCTCTGCACATGCAGTGCAGGGGGGTTGGGCAGGTGAAATCCATCCTCCTTCTGGGGCCAGGACATAGGGCCCCAGCACAGCATAGCCTGTGCACCCTAACGTCAGCCCCTCCCCCAGCCTGTGCAGAGGGGCTGGGACTGGGAAGAAGCTGGCACCATGGGCAGGGGCTGTTCCTCATGGGGAGGAGCTGATCAGCTGCCCTGCCTGAAGCACAACCACTGCCTGTGACACTCCGCACCTGCCCAAGGCTTGCAGTGGCCTCCTCCCCCCAAACTGTGCCCATGTTAAAAAATGGGCAGAGCTCAGTGGCCTTACCACCATGGCCCCTGGTCTTCCCTGCTCCAGTGCCCCTGGATCTCCTCACTGCTACATGGGCTAGTTTTAGGGCTTTGTGTTCTGGCCACTGTCGCTTTGGTTGGTAACTTTAGCTACAATCCCAGGGAGATGTTTGCACTGGAATTTTCTCCCAATTTAAAGATAATCTTCTCCTAAAATCTCACCCTGTCTGAATGGTCCTAGGGATTTCCCCTTTTTCTCTCCAGTTCAGACAGCAGAGTGTCTGGAAGAGGAAAGGAGAAGAGAGGTGAGATTTAAGGCTTTCGTATTAGAACAGTGTCCCCAGTCTGAACAGCTAGAGAAATGGACAGAGACACACTCGGGTATTTAATATAAAAAGGTCTGAAGCCTTCTCTTTTGGTTTTCACTCAGGCATCTCCTAGCAATGGAACCAACATCCATGAAGCCTCACAACCATCCCAGGACAGACAATGTGTAAGTGAGATTTACTTTTCCCTCATCATCCCCTCCCTCCCTTCAGACTCCAGTTGGTTTGTCTCATTCACTTGCTGCCTTTTGTCATAACCTAGACCCAGATCATGCAAAGACTTTGGCATAAAAGTAACTTTACCCACTTGGGTCCCTTTGACACTAACGGGATATTCAGAGCGCCATGGAGCGCTGGCTGCAGCCCCCGTGCACCACTGGGATTCCCCTTCCAGGAGACATTGGAGCTGCTTCTCCTCCAGCAGCTAGTCCAATCCGTCCTCTTGCTGCTGCAGCCTCACTGCTATTGGCAGTGTGCTCACTCCAGCAGTGTCAGCATGTTTACATGCACCCACCTGGGAATCACACCTCCCAGGTGCTGTGTAGACGTGCCCTCACCGAACTAGGACATTCTCAATGTAAATAGGGTCTGAATGAGCTCTCCCCTGACACCTAGTGATGAACTGGGGAACAGGACTCCCACGCTGCCTCCGTGCTCAGCATGATGGGGCTGCTTTGCCCAAATGATCCCTTTTGGCTGGTATTGGATCGCCAGTCAGTTTGTTAGTGGGGGCAGAGGTACTAAAGCAGGGGTAGGCAACCTATGGCACGTGTGCCGAAGGCGGCACGCAAGCTGATTTTCAGTGGCACTCAAACTGCCTGGGTCCTGGCCACTGGTCTGGGGGGCTCTGCATTTTAATTTAATTTTAAATGAAGCTTCTTAAACATTTTAAAAACCTTATTTACTTTACATACAACAATAGTTTAGTTTTATATTATAGACTTATAGAAATAAACCTTCCAAAAAACGTTAAAATGTATTACTGGCACGCGAAACCTTATGTTAGAGTGAATAAATGAAGACTCGGCACAGCACTGCTGAAAGGTTGCCGAGCCCTGTACTAAAGTGTTGTTATCCTTGTTGTGTGAATTAAGGGCAGCAGAACTGTGCTTGGCATGCCCTGATTGAGAGGCTCACCCTCAACTCAACTGCCCTTGCTGGGCAGGAGATGTTGGTGCCAAAGACTAGTGGAGGTGTGAGAGGGGGGTGAGATATCTGTGCTAGATGGTATAAGCCCTGGATGCTCTCCAATCCTTTCTGTGTCCACTGTGTAATCATAGAGCTGGTTAAGATTCAATGGGGAGGTTTGTTACATACCAACAGATCTGCAATCACTGATTGTCAGGTCTAATCATTAGATCTTCGTTAGAAGAGTTGCTCTGATACCATAGACTGCCCTGTCTGTGCTACCAGTGAGGCTCCCCCACTAGCAGCTGAAATCATTGAGAGCTGTGCGAAGTGGTATGAGTTGAAGATGTCCCAGAGAGTGTAGGGTGGCGAGCCAATAACTGGCTGAGCAGCTGGTGCGGTGGTAAGTAGAGTGGCTGGCAAGGCAGCTGGTGCCAGAGCAAATGCCTGGAGAGTGGAGCAAGCAAGATGCAGCCCCTGGGCCCCGCCAGGTTGAGAGGTGAACTCTGCAGATGCACCTCTACGTTCTGGGTCTTCACTGTGAGTGCTGCAGAGGGAGAAGGGGTGGGCACGTTAAAGGAACTTTTGGTTGCTTGAATTAAAACCTGAGACAAAAGGTCACTGTCCAATGTATTCCAGAGTGGTTGTTTCGCTCATGGTTTTATGTTTATTAATCCAGCTTGCAGCGTTTCCCCAAAAGAATGCTGTGCGATTTCCCTCCTTTCATTAACAGTTTCTTTTCTACACTCAGACTCCGTGCTTGTGAGAGGGGAAGTGTGTAATTTGCCTCTAGAGGCGCCCAGGGGTGGTGTTTAATTTTCTCAGGTTACTGGGTGGGGCAGGAGCCGGTTTTGTTGTATTGTTGAAAAGGAACCCCTAGATCAGAGGTTCCCAAACTGGGCTTTGTGAACCCCTGGGGGTTTGCGAAATGGAACAGGGGGTTCTCGAGGAAAAATTCCCTAATGGCAGACAGAGCTGACCCTAGGGACTCTAGGCAGCATGGGTCAGCAGCCCAGATCTCCTGGACTTCGAAGAGCTAAGCAGATCAAAGCCAGCATCTCTATCACACTGAGGAGATTTAAACTTCAAGACTCCTTATAAGAAATGGAAAGGGAGGTGGATATTTTTTGCTGTTTTTAAAATTAAATAGGCAGCTAGGATTGTATTATGAAGAACAAGTTTAAGTTTTGTTGTAACGCGCATTGTTTGCCTGGACTGCTCAAGACCTGAATGCTTGTGTAGGAGGAACTCTGTGAGTTGGCTTCTTAAATACCTTCCTGCTGTTTCACATCTGATGCTCCTTGATGAAACCTAGGAGCCTTGTTTTATAACAGGCTTATTCAAAGTGACACAAGCTACAAAAGTGAGAGCTTGGAAGTGTGCTGCCGTTTTCATAATGTAATAAAAATACTGTCCCGATAAATGCTAATTAATAATAAATAGTGTGTAATAAGCATGTCATAAAAACAAATTTTATGTTTCCAAGATCGCTGCTTTTATAATTTATACTCAGGTCAAGGAGAATATCCCTGGAAATACTCATTTTTAGGAGGGGGTTGACAGGACTTGACATTTTAGTGAAAGGGGTTCACGGGTTGTTAAAGTTTGGGAACCACTGCCCTAGATATTGAACCCAGGCCTGGCTGCTGCCAGGTCCCCCCAGCAGAAGGGTTATATTAATACACAGTGAGGGCATCCACAGCCACACACAGATTTGCACTGAAACAATAAGTGGAAACTAAACCCCCTTGAGTTATTTCAGTGACAATGTGTGCGCAGAGGAGCCTTGGCTTGGCTGTGTCTTGCTGAACATCTAACCACCAGCCTGGGACCAGCCGGGCTACAGGGGCTCCCTGGGTTAAGGTCAGAGGCAGCTGGTGTGTTAGTGACAACACATGAAAATGGCAACAATTCATTAATCTGGAGCAAACCTGGAGCTGAAGGGTGATTTTATGATAAATCATCTAAGATTTATGTCATCGCAATCTAAAGGTCACAGCCGAGCCCCTTCAGAACACGAGCTAAGAGCTAGAAAGAAGAGTTTAGGTTTTAATTTTGTAAAGCTCCAAACACAAAAGGGAAAGTAACAATCCAACCCATTCCCCACCCCAATCCCCCACCCTGTTCCAGCTGCCCCAGTCTCTTCCTGTCATTTCTTCTCCTTGGGCCAACACCGAGTTCATTATCACTGTGCTGACTGGGTCTGCTGGGGGGAAATACAAGCAAGGGATCCATGTTTTGGTTTTGTCTGACTCTGGGCAGAGGAGTGTCAGGCCAGAGAGAAGGGACAATGGGGACTGCTCGGCACACAAAGCTGGACATGCTCAAGTCCACAGTTAGGAGCAATTGCTCCTCTGCACAGGCTCTTTGCTGCTGGAGCTCCCCGCAAATGTTTCCCATCAACGCATTTGCCTCCACAGGTCTAGATTCTGACTCGGGTTGTCCCATTGCTCCTTTGACCTGAGCCGTTAGCCAGTGTTTGAGGCCTTGCTAGGTTCTTCCATTGGCAGGAGAAATTGATTATAGGAGTCAGGTATTTCTCTGGTGCAATCTGTATTATTTACAAACAATGTCCACACATTCCTGTGCGCTGAACACAGTACAAACAAACAGCAACCGGCAGTTTCTTTACTCAGAACTCCACGTCTGCCTTTCCAGGGAACCCTGGGCCTGAAGCAAGCTCTGTCACTCAGTTTCCTGCTGGGATCACACTCAGGACTGATTCTCTTGGCTTTCTGCCTCACGCACACCAAGCTGCCAGGCAATCCCTCAGCCCCTGTGTTTTCTGCCAGCTCCAGGGAAACCCCTCTTAGGCCTGCTCTACACTTAACACTTAGATCAACCTTGTGACATTATTCAGGATTGTAAAACTGTGCTCTGAGTGCCACAGCTAGATCGACCTAACCCCCAGACCAGACAATGGAATTCTCCCGTTGACCTTGCTACAGTCTCTCAGAAAGTGGGATAAACTAGAGCGATGGAAAAAACACTTCCAGATGCATCTACACTATGGCACTTCAGCGACACAGCTGTAGCTCTGCTGTAGTAGCAATATTCTTCCTGAGGGTATGGCTACACTTGAGATTTGCAGCGCTGGTGGAGGCTTTCCAGCACTGCAATTAGTAACTGTCCACACCTGTAGGGCACATCCAGCGCTGCAACTCCCTGGCTGCAGTGCTGGCTGTACACCTGGGTCTGCTTGGGGTGTAACGATTGCAGCGCTGGTGCTGCAGCACTGGTCGTAAAGTGTGGCCACACACCAGCGCTGTTATTGGCCTCCAGGGTATAAGGATATATCCCAGAATGCCTGTTCAGCCACTCTGCTCATCAGCTCGGACTCTACTGCCCTGGCCTCAGGTGACCCGCCCTTTAAAGGCCCCGGGAATTTTAAAAATCCACTTCCAGTTTGCTCAGCCAGGTGTGGAGTGCAATCAGTGAATCTTTCCAGGTGACCATGCCTCCACGTGCCAAACGAGCCCCAGCATGGATCAATGGCGAGCTGATGGACCTCATCAGTGTTTTTGGTGAGGAATCTGTGCAGGCACAGCTGCGCTCTAGCCGTAAGAATTATGATACCTTTGCCCAGGTATCAAAGGCCATGCTGGAAAGGGACCATGACCAGGACGCACTGCAGTGCAGGATTAAAGTAAAGGAGCTGCGGAGTGCCTATTGCAAAGCACGCGAGGGAAACCGCCGCTCCGGCGCTGCCCCCACGACCTGCCATTTTTACAAGGAGCTGGATGCGATTTATGGGGGTGACCCCACTGTAAATCCGAGGACCACGATGTACAGTTCAGAGCAGGGAGAGGAGAGGGAGGTGGAGGGGGGGATGGAAACAGACAGTGAGGGTACTGGGGTGGGGGGAGACACCCTGGAGTCCCAGGAGGCATGCAGTCAGGAGCTCTTCTCAAGCCAGGAGGAAGCTAGCCAGTCACAGCACCTGGAACTTGGTGAAGAAGAATCACAGGAGCAGGTTCCAGGTAAGCAGCTTTTATTGCAATGGAAATGTTTTGGGAGAGGATGTGGGGGCGGGGGGTATGGCTCCATGCATGCATGCCTAGACGTGGAATATCCCATTGATGTGGTCTATCACGTCACGATAATCGGCCTCGGTAATCTCTTCAAAAGTTTCAGCAAGAGTATGGGCAATGCGCTTGAGCAAGTTTAAAGGGAGAGCCAGTGTGGTCCTTGTCCCAGTCAGGCTAACACGTCTGCGCCACTGTTCCAGGAGGGGTGGTGGGACCATTGCTGCACACAGGCAAGCTGCATAGGGGCCAGGGTGGAATCCGCATTGTTGTAGAAGACCCTCCCTTGCTTCCCAGGTAACCTGCAGCAGGGAGATATCTTCAAGGATTAACTCCTGTGGGAAATGGAGGGACAGTGTTCATTGCAGGTCCCACCAGCACCTTTCTGCTTTTCCCAAAGCACAGAAACACCAGTGCAGCCCTGAACCAATCAGCTCCCCTTCCCAGGCAACCCCCGGCAGGGTATTTCAACGTCCCCTACTGTGATCTTCCGGTCTGGGAAAAATGTCCTGTCCTGCAGCTTCCTGAACAGGCCACTGTTCCGAAAGATGCATGCATCATGCACCTTTCCAGGCCAGCCTGTGTAAATGTCAATGAAACGCCCACGGTGATCCACAAGCGCCTGGAGAACCATAGAGAAATACCCCTTGCGATTAATGTACTCGGAAGCTAGGTGGGGTGGTGCCAGAATAGGAATATGCATCCCATCTATCGCCCCTCCACAGTTAGGGAAACCCATTTCTGCAAAGCCATCCACAATGTCCTGCACATTCCCCAGAGTCACGGTTCTCCTTAGCAGGATGCGATTAATGGCCCTGCAAACTTGCATCAAAATGATTCCAACGGTCGACTTTCCCACTCCAAACTGGTTGGCGACCGATCGGTAGCTGTCTGGAGTTGCCAGCTTACAGATTGCAATAGCCACACGCTTCTCCACCGTCAGGGCAGCTCTCAATCTCGTGTCCTTGCGCCGCAGGGTGGGGGCAAGCTCAGCACACAGTCCCATGAAAGTGGCTTTTCTCATGCGAAAGTTCTGCAGCCACTGCTCATCATCCCAGACTTCCCAGATGACGATGTGATCCTACCACTCAGTGCTTGTTTCCCGAGCCCAAAAGCGGCGTTCCACGGTGCTGAGCATTTCTGTTACCGCCACAAGCAATTTCATGTCACATGCGTCAGGCGACTCCAGATCATTGTCGGACTCCTCACTGTCACTTTGGAGCTGAAGGAATAGCTCAACTGCCAAACGTGATGTGCTGGCGACAGTCATCAGCAAAGTCCTCAGCAGCTCAGGCTCCATTTCACACAGAAATCGTGCTGCACAGAGCCTCACAATGGCAAGAAACGTGGACAGGAAAACTGACTGCTGGGATGTGAAGCGATGCACCACGGGGCATTGGGACAGGAAGCGGAATGACTCGCACCCTTCCTTCCCCTTCCCACAATACTCAGCGCCAAAATGGGATGAGGTGCTCTGTGGAATAGCTGCCCACAATGCACCTCTCAATACAGCGCTGCAAATGCTGCAAATGTGGCCACACTGCAGCGCTGTTACCTTTCAGTGTGGCCACACACCAGCGCTTTCCCTACACAGCTGTACGACCAGTGCTGTAACTCTCAGCTCTGCAAATCTCAAGTGTAGCCATACCCTGAGACCTGGTCTTCACCTAAAACTTAGGTCAGTCTAGCAACATCGCTCAGAGCTGTGAAAACTTTCACACCCTGTGTGACATAGTTAGGTCAATCTAACCCCTGCTGTACATGCAGATAGGTCAAGGGAAAAATTCTTTGTTACCCTAACTACTGCCTCTCCTGGAGGTGGATTTACTGCATTGATGGTAAAACCTCTTTTATCGATGTAGGAAGTGTCTGAGCTAGTCACTCATTCCTACTGGCTATTGGGATGAATGCACATTCTCCAGTCCCTGGGTCTCCTTCTCACAGGCTCCCGGCTGGTGCGGAGCTTCCAGCTTCTTCTCAAAATGCCAAATCCCAATTAACTAATTCTGTGTCCCTGCCACTCCACATATGCCTGTTCCCAGCCCCACATTAATACTGCCCCCCAACCCCACATCACTTCTACCCCCAGCCCCTCCACCAGTTGTGACCCCACAGCCCCCACATCTGCCCCCAAGGCCCTTTTTCTTCTCCCATACCTGGTGCTGCAGGGAGGGAGGGGGAGGAGCTTCCAGGGGTCATAGAGCTAAGAGACCAGAGGTTGGGTAGACAGGAGTCCTCCAGGCCATAGGGCTAGGATTACTTGGCTAGAGAAACCCATTTTCCACTCCCAGTGGGCTGTTCTCCCCCCCCCCCCACGCAATGTCTCAGTGGCACTGTCTAACCCAGGATCCCCAGAGTCCTCCTGGATCATAGAGGCCTGAACTAAGGTAATGGTCAAGACTTTGCTAACATAAAGCAAAGTTAAGCTGTGAGCCAGAGGCAGGCCCTGCTCACAGAAGCTGGCAAGGAAAGGGCTGATGCTGCAAAAAGAGACGTACCTAAAAGGTACAGAACACTAGATATCAGACCAGTCG
This sequence comes from Mauremys mutica, assembly GCF_020497125.1. Lineage (NCBI taxonomy): Eukaryota > Metazoa > Chordata > Testudines > Geoemydidae > Mauremys > Mauremys mutica. Next base: position 31,738,895 of record NC_059083.1, read on the forward strand.
CATACTTGTATACTCCACATCAGGGTCGGCTTTAGGAAGTGCGGGGCCCAATTCGAACAGTTTTGATGGAGCCCTGGCAGGGATGACTAAAACAAAAAAACACTTTAAAAAACCCCTTTCATTTCTTCCATGTATTATTTACTTTCCATGACTATATAAATAATAACAAAATTATATATTACATACATTGCATCATATATTAATTAGCTGATTTGCACTTTCATATTAGGAAAATAATTTGTTTTGATAGTTGTACAACTGATTTTCTTCACTAATGTTTATTTTATTAAAATTTATAAAATATTTCCTTATTAATATAAAATTGCCCCCTCCTTCCCCCCCAGCACCGCTCGGCCCTATGGAAACAAACCCTCCTTCCCCAGTTCTGCCCCGTCGAAACAAGGTTGGGGGGGGGGGAGAAACGGCACACATGGGGTGACCAGATCACAGCAGTAAAATAGGACCTGCCCCCTCCCTGCTCAGCCCCACCATCACACCCCTCTTCACCCCCTAGCCCACCGCTGGCTTGCTGCATCCCTCCTAGTCAGTCCCCCACCCACCATTCACCTCCTTTGACCTTCTCCTTCCCCTGCCAGAAACCCCCATGCCCACCCCTAGAACTCCTGCTGGCTCACTGCTCGCCTCTTTGCCCACCCGCCACTTGCCCCCTCACCCTTCCCCCCAAGTATAAAGCCTCATTCAAAGACCCAGGGGTCACTATATTACTGCACACAGCAGTCAGTCAATGCAGTTGTAGATAAATCTCTGCATTATGCATTTTTGTATAACTTTTATATGACTTTGTATTGAACCTTGGTAATATGTTATAGCAGGCCCCAAAGGTAGTGTAATTAAGGTAAAAGAAAAATGTCTTTTTGCTAGGAGTAGAATAAGATCTTCCCCCCACTTTGTAATCAATTGCCCTCGTGAATGAATGAGGTGTGAATTAGGAAGGTGGGGAAGGTAGCACCTCCAGACAGCTGCAACCCTTGGAGAGGGGCTGGGAGCCAGACCAAGGAGAGCTTTGCCCAGGCTGAGTGGGACGAAGTTTGGGTGCTGGGTGCAGGCTCCGGGCTGGGGCACGGGGTGGGGTGCAGGAAGGGTAGAGGGGTGCAGGCTCTGGGAGGGAGTACGGAGGGGTGGATGCAGGTTCTGGGAGAGAGTTTGGGGGCCAGAGAGGGGGTGGTGGGTGCTTGGGGGGGGAGGGGACTGCCATCACATGTGGCTTCCTTCCTCCTCTGCTGCCCCTCACCATAGCCTCGGTGGGGAATGGGGATGCCCCTTGCCCAGTGTTTGCAGGAGTGGTGGCTGGGGGAAAACCCAGTCAAACTCTGGTTTTACTCTTTCGTTGATGGGTCACTTTAACCCCTTACACACCCTTTCCCGCCTTTCTCACCCCACTTTTCTACTGGGCTTGTTTGATCTTTTCAGTGGAGCCAGATGAAAACCACAAACCCCAGTGAGAGCAACAGGCTGGAAGACTAGACTGAACCCAACACCCAGCCTAGTCCATTCCAGAGCCCAGGACTGAGGGCAAATGTCCCCACACCCCCAGGTCACCTGTTTCCACTCCTGATCTCTCCCAGCGCTGCCAGTGATTCTGTATAGCTGCATCAGGCAGGATTTCAACTGGACCACCCCCCCGCTAAATTCACCCGTTTTGCAACCACTCTGCACCAAGAGCACCTTCCTTCCCTGCCCTAGAGCTGCTGGATGGCTAGAAAGCTGAACTGGGCATTTGATTGATCTGGAATATTATCATGCCCCCCCTCAAAAAAACCTTAATATCCACACAGCTGTGGGGGGGGGAATAGCCCCTGCCCCAAGCCGGTCTAATTTATTGTTGTAGGGCAAACAAAGGAGCCATAGTTTAATGGAAATATTCAGCCCCTACAGCGATCTTGCAGCAGGGAAAGCAGAGTTGATGGGAAGGGAACTGGTTTGGATAGGAGCCCCAGTCCCCTTCCTTTGCAAAATAATTTGGAGAGGGGAATCAGATCACTCCGTGCCTCAGTTTCCCGTGTGTGTGTGTGGGGGGGAGATAAGTCTCAGCCTGCCATGTTGCAGACCTTTCGCATTCTCCACTCTTGATGTATTTGATTTCCTCCTCCAAACCTCCCTCTCTCTCTCACCTGGAGTTCACAGCACTAAGTACCAGCTCGGGGCTTGTTTCCTGGGTTACATTACATGATCCCGACTTTAGTTTTGAAACAGACACAGGCAGGCGCAGACTCACCCTCAAACAGCAACACCACCGAAAACCACAACACCAACCCAATATTACAAACCTACAGGGAATCACAGGGTCAAACACTCACCGCTGGAAGCCCCAGCAGCTGCTCAGGTGAGTGAGGTCCACTGCAGAGATTCCTGTCTCCCACCAGACCAGAAGCTCCCTCGGTGTCTCCTCCAGGTGAGTGCTGGAGGGAGGGGAGGGGAGGAAGGCTGCAAAGCACATGTGCCTTCTCCCTCCTCCCCCCTTCTGACCTGCAACACCCACTCGGCTGCCTCTGCCGGCCAGCGTCTCTCGTTGCCTAGCAACAACAGCTGCTGCTTCCGGGAGACGCAGAGCTTTCCATCCAGGAGAGACGCTGCCGGCGCGGGGCCCTCTCAGGCGCGGGGCCCAATTCGGAGGAATCGGGCAAATGGGCCTAAAGCCGTCCCTGCTCCACACAGATAACAAGGAACAGGCTGACCCATCCCAATGACAGGGCCAAAAGGGTAATATGATGGATAGAGTTGTTTTGTTCGAACCAACATGTACAAGGTGAGAGGCGGCACCTTACTACGTAGAGGGGTTGTACCCTGCTACATAGAAGGGTTGCACCTCAATACGTCAGGAGTGATGTGTAACGTGTTTGTACCTGTGTATAAGAATGGATCCCTGGGGCAGTGTCTTTGTCCAGCCTAGGGGGCAGTGGAAAGTCCCGCCACTGACTGAGCTGAGTCCATTGCCAGGAAGCACATAAGTACTGGCTAGCTGCACCTTAGCAGCACCTTGGACTTCGTTTGCCAGGGAGCTGGAGACTGTGTTTCTCTTCGACAATAAACCTGGCCAACGTGCCTTCGTACCTTACTAGAGCCTGTGGTCATTGGTGGTTCTCTCGGGGTCTGCTGGGTCAGCGATCTGCGCAGAGCCGGGGCAGCACACGGAGGGAACACACACACGCAGCCGATTGATATCAACATTGAACAGAGCAGAGCCCCACACCGGTAGCATCTGACAACACCACGCAGCAGCCTCCAGGGTCACAGAGACGGCATGATAGAAAGTCCACAGGGAGAGGTCATAGAGACTAGAGTGTGTGAGGCTGATCTCCGGGCTCCCAGAGAGCCATTCCCCCGCCCCTCCCCTGCGTGTCTCAGGCACACAGGCTGAGCTGGGATCTCCACACCCAGAGCCAGGGTCGGATTCTCCCCCCAGGGACAGAGCCCGGCGGGAAAGTGAAGATCGGGGGCTCGTCACCAGCATCGATAAATGTCACCTGCCCCCGGTCACAGTCCAGACAAACCCGGATCCTGCTGGGGGCCCGGCTCAGGGGCAGGGGGGTCACAGGGGAGGTGAGAGCCCGGAACTGACCCAGCCACTGCTCCACAGCCCAGATCCCTCCCTCAGGGCTACGGCTGATCCCTCCCTTCCTCCCCACAGACTCTCTGGCCACCCCCACAGCCCAGCCTCCCTCACCCCCCACCTCCACCTCCCAGCAATGTCTCCCCGAGGTGAATCTCTCACAGCCCAGCACACACACCACAGTGTCAAATCTCTCATGGTTCTTGGGCAGATCCTGCCACGTGTCTCCCCATCTCACATATTTCCGATCCTCAGACAGGATGAGGTTGGGATGAGCCGTGTCTGAATCCAGAGTCACATTCACTGGGGAGAGAGAATCAGAGCGTTAGGGGCAGAGCTCGGCCCTAGGGGAGGCTGGGACCATTTCTCACACTCCCCAGCAGCCCCGTTCTGGCTGGGACAGGCCTGGATCCCAGGGAACTGCCTCTGTCCTGGGCACCTGAGACTGAGCAGGGACGTCACTGCAGCTCCTCAGAGTAGTGATCGATCTATTGGGGATCGACATATCTTATCTAGTCTAGACGCGATGAATCGATCCCCGAGCTCTCTCCCCATCAACTCCAGAGGCAGAAGTGGAGTCGATGGGGGAGCGACAGTATCCGGTCCCCCCCACCACCCCTTAGCATAGACCAGGGCCTAGTGTGTTTCTCATTTGCTTCCAGAAGCTTCAGCTCCCTGCTCCCTCTGCTGGGGCTGCTCCATTCCCAGGGGCACAGACACAGCCAGGACGGCATCAGAAGCTTTTATTGAGCAGGGAGCAGAGGAGGCCGGTACCAGCTTTATACCCCAGAGGGAAACTCCCTCCCCTAAGGCAGCCTCCACTCCCAGGCCAGGGAACAGAGAGGAAGGTGCAGCACTGGGGAAGAGCCACTTAAGACCAGAGAGTAGGAGGTGGCATTGGGTGGGGGAGCCCCATCCCCAGCCCAGAGAGAAGGGAGGAGCTGCCGGCATCACAGGGAGAGCATCTCCCCAATCCAGGAAGCAGTGAGCAGCTCCAATGGGAAAGTCCAGCCCTGCCCAAAGAAAAGGCAGGATGTTGGAGAAGAGTGATGGGGAGACCCCCTGCACTAGGGCAGGCCTGCACAACTTGTAAGTCGGGAGGGGGGCCACTTTACTCCAAAGAAAACAGCTGAGGGCCGAAACCCCCTGGCCCCGCGGAAACACTCCCCCCTCCCAGCACCTCCCGGCCCCACAAAAACACCACGCTCCAGCACCGCCCAGCCCTGCAGAAACAAACCCTCCTTCCCCAGCGCCGCCCCACCAAAACAGGTGCGGGCAGCTGAGAGCCCTTTGACTCCCAGCCGTAGCTGGGATTTAATGGGCTCTGGGCTCCCCGCCACTGTGGGCAGTGCAGAGCCCTTTGATTCCTGGCCGTGGCAGGGATTTAAAGGGCTCGGGGCTCCCCGCCGCTGCAGGCAGTGCAGTGCCCTTTGATTCCTGGCCGCGGCTGGGATCTAAAGGGCTCTGGGCTCCCCACAGAGCGCCGTGTGCGGGGGATTTAGAATCACCCCGCGGGCTGCACAGTGAGGCTCCGCGGGCCGCATGTTGTGCAGGCCTGCACTAGAGTAAAGCAGAGGGATGTGTCAGCCCTCAGAGCAGAGAGCTTTGTTCAGGTGCTGCTCAGTGAGAGTTTCTGTTCATCAGTATGGGCATGAACTCAGCACCAAGGTTGGTGTCAGGATTGTTTGTGCGATGTCAGCTTTGGATCTCCCCAGGAGTTCCAGACCCTGGGGAGAAGTTGGGAGTGGGGCACAAGGTCCCACTACCAGTGTCCCTGCCCACTCTGTGGCCCTGCCCCATTACTCCTCTTCCCACCAAGCCCCTGACCCCTGGCCAGGCTGGGAGCCTTGGCTCCTGGGGAGAGCTCTTGACCCTCCACCTTCCCTGGGTGGGTTTCTGGGGGGCCTAAGAGCAGTCCCTGTCCCATGTCCCCACTCCCCGGAGTGCACCATCCAGGGTAGGTGGAGGGTGCAAGGCTCCCCAGTGCTGCTTGGGCTCCCTGGGTGGGAGCCTAGCTCTGGTTTCTGGCCTGGCCAGGGGCCAGGGCCTCAGGGGAAGTGGAGCAGTGGTGGTGCCACAGAGAGGGGCCAGCACTGGGAAGAGGCTCCAATCTCACCCTGTCATAAGAACATAAGAACGGCCGTACCGGGTCAGACCAAAGGTCCATCTAGCCCAGTATCCTGTCTACCAACAGTGGCCAATGCCAGGTGCCCCAGAGGGAGTGAACCTAACAGGCAATGATCAAGTGATCTCTCTTCTGCCATCCATCTCCATCCTCTGACAAACAGAGGCTAGGGACACCATTTCTTACCCATCCTGGCTAATAGCCATTTATGGACTTAGCCACCATGAATTTATCCAGTTCTCTATTACACGCTGTTATAGTCCTAGCCTTCACAACCTCCTCAGGCAAGGGGTTCCACAAGTTGACTGCGCGCTGTGTGAAGAAGATCTTCCTTTTATTTGTTTTAAACCTGCCTATTAATTTCATTTGGTGACCCCTAGTTCTTCTATTATGGGAATAAGTAAATAACTTTTCCTTATTCACTTTCTCCACATCACTCATGATTTTATATACCTCTATCATATGCCCCCTTAGTCTCCTCTTTTCCAAGCTGAAGATTCCTAGCCTCTTTAATATTTCCTCATATGGGACCCTCTCCAAACTCGTAATCATTTTAGTTGCCCTTTTCTGAACCTTTTCTAGTGCCAGTGTATTTTTTTGGCGGTGAGGAGACCACATCTGTACACAGTATTCGAGATGTGGGCATACTGTGGATTTATATAAGGGCAATAATATATTCTCAGTTTTATTCTCTCTCCCCTTTTTAATGATTCCTAACATCCTGTTCGCTTTTTTGACCGCCTCTGCACACTGTGTGGACATCTTCAGAGAACTATCCACGATGACTCCAAGACCTTTTTCCTGACTCGTTATAGCTAAATTAGCCCCCATCATATTGTATGTATAGTTGGGGTTATTTTTTCCAATGTGCATTACTTTACATTTATCCACATTAAATTTCATTTGCCATTTTGTTGTCCAATCACTTAGTTTTGTGAGATCTTTTTGAAGTTCTTCCCAATCTGCTTTGGTCTTAACTATCTTGAGCAGTTTAGTATCATTTGCAAACTTTGCCACCTCACTGTTTACTCCCTTTCTCCAGATCATTTATGAATAAATTGAATAGGATTGGTCTGAGGACTGACCCTTGGGGAACACCACTAGTTACCCCTCTCCATTCTGAGAATTTACCATTAATTCCTACCCTTTATTCCCTGTCTTTTAACCAGTTCTCAATCCATGAAAAGGACCTTCCCTTTTATCCCATGATAGCTTAATTTACGTAACAGCCTTTGGTGAGGGACCTTGTCAAAGACTCTCTGGAAATCTAAGTGCACTATGTCCACTAGATCCCCCTTGTCCACATGTTTGTTGACCCCTTCAAAGAACTCTAATAGATTAGTAAGACACGATTTCCCTTTACAGAAACCATGTTGACTATTGCTCAACAGTTTATGTTTTTCTACGAGTCTGACAATTTTATTCTTAAGTATTGTTTCGACTAATTTGCCCTGTACTGATGTTAGACTTACCGGTCTGTAATTGCCGGGATCACCTCTAGAGCCCTTTTTAAATATTGGCGTTACATTAGCTATATTCCAGTCATTGGGTACCAAAGACGATTTAGAGGACAGGTTACAAACCTTAGTTAATAGTTCTGCAACTTCACATTTGAGTTCTTTCAGAACTCTTGGGTGAATGCCATCTGGTCCCGGTGACTTGTTAATGTTGAGTTTATCAATTAATTCCCAAACCTCCTCTAGTGACACTTCAATCTGTGACAGTTCCTCAGATTTGTCACCTACAATAACCAGCTCAGGTTTGGGAATCTCCCTAACATCCTCAGCCGTGAAGACTGAAGCAAAGAGTCCATTTTAGTTTCTCCGCAATGACTATATCGTCTTTAAGTGCTTCTTTTGTATCTCGATCATCAAGGGGCCCCACTGGTTGTTTAGCAGGCTTCCTGCTTCTGATGTACTTAAAAAACATTTTGTTATTACCTTTGGAGTTTTTGGCTACCCGTTCTTCAAACTCCTCTTTGGCTTTTCTTATTACACTTTTGCACTTAATTTGGCAGTGTTTATGCTCCTTTCTATTTACCTCACTAGGATTTGACTTCCACTTTTTAAAGGAAGTCCTTTTATCTCTCACTGCTTCTTTGACATGGTTGTAAAGCCATGGTGGCTCTTTTTTATTCTTTTACTGTGTTTCTTAATTTGGCGTATACATTGAAGTTGGGCCTCTATTATGGTGTCTTTAAAAAGTGCCCATGCAGCTTGCAGGGATTTTACTTTAGTCACTGTACCTTTTAACTTTTGTTTAACTAACCCCTGCATTTTTGCATAGTTCCTCCTTTTGAAATTAAATGCCACAGTGTTGGGCTGTTGAGATGTTCTTCCCACCACAGGGATGTTGAATGCTATTGTATTATGGTCACTATTTCCAAGCGGTCCTGCTATAGTTACCTCTTGGACCAGCGCCTGCGCTCCACTCAGGATTAAATCTAGAGTTGCCTCTCCCCTTGTGGATTCCCGTACCAGCTGCTCCATGAAGCAGTCAGTTAAAGTATAGAGAAGTTTTATCTCTGCATTTCGTCCTGAAGTGAAATGTTCCCAGTCAATATGGGGATAACTGAAATCCCCCACTATTATTGGGTTCTTAATTTTGATAGCCTCTCTAATTTCCCTTAGCATTTCATCATCACTATTACTGTCCTGGTCAGCTGGTCGATAATAGATCCCTAATGTTATATTTTTATTAGAGCATGAAATTTCTATCCATAGAGATTCTATGGAACATGTGGATTCGCTTAAGATTTTTACTTCATTTGAATCTACATTTTCTTTCACATATAGTGCCACTCCCCCACCTGCACGACCTGTTCTGTCCTTCCGATATATTTTGTACCCCAGAATGTCCCATTGATTGCTCTCAGTCCACCAGGTTTCTGTGATGCCTATTATATCAATATCCTCCTTTATCACAAGGCACTCTAGTTTATAAAGCCTGGCCTGTGTGAATGCCCCGCCCACTGATTAAGGCTCAGCTAATTACCAGAGGCTTCTAGCTTTCAAACCTTCCTCTGAAGCTCACAGCCTCCAACTGCCAGCTACAGCACATGGTCCTTCAAACAAACAACCAGACTGACAAACACAAGCTCAGCACACAGCAAGTAACCCCCAAACACAAACAACTCACACTACAGACAGTCACTTACCCCACAGATGCTGTATTTGCTCCTCCTTCACCTGGAGAACTCCCTTGCGAAACTCTCTGTTAGCAGCCCCTGTTCGTCTGTGTGCTCCGAGTGGTTCCCCTCTTTTTCTCTCCAGTGCAGACGGCAGAGTGTCTGGAGGGGGAAAGGATAAAACAGGTGAGATTTCAGGCTTCATATTTATAACAGCATCACCACTCTAGAACTGTGTTTTCATCATGACACAGAAAGAGACGGAGACACACTCAGGTATTTAATGTGAAAAGGTCTGAAACCTCTTTCCTCTCTCATTCAGGCATCTCCCAGCAATGGAATCAACATCCTTTTGAACTCCCAACTTGTCAAAAGACATGAAATAGTGTAAAAGATCCTTGGGTCCTGATTCTGTCATCTCAGATCTCCTTAGGCTTCATCAGAGGAAGTTTAAGTCACAAGACTGAGGTCCCAGTTATGCTGGTACACCCTGAACGTGATATTAGATATTGGACTATGAACTATTTCTGAAAGAACTCTTTACGACTAGAAAGCTTTTTTTGTTTTTTAATAGAGTTTAGTTTAGTTAATAAGAAATGGCTGTAGCGTGTATTTGGGTAAGATCTGAAACATTCGTTAACCTGGCAGGTAATGTGTCCGATCCTTTGGGAGTGGTAAAACCTTTTTCTTTTATATGATGAAATAAGATTTTCAGAAATCATCGTATTTGACATAAGAGGAATGTTGCCTTAAGTGGCCTTGTAATTAAGTGATTGTTCATAAGTTGCCATAAAGTACAAAGAGATATTTTGACCGCACAATGTGCTTAAAGAAACCAGACACCCAAAATGTGCTGCCAAGGAGCAGTTAGCAAAGTCCAAAAAATCCCATGTGGAGAAAAGGGTCAAAGTGACCCGTGCACATCAGTGTGTAATGACTGGTAATGAACAAATCAGAAACGAGAATAACTTGAAAATAGCTTGGACAGCAAAAGTCCTTCCAGTTAGAAGATACTTACAATGCATAACACACAAAGGTGATTGGAAAAGAACTAATAAATATATAATCTGGATGTGTATAATACGTCAGACATTGTAAGGAGCATCATAGGAGAAATGTATCATGACCTGCCTATGCGCCAGGAGAAGGTAGCTGGGCAGTATTTCTTTCAGTATGTCTGTCATTTCTTACTTTAACAGTAGTTGTAATAGCAAGACATGCTTTTGGAACAAATAAGGGGTTGAATTAATCAGTCTGAGTGTCTTGGACCCCAAGTCTGTGGCATTCACATCCAACAGTTAAATGGAAGCATAATCTAATTATGAGCCAATTAACCAACGCCATTCGCCTCCAACAGTCTCAGACACTGAGCCCCATTTCCCCTCCTCGATCCTTTCTAGGTACCTTTGAACTTCCTCAGAGCCTTCAATATCACAATAGTTTTCTGGGAGAAACCACTGACTCGCTCTTCCAGTTCAGGAGAAATCTTGTCTGGCTGCTGGAACATGTCCTTCTCACACCTGCACAGAAACAATTTTGCATGATTATATTTCATTTAGTGATTCATTGTAAGTGCTTCCTAGTGAGTTGCTGCTCTAATGGGCCTGGAGTTAGAATTCATCGACTTCTCCGAGCCGCAGAAATCTGTCCCCTAGGAACTAGACTGAGGCACCAACTCCCTCCTCCCCAGCTCATTCCACACAGGTCTCCAAACAGTCCTCAGGTGGGAAAGACTTTTGACCACCGGTGCCCTGGGCTGAATGGTAGGTTGAGAACCTCAGGATGAAGTTGATCAAAGAGATTTGTATCCAGAATGTGACCTTCCCCGCACATTTTGCTGTAGAGCCCTGGGGAGATGCAGTGGTAACATCACCATCAAGCTCTTTCACAGTATTGTGAAGTGTGAGGGGGCATGAGAGAGCCACGTACCTGCTCAAGGTGCTTCTAATATCCTAGAGGGGAGGAAGAGGGGGAGAGAGAAAGAGGAAAGAATCTCAGTTCCATTTGATGCACACAGGGGATCCCAGGGCAGGGATTTTTCAAATATGGGAAAGAGAGGCCCTGCCCTGGCCCCAGGGCCCATGGGCGCCAACTTATATGGGCTCCTGGGGCTAAAGCCCCAGGAATATTCACAGTCAGAGGCTCTGCTCCACCAATATTTGGAGCTAGATTTCGCCCCTTTACATCCCAGCGGCGGCCGGGAATTAAAAGGCTCTGGGTTGCCCGCAGCCGCGGGGAGCCCAGAGCCCTTTAAATACCAGCCGCGGCCGGGAATTAAAAGGCTCTGGGTTGCCCGCAACGGCGGGGAGCCCAGAGCCCTTTAAATCTCAGCTGCAGCGGGAATCAGAGGGCTGTGCTTGGCAGCCCTCCCCTCCCCTGCCCCTACCTGGAGGAGACACGAAGGGGATTTCTGGCCAGGAAACGGACATCACTCACCTTAGCAGCTGCTGGGGCTTCCGTGAGTGTTTGACCCTATGATTCCCCCCCTGCCCCAGCCCCAGCCCCCACTCCTGCCCAACGCTGAGGAAGGGGCAGCCCCATGCCATCCCCTCCCACCGTCCCCCAGTGAAGCTATGGTGAGGGGCAGCAGGCAGCCACATGTGAAGGCAATGCCCTCTCCCCCAGCACCCACCAACCCACCCGCCACAGGTGGGATGGGAGAGGGAGGCTTCCTAGACCTGAGCAGCTGGGGCTTGGGTGAATTTTATGACACCCTGCTCCCCCGCCCCATAGCCACCACCCTGCAGACCCCACTTCTGCCCCATGCTGGGCAAGGGGCAGCCCCATCCCCCATGCACAGTGAAGTTATGGTGAGGGGCAGCAACATGGAAGGCCACCTGTGATGGCAACCCCCCCCCACCAGTACCCATGATAGGGGAGGTGAATGAGCTTTCTGGACCTGAGAGGGGCCCTAGGAGCATGTGCAGTGACTGTGGTGCAGAGTGAGTGTGCTCTGGGGGGTAGGGGAGGAGAGAAGGGGTCCCTCCCCTGGAGCTTGCTGCTGCCGGTAACGGGGTGGGGGGAGAGTCCTCTCTGGCCCTAGCCCTGGGGCAGCCTGTCTGCACTCCAAGTTCCTCATACTCAGACCTACCCCACCCCAAAGCCTGCACCCCCAGCACCGAGCACTCTCCTGCACTGTGAACCCCTCATCCCCAACCCCACCCCAGAACCCTCACCTGAGGGGAAAAATGTGCAACTTAAATTTCGTGGTCAGTTTGGAGTATCATTTTGTTTAGCACGATACTTGACTATTTTACACCCCTTTAAAGTATATGACGAGTCGTATACAGGTGTTACAAAGTGGGAATGTTCTTAATGTTTTCTCTGAATACTGTGTGGGTGCCTCAGTTTCCTCTCTGCATTTCTCAAGGATCTAGATGGTGGGATAAGGAGGTGTGATTGTTGTAGAGCCCTAGAGGGACAGTGTGAGCTGTCTGCACAGAGAATGGCTGAAACCCTGTCTCCTGGTAACTGATGGCCTGGGCCACTCTCCTGCAAGGTGCCAACTGAAGGTGTTGGAGAACAGAGAGATCGGGTGGCCTCCTAATGCCTGGAAAAGAGACAAAGGCCAGAGGAGGGAGTGTCAGTGCCTGTGCGGACTTCTGGGAAGTGCATGGTGTGGAAGGGGATGCTGGGATGCTTTGGAACTACTCCATACAAAGCCAGTCAGGACTCTGGGGGAGCCTCCTCTCTCAGAGCATACTGTCTCCAGGGAAAGAAGCTTACACCTTCCTGGGTCTGACCTCGGAGCATTCAGCATGCCCTTCCACACCCTGTGCTTTCCACAGCGAGTGTGCCCAGGCAGGTCTTGGGGCAACCAGAGGTCCCTGCACCCCACCGCTGCAGTCAGACGTGACTCTCAGCCAGCCGGTAAAACAGAAGGTTTATTAGATGACGGGAACACAGTTTAAACAGAGCTTGTTGGTACAGAAAACAGAACCCCTCTGTCAGGTCCATCTTGGGGGGTGGGGAGCCCAGAACCAAGTTCTGGGTCTCTCCCCATTTCCCCAGCCAGCTCCAAACTGACACTCCCTCCTCTGGCCTCTGTGTCTCTTCCGGACAAGGAGGCCACCTGATCTTTGTCCCCAACACCTTCAGTTGGCATCTTGCAGGGGAAACTGAGGCACCCACACAGTATTCAGAGAAAATATTAAGAACATTCCCACTTCATCACAACAGGTGCAACAAAATATAATACCGTATATTGAAGTAGACAAGTGCTGCTTCTGACTTTCCACTTTTAATTGACCCTTGTAATCTTGTGGCACTGACGCGTTGTAGCTTCATTTTATATCGGCTTACAGGGCGGGAGCGGGGGGGCACCATCATTTTGGGCCCCACCAAAAATTATACAAACCTGCCGCCTATGCCAGGGCCATGGATTCCCTGAGCTAATGGGGGCTTTTCCATCTCTAATATCTGTGTCTGTAACTCTGCAGTGACCAATAGTCACTCATATGTCAGGAATGCACACGCCAAGATACACTGAGATCTCTGACTGCTGGTCCCAGTGCTTATGATTCAGGAGCCCTCCCTTCCCTGTGTGGGGATCTCGAATATTTCTAACCACAGGTGCCAGCTTCCAATTGTCCCTGGGGATGCTGAACCCCAGGCCCTGCCCCCACTCCACCCCTTCCCCCAATGCCACAGCCCCGCCCTCCCTCTTCCCACCCCAGCTCCGCCCCTACCCAGCCTCTTTCTGACCCTTCCCTTGTGCGCACTCAATCCCTGCTCCTCTCTCTCCCAGTGCCTCCTGCACACCATGGAACAGCTGATTGAGGCAGGTGGGAAGCACTGGGAGGGGGAGGAGTTGATCGGTGGGCAGGAGGCGCTGGGAGCAGAGGGAGGAGCTGGCTGCCAATGGGTGCTAAGCGCCCACTAATTTTTTTCCGTGGGTGCTCTGGCCCTTAAGCACCCACGGAGTGGGCGCCTCTGTTTCTCCCTGTCTCACCTGTAGGAATTCACTCGCTGGCTTCTGACACTTCCCCTCCAGCTCACTGATCAGCTCACTGAGATGGGCAATCTGCTCAGAGAGTTTACTGACATTTTCATTCTGGATCCTCACAATCTCCTCGTCCAGCTTCTCCAGCTGGGCCAGCAGGAGTCGCTCTTGTTCCTCCATGAACTGCCGCAGTTCTTGAAATTCGGACACAATCTTCTGCCTCTCAATTCGTGTTTGTTTCTGTATGAAAATATGGAAAGGGCTGGTCAGGGATATGAATGGCACCTGGGGTCCTTTTATGGAGAGCTGAGTGTGCAGGAGGGAGAACTTCATTGAAACTCCTAAGATTTCTGACATTTGACTCTACCCTAGGGAGAGGACTTTCTCACAACTTCCCCTTCAGCCCCTGTCTCTCTGAAAGGGAGGTTTCCATGTCTGTCATGTTAGCATATTATGTCATTCATGGTCTCTGGGAATTCAGACCCAGAGCAGCAGGAGGCAGAACTCAGCACTACACTGACAGAGACACCAGAGGAGAAAAAAGAAACAAACATGTTAACGCACGAAATGACCAGACACAGGGGACAGCACTTCACAGGTGACATTCAGTTCACTTGGGGGGGATTTCTGGGAAAGTCACAAGAACTAGACATTAACTCATCAACCGAAATGGAAGCTTAGAGCTTGTCTACACATGAATCTAACCCATCAATCCATGATCATGGAGAAACACACACAGGTCCATGTTCACCAAGGCCACACAGGAGTCTGCCTCCAAACAGACCTCCCACTGCTAGTCCCTGCTGGTTAACAACAACAGGCACCTACCAGATACTCCTGGCTTTTCCCTTCTCCAGTCACTTTCAATCCCAGCATCTTTTCTCTCTCATCCCTCAGAGTCTTCAATTGGGCCTGGATTCTTTCCTGAAGAAACAGAAAGGATTTGGGAGCTTTTATTTGAATGGTTGAGAGGGGTGTGGAGCTTTTTGTTTTTCCATCCAAAACCCAAGATGACTGTTGGTCCTAATTGCTTTGTGACATCAGGGTCACCAAGGAGATGAAACCTTATCAATGCAGACTGGGAATGTGTCATATTCCGACTTATTACCAAATCCGGTTCAGTCTTTTCAGTAATTAGCGAGAGATCTCAATTATAACCAAGCTTTATTGGTATTTGTGAACTGATTAGTAGTACAGCACATAACAGGACACTGGAGTCACATGGGGGTGAATCAACAGGCCTTTTTTAAAAGAAGGTTTAACAAAGAAAGTGATACAAATCCCAGAAGCCACCAGGGTTTCAATATGGGCTGGGATTTCAGCCCTGAAGCCCTTGGGACTGCACTGGTTGGAAAGAGCTGGTCTAAGCACCAGGGCAAACCCCTGAGACATCGGGAGGCCATTCGTCTGGTTGGAAGCTGCACAGTCCCCAGTTTTGTGGAGCACTATCCCTGTCCGGTAGGGACCCAGCACTGGACATGGGTTGGTCCAGTGAAAAAGAAAGAGGAGGAGACTGAGGACGCAGGAGGATACCAGTGAGGGCGGGGGTAGGGGGCAGGGGTAGGGGTGGCACCTCCATGCAGAATGATGAAGGTGGAGGCAAGCTGAAGAAGGCGGGGGAGGGCCTATGCAGGCAGGCATCGGGATGTTCTGTGTTCTGGGGATGCCTCAGTGGCCACACTAATTAGGCAGATTTGTATATAGAATGGTTGGGGGTTGCCCCAGTGCTGCCCTAAATCCTTTCCATGGCAATGCCCCTTGGGCAGGTCCCCACTGTCCCATTCCCTGGTAAAGATCCCGGAAGCAGTGCATTCTGGGATATTACAAAATCTGCCTGGTGGGACTAAAAGAACGGCTCTGGCTGGTCCTTGCCCACGTACACAACAGAACAGGTCAGACTGGCACCGGTCAGCTCCAGCCTGGGGTTAGTTTTGCTACAATCCAGTGTAATCCCAGTGGTACTTGGCATGGACCTGAGCTGTCTGGAGCCCTTTTGTGTGTGGACTCAAGGTGCTTGGGGTCCACACAGTGTTTAGTCCCGTGATCTCCTCTAGTGCAGGCCGGCAGCATCTGAATTTAACCCCTCATGGAGCAATACAGGAGTTCAGAATCCCAGTGGGAAACCTTGTCTCCGTGCTGAGCCTGGGAGTCTTTTCTTCCTACTGTTTACACTTCATCACTGCTCAGTGCTGCTGAGGGGGGCAGCGTTGGCTAGTGGTTAGGGGAATGGGCTTGGCCTTGGATAAGTGGGGGTTTATACCCAGCTCTGCCACTGACCTACTGAGTGACCTTGGACAAGTCACTTCCCCTCTCTGTGCCTCAGTTTCTCCTCCCACCATTTGTCTCGCTTGTCCAGTTAGACCAGGGGTGGGCAAACTTTTTGGCCCATGGGCCACATAGGGGCTGCAAAACTGTATGGAGGGCTGGGTAGTGAAGGCTGTGCCTCCCCAAACAGCCTGGCCCCGCCCACTATCTGCCCCCTCCCACTTCCTGCATCCTGACTGCCCCCCTCAGAATCCCCGACCCATCCAACCCCCCCACACTCCTTGTCTCCTGAGCGCCTCCTCCCAGGACCCCCCATGCCTAACCACCCTCCCGGGGCCCCCTGCATCCAACCCCCCCTGCTCCCTGTCCCCTGACTGCCCCGCTCCTTATCCACACCCCTGCCCCATCAGGCCCCTCAGGACTCCCACGCCCCATCCAACTGCCCCCTGTTCCCAGTCCCCTGACTTCCCCTCAGGACCCTCTGCCCCTTATCCAACCCCCCGGCCCCCTTACCACGCCACTCAGAGCAGCACGTCTGGCAGCCTTGCAGCTCACTCGGAGCCAGACACGCTGCCGGCCAGCCCTGCAGGAGCGTGCAGCCTCACCGCCCAGAGCACTGCCTACACAGCGGTGCGGCTCCTGTGGGGTAGGGGGGACAACGGGGAGGGAGGTTCTAGCCTCCTCAGCTGGGAGCTCAGGGTCTGGGCAGGATGGTCCCGTACGCTGGATGTGGCCCATGGGCCGTAGTTTGCCGACCCGAGTTAGACTGTAAATGGCTCAGGGCAGGGATTGCCCCTCACTGGGTTTTCTACAGGGCCCCCCACAATCGAGGTCAGATCTCATCTGGGGGCTGTAGGTGCTGCTCGGATGCCAATAACAATAATAAACACTGTGACACAGTCAGTAATAACAGCCACAGCTTGTAACTCCCCCTTCTCCAGCCTGAAGGCAGCACTCCCACATAGACTGGCCTGCAGCTCATTTAATAACTTCCGGTCTGCAGAGAGTTCCCTTATTTCACTGGTGGGAGCTGGGTTTGAAAAGGATTCAGCTGCTCAGAGAAAACTTTCCCACATCAGACAATTTTTAAATCTTTCTGTTGCCTTTCTTGCCAGGCTGGAGTATCATTAATTTGTACAGCCTCTTTCATGCAATGAAGGCTACACACAGCTGAGTGACACAGTTACACCTGTCTCAGGCAACTTGTGATGCCAATAACCTGTAACTAAAAGCCTAAGTTATTACCCATTAGACTGGACAGCAAATCTGTACCTTGTACTCCTGGGCAGCTTCCTGTATGGGAACCACCATGTGAGTGCGGTGAGCCCGGGATCTGTCGCACACCACACAGATGGGGGTTTGATCCTCTTCACAGAACAGTTTCAGAGCCTCCTGGTGTTTCCCACACACCCCGTCCCCTCCGCTTCCCTTTGCTCCCTGTAAACTCAGTCGCTTGGCGATTTCTACCATGTTTGCCAGCTGCCTGTTGGGCCTGAGGTTTCTCTGTTGCACAGTTTCTCTGCACTGAGGGCAGGAGATGTCTGTATCGGATCCCTCCCAGCACTGGCTGATGCAGGCTCGGCAGAAATTGTGCCCACACTCCAGAGTGACAGGTTCTGTGAAATACTCCAGACAGACGGGACATGCAGCTTCCTCCTGGAGACTTTCCACAGGGTTCTCTGCAGCCATGGCTCCCTCTGGGCAGTGTAACAGGGGAAGTTTCAATTTCTTGAGTTCACCCTATGCCCCGCCTGCAGCAGCAAGGGGGTGTTTCCCTTCCTGGAACTGACTCCTGCCATTTATTCAGTTGGAAGGGGCCTACTTGTAAAATTACAGCCCTGGAGGTTGTGGTGAAAAATTTACCACTAGGGCTGTGGTCTGGCAATCAGCCCTGTGTGCTGGTGGGGAGGGTCACTGGGGCTTCACGTGGACGTCAGCTCTCCCTGTGAGGATGAGCCTGCAGGGGCAGGGTCTGTGTATCTAAGGAGCGATAGTCAGATTTGGTGGAATTCTTTTTTTTTATACTATATATTTTTGACAGATAATGTTCATTTTAAGCAATTTTAATATTTATTGATTTAAACTTTCATAGTTGCACAAAAATCTGGGTTTCAGCATTTCATTCCAATTGTTACCAATTTAAATGTTCACAGCTCTGGGAAATTATGGGGGGATCAGACAATATTTTGGCAGGCAATAACTATTTATTGACATTGGACACTGAGATTCAAAAAGTTGAAGGTTTAGAACTGTTAAAATTGTCCGTGAGCAGGTAAATCTCCCCCCAGCAGCTTCCCCAGGGCAATAACTCAAATACTCCCCCACCACCACACGGACCGAGGCTGAAAGTCCATCTGATGGCAGCTCAGGGGCCTGTGGAATGTGCTGGGATCTCAGCCTGGGCTCTAGTGGGGCAGGTGCCCCTGTAACACAACCACTCCCAGCAAGGCCCTGCCCCCATTTTCTCCCTGTTTGTCAGTCCCAGCAGAGAGGCCAGGGACTCAGTGATGTACTGAGACCAAGCTCCTCCCCTGGGTGAGGGCTGGGGCCCAATGGCCAAGGGCAGCAGGCGTGAGGGGAGCTGGCACGAGGGGTCCTGCACTGCACAGGGTGTGGGATAAACAGAGAGCTCTAGGGGTCCCTGGTTCAGTGCTGGGTGCGCTGGCCAAGAGAGCAGCCGTCACCCATGTTCTTAGCCTGGCGGCATGGCCGTCTTTAGGCCAATTCAACCAATTCCCCTGAATCAGGCCCCGCCCCTAAGAGGGCCCTGCGTCGAAGCCCCAGTACGGCGTACCAGCAAGAGCCAGTGCGCTGTACTGGGGTGGCCCGGCTTCTCCAGGGGGCAATTTAAAGAGCCTGGGGCTCCGAGCAGGTGCTGGAGCCCCAGGCCCTTTAAATTGCCACCAGAGCCCCACTGCTGGAGCCCTGGGGCAGGGCTGTGGGGCTTTGGGGGCTATTTAAAAAGTCCGAGGCTCCTGTGGCTTCTACCGCCCTGGCCCTTTAAATAGCCCCTGGAGCCCTGGGGTAGCGGGGGGGCTCCAGCTGCCTCTGCCGCGCTGGTCCTTTAAATAGCCGCCGAAGCCCCGCCGCTTCCCCAAGGCTCCCTCGGCTATTTAAAGGGCCGGGGCGGTAGAAGCAGGAGAGCCCCAGGCCCTTTAAATAGCCCCCGAGCCCCGGGCTGCTGCTGCTACCCCAGTGGAGGAGGGGGCACTCAACATACAGGGTGGGCTGTTACCCCTGTACCCACACCCCTTGCCCTGCCTGCTGCCAGATCCTACCTCCAGTCAGCCCCTGCCCTGCCTCCAACCAGCCCCTTGTCCACTGGTGCCCTGCAGTTCCCAGGGCAGTAACCCTGCACACCTGCTTCAATGAGGGGGGCAGGGAGCAGCTGGGACCCACACATGTGCACACCCTAAGGTGACCAAACAGCAAGTGTGAAAAATCGGGATGGAGGTGGGGGGTAATAGGATCCTATATAAGAAAAAGACCCAAAAATCAGGACTGTCCCTATAAAATCGGGACATCTGGCCACCCTAGCACACCCCCATGGAGTGGCAGGGACCCAAGCATGTGAAACGGAGCTCATTTCTAGTTCAGGCCCATCTTTTTAAAAAAGAACTTTAGGCAGGGTTAACATACATCCATATTTTCCCAGACATGTCCAGCTTTTTGGTTCCTAAATCGCCATCCGGGAGGAATTTTTAAAATTTAAAATACGGACGTATGGTAACCCTATTGGTACAAAAAATACATACTGTGGCACATCCCTTAAATCAGAACTTTTTATAGGGAACCGGTTGCTAAGAAATGAAAGGCCTTTTTTTACATTTTTTTTTTGTAGTCATCCCTGCCAGGGCCCCGCCGAAAATGTTCGAATTGGGCCCCGCACTTCCTAAAGTCGGCCCTGCCTGGCGGCTCCTCTTTCTGTTTCCCTGCACAGGCTCCCCAGCTCTCGGGGACTCCTGGCTCTCTGCAGATGGCAGCGGGTGTGAGGGGAGCTGGCGCTGGGGCTCCTGCGCTGTACAGGGGATGGGCTAACCAGAGATCTCCTGTTCCCCAAGGCTCTCAGGCCACTTGTCCAGCCTGGCTGCAGGAGGGGATCTGGGGACAGACAGAGGGGACCTGGGAGAGTCTGGGGGGGCAGCCACCTGGGAACAGACACTGAAATCCAGCGGTGGTGAGAAAGGCAAAGGGGCAGGTGCTCAGGGCTGTGTCCCTTAGATATTCACAGCTCATGTCAGTGAAGATGCTGATTGGGTGGTCACTAGGGGTTGAACCATCAAAATTATAATTCAATGTACAATGGATCTTAGTACTTGGTGTCAAACAATGACTGAGAAACCGTCACCAGCCACTTCCCCAGAGATGCCGATAACCTGAGTGTTAATAAACTTCTTTTGCAAGCAGAGACCCCAAGGCACAAGAAGATCCCACGACCTGATCTGGTGCCTCTTGAAAGCAGAGGAAAGATTCCCAATCACATAAAAGGCTTTTGGCGCAATCCCTGAGTGACTTGGTCAGTCACCCTGAGTGCCAGTCACTGCACCCCCAAAACTAGGTTCTCTGCACATGCAGTGCAGGGGGGTTGGGGAGGTGAAATCCACCCCCATCCTGGAGCCGGGACGTAGGGCTCCAGCACAGCACACCCTGTGCACCCTAAAGTCAGCCCCTCCCCCAGCCTGAGCAGGGGTGGGGCCACTGAGAGGGGCTGGCACTGGGAAGAAGCTGGCACCGCGGGTAGGGGCTGTTCCTCATGGGGAGGAGCTGATCAGCTGCCCTGCCTGAAGCACAACCACTGCCTGTGACACTCCGCACGTGCCCAAGGCTTGCAGTGGCCTCCTGCCACCAAATTGTGCCCATGTTAAAAAATGGGCAGAGCTCAGTGGCCTTACCACCATGGCCCCTGGTCTTCCCTGTTCCAGTGCCCCTGGATCTCCTCACTGCTACATGGGCTAGTTTTGGGGCTTTGTGTCCTGGCCACTGTCGCTTTGGTTGGTAACTTTAGCTACAATCCCATGGAGATGTTTGCACTGGAATTGTCTCATAATTTAAAGACAATCTTCTCCTAAAATCTCACCCGGTCTGAATGGTCCTAGGGATTTCACCTTTTCTCTCCAGTTCAGACAGCAGAGTGTCTGGAAGAGGAAAGGGGAAGAGAGGTGAGATTTAAAGCTTTCATATTATTACAGCGTCCCCAGTCTGAACTCCCAGAACTGTGTTTTAATCATGACAGAGAAATAGAGAGAGACACACTTGGGTATTTAATATAAAAAGGTCTGAAGCCGTCTCTTTTGTCTCTCACTCAGGCATCTCCTAGCAATGGAACCAACATCCATGAAGCCTCACAAGCATCCCAGGACAGACAATCTGTAAGTGAGATTTACTTTTCCCTCATCATCCCCTCCCACCCCTCAGACTCCAGTTGGTTTGTCTCATTCACTTGCTGCCTTTTGTCATAACCAAACCCAGAGCCTGCAAAGACTTTGGCATAAAAGTAACTTTACCCACTTGGGTTCCTTTGACACTAACGGGATGTTCAGAGCGCCCTGGAGCGCTGGCTGCAGCCCCCCTGCGCCACTGGGATTCCCCTTCCAGGAGACACTGGAGCTGCTTCTCCTCCAGCAGCTAATCCAATCCGTCCTCTTGCTGCTGCAGCCTCACTGCTATTGGTAGTGTGCTCGCTCCAGCAGTGTCAGCATGTTTACATGGACCCATCTGGGAATCACCCCTCCCAGGTGCTGTGTAGACGTGCCCTCACCGAACTAGGACATTCGCAATGTAAATAGGGTCTGAATGAGCTCTCCCCTGACACCTAGTGATGAGCTGGGGAAGAGGCCTTCAGGAGCGGCCCGTGTTTGCATGGACACACCCACCCTGCCTCGGTGCTCAGCATGATGGAGCTGCTTTGCCCAAATGATCTCTCTTGGCTGGTATTGGATCACAAGTCAGTTTGTTATTGGGGGCAGAGGTACTAAAGTGTTGTTATCCTTGTTGTGTGAATCAAGGGCAGCAGAACTGTGCTTGGCATGCCCTGATTGAGGGGCTCACCCTCAACTCAAACTGCCCTAGCTGGGCAGATGTTGTTTCCAAAGACTAGTGGAGGTGTGAGAGGGTGTTGAGATATTTGTACTAGAGGTTATAAATCTTGGCTGCAATCTAGTTTTTTCTGGGTCCACTGTGTAATCATAGAGTTGGTTAAAATTCAATGGGGAGTTTTGTTACATACTAACAAATCTGTAATCACTTATTGTCAGGTCTCATCATTAGATCTTTGTTGGGAGAGTTTCTCTGATACCATAGACTGCCCTGTCTGTGCTACCAGTGAGGCTCCCCACTAGCAGCTGAAATCATTGAGAGCTGTGCTAAGTGGTATGAGTTGAAGATGTCCCAGAGAGTGTGGGGTGGCGAGCCAATAACTGGCTGAGCAGCTGGTGCGGTGGTAAGTAGAGCTGTGAGTGGCTGGCAAGGCAGCCGGTGCCAGAGCAAATGCCTGGACAGTGGAGCAAGCAAGATGCATGCCGTAGCCCCCGCCAGGGTGAGAGGTGAACTCTGCAGATGCACCTCTACATTCTGGGTCTTCACTGTGAGTGCTGCAGAAGGAGAAGGGGTGGGCACGTTAAAGGAAATTTTGGTTGCTTGAATTAAGAACCTGAGACAAAAGGTCACTGCCCAATGTATTCCAGGGTGGTTGTTTTGCTCATGGTTTTATGTTTATTAATCCAGCTTGCAGCGTTTCCCCAAATGAATGCTGTGTGATTTCCCTCCTTTCATTCAAAGTTGCTTTTCTACACTCAGACGCCGTGCTTGCGAGAGAGGAAGTGTGTAATTTGCCTCTAGAGGCGCCCAGGGGTGCTGTGTAATTTTCTCAGGAGCCGGTTCTGTTGTATTGTTGAAAAGGACCCCCTAGATCAGTGGTTCCTAAACTGGGGTTCGTGAACCCTTGGGAGTTTGCAAAATGTTACAGGGGGTTCTTGGGGAAAAAATCCCTAATGGCGGACGGAGCTTCCCTAGGGACCCTGGGCAGCACAGGTCAGCAGCCCAGATCTCCTGGACTTCCAAGAGCTAAGCAGATCAAAGTGAGCATTTCTATCACACTGAGGAGATTTCATCTTCAAGACTGCTTGTAAGAAATGGAAAGGGAGGTGGATATTTTTTGCTGTTTTTTAAATTAAATAGGCAGCTAGGATTGTTTTTAAACTTATTATGAAGAACAAGTTTAAGTTTTGTTGTAATGTGCATTGTTTGCCTGGACTGCTCAAGACCTGAATGCTTGTGTAGGAGGAACTCTGTGAGTTGGCTTCTTAAATACCTTCCTGCTGTTTCACATCTGATTCTCCTTGATGAAACCTAGGCAGGGGCGGCTCTAGCCATTTTGCCGCCCGAAGCACAGCGGCACGCCATGGGGGGCGCTCTGATGGTCACCGGTCCCGCAGCTCCGGTGGACCTCCTGCGGAGGGTCCGCTAGTCCCGCGGTTCTGGTGGACCTCCTGTAGGCGTGCCTGCGTATGCTCCACCGAAGCTGCGGGACCAGCGGACCCTCCGCAGGCACGCCTGCGGGAGGTCCGCCGGAACCGCTTGCCACCCTCCCGGCGACCAGCAGAGCGCCCCCAGCAGCATGCCGCCCCAAGCACGTGCTTGGTGTACTGGGGCCTGGAGCCGCCCCTGAACCTAGGACCCTTGTTTTATAAGACTCTTATTCAAAGTGACACAAGCTACGAAAGTGAGAGCTTGGAAGTGTGCTGCCGTTTTCATAATGTAATAAAAATACTGTCCCGATAAATGATAATTAATAATAAATAGCGTGTAATAAGCAGGTCATAAAAACAAATTTTATGTTTCCAAGATCACTGCTTTTATAATTTATACTCAGGTCAAGGAGAATATGCCTGGAATTATTAATTTTTAGGAGGAGGTTCACAGGACTTGACATTTTAGTGAAAGGGGTTCACGGGTTGTTAAAGTTTGGGAACCACTGCCCTAGATATTGAACCCAGGCCTGGTTGCTGCCAGCTCCCCCCAGCAGAAGGGTTATATTAATACACAGTGAGGGCATCCACAGCCACACACAGACTTGCACTGAAACAATAGGTGAGAACTAAACCCCCTTGAGTTATTTCAGTGACAAAGCCTTGGCTTGGCTGTGTCTTGCTGAACATCTAACCACCCAAATGGGACCAGCCGGGCTACAGGAGCTGCCTGGGTTAAGGTCAGAGGCAGCTGGTGTGTGTTAGTGACAATGCATGAAAATGGAAACAACTCATTAATCTGGAGCAAACCTTGAGCTGAAGGGTGATTTTATGATAAATCTTCTAAGATTTATGTCATCGCAATCTAAAGGTTACAGCCGAGCCCCTTCAGAACACGAGCTAAGAGCTAGAAAGAAGATTTTAGGTTTTAATTTTGTAAAACTCCAAACACAAAAGGGAAAGTAACAATCCAACCCATTCCCCACCCCAATCCCCCACCCTGTTCCAGCTGCCCCAGTCTCTTCCTGTCATTTTGTCTCCTTGGGCCAATACCGAGTTCATTATCACTGTGTTGACTGGATCTGCTGGGGGGAAATACAAGCCAGGGATCCATGTTTTGGTTTTGTCTGACTCTGGGCAGAGGAGTATCAGGCCGGAGAGAAGGGACAATGGAGACTGCTCAGCACACAAAGCTGGACGTGCTCACATCCACAGTTAGCAGGAATTGCTCCTCTGCACAGGCTCTTTGCTGCTGGAGCTCCCGGCAAATGTTTCCCATCAACGCATTTGCCTCCACAGGTCTAGACTCTGACTTGGGTTGTCCCATTGCTTCTTTGACCTGAGCAGTTTGCCAGTGTTTGGGGCCTTGCTAGGTTCTTCCATTGGCAGGAGAAATTGATTATAGGAGTCAGGTATTTCTTTGGTGCAATCTGTATTATTTACAAACAATGTCCATTCCTCTGCCCTGAACACGGTACAAACAAACAGCAGCGGCAGTTTCTTTACTCAGAACTCCACATCTGCCTTTCAAGGGAACCCTGGGCCTGAAGCAAGTTCTGTCACTCAGTTTTCTGCTGGGATCACACTCAGGGCTGGTTCTCTTGGCTTTCTGCCTCACGCACACCAAGCTGCCAGGCAATCCCTCAGCCCCTGTGTTTTCAGACGGCTCCAGGGAGCTTAGGCCTGTTCTACACTTAACATTTAGATCAACCTGGTGACGTTATTCAGGGCTGGGAAATATTGTGTGCTCTGAGTGCCACAGCTAGATCAACCTAACCCCTGGTGCAGACAATGGAATTCTGCCGGTAACCTGGCTACTGTCTCTCAGAAAGGAGGATTAACTAGAACGATGGAAAAAACACTTCCGGATGCATCTACACTATGGCATTTCAGTGACACAGGTGTAGCTGTGCTGTAGTAGCAGTATTCTTCCTGAGTATTCTTCCTGAGACCTGGTCTACACCTAAAGCTTAGGTCAGCTTAGCTACATCGCTTAGAGCTGTGAAAACTTTCATACCCTGTGTGATGTAGTTAGGTCAATCTAACCCCTGCTGTACATGCAGATAGGTCAAGGGAAAAATTCTTTGTTACCCTAACTACTGCATCTCTTGGAGGTGGATTTACTGCATTGATGGTAAAACCTCTTTTATCGACATAGGAAGTGTCTACGCTAGTCACTCATTCTTACTGGATATTGGGATGAATGCACATTCTCCAGTCCCTGGGTCTCCTACTCCCAGGCTCCCGGCTGGTGCAGAGCTTCCAGCTTCTTCCCAGAATGCCAAATCCCAATTAACTAATTCTGTGTCCAGGCCACTCCACATATGCCTGTTCCCAGCCCCACATTAATACTGCCCCCAACCCCACATCACTTCTACCCCCAGCCCCTCCACCAGTTGTGACCCCACAGCCCCTTTTCTCCTCCCATACCTGGTGCTGCAGGGAGGGAGGGTGAGGAGCTTTCAGGAGTCATAGAGCTAAGAGGCCAGATGTTGCGTGGACAGGAGTCCTCCAGGCCATAGGGACTAGGATTACTTGGCTAGAGAAACCCATTTTTCCACTTCCAGTGGGCTGTTTCTCCCCCCCCGCCCCCACCAATGTCTCAGTGGCACTGTCTGACCGAGAATCCCAAGACTCCTCCTGGATCATAATGGTCAGTGGCAAACAGGCTGCACAGTCTGTGGGGCAGTGATGAGAGTGGCTTCTCTACCATGTGTAGTAAGAGGAGGCCTTGAGATATAAACCTTGGTATCAGAGGCCTGGTTTGAGGCCTAAGGCCTGAACTAAGGTAATGGTCAAGACTTTGCTAACATAAAGCAAAGTTAAGCTGTGAGCCAGAGGCAGGCCCTGCTCACAGAAGCTGGCAAGGAAAGGGCTGATGCTGCAAAAAGAGACATACCTAAAAGGTACTGGACACCAGATATCAGAACATTCACATACTTGTACACTCCACACAGATAACAAGGAACAGGCTGGCCCATCCCAATGACAGGGCCAAAAGGGTAATATGATGGATAGAGTTGTTTTGTTCGAACCAACTCGTACAAGGTGAGAGGTGGCACCGTACTACGTAGAGGGGTTGTACCTTGCCAAATAGAGGGGTTGCACCTCCATACGTCAGGAGCGATGTGTAACGTGTTTGTACCTGTGTATAAGAATGCATCCCTGGGGCAGTGTCTTTGTCCAGCCTAGGGGGCAGTGGAAAGTCCCGCTACTGACTGAGCTGAGTCCATTGCCAGGAAGCACATAAGTACTGGCTAGCTGCACCTTAGCAGCATCTTGGACTTCATTTGCCAGGGAGCTGGAGACTGTGTTTCTCTTCGACAATAAACCTGGCCAACGTGCCTTCGTACCTTACTAGAGTCTGTGATCATTGGGGGTTCTCTCGGGGTCTGCTGTATCAGCGATCTGTGCAGAGCCGGGGCAGCACATGGAGGGAACACACACACGCAGCCGACTGATATCAACATTGAACAGAGCAGAGCCCCACACTGGTAGCATCTGACAACACCACGCAGAAGCCTCCAGGGTCATAGAGACAAGGGAGTGTGATAGAAACTCCACAGGGAGAGGTCACAGAGACAAGGGTGTGTGAAGCTAGAGAGGCTGATCTCCGGGCTCCCAGAGAACTATTCCCCCTGCCCCTCCCCTGTGTGTCTCAGGGACACAGGCTGAGCTGGGATCCCACCCCCACGCGGAGCCAGGGTCGGATTCTCTCCCCAGGGACGGAGCCCGGCGGGAAAGTGGGATCGGGGCCTCGTCACCAGCATCGATAAATGTCACCTGCCCCCGGTCACAGTCCAGACAAACCCGGATCCTGCTGGGGGCCCGGCTCAGGGGCAGGGGGGTCACAGGGGAGGTGAGAGCCCGGAACAGACCCCCCCACTGCTCCACAGCCCAGATCCCCCCCTCAGGGCTAAGTCTGATCCATCCCTTCCTCCCCACAGACTCTCTGGCCACCCCCATAGCCCAGCCTCCCTCACCCCCCACCTCCACCTCCCAGCAATGTCTCCCCGAGGTGAATCCCTCACAGCCCAGCACACACACCACAGTGTCAAATCTCTCAGGGTTCTTGGGCAGTCGCAGCCATGTGTCTCCCCATCTCACATGTTTCCGATCCTCAGACAGGACGAGGTCGGGATGAGCCGTGTCTGGATCCAAAGTCACATTCACTGGAGAGAGAATCAGAGCGTTAGGGGCAGAGCTCAGCCCTGGCTGGGTCAGACCTGGATCCCATGGAGATGCCTCTGTCCTGGGCACCTGAGACTGAGCAGAGACGTCACTGCAGCTCCTCAGGGTACGTCTACACTGCTCGCATAATTGGCGGGTAGTAATAGATCTATCGGGGATCAATTTATCTTGTCTAGTCTAGACATGATGAATCGATCCCCGAGCTCTCTCCCTGTCAACTCCGGTTCTCCCCCGCAGCGAGAGGCGGAAGCGGAGTCGATGGGGGAGCGACAGTATCTTAGCTTGACCTCCCATCCCCCACCCCTTAGCATAGATCAGGGCCTAGTGTGTTTCTCATTTGCTTCCAGGAGCTGAAGCCTCTGCTGGGGCTGCTCCATTCCCAGGGGCACAGACACCGGCAGGACGGCGTCAGAAGCTTTTATTGAGCAGGGAGCAGAGGAGGCCGGTACCAGCTTTAAACCCCAGAGGGAAACTTCCTCCCCTAAGGCAGCCTCCACTCCCAGGCCAGGGACCAGAGAGGAAGGTGCAGCATTGGGGAAGAGCTGCTTAAAACCAGAGAGTAGGAGGTGGCATTGGGTAGGGGAGCCCCAGCCCCATCCCAGAGAGAAGGGAGGAGCTGGCAGCATCACAGGGAGAGCATCTCCCCAATCCAGAAAGCAGTGAGCAGCTCCAATGGGAGAGCCCAGCCATGCCCACAGGAAAGGCCGGATGTTGGAGAAGAGCGATGGGGAGACCGCTCCACTAGGGTAAACCAGAGGGATGTGTCAGCCCTCAGGGCAGAGAGCTCTGTTCAGGTGCTGTTCAGCGAGTGTTTCTGTTCATCAGAGTGGGCATGAACTCAGCACTAAGGTTGGTGTCAGGAGTGTTTGTGTGATGTCAATCTGGGATCTCCCCAGGAGTTCTGGAACCCTGGTACAAGTTGCTGTGGGGGGCACGAGGTCTCACCACCTGTGGCCACATCCCCTCCATGGCCCTGCCACACTCCCCCTCTTCCTGCTGAGGCCCCGCCCCCTGGCCAGGCTGAGAACTTGGCTGCTGTGGAGAGCTTCTAATCCTCCACCTGCCCTGGGTGGGTTTCTGGGGGGCCTAAGAGCAGCCCCCAGCCCAGGTCCCCACTCCCTGGAATGAGTGATGTTGGCTTGGGATCTCCCCAGGAGTTCCGGACCTTGGTAAAAGTTGGGGGTGGGGCACAAGATCCCACCACTGGTGGCCCCACCCACTCCGTGGACCTGCCCCATTACTCCTCTTCCCACCAAGCCCTGACCCCTGGCCAGGCTGGGAGCGTTGCCTGCTGGGGAGAGCCCTTGACCCTCTATCTGTCCTGGGTGGGTCTCTGAGAGGACTGAGAGCAGCCCCCGTCCCATGTCCCTGCTCCCCAGGGTGCTCCACCCAGGGCAGGTGGAGGGTGCAGAGCTCCACAGTGCCACTTGGGCACCCTGGGTGGAAGCCTGGCTCTGGTTTCTGACCTGGCCAGGGGCAGGGTCTCGGGGGAAGAGGAGCAGGGGTGGGGTCGCTGAGAGGGGCCAGTGCTCGGAAGGGGCTGCAATCTCACCCTGTCTATGTGCTCCGAGTGGTTCCCCTCTTTTTCTCTCCAGTGCAGACGGCAGAGTGTCTGGAGAGGGAAAGGATAAGAGAGGTCAGATTTCAGGCTTCATATTTATAACAGCATCACCATTCTGATCTCCTAGAACTGTGTTTTCATCATGACACAGAAAGAGACGGAGACACACTCAGGTATTAAATTTGAAAAGGTCTCAAACCTCTTTCCTCATTGAGGCATCTCCCAGCAATGGACCCAACATCCTTGTGAACTCCCAACTTGTCAAAAGACATGAAATTGTAGAAAAGACCCTTGGGTCCTGATTCTGTCATCTCAGATCTGCTTAGGCTTCATCAGGGGAAGTTTGAGTCGCAAGACTGAGGTCCCAGTTATGCTGGTACGCCCTGAAGGTGATATTGGACACTGGACTATGAACTATTTCTGAAAGAACTCTTTACAGCTACAAAGCTTCCCATCTCTGCTATGAATCTGAACCTTGATGAATCAAATTCATGTCCGTGTGTATACTGATCTTTTAACCATACTCTCTCTCTTTTGTTTTTTAATAAAGTTTAGTTTCGTTAACAAGAAATGGCTGTAGTGTGTATTTGGGTAAGATCTGAAACATTTGTTAACCTGGGGCGTAATGTGTCCGATCCTTTGGGATTGGTAGAACCTTTTCTGTTATATGATGAAGTAAGATTTTCAGAAATCATTGTATTTGACATAAGGGAAATGTTTCCTTAAGTGACCTTGTTATTAAGTGATGTGTTCATAAATTCCTCTGTGGGATAAAGAGATGTTTCGACCACACAATGTGCTTAAAGACTCCAGACACCCACAATGTGCTGCCCAGGAGCACTTAGCAAAGTCCAAAAAATCCCATGTGGAGAAACGGGTCAAAGTGACCCATACATGTCAGTGTGTAATGACTGGTAATGAACTAATAAAAAACGAGAATAACTTGAAAATAGCTTGGACAGCAAAAGCGCTGCCAGTTAGAAGATACTTACAATGCATAACACACATGCATGTGTAGTGTATGAGTTATACAAGATACTTCCTATTCATAAAATTCAAAGGTGATTGGAAAAGAACTAATAAATATATAATCTGGATGTGTATAATACGTCAGAAATTGTAAGGAGCATCATAGGAGAAAGGCATCATGACCTGCCTGTGCCCCAGGAGAAGGTAAGTGGGCAGTATTTCTTTCAGTATGTCTGTCATTTCTTATTTTAACAGTAATTGTAATGGCAAGCCATGCTTTTGGAACAGTCTGAGTGTCTTGGATCCTAAGTGTGTGGTATTCTCATCCAACAATGAAATAGAAGGATAATGTAATTATGAACCAATTGACCAGCGCCATTCTCTTTCCACAGTCTCAGACACTGATCCCAGTTTCCCCTCCTGGATCCCTTCTAGGTACCTTTGAACTTCCTCAGAGCCTCCTGTAGCGCAATAGTTTTCTGGGAGAAACCACTGACTCGCTCTTCCAGTTCAGGAGAAATCTCCTCTGGCTGCTGCAACTTCCTCTTCTTACACCTGTAGAGAAACAATTTCATGTGATTACAGTTAATTGTGAGACTCAATATAAGTGGTTGCTAGGGAGTCGCTGCTCTAATGGGCCTGGAGTTAGAATTCCTCTGCTTCTCCCAGCTGCAGAAATCTGTCCCCTAGGAATTAGACTGAGGCACCAACTCCCACCTCCCCAGCTCATTCCGCACAGGTCTCCAAACGGTCCTCAGGCGGGAAAGACACTTGACCACTGCTGGCCTGGGCTGAATGGGAACCAGGGCCCCAGCAGTGACAGACCCATATTCCATCTCCACTATCCTGAGGAGGCCAGTCCCCAGGGAGGTGACATCTCTGGGAAATACTTGAGGTCAGTCCTTCCCACTGAATGGAGAATCCCAGAGTTTTCTGTGCAAGGGTGAGAACCTCAGGATGAAGTTGATCAGAGAGATTTGTATCTAGAATGTGACCTTCCCCACACGTTTTGCTGTACAGCCCGGGGGAGATGCAGTGCTAACATCACCATTAAGCCCTTTCCCAGTATTGTGAAGTGCGAGGGGGAGTGAGAGGGAGCTACGTACCTGCTCAAGGTGCTTCTGACATCCTAGAGGGGAAGGAGAGGGAGAGAGAGAGAGGAAAGACTGTCAGTTCCATTTGATTCACACAGGGGATCCCAGGGAAGGGATTTTGCAAATATGCGGAAGAGAGGCCCTGCCTTGATCCCAGGGCCATGGATTCCCTGAGCTAATGGGGCTTTTCCATCTCTAAGATCTCTGTCTGTAACTCTGCAAAGAACAATAGTCACTCACATGTCAGCAATGCACACGCCGAGTTACACTCAGATCTCTGACCGCTGGCTCCAGTGCTTATGATTCAGGAGCCCTCCCTTCCCTGTGTGGGGATCTGGGATGTTTCTAACCACAGGTGCTGGCTTCTAATTGTCCCTGGAGGTGCTCAACCCCAGGCGCTGCCCTGACTCCGCCCCTTCCCCAATGCCACACCTCCACCCTCCCTCTTACCACTGAGGCAGGTGGGAAGTGCTGGGAGGGACGGGGAGGAGTTCATCAGTGGGCATGAGGCACTGCGGGTAGAGGGGGGAGCTTTCTGCCAATGGGTGCTAAGCGCCCACTAATTTTTTTCCGTGGGTGCTCTGGCCCTTAAGCACCCACGGAGTGGGCGCCTCTGTTTCTCCCTGTCTCACCTGCAGGAATTCACTGGCTGGCTTCTGACACTTCCCCTCCAGCTCACTGATCAGCTCACTGAGATGGGAAATCTGCTCGGAGAGTTTACTGACATTTTCATTCTGGATCCTCACAATCTCCTCGTCCAGATTTTTCAGCTGGGCCAGCAGGAGTCGCTCTTGTTCCTTCAGGAACTGCTGCAGTTGCTGAAATTCGGACACAATCTTCTGCCTCTCGGTTTGTGTTTGTTTCTGTACAAAAATAGGGCAAGGGCTGGTCAGGGACATGGATGTAGCCTGGGGTCCTTTCACGGAGAGCTGAGTGTGCAGGAGGGAGAACTTAGTTGAAAATTTCTGACATTTGACTTTACCCTAGGGAGAGGATTCTCTCACAGCTTCCCCTTCAGCCCCTATATCTCTGAAAGGGAGGTTTCCATGTCTGTCATGTTCGTATATTATGTCATTCATGGTCTCTGGGAATTCAGACCCAGAGCAGCAGGAGGCAGGACTCAGCACTACACTGACAGAGACACCAGGGGAGAAAAAAGAAACAAACATGTTAATGCACAAAATGACCAGACGCAGTGGACAGCACTTCACAGGTGACATTCAGTTCACTTGGGGGGGATTTCTGGGCAAGTCACAAGAGCTAGACATTAACTGATCAGCTGAAATGGAAACTTAGTGCTTGTCTATGCACCAATCTAAACCAGTAATCCATGGTCATGGAGAAACACACACAAGCCCACGTTCACCAAGGCCACACACAGGAATCTGCCTCCAAACAGACCTCCCACTGCCAGGCCCTGCTGGTTCATAACAACAGGCACCTACCAGATACTCCTGGCTTTTCCCCTCTCCAGTCATTTTCAATCCCAGCAGCTTTTCTCGCTCTACCTTCAGAGTCTTCAATTGGGTCTGGGTTTTTTGCTGCAGAAACAGAAATGATTTGGGAACTTGAATTTGAATGGTTGAAAGGGGTGTGGAGCTTTTCGTGTTTTCATCCAAGATGACTGTTGGTCCTAATCACTTTGTGACATTAGGGCCACGAAGGAGATGAAACCTTATCAGTGCAGACTGGGAGTGTGTCATTATCAGACTCATTACCAATTCAGAGTCAGTCTTTTTTAGTAATTAGAGACAGATCTCAATTATAATTAAGCTTTACTGGTATTTGTGAATTGATGAGTGGTACAGAGCATAACAGGACATTGGAGTCACATGGGGGTGAATCAAAACATCTGTTTTTGAGGTTTAATGAACAAAGTGATACAAATCCCAGAAGCCACCAGGGTTTCAATATGGGCTGGGATTTCAGCCCTGAAGCCCTGGGGACTTCACTGGTTAGGCTGAGCTGGTCTAGGCACCAAGGCAAACCCCATGAGATGTCGGGAGGCCATTCGTCTGGTTGGAAGCTGCACAATCCCAGTTATGTGGAGCACTATCTGTGTCTGGTAGGGAGCCAGCACTGGGTGTGGCTTTGTCCGGTGAAAAAGAGGGAAAAGGAGACCGAGGCTGCAGGAGGACACCAGTGAGGGTGGGGGCAGGGGTGTGAGTGGCACTTCCATGCAGAATGATGCAGGTGAGGTCGAGCTGACAAAGGCGGGGGAGGGCCCAAGCAGGCTGATCGATTCAGGTGCGGGAGGGCCCCATGCAGGCAGGCGTGGGGATGTCCTATATTCTGGGGATGCCTCAGGGCCTCTCCTAA
Source organism: Mauremys mutica (assembly GCF_020497125.1). Lineage (NCBI taxonomy): Eukaryota > Metazoa > Chordata > Testudines > Geoemydidae > Mauremys > Mauremys mutica. Next base: position 31,772,525 of record NC_059083.1, read on the forward strand.
TGAGGCAGATTTGTATAAGGAACTGTTGGGATTTCCCCCAGTGCTGCCCTAAACCCTTTCAGTGGCAAAGCGCTCTGGGTAGGTCCCCACTGTCCCATTCCCTGGTAAAGATCCCAGAAGCAGTGCATTCTGGGAGATTTCTAAAGGCTGCCTGGTGGGACTAACAGAACAGCTCTGGCTGGTCCTTGCCCACGTACGCAACAGTGCAGGTCAGACTGGCACTGGTCAGCTCCAGCCTGGGGTTAGTTTTGCTACAACCCAGTGTAATCCCAGTGGTACTTGGCATGGACCTGAGCTGTCTGGAGCCCTTTTGTGTGCGGACTGAAGGTGCTCAGGGTCCCACACAGTGTTTAGCCCAGTGATCTCCTCTAGTGCAGACCGGTAGCATCTGAGTTTAACCCTTCATGGAGCAACACAGGAATTCAGAATCCCCCTGGGAAACCTCATCTCCCTGGTGAGTCTGGGGCTTTTCTCAAGGAGTCTTTTTCTCCTACTGTCCACATGTCATCATTGTTCCATGCTCCTGAGGGGGACAGTGTAACCTAGTGGTTAGGGCACTGGGCTTGGCCATGGAAAAATGGGGTTTTATACCCAGCTCTGACACTGACATACTGAGTGACTTTGGACTAGTCACTTCCCCTCTTTGTGCCTCAGTTTCCCCTCCCACCTTTTGTCTCTCTTGTCCAGTTAGACCAGGGGTGGGACAACATGGCAGCGGGGAGGGGCTAGCCTCCTCAGCCAGGAGATCAGAGGACGGGCAGGATGGGCCTGTGCCTGGATGTGGCCTGCAGGCCGTAGTTTGCCCACTCCTGAGTTAGATTGTAACTGGCTCAGGGCAGGGATTGTCCCTCACTGGGTTTCTACAGGGCCCCCCACAATTGAGGTCAGATCTCATCTGGGGGCTGTAGGGGCTGCTGGGATGCCAATAACAATAATAAACACTGTGACACAGTCAGTAATAACAGCCACAGCTTGTAACTCCCCCTTCTCCAGCCTGAAGGCAGCACTCCCACATAGACTGGCCTGCAGCTCTTGTGAATCAAACCTCACTGGGCATTTAATGACTTCCGGTCTGCAGAGAGTTCCCTTATTTCACTGGTGGGAGCTGGGTTTGAAAAGGATTTAGCTGCTCAGAGAAAACTTTCCCACATCAACAATTTTTAAATCGTTCTCTTGCCTTTCTTGCCAGGCCGGAGTATCATTAATTTGTACAGCCTCTTTCACGCAATGAAGGCCACACACAGCTGAATGACATAGATACACCAGTCTCAGGATACTTGTGATGCTATTAACTTTGGATTTGAATTACGGGTTATTATCCATTAGACGGGACAGCAGTTCCCTACCATGTACTCCTGGGCAGCCTCCTGGATGGGAACCACCGTGTGAGCGCGGTGAGCCCGGGATCTGTCGCACACCACACAGATGGGGGTTTGATCCTCTTCACAGAACAGTTTCAGAGCCTCCTGGTGTTTCCCACAAACCCTGTCCCCTCCGCTTCCCTTTGCTGCCTGTAAACTCAGTCGTTGGCGATTTCTACCATGTTTGCCAGCTGCCGGTTGGGCCTGAGGTTTCTCTGTTGCACAGTTTGTCTGCACTGAGGGCAGGAGGCGGCTGTAGCGCATCCCTCCCAGCACTGGCTGATGCAGGCTCGGCAGAAATTGTGCCCACACTCCAGGATGACAGGTTCTGTGAAATACTCCAGACAGATGGGACATGTCGCTTCCTTCTGGAGACTTTCCATGGGGTTCTCTGCAGCCATGGCTCCCTCTGGGCAGTTTGTAACAGGCTTTGTTTCAAATTCCTGAGTTCACACTATGCCCCGCCTGCAGCAGCAAGGGGGTGTTTCCCTTCCTGGAACTGACTCTTGCTCTTTGTTCAGTTGGAAGGGGCCTACCTGTAAGATCAGAGCCCTGGAGGTTGTGGTGAAAAATTTACCACTAGGGCTGTGGTCTGGCAATCAGCCCCTGTGCTGGTGGGGAGGGTCACTGGGGCTTCACATGGACGTCAGCTCTCCCTGTGAGGTTGAGCCTGCAGGAGCAGGGTCTGTGTGTCTAAGGAGTGATAGTCAGACTTGGTGGGATTCTTTCTTGTTTTATGCTATATAATTTTGATACATAATGCTCATTTTAAGCTATTTTTATATTTATTGTAAACTTTCACAGTTGCACAAAAATCCCGGTTTCAGCATTTCATTCCAATTGTTACCAATTTAAATGTTCACAGCTCTGGGAAATTATAGGGGGGAACAGAGAATATTTCGGTCAGACCAGAACTATTTAATGACACTGGACACTGAGATTCAAAAAGTTGAAGCTTTAGAACTGTTAAAATAGTCTGTGAGCAGGTAAATCTCCCTCCCCCAGCAGCTCCCCCAGGACAATAACCCAATTCCTCCCCGCCACCACACGGACTGAGGCTGAAAGCAGGGCCGGTGCAACCATTTAGTCTAACTAGGCAGCTGCATAGGGTGCCTAGTGGTTGAGGGTGCGTAAAAGCTGCTCAGGCGAGGAGGTCGAGTGGAGGTGAGCTGGGGGAGGGGTGCGGGGAGGGCTGCCCGCAGTAACGGGGTGGGGAGGGGGAGATGCACAGGGGAACCGATCCCCGCCCCAGATCACCACCACTCTGCCTCCTCCGCTGAGCACATAACCCCCACTCCAAGTCTCCTCCAATCGGCGCCGCAAGCCTGGGAGGGGAGGAGAATTAGAGCGACGTGTGGTGCTCAGCGGAGGAGGCGGAGCCGAGGTGAGCTGGGGCAAGCTCCCCAGGCGAGGTCAGCTGCTGCGGGGGGAGGCTCCCCAGGCAGGGTTAGCTGCAGAGGGGGGTAGCTGCTGCAGGGGGCTCCCTGGGCAGGAGGTGGGGGTGGCGGGCTCCCTGGGTAGGGGGCTCGGTTAGCTGCAGCGGGGGACGGAGTTAGCAGGGGGCAGGTGCAAGGTGGAAGTTCGCCTAGGGTGCAAAACTTACTTGCACCGGCCTTGGCTGAAAGTCCATCTGATGGGAGCTCAGGGGCCTGTGGAATGTTCTGGGATCTCAGCCCGGGCCCTAGTGGGGCAGGTAACCCTGTAACATGACCACACCCGGCAAGGCCTGCACTGATTTTTCTCCCTGTTTGTCAGTTCCAGCAGAGAGGCCAGGGACTCAGTGCTGTACTCAGACCAATCTCCTCCCCACCAGGTGAGGGCTGGGGCCCAATGGCCAAGGGCAGCGGGTGTGAGGGGAGCTGGCGCTGGGGCTCCTGCGCTGTACAGAGGATGGGCTAACCAGAGCTCTCCTGTCCCCAAGGCTCTCAGGCCACTTGTCCAGCCTGGCTGCAGGAGGGGATCTGGGGACAGACACAGGGGGCCTGGGAGAGTCTGTGGGGGGCAGCCACCTGGGAGCAGACACTGAAATCCAGTGGTGGTGAGAAAGGCAAAGGGGCTGGTGCTCAGGGCTGTGTCCCTTAGATATTCACAGCTCATGTCAGTGAAGATGCTGATTGGGTGCTCACTGGGGGTTGAACCATCAAAATTATAATTCAACGTACAATGGATCTTAGTACTTGGTGTCAAACAATGACTGAGAAACCTTCACCAGCCACTTCCCCGGAGATGCCGATAACCTGAGTGTTAATAAACTTCTTTTGCAAGCAGAGACCCCAAGGCACAAGAAGATCCCACGACCTGATCTGGTGCCTCTTGAAAGCAGAGGAAAGATTCCCAAATCACATAAAAGGCGTTTGGATCAATCCCTGAGTGACTTGGTCAGTCACCCTGAGTGCCATTCACTGCACCCCAAAACTGGATTCTCTGTACATGCAGTGCAGGGGGGTTGGGGAGGTGAAATCCAGCCCCATCCTGGAGCCAGGACATAGGGCCCCAGCACAGCCTGTGCACCCTAAAGTCAGCCCCTTCCCCAGCCTGTGCAGGGGTGGGGCCACTGAGAGGGGCTGGCACTGGGAAGAAGCTGGCACCGTGGGCAGGGGCTGTTCCTCATGGGGAGGAGCTGATCAGCTGCCCTGCCCTGCCCTGCACTACCACTGACTGTGACACTCCGCACCTGCCCAAGGCTTGCAGTGGCCTCCTGCCCCCAAACTGTGCCCATGTTAAAAAATGGGCAGAGCTCAGTGGTCTTACCATCATGGCCCCTGGTCTTCCCTGTTCCAGTGCCCCTGGATCTTCTCACTGCTAAATGGGCTAGTTTTAGGGCTTCGTGTCCTGGCCACTGTCACTTTGGTTGGTAACTTTAGCTACGATCCCAGGGAGATGTTTGCACTGGAATTTTCTCCTAATTTAAAGACAATCTTCTCCTAAAATCTCACCCTGTCTGAATGGTACTAGGGATTTCCCCTTTTTCTCTCCAGTTCAGACAGCAGAGTGTCTGGAAGAGGAAAGGAGAAGAGAGGTGAGATTTAAGGCTTTCATATTAGAACAGCGTCCCCAGTCTGAACTCCTAGAGCTGTGTTTTCATTATGACAGAGAAATAGACAGAGACACACTCGGGTATTTAATCTGAAACCGTCTCTTTTGTCTCTCACTCAGGCATCTCCCAGCAATGGAACCAACATCCATGAAGCCTCACAAGCATCCCAGGACAGACAATCTGTAAGTGAGATTTACTTTTCCCTCATCATCCCCTCCCACCCCTCAGACTCCAGTTGGTTTCTCTCATTCACTTGCTGCCTTTTGTCATAACCAAACCCAGATCATGCAAAGACTTTGGCATACAAATATCTTTACCCACTTGGGTCCCTTTGACACTAACGGGATGTTCAGAGCGCCCTGGAGCACAGGCTGCAGCCCCCCTGCACCACTGGGATTCCCCTTCCAGGAGACACTGGAGCTGCTTCTCCTCCAGCAGCTAGTCCAATCCGTCCTCTTGCTGCTGCAGCCTCACTGCTATTGGCAGTGTGCTCGCTCCAGCAGTGTCAGCATGTTTACATGCACCCATCTGGGAATCACACCTCCCAGGTGCTGTGTAGATGTGCCCTCAACCCAACTAGGACATTCTTAATGTAGGTACCGTCTGATTGAGCTCTCCCCTGACTCCGAGTGATGAGCTGGGGAAGAGGACTTCAGGAGCTGCCCTTGTTTGCATGGACACACCCACCCTGCCTCGGTGCTCAGCATGATGGGGCTGCTTTGCCCAAACGATCCCTTTTGGCTGGTATTGGATCACCAGTCAGTTTGCTATTGGGGACTCTGGTACCAAAGTAGGGGTAGACAACCTATGGTACGTGTGCCAAAGGCGGCACGCGAGCAGATTTTCAGTGGCACTCACACTGCCTGGGTCCTGGCCATCGGTCCGGGGGGCTCTGTATTTTAATTTAATTTTAAATGAAGCTTCTTAAACATTTTAAAAACCTTATTTACTTTACATACAACAATAGTTTAGTTATATATTATAAATTTATAAAATGTTAAAATGTATTACTGGCACACAAAACCTTACCTTAGAGTGAATAAATGAAGACTCGGCACAGCACTTCTGAAAGGTTGCCGACTCCTGTACTAAAGTGTTGCTATCCTTGTTGTGTGAATCAAGGGCAGCAGAACTGTGCTTTACATACCCTGATTGAGGGGCTCACCCTCAACTAAACAGCCCTTGCTGGGCAGGAGATGTTGGTGCCAAAGACTAGTGGAGGTGTGAGAAGGTGGTGAGATATCTGTGCTAGATGGTATAAGCCCTGGCTGCTCTCCAATGCTTTCTGTGTCCACTGTATAATAATAGAGCTGGTAAGATTCAATGGGATGTTTTGTTACATACCAACAGATCTGCAATCACTGATTGTCAGGTCTAAGGTCTTCGTTGGGAGAGTTTTTCTGATACCATAGACTGCTCTGCTGTTTGTGCTACCAGTGAGGCTCCCTCACTAGCACTGAAATCACTGAAAGCTGTGCTAAGTGGTATGATGTGAAGATGTCCCAGAGAGTATAGGGCAGCGAGCCAATAACTGGCTGAGCAGCTGGTGCGGTGGTAAGTAGAGCTGTGAGTGGCTGGCAAGGCAGCCGGTGCCAGAGCAAATGTCTGGACAGTGGAGCAATCAAGATTCACTGACCACCACCACCACCGCCGCCACCAGGGTAAGAGGTGAACTCTGCAGATGCACCTCTACATTCTGGGTCTTCACTGTGAGTGCTGCAGAGGGAGAAGGGGTGGGCACGTTAAAGGACATTTTGGTTGCTTGAATTAAGAACCTGAGACAAAAGGTCACTGCCCAATGTATTCCAGGGTGATTGTTTTGCTCATGGTTTTATGTTTATTAATCCAGCTTGCAGCGTTTCCCCAAATGAATGCTGTGTGATTTCCCTCCTTTCATTCAAAGTTGCTTTTCTACACTCAGACGCCGTGCTTGCGAGAGAGGAAGTGTGTAATTTGCCTCTAGAGGCGCCCAGGGGTGCTGTGTAATTTTCTCAGGAGCCGGTTCTGTTGTATTGTTGAAAAGGACCCCCTAGATCAGTGGTTCCTAAACTGGGGTTCGTGAACCCTTGGGAGTTTGCAAAATGTTACAGGGGGTTCCCAAACTGGGCTTCGTGAACCCCTGGGGGTTTGCGAAATGGAACAGGGGGTTCTCGAGGAAAAATTCCCTAATGGCGGACAGAGCTGTCCCTAGGGACTCTAGGCAGCATGGGTCAGCAGCCCAGATCTCCTGGACTTCCAAGAGCTAAGGAGATCAAAGCAAGCATCTCTATCACACTGCGGGGATTTAAACTTCAAGATTCCTTATAAGAAATAGAAAGCGAGGTGGATATTTTTGGCTGTTTTTAAAATTAAATAGGCAGCTAGGATTGTTTTTAAACTTATTATGAAGAACAAGTTTAAGTTTTATTGTAATGCGCATTGTTTGCCTGGACTGCTGAAGACCTGAATGCTTGTGTAGGAGGAACTCTTTGAGTCGGCTTCTTAAATACCTTCCTGCTCTTTCACATCTGATGCTCCTTGATGAAACCTAGGAGCCTTGTCTTATAACAGGCTTATTCAAAGTGACACAAGCTACGAAAGTGAGAGCTTGGAAGTGTGCTGCCGTTTACATTATGTAATAAAAATACTGTCCCGATAAGCGATGATTAATAATAAATAGTATTTAATAAGCATGTCATAAAAACAAATTTTATGTTTCCAAGATCACTGCTTTTATAATTTATAGTCAGGTCAAGGAGAATATCCCTGGAAATACTCATTTTTAGGAGGGGGTTCACAGGACTTGACATTTTAGTGAAAAGGGTTCACGGTTTGTTAAAGTTTGGGAACCACTGCCCTAGATATTGAACCCAGGCCTGGTTGCTGCCAGCTCCCCGTAGCAGAAGGGTTATATTAATACACAGTGAGGGTATCCACAGTCACACACAGACTTGGAACAATAAGTGGAAACTAAACCCCCTTGAGTTATTTCAGTGACAGTGTGTTGGCAGAGGAGCCTTGGCTTGGCTGTGTCTTGCTGAACATCTAACCACCCGCCTGGGACCAGCCGGGCTACAGGGGCTCCCTGGGTTAAGGTCAGAGGCAGCTGGTGTGTGCTAGTGACAACACATGAAAATGGCAACAATTCATTAATCTGGAGCAAACCTGGAGCTGAAGGGTGATTTCATGGTAAATCCTCTAAGATTTATGTCATCGCAATCTAAAGGTCACAGCCGAGCCCCTTCAGAACACGAGCTAAGAGCTAGAAAGAAGAGTTTAGGTTTTAATTTTGTAAAATTCCAAACACAAAAGGGAAAGTAACAATCCAACCCATTCCCCACCCCAATCCCCCACCCTGTTCCAGCTGCCCTAGTCTCTTCCTGTCATTTTGTCGCCTTGGGCCAATACCGAGTTCATTATCACTGTGCTGACTGGGTCTGCTGGGGGGAAATACAAGCCAGGGATCCACGTTTGGGCTTTGTCTGACTCTGGGCAGAGGAGTGTCAGGCCAGAGAGAAGGGACAGTGGGGACTGCTCAGCACACAAAGCTGGACAAGCTCAAGTCCACAGTTAGCAGCAATTGCTCCTCTGCACAGGCTCTTTGCTGCTGGAGCTCCCCGCAAATGTTTCCCACCAATGCATTTGCCTCCACAGGTCTAGATTCTGACTGTGGTTGTACCATTGCTCCTTTGACCTCAGCAGTTAGCCAGTGTTTGGGGCCTGCCTAGGTTCTTCCATTGGCTAGACTAGACTGAACCCACCACCCAGCCTAGTCCATCCCAGAGTCCAGGACTGAGGGCAAATGTCCCCACACCCCCAGGCCACCTGTTTCCACTCCTGGTCTCTCCCAGCGCTGCCAGTGATTCTGTGTGGCTGCATCAGGTGGGATTTCAACCGGACCCCCCGCCCCGGTAAATTCACCCCTGTTTTGCAACCGCTCTGCCCCAAGAGCACCTTCCTTCCCTGCCCTAGAGCTGTTGGATGGATAGAAAGCTGAGCTGGGCATTTGATTGATCTGGAATATTATCATGCCCCCACCTTAAAAAAAACTTAATATCCACACAGCTTTGTGGGGGAATAGCCCCCCCCCCCTCCAAGCCGGTCTAATTTATTGTTGTAGGGCAAACGAAGGAGCCATAGTTTAATGGAAATATTCAGCCCCTACAGCGGCCTTACAGCAGGGAAAGCAGAGTTGATGGGAAGGGAACTGGTTTGGATAGGAGCCCCAGTCCCCTTCCTTTGCAAAATAATTTGGAGAGGGGAATCAGATCACTTCGTGCCTCAATTTCCCCTCTTGTGTGTGTGTGTGTGTGTGGGGGAGATATGTCTCAGCCTGCCCTGTTGCAGACCTTTCGCATTCTCCCCTCTTGATGTATTTGATTTCCTCCTCCAAACCTCCCTCTCTCTCTCACCTGGAGTTCACAGCACTAAGTACCTGCTCGGGGCTTTTCTCCTGGGTTACATTACATGATCCCAACTTTAGTTTTGAAACAGACACAGGCAGGCACAGACTCACCCTCAAACAGCAACACCACCGAAAACCACACCACCAACCCAATATTACAAACCTACGGGGAATCACAGGGTCAGACACTCACTGCTGGAAGCCCCAGCAGCTGCTCAGGTGAGTGAGGTGCACTGCAGAGATTCCTGTCTCCCACTGGACCAGCAGCTCCCTCGGTGTCTCCTCCAGGTAAGTGCTGGGGGGAGGGGAGGGGAAGGAAGGCTGCAAAGCACAAGTGCCTTCTCCCTCCTCCCCCCTTCCCCGTACTGACCTGCAACACCCACGCGGCTGCCTCTGCCTCAGCCGGCCAGCGTCTCTCATTGCCTAGCAGCAACAGCTGCTGCTTCTGGGAGAGACGCTGGCGGCGCGGGGCCCTCTCAGGTGCGGGGCCCAATTCGGAGGAATCGGTCAAATGGGCCTAAAGCCGGCCCTGCTCCACACAGATAACAAGGAACAGGCTGACCCATCCCAATGACAGGGCCAAAAGGATAATATGATGGATAGAGTTGTTTTGTTCAAACCAACATGTACAAGATGAGAGGCGGCACCTTACTACATAGAGGGGTTGTACCTTGCTACATAGAAGGGTTGCACCTCAATACGTCAGGAGTGATGTGTAACTTGTTTGTACCTGTGTATAAGAATGCATCCCTGGGGCAGTGTCTTTGTCCAGCCTAGGGGGCAGTAGAAAGTCCCGCCACTGACTTAGCTGAGTCCATTACCAGGGAGCACAGAAGTACTGGTTTCAGAGTAGCAGCCATGTTAGTCTGTATCCGCAAAAAGAACAAGAGTACTGTGGCACCTTAGAGACTAACAAATTTATTTCAGCATGAGCTTTCGTGAGCTACAGCTCACTTCTTCGAATGCATAGAATGGAACACAGAGAGAGGAGATATTTATACATACAGAGAACATGAAATGGTGGAAGTATGCATACCAACAGGAAGAGTCTAATCAATTGAGATGAGCTATCATCAGCAGGAGAAAAAAAAACCTTTTGAAGTGACAATTAAGGTGACCCATAGAAGGTGTGAGGAGAACTTAAGGTACGGAAATAGATTCAATTAGTGTAATGACCCAACCATTCCCAGTCTCTGTTTAGGCCTGAGTTAATTGTGTCTAATTTGCATATTAATTCAATTTCAGGAGTCTCTCGCTCATCACAATTGATTAGACTCTTCCTGTTGGTATGCATACTTCCACCTTTTCATGTTCTCTGTATGTATAAATATCTCCTGTCTGTGTGTTCCATTCTATGCATCCAAAGAAGTGAGCTGTAGCTCACGAAAGCTCATGCTGAAATAAATTTGTTAGTCTCTAAGGTGCCACAGTACTCCTGTTCTTTTTTCATAAGTACTGGCTAGCTGCATCTTAGCAGCACCTTGGACTTCGTTTGCCAGGGAGCTGGAGACTGTGTTTCTCTTCGACAATAAACCTGGCCGACGTGCCTTCGTACCTTACTAGAGTCTGTGGTCGTTGGGGGTTCTCTCGGGGTCTGCTGGGTCAGCTATCTGCGCAGAGCCGGGGCAGCACACGGTGGGAACACACACATGCAGCCGATTGATATCAACATTGAACAGAGCAGAGCACCGCACCGGTAGCATCTGACAACACCACGCAGCAGCCTCCAGGGTCACAGAGACAGCATGATAGAAAGTCCACAGGGAGAGGTCAGAGAGACAAGGGTGCGTGAGGCTAGAGAGGTTGATCTCAGGGCTCCCAGAGAGCTGGGATCCCATCCCCACCCAGAGCCAGGGTCGGATTCTTCCCCCAGGGACGGAGCCCGGCGGAAAAGTGAAGATCGGGGCCTTGTCACCAGCATCAATAAATGTCGCCTGCCCCCGATCACAGGCCAGACAAACCCAGATCCTGCTGGGGGCCCGGCTCAGGGGCGTCACAGGGGAGGTGAGAGCCCAGAACTGACCCTCCCACTGCTCCACAGCCCAGATCCCCCCCTCAGGGCTACGGCTGATCCGTCCCTTCCTCCCCACAGACTCTCTGGCCACCCCCACAGCCCACAGAGGCAAGGGACACTTCAGAGCACGGTTTTGCCTGATATTTGGTGTTTGTTAAAGCCCCAGCTCCTGGAAGCATGTGACGAGGTGAGACACTTGGCTTTTGTTTCCTAAAGAAAGGAAGTTTCTAGCTTTCTTGATGGTAGAGAAAAATGTAACAATGTGATCCGAGTGCAACCTAAAGGTCTGAGAAGCCAGACAGCAAAGAGAAAGAACCCAGCATTTATTAACTATTATTTTTAAGTCTCATGGTTTTTAAGGCAATCTCATCATATCACAGGCCCTGCCTCATGATTTTTAAACATTTGGAATTGGCAATACTGCGAGAATTCAGGCCTTAACTCTATTCACTACCCATGGAAAGTCCCCTAATTTAATGCCATCATTTATCTAAAACAGCAGACTCAACAGAAAGGGAAACAGAGAGGGCGAGGTGTGGGAATGCACATGGAGCCGGGCTGTGGGCCCAAGCAGCAAATGAGCACAGGGGCCCTGGAGTAAGGGTGAAGTAAAGAGAGAAATTAGAATGTTCATTTTTATATTTGGGTCCTTAGAGCCTTTGCTGGAAGCAAGAGGCCTGACAACAAACTGATCACTGCCAACGCACTATTGCCAGCACCGCGTAATCAAAAAATCTTGAGGTTGGCTGAAGGAAACATGAGGGTTTTTCTTCTAAAAAATTACATTCTGGAGTTTTTGTTTGTTTCGGAGCATTCATGATTCGCTCTGGTCACGTTCTCAACCCTTTCTACTCAGCCATGAGAGCAAGAAACTGGCCTTTGTTAGAGAACTGAGATTGTCACATAATTCCAGGATTCCAGGAGCTGGGGAGTTAAAAGAAACACCAGCTAGTGAAAGGGTGAGTGTGAAATCAGGCAAGTTTGTGACAACTCCAATGTGATGTTTTTGTGAGTTGATGTGGAGAGGAAACATCTGCACTTCTAGCAATTGCCCCCCATCCCTGCACTGTCTGAGCACCTCACAAATGCCAATGGGCTCAGCCTCACCATGCTGCTGTGCAGAGACAACCTGCCTGCAGTGTTGGGGGGAGGGGGCAGAGTGAGGGCAGCGCCTTCAGCTGATGTTACTGAACATGCTCAGTCTCTGTGAACATGGTCACTACAAGACAGGCAGCAAATCTGGGGGACACATAACCCCATGTGCCCTCTTTCCCCCTCCCCCACATCCATATGATGCCTTTGCTGCTGTGAGATGGGGAAGGGCTGTTTCCCCCTTTTTAGAAGAGGGGAAATTCAGGCCCAGACAGAATCAGTGACTTCACACAGAGCAGAGAACAGAACCTGGGTAACTTAGCGCATTCGCTACTGGGCAAACCTTTCCCTCTGCAGCCCTCTGGGAGAAGAGGATAAGGAGATGGATGGACACGCTCAGACACAGTTTGTCTGATAATCATCTCACGGACCCTCCCCACCGACCCTAGGCCAGTCTGTGCAGAGTCAGGTGATAATGGTGATGTCACCAGTCCTTGATGTGGCCTTTGTCCTTGGCCCAATACTGACCCCATAATCACTGGGTGGGAACTCCCTTCTCTTCATGATTAATAATGCCTGAATCTGTAATTTTCACTCCATACATCTGAGGAAGTGGTTTTCCTACCCACGAAAGCTTATGACCAAATACATCAAACTCAGGATTGTGAGTTCAATCCTTGAGGGGGCCATTTAGAGATTTGGGGATTTAGCAGGGGATTGGTCCTGCTTTGAGCAGTGGGTTGGACTAGATGACCTCCTGAGGTCCCTTCCAACCCTGTGATTCTATGATTTCTATGAAATCTGTTAGTCTTTAAGGTGCCACTGGACTCCCCGTTGTTTTTGTGGATACAGACTAACACAGCTACCCCCTATTACTGTCTAGGCTGGTTCTGCTGGGCAGAAATACGAGCCAGGGATCCTCATTTGGGTTTTGTCTGACTGTGGGCAGAGGAGTGTCAGGCCGGAGAGAAGGGACAATGGGGACTGCTTGGCACACAAAGCTGGACATGCTGAAGTCCACAATTAGCAGCAATCTGCTCCTCTGCACGGGCTCTTTGCTGCTGGAGCTTCCCGCAGCTGTTTCCCACCAATAGATTTCCCTCCACAGGTCTAGATTCTGACTTGGGTTGTACCATTGCTCCTTTGACCTCAGCAGTTAGCCAGTGTTTGGGGCCTTGCAAGGTTCTTCCATTGGCAGGAGAAATGGATTATAGGAGTCAGGTATTTCTGTGATGCAATCTGTATTAGTTACAAACGATGTCCACACATTCCTGTGCTCTGAACACGGTACAAACAAACAGCAGCCGGCAGTTTTCTTACCTAGGACTCCAAGTCTCCCTTTCCAGGGAACCCAGGGCCTGAAGCAAGCTCTGTCACTCAGTTTCCTGCTGGGATCACACTCAGGACTGGTTCTCTTGGCTTTCTGCCTCACGCCCACCAAGCTGCCAGCCAGTGCCTCAGCCCCTGTGTTTCCAGGCAGCTCCAGGGAAACCCCTCTTAGGCCTGCTCAACACTTAACACTTAGATCAACCTGGTGACATTATTCGGGCCTGTGAAACTTTGTGTGCTCTGAGTGCCAAAGCTAGATCGGCCCAGCCCCCGGTTCAGACAATGGAATTCTGCAGGTGACCTGGCTACGGCCTCACAGAAAGGGGGATTAACTAGAGCGATAGAAAAACCACTTCTGTCAATGTAGAAAACATCTACACTAGGGCACTTCAGGGACACAGCTGTAACGTTGTAGCTCTGCCACTCTAGCCACTGGCCCAGATTCCTCAGTCTGGAACACCCCCTTTCCTCCCAAAACTTTCCCCTCCCCGGGTGGCCTTGAGAGACTTTTTCACCAAGTTCCTGGTGAACACCAATCCAACCCCTTGGATCTTAACACAAGGAGAATTTAACCATGCCCCCTCCTTTCCCCCACCAATTCCTGGTGAGTCCAGATCCAATCCCCTTGGATCTTAAAACAAGGAAAAAATCAATCAGGTTCTTAAAAAGAAAGATTTTAATTAAAGAAAGAAAGGTAAAAATCATCTCTGTAAAATCAAGATGGAAAATACTTTAAAGGGTAATCAGATTCATATAGTCCAGAGGAACCCCCTCCTGCCTTAGGTTGAAAGTTACAGCAAACAGAGGTAAAATCGTCACAGTAAAAAGGAACATTTACAAGTTGAGAAAACAAAAATAAAACTAACACGCCTTGCCTGGCTGTTACTTACAAGTTTGAAACATGAGAGACTGGTTCAGAAAGATTTGGAGAGCCTGGATTGATGTCTGGTCCCTCTTAGTCCCAAGAGCGAACAACCCCAAAAACAAAGAGCACAAACAAAAGACTTCCCCCCACCAAGATTTGAAAGTATCTTGTTCCCTTATTGGTCCTTTGGGTCAGGTGTCAGCCAGGTTTCCTGAGCTTCTTAACCCTTTAAAGGTAAAAAAGGATTTTGGTGTCTCTGGCCATGAGGGATTTTATAGTATTGTACACAGGAGGGCTGTTCTCTTCCCTTTATAGTTATGACAATTGCTCAGAGCTGTGAAAACTTACACACCCTGTGTGATGTAGTTAGGTCAATCTAATCCCTGCTGTAAACGCAGATGGGTCAAGGGAAAAATTTTTGTTGCTCTAACTACTGCCTCTCCTGGAGGTGGATTTATTGCATTGATGGTAAAACCTCTTTTCTCCTCCTGCACCCCCAGAAGTTCTTCACCCCTTCCCCTCCCATACCTGGTGCTACAGGGAGAGAGGGGGAGGAGCTTCCAGGGATCATAGAGCTAAGAGGCCAGAGGTTGGGTGGACAGGAGTCCTCCAGGCCATAGGGGCTAGGATTACTTGGCTAGAGAAACCCATTTTTCCATTCCCAGTGGGCTCTTCCCCCGCATGTCTCAGTGGCACTGTCTGACTCAGGATCCCCAGAGTTCTCCTGGATCATAGAGGACAGCGGCAAAGAGGCTGCACAGAGGGGTGCACAATTACAGTGATGGGATTGGCTTCTCTACCACGCAGGAGCCTCCAGGGTCATAGAGATGGGATGATAGAAAGGCCAAAGGGAGATGTCACAGAGACAAGGGTGTGTGAGGCTAAAGAGGCTGATTTCAGGGCTCCCAGTGAGATATTTCCCCTCCCCTGCATGTCTCAGGGATACAGGCTGAGCCGGGATCCCTGCCACACCCAGAACCAGGGTCGGATTCTCCCCCCAGGGACGGAGCCCGGAGGGAAAGTGAAGATCGGGGCCTCATCACCAGCATCGATAAATGTCACCTGCCCCCGGTCACAGTCCAGACAAACCCAGATCCTGCTGGGGACCCAGCTCTGGGGCAGGAGGGTCACAGAGGAGGTTAGAGCCCAGAACTGATCCAGGCGCTCCACAGCCCAGATCCCCCCCTCAGGGCTACGGCTGATCTTTCCCTTCCTCCCCACAGACTCTATGGCCACCCCCACAGCCCAGCCACCCTCACCCCCCACTTCCACCTTCCAGCAATGTCTCCCCGAGGTGAATCCTTCACAGCCCAGCACACAGAGCTCAGTGTCAAATCTCTCAGGTTTGTTAGGCAGTCGCTGCTGCGTGTCTCCCCATCTCACAGTTTTCCGATCCTCAGACAGGACGAGGATGGGATGGGCCGTGTCTGGATCCAGAGTCACATTCGCTGGGGAGAGAGAATCAGAGCGTTAGGGGCAGAGCTCGGCCCTGGGGGAGGCTGGGACCATTTCTCACATTCCCCAGCAGCCCTGTCCTGGTTGGGTCAGTCCTGGATCCCAGGGAGCTGCCGCTGTCCTGGGCACCTGACACTGAGAAGGGACGTCACTGCAGCTCCTCAGGGTAGTGATCGATCTATCAGGGATCAATTTATAGTCTAGACACGCTTGATCAATCCCTGAGCTCTCTCCCCGTCAACTCCGGTTCTACCCCGCCGCGAGAGGCGGAAGTGCAGTCGATGGGGGAGCGACAGTATCTTAGCTCGACCCCCCGACCCCTTAGCATAGACCAGGGCCTAGTGTGTTTCTCATTTGCTTCCAGAAGCTTCAGCTCCCTGCTCCCCCTGCTGGGGCTGCTCCATTCCCAGGGGCACAGACACAGCCAGGAAGGCGTCAGAAGCTTTTATTGAGCAGGGAGCAGAGGAGGCCGGTACCAGCTTTATACCCCAGAGGGAAGCTCCCTCCCCTAATGCAGCCTCCACTCCCAGGCCAGGGAACAGAGAGGAAGATGCAGCATTGGGGAAGAGCCATTTAACATCAGAGAGTAGGAGGTGGCACTGGGTGGGGGAGCCCCATCCCCATCCCAGAGAGATGGGAGGAGCTGCCAGCATCACAGGGTGAGCATCTCCCCAATCCAGGAAGCAGTGAGTAGCTCCAATGGGAGAGCCCAGCCCTGCCCACAGGAAAGGCCGGATGTTGGAGAAGCAATGGGGAGTCTCTGGGTAAAGCAGAGGGATGTGTCAGCCCTCAGGGCAGAGAGCTCCGTTCAGGTGCTGCTCAGTGAATGTTTCTGTCCAGCAGCCTGGATATGAACTCAGCACTAAGGTTGGTGTCAGGAGTGTTTGTGTGATGTCAATCTGGGATCTCCCCACGAGTTCTGGAACCTTGGTACAAGTTGCTGTGGGGGGCACGAGGTCTCACCACCTGTGGCCACATCCCCTCCATGGTCCTGCCCCACTCCCCTTCTTCCTGCTGAGGCCCCGCCCCCTGGCCAGGCTGAGAACTTGGCTGCTGTGGAGAGCTCTAATCCTCCACCTCTGCTCGGTGGGTTTCTGGGGGGCCTAAGAGCAGCCCCCAGCCCAGGTCCCCGCTCCCTGGAATGCGTGATGTTGGCTTGGGATCTCCCCAGGACTTCCGGACCCTTGGTAGAAGTTGGGGGTGGGGCATGAGATCCCATTCCCAGTGGCCCTGCCCACTTCGTGGCCCTGCCCCATTACTCCTCTTCCCACCAAGCCCTGACCCCTGGCCAGGCTGGGAACGTTGTCTGCTGGGAAGAGCCCTTGACCCTCCATCTGTCCTTCGTGGGTCTCTAGGAGGCCTGAGAGCAGCCCCCGTCGCATGTCCCCGCTTCCCAGGGTGATCCACCCATGGCAGGTGGAGGGTGCAGGGCTCCACAGTGCCACTCGGGCTCTCTGGGTGGGAGCCCGGCTCTGGTTTCTGGCCTGGCCAGGGGCAGGGTCTCGGGTGAAGAGGAGCAGGGGTGGGGTCGTTGAGAGGGGCCAGTGCTGGGAAGAGGCTGCAATCTCACCCTGTCTGTGCGCTCCGAGTGGTTCCCCTCTTTTTCTCTCCAGTGCAGACGGCAGAGTGTCTGAAGGGGGAAAGGATAAGAGAGGTGAGATTTCAGGCTTCATATTTATAACAGTATCATCACTCTGATCTCCTAGAACTGTGTTTTCATGATGACAGATAAAGAGACGGAGACACACTCAGGTATTTAATGTGAAAAGGTCTGAAACCTCTTTCCTCTTTCATTCACGCATCTCCCAGCAATGGACCTAACATCCTTGTGAACTCCCAACTTGTCAAAAGACATGAAATTGTAATAAAGATCCTTGGGTCCTGATTCTGTCATCCCAGATCTGCTTAGGTTTCATCAGGGGAAGTTTGAGTCGCAAGACTGAGGTCCCAGTTATGCTGGTACGCCCTCAAGGTGATATTGGACACTGGACTATGAACTGTTTCTGAAAGAACTCTTTACAGCTAGAAAACTCGCCATCTCCACTGTGAATCTGAACCTCGATGAATCAAACTCATGTCTGTGTGTATACTGATCTTTTAACCATACTCTCTCTCTTTTGTTTTTTAATAAAGTGTAGTTTCGTTAACAAGAAATGGCTGTAGCGTGTATTTGGGTAAGATCTGAAACATTTGTTAACCTGAGGCATAATGTGTCCGATCCTTTGGGATTGGTAGAACCTTTTCTGTTATATGAGGAAGTAAGATTTTCAGAAATCATCGTATTTGACATAAGGGAAATGTTTCCTTAAGTGACCTTGTTATTAAGTGATGTGTTCATAAGTTCCTCTGTGGGATAAAGAGATGTTTCGACCACACAATGTACTTAAAGACACCAGACACCCACAATGTGCTGCCCAGGAGCAGTTAGCAAAGTCCAAAAAATCCCATGTGGAGAAAAGGGTCAAAGTGACCCGTGCACGTCAGTGTGTAATGACTGGTAATGAACGAATCAGAAACCAGAATAACTTGAAAATAGCTTGGACAGCAAAAGCCCTGCCTGTTAGAAGATACTTACAATGCATAACACACATGCGTGTGTAGTGTATGAGTTATACAAGATACTTCCTATTCATAACATTCAAAGGTGATTGGAAAAGAAATAATAAATATATACTCTGGATGTGTATAACACATCAGACATTGTAAGGAGCATCATAGGAGAAATGCATCATGACATGCCTATGCCCCAGGAGACGGTAACTGGGCAGTATTTCTTTCAGTATGTCTGTCATTTCTTACTTGAACAGTAATTGTAATGGCAAGCCATGCTTTTGGAACACATAACGGGTTGAATTAATCAGTTTGAGTGTCTTGGATCCTAAGTATGTGGCATTCTCATCCAAACATTAAATGGAAGCATAATGTAATTATGAACCAATTGACCAGAACCATTCTCTTTCCACAGCCTCAGACACTTATCCCAGTTTCCCCTACTAGATCCCTTCTAGGTACCTTTGAACTTCCTCAGAGCCTCCAGTAGCGCAATAGTTTTCTGGGAGAAACCACTGACTTGCTCTTCCAGTTCAGGAGAAATCTCCTCTGGCTGCTGCAACTTCCTCTTCTTACACCTATAGAGAAACAATGTCATGTGATTACAGTTCATTGTGAGACTCAATATAAGTGGTTGCTAGGGAGTCGCTGCTCTAACGGGCCTGGAGTTAGAATTCTTCTGCTTCTCCCAGCTGCATAAATCTGTCCCCTAGGAACTAGACTGAGGCACCAACTCCCTCTTCCCCAGCTCACTCCACACAGGTCTCCAAACAGTCCTCAGGAGGGAAAGACTCTTGACCACTGCTGGCCTGGGCTGAATGGTAACCAGGGCCCCAGCAGTGACAGACCCATATTCCATCTCCACTATCCTGAGGAGGCCAGTCCCCAGGGAGGTGACATCTCTGGGAAATACTTGAGGTCAGTCCTTCCCACTGAATGGAGAATCCCAGAGTTTTCTGTGCAAGGGTGAGAACCTCCGGATGAAGTTGTTCAGAGAGATTTGTATCTAGACTGTGACCTTCCCCACACATTTTGCTGTAGAGCCCTGGGGAGATGCAGTGCTAACATCACCATTAAGCCCTTTCCAGTATTGTGAAGTGCGAGGGGGAGTGAGAGGGAGCTCCGTACCTGCTCAAGGTGCTACTGACATCCTAGAGGGGAAGGAGAGGGAGAGAGAGAGAGAAGAAAGTCTGTCAGTTCCATTTGACTCACACAGGGGATCCCAGGGAAGGGATTTTGCAAATATGGGGAAGAGAGGCCCTGCCCTGACCCCAGGGCCATGGATTCCCTGAGCTAATGGGGCTTTTCCGTCTCTAAGATCTCTGTCTGTAACTCTGAAAAGAACAATAGTCACTCACACGTCAGCAATGCACACGCCGAGTTACACTCGGATCTCTGACCGCTGGCTCCAGTGCTTATGATTCAGGAGCCCTCCCTTCCCTGTGTGGGGATCTGGGATGGTTCTAACCACAGGTGCTGGCTTCTAATTGTCCCTGGAGGTGCTCAACCCCAGTCCCTGCCCCGACTCCGCCCCTTCCCCAATGCCACACCTCCACCCTCCCTCTTATCACTGAGGCAGATGGGAAGCGCTGGGAGGGAAGGGGAGGAGTTGATTGATGGGCAGGAGGCGCTGGGGACAGAGGGAGGAGCTGGCTGCCAATGGGTGCTAAGCGTCCACTAATTTTTTTCCATGGGTGCTCTAGCCCTTAAGCACCCACGGAATCGGCGCCTCTGTTTCTCCCTGTCTCACCTGCAGGAATTCACTGGCTGGCTTCTGACACTTCCCCTCCAGCTCACTGATCAGCTCACTGAGATGGGATATCTGCTCGGAGAGTTTACTGACATTTTTATTCTGCATCCTCACTATCTCCTCGTCAAGCTTCTTCAGCTGGGCCAGCAGGAGTCGCTCTTGTTCCTTCAGGAACTGCCGCAGTTGCTGAAATTCAGACACAATCTTCTGCTTTTCGGTTTGTGTTTGTTTCTGTATGAAATAGGGCAAGGGCTGGTCAGGGACATGGATGGAGCCTAAGGTCCTTTCACAGAGAGCTGAGTGTGCAGGAGGGAAAACTTAGTTGAAAATCCTAAGATTTCTGACATTTGACTTTACCCTAGGGAGAGGATTCTCTCACAGCTTCCCCTTCAGCCCCTGTATCTCTGAAAGGGAGGTTTCCATGTCTGTCATGTTAGCATATTATGTCATTCATGGTCTCTGGGAATTCAGACCCAGAGCAGCAGGAGGCAGGACTCAGCACTACACTGACAGAGACACCAGGGGAGAAAAAAGAAACAAACATGTTAATGCATGAAATGACCAGACCCGGTGGACAGCACTTCACGGGGACATTCAGTTCACTTGGGGGGGGATTTCTGGGCAAATCACAAGAGCTAGACATTAACTGATCAGCTGAAATGGAACTTTAGGGCTTGTCTATGCACAAATCTAACCCAGTAATCCATGGTCATGGAGAAACACACACAAGCCCACGTTCACCAAGGCCACACAGGAGTCTGCCGCAAACAGATCTCCCACTGCCAGTCTCTGCTGGGTCATAACAACAGGCACCTACCAGATACTCCTGGCTTTTCCCCTCTCCAGTCACTTTCAATCCCAGCAGCTTTTCTCGCTGTTCCCTCAGAGTGTTCAGTTGGGTCTGGATTTTTTCCTGAAGAAACAGAAAGGATTTGGGAACTTGAATTTGAATGGTTGAGAGGGGTGTGGAGCTTTTCGTTTTTTCATCCAAGATGACTGTTGGTCCTAATCACTTTGTGACATTAGGGCCACCAAGGAGATGAAACCTTATCAGTGCAGACTGGGAGTGTGTCATTATCAGACTCGTTACCAATTCAGATTCAGTCTTTTCAGTAATTAGAGAGAGATCTCAATTATAACCAAGCTTTACTGGTATTTGTGAATTGATGAGTGGTAAAGAGCATAACAGGACATTGGAGTCACATGGGGGTGAATCAATAAATCTGTTTTTGAAGTTTAATGAACAAAGTGATACAAATCCCAGAAGCCACCAGGGTTTCAATATGGGCTGGGATTTCAGCCCTGAAGCCCTGGGGACTTCACTGGTTGGGCTGAGCTGGTCTAGGCACTGGGGCAAACCCCATGAGACGTCGGGAGGCCATTCGTCTGGTTGGAAGCTGCGCAGTCCCAGTTTTGTGGAGCACTATCCGTGTCTGGTAGGGTCCCAGCACTGGGTGTGGCTTCGTCCGGTGAGAAAGAGGGAAGAGGAGACCGAGGATGCAGGCTGGGGGTAGGGGTGTGAGTGGCACTTCCATGCAGAATGATGCAGGTGGGGTCGAGGTGACAAAGGCGGGGGAGGGCCCAAGCAGGCTGATCGATTCAGGTGCGGGAGGGCCCCATGCAGGCAGGCGTGGGGATGTTGTGTTTTGAGGATGCCTCAGGGCCCCTCCTAATGAGGCAGATTTGTATAAGGAACTGTTGGGATTTGCCCCAGTGCTGCCCTAAACCCTTTCCGTGGCAAAGCGCTCTGGGTAGGTCCCCACTGTCCCATTCCCTGGTAAAGATCCCAGAAGCAGTGCATTCTGGGAGATTTCTAAAGGCTGCCTGGTGGGACTAACAGAACAGCTCTGGCTGGTCCCTGCCCACGTACACAACAGAGCAGGTCAGACTGGCACCGGTCAGCTCCAGCCTGGGGTTGGTTTTGCTACAACCCAGTGTAATCCCAATGGTACTTGGCATGGACCTGAGCTGTCTGGAGCCCTTTTGTGTGCGCACTGAAGGTGCTCGGGGTCCCACACAGTGTTTAGCCCAGTGATCTCCTCTAGTGCAGACTGGTAGCATCTGAGTTTAACCCTTCATGGAGCAACACAGGAGTTCAGGTTCCCCATGGGAAACCTCGTCTCCCTGGTGAGCCTGGAGCTTTTCTCAAGGAGTCTTTTTCTCCTACTGTCTACATGTCATCATTGCTCCGTGCTCCTGAGGGGACAGTGTAGCCTAGTGGTTAGGGCACTGGGCTTGGCCTTGGCAAAATGGGGGTTTATATCTAGCTCTGACACTGACCTACTGAGTAACCTTGGACAAGTCACTTCCCCTCTTTGCACCTCAATTTCCCGTCCCACCTTTTGTCTCTCTTGTCCAATTAGACAAGGGGTGAGACAATATGGGAGCAGGGAGGGGCAAGCCTCCTCAGCCAGGAGCTCAGAGGACGGGCAGGATGGACCTGTGGCTGTATGTGGCCCGCATGCCGTAGTCTGCCCACCCCTGAGTTAGACTGTAAATGGCTCAGGGCAGGGATTGTCCTTCACTGGGTTTTCTACAGGGCCCCCCCACAATCAAGGTCAGATCTCATCTGGGGGCTGTAGGGGCTGCTGGGATGCCAATAACAATAATAAACACTGTGATACAATCAGTAATAACAGCCGCAGCTTGTAACTCCCCCTTCTCCGGTCTGAAGGCAGCGCTCCCACATAGACTGGCCTGCAGCTCTTGTGAATCAAACCTCACTGGGCATTTAATAAATTCCGGTCTGCAGAGAGTTCCCTTAGTTCACTGGTGGGAGCTGGGTTTGAAAAGGATTCAGCTGCTCAGAGAAAAGTTTCCCACATCAGACAATTTTTAAATCGTTCTCTTGCCTTTCTTGCCAGGCTGGAGTATCATTAATTTGTACAGCCTCTTTCATGCAATAAAGGCTACACACAGCTGAGTGACACAGATACACCAGTCTCAGGAAACTTGTGATGCTATTAACCTGTAATTCAAATCCAGAGTTATTATCCATTAGACGGGACAGCAGTTCCCTACCTTGTACTCCTGGGCAGCCTCCTGGATGGGAACCACCATGTGAGCGCGGTGAGCCCGGGATCTGTCGCACACCACACAGATGGGGGTTTGATCCTCTTCACAGAACAGTTTCAGAGCCTCCTGGTGTTTCCCACAAACCCCGTCCCCTCCTGTTCCCTTTGCTGTCTGTAAACTCATTCGCTTGGCGATTTCTACCATGTTTGCCAGCTGCCTGTTGGGCCGGAGGTTTCTCCGTTGCACAGTTTGTCTGCACTGAGGGCAGGAGATGTCTGTATCGGATCCCTCCCAGCACTGGGCGATGCAGGCTCAGCAGAAATTGTGCCCACACTCCAGAGTGACAGGTTCTGTGAAATACTCCAGACAGATGGGACATGTCGCTTCCTTCTGGAGCCTTTCCACGGGGTTCTCTGCAGCCATGGCTCCCTCTGGGCAGTTTGTAACAGGCTTTGTTTCAAATTCCTGAATTCACACTATGCCCCGCCTGAAGCAGCGAGGGGGTGTTTCCCTTTCTGGAACTGACTCCTGCTCTTTGTTCAGTCGGAAGGGGCCTACCTGTAAAATCAGAGTCCTGGAGGTTGTGGTGAAAAATTTACCACGAGGGCTGTGGTCTGGCAATCAGCCCCTGTGCTGGTGGAGAGGGTCACTGGGTCTTCACATGGACGTCAGCTCTCCCTGTGAGGTTGAGCCTGCAGGAGCAGGGTCTGTGTGTCTAAGGAGCGATAGTCAGAATTGGTGGGATTCTTTTTTGTTTTATACTATATAATTTTGATACATAATGTTCATATTAAGCAATTTTTATATTTATTGTAAACTTTCACAGTTGCACAAAAATCCCGGTTTCAGCATTTCATTCCAATTGTTACCAATTTAAATGTTCACAGCTCTGGGAAATTATGGGGGGGATCAGAGAATATTTAGGTCAGACCAGAACTATTTAATGACACTGGACACTGAGATTCAAAAAGTTGAAGCTTTAGAACTGTTAAAATAGTCTGTGAGCAGGTAAATCTCCTCCCTCCCCCAGCAGCACCCCCAAGGCAATATCCCAATTCCTCCGCCCCACCACATGGACTGAGGCTGAAAGCAGGGCCAGTGCAACCATTTAGGCCAACTAGGCGATCGCCTAGGGTGCCTAGTGGTTGGGGGTGTGT
Source organism: Mauremys mutica (assembly GCF_020497125.1). Lineage (NCBI taxonomy): Eukaryota > Metazoa > Chordata > Testudines > Geoemydidae > Mauremys > Mauremys mutica. The sequence continues at coordinate 31,796,534 of NC_059083.1, forward strand.
AAAAGCCTACTCAGGTGAGGAGGTGGAGTGGAGGTGAGCTGGGGGAGGGGCGCGGGGAGGGCTGCCCGCAGTAAAGGGGGCGGGGGAGGCGCACAGGGGAACCGCTCCCCGCCCCAGATCACCTCCACTCTGCCTCCTCCGCTGAGCACATAACCCAGCTCTAAGTCTCCTCCAATCGGCGCCGCAAGCCTGGGAGGGGAGGAGAATTAGAGCGATGCAGCGTGCTCAGCGGAGGAGGCGGAGCCGAGGTGAGCTGGGGCAAGCTCCCCAGGCGGGGTTAGCTGCCGCGGGGGGTAGCTGTGCGGGGGGGCTCCCTGGGCGGGGGGGGGGTGGCGGGCTCCCTGGGTAGGGGGCTTGGTTAGCTGCAGCGGGGGACGGGGTTAGCGGGGGGTGGGTGCAAGGTGGAAGTTCGCCTAGGGTGCGAAACTTACTTGCACCGACCCTGGCTGAAAGTCCATCTGATGGCAGCTCAGGGGCCTATGGAATGTGCTGGGATCTCAGCCTGGGCCCTAGTGGGGCAGGTGCCCCTGTAACACAGCCACACCCAGCAAGTCCTGCACTGATTTTCTCCCTGTTTGTCAGTCCCAGCAGAGAGGCCAGGGACTCAGTGATGTACTGAGACCAATCTCCTCCCCACCAGGTGAGGGCTGGGGCCCAATGGCCAAGGGCAGCAGCAGGCACGAGGGGTCCTGCAGTGCACAGGGTGTGGGACAAACAGAGAGCTCTAGGGCAGTGGTCCCCAACCTTTTTGGCACCAGGGACCGGTTTCGTAGAAAAAAAAATTTCTGCGGACCTGTGGGATGGTTTTGGGACGATTCAAGCGCATTACATTTATTTTTGTACTTTTATTTCTATTATTATTGTAATATATAATGAAATAATTATACAACTGACCATAATGCAGAATTAGTGGGAGCCCTGCACCCTATCTGACCCCCACCCACTTCCTGCCCCCCCGACTGCCCGCCCCCCTCAGAATCCCCGACCCATCCTGCTCCTTGTCCTGCTCACCATCCCTCAGAGACCCCCACCACCCTGGGACCCCACCCCTGCTCCTTGTCCCCTGACTGCCCCAACCCCTATCCCCCCCCGCTGAGTCCTGACAGACCCCCCCCGGAACACCCACAATCCAACCCCCCCCCATTCCCTGCCCCCTGACCGCCCCCCCAACCTCTGCCCCCTCTCTGTGCCCTGACTGTCCCCAGGACTCTCTGCCCCTTAGCCAACCCCCCTGGCCCCAGCCTCTTACCCCCGGCTCCCTCCTCACCCAGAGCCTCAGCGCCTTGCCCGACAGCTGCAGCGTGTGGCCGGCGGGGCCTGAGCAGGGCCGGCTCTAGGTTTTTTGCCGCCCCAAGCAAAAAAGATTTTGGCTACCCCAGCCCTTGGTTCTTTTTTCCTCCCTCAACACCCCCCCCGCACACCCTGCTGCCCCAGCCCTGGGCTCCCCCCCAAATGTGACCTCCTCATTCACCACGGCAATCCCCGTTTACACTTGCAGTGAGGATCAAACCGTTTCTCCTATTTTTATTTCACTTTAGTATAAATCTCATCCCCTCATCCCCTGCAACCCCATCTTTAGTGCTCCACATGCACATGGAAGGCACAGGGACTAACCCTCAAACCTTGTACCCGGAAAGGAATGGTGTCAAGGTTCCTTCCCCACTCTGAACTTTAGGGTACAGATGTGGGGGACCTGCATGAGAAGCTCTAAGCTCAATTACCAGCTTAGATCTGGTCTGGCTGCCACCATTCACAAGCACTCCCTTCCTTGGGTAGCCTTGAGAAACGTCACCAATTTCCTGGTGAACACAGATCCAAACCCCTTGGAGCTTAAAACAAGGAGAAATTAACCATCCTCCTTCCTTTCTCCCACCAACTCCTGGTAGATCCAGATCCAACCCACTTGGATCTAAAAACAAGGAAAAAAAATCAATCAGGTATTAAGAAAAAGGCTTTTAATTAAAGAAAAGAAAGGTAAAAGAAAACCCTCTGGGAGAGATTAGCATACCAGCTACTCTCACAGACAACAGATTCAAAACACAGAGGATGTTCCCCTTGGCAAAAATTTAGTACACCAATGAAAATACCCAAATACACAATTTGATTCTACCTCTAATCGCACAAGACAGGTTACAAAGAAATAAACATAAACCTATTTATCCCTTTCTAAAAGTTACTACTCTGATAAGAGGCTGGTTCCTTGATCTTTTTCACTCTGGCTGAAACTGAAAACTAAACAAAGGAAAAAACCCTCCTTCCTTTTGAAACATCTTGTTCCCCCATTGGTTCCTCTGGTCAGGTGTCAGCTAGGCTAGGTGAACTTCTTAACCCTTTGCAGGTAAAAGAGGCATTAACCCATAACTATCTGTTTATGACAGATGGGGATCTAGTAAAGAGGGTTCAGGCAGAGGAGCAGGTGTGGGGGTGCTGGGGGCTCTACACTGGCAGAGAAGCGGCGTGTGATGAACTCACAGAGGAGGGTGGAGGAGAGAGGGTATCGGGAGGGTTGCAGGAGAAGAGGTGCAGGGGAAGGGGGATGTGCAGGAGGAGAAGGCTGGGGGGAAGGTACAAGGGGAGAGGTGCAGGGGAAGAGAGAGTACAAGAGGAAGGGGTGCAGCGAAGGAGTGATGGGGGGAGGTACAAGTGGAGGGGCTGGGAGTGGGATGGGGGGTGCAAGGGCTGAGAGGGGCAGGCACTGACAGCTGCTTCCCCAGCCCCGTGCAGGCAGAGACGAGAGGACGGACGCTGACCTCAGGTGCCCGAGCCAGGGGAGTCCCCTGGCGGGGCAGTATCCCCGGCTGCCCTGCTTGGAGCTGGGCTCTGCCTCTCCCCACCCAGGGCAGGCAGCACAGGACTGAGGCAGGGGAGGTGCACAGCGGGCTGGGTCCAGGGGCAGGAGGGGGCAGCTCCCTGGCAGCTCGAGCTGCCCAACCACTCGCCCTGTCAGCGCGAGCCGGGATCCGTGCCCCCTGCCCAGCCCGGCGGCGCCCTGCACAGCCCACTCGGGCAGGGAAACGCCGCGCCGCCCTGGGGAGACTCAGAGCAGAACAGCAGCGGCAGCAGGACCCCTCCCCCCTCCCTGCATCCTGGGCCCTCCTTCCCTCCCTCCCCTGCTCCTCACCCACAGGCTGGGCTGCAGTTCAGGCTGCCCTGCCGCTGGGGAGCCCGAGCATCATCCCCCGGAGCTGAGCCCCTCCCGCTGCCGCAGCCCAGGCTCAGCTCCAGGGGATGCTGCTCAGGGCAGCCTGAACTGCAGTCCAGCCGGTGCAACTCAGGCTGCCATGAGCGCCATCTAGTGACTGAATTCAGAACTGCAGTGTCAGCTCCAGCTCAGCCTGAAACATGAGCTGAACATCTTGGTTCAGGGCCGGCTCCTGGCTTTTTGTGCCCCAAGCAAAAAAAAAGTGTGTGTGGGGGGGTGGGGGTGGGGCTGGAGTGCCGCCCCTTGGAAAGTGCTGCCCCAAGCATATGCTTGGAGCGCTGGTGCCTAGAGCCGGCCCTGTGCCTGAGCTCTGTCCCGCTCAGAGCCGCGTGGTGAGGGGGCGGGGCTGGGAGCTCCACGCCCAGTGGAGGCAGCTGAGCTCAGCCCGGAGCTCGCAGCCCCGCCCCCTCACCTCTGAGGGGGCAGGGATTAGGGGCCCCGCCGGAGACACGCCGCTTGATGTGCTAGGGGTCAGTTCGCGGCCCGGTTCCTAACAGGCCATGGACTGGTACCGGTCCGCGGCCCAGGGGTTGGGGACCCCTGCTCTAGGGGTCCCTGGTTCAGTGCTGGGTGCGCTGGCCAAGAGAGCAGCCATCACCCCAGTTCTTAGCCTGGCGGCTCCTGCTTCTGTTTCCCTGCACAGTCTCCCCAGCTCTCCGGGACTCCTGGCTCTCTGCAGATGGCAGCGGGTGTGAGGGGAGCTGGCGCTGTACAGGGGATGGGCTAACCAGAGCTCTCCTGTCCCCAAGGCTCTCAGGCCACTTGTCCAGCCTGGCTGCAGGAGGGGATCTGGGGACAGACAGAGGGGGCCTGGGATAGTCTGTAGGGGGCAGCCACCTGGGAGCAGACACTGAAATCCAGCAGTGGTGAGAAAGGCACAGGGACAGGTGCTCTGGGCTGTGTCCTTTAGATATTCACAGCTCATGTCAGTGAAGATGCTGATTGGATACTCACTGGGGGTTGAACCATCAAAATTATAATTCAAAGTACAATGGATCTTAGTACTTGGTGTCAAACAATGACTGAGGAACCGTCACCAGCCACTTCCCCAGAGATGCTGATAACCTGAGTGTTAATAAACTTCTTTCGCAAGCAGAGACCCCAAGGCACAAGAAGATCCCACAACCTGATCTGGTGCCTCTTGAAAGCAGAGGAAAGATTCCCACTCACATCAAAGGCTTTTGGATCAATCTCTGAGTGACTTGGTCAGTCATCCTGAGTGCCAGTCACTGCACCCCAAAACTGGGTTCTCTGCACATGCAGTGCCGGGGGGTTGGGGAGGTGAAATCCACCCCCCTTCTGGGGCAGGACATAGGGCCCCAGCACAGCACAGCCTGTGCACCCTAAAGTCAGCCCCTCCCCCCGCCTGTGTAGGGGGGGGCCACTGAGAGGGGCTGGCACTGGGAAGGAGCTGGCACCGCAGGTAGGGGCTGTTCCTCATGGGGAGGAGCTGATCAGCTGCCCTGCCTGAAGCACAACCACTGCCTGTGACACTCCGCACCTGCTCAAGGCTTGCAGTGGCCTCCTGCCCTCAAACTGTGCCCATGTTAAAAAATGGGCAGAGCTCAGTGGCCTCACCACCATGGCCCCTGGTCTTCCCTGCTCCAGTGCCCCTGGATCTCCTCACTGCTAAATGGGCTAGTTTTAGGGCTTTGTGTCCTGGCCACTGTTGCTTTGGTTGGTAACTTTAGCTACAATCCCAGGGAGATGTTTGCACTGGAATTTTCTCATAATTTAAAGACAATCTTCTCCTAAAATCTCACCCTGTCTGAATGGTCCTAGGGATTTCACCTTTTTCTCTACAGTTCAGACAACTGGTGATCTCTGTATGGGAAGTTAGACTTGGGGGAAAGCAGCATCCCCGCGGTTATATCCGCGTGCTGTACCCTCCATAATATTTGTCAAGGGAAGGGTGAAAGATTCAGTCAGGCAGGGACCTCCGAGGTTCAATGCCTGGAGGCTGAATTTGCACAGCCAGAGAGCAGGGCTACTAGAGAGGCCCAGCACAGGGCTGCAAGGATTAGGGATGCCTTGAGGGAGGAATTTGAGGCTGAAAACCAACAGTAATGTTTGGTACCTTGCACGGGAGTGAAGTGCAGTGGTTACAATGTTAGTAGGAATGTGTGTTTCCTAAGATGATTTGCAGTGCCTGTTTCTTTCCTGGGCTAAGGTATCTTTGACTTTCTGCAATAATAAAGACTGTTTTCAAAGCCAAGAATTCATTTATTGAAAAGAAAATTAGTTTATTGACAGACACACAACATTTTGGGAATCTAAAAGGGCAGAGGGGTGGGGTGGGGAACTGTACGGTCACAGGTTTGAATATGTCCTGTCTGGAGTGCTGTGTAGTGAGTGCTGCACTTCAGGATGCCTATACTGCATGGTGATGGGGGTTGAGTGCAGAGGGTAAGGGTCGTAGTTCTCAGGGCTGGTTGGTGAACGTACAGGTGTTGGAGGCAGCTGCTGCTGGTGGTAAGAACCCGGATGCTGGGGAACAGTGATTTCCCTACACCTCCCCTGAATTTCCCCAACACCCCCCAGTTTTGTGAGCTAGTTACATACCAATTTAGTGACTGTTTGGAAATCTGAATTTAAACTGAAACATTAATGCACACTTTAAAAGCTTATACAGTGCATGATAAAATATGTGTAGCTGAAAAAATATAATAGATTTGAAAAGTATTAACATAGACTAGCTTCCTTGCTTCCTTATACAGCTGTTGTTTTTTATGATGTCAGTGCATTCATTTCCGTGATGTTGGCCAACCTAATAATTTCAAATGATAATTTGTAAGCAAAGTCTAAATGAGCTCTCCCTGAAAGCTAGTGATGAGCTGGGGCTGTGGGGAAAAGCTTCAGGGCCAGATTATATTTACATTCACACCTAATCTACCTAGGTATTCAGCAAACAGAGCTGTGTTGTCCAAGGGCTTGGCTACACTTACAAGTTGCAGCGCTGGGAGTTACAGCGCTGGTCATGCAGCTGTGTAGGGCCAGCGCTGGAGTGTGGCCACACTGACAGCTACCGGCGCTGCAGTGTGGCCACACTTGCAGCACTTTCCAGCGCTGTATTGAGAGGTGCATTGTGGGCAGCTATCCCACAGAGCACCTCGTCCCGTTTTGGCGCCGTTTTGGCGCTGAGTATTGTGGGAAGGGGAAGGAAGTGTGTGGGTCATTCCGCTTCCTGTTCCAACGCCCCGTGGTGCATCGCTTCACATCCCAGCAGTCTGTCTTTCTGGCAACGTTTGGCGCCATTGTGAGTGTCTTTCTGCTCTGTGTGTGAATCGCGATTTCTGTGGGAAATGGAGCCCGAGCTGCTGAGGACTGTGCTGATGAGTGTCGCCAGCACAACACGTTTGGCAGTCGAGCTATTCCTTCAGCTCCAAAGTGACAGTGAGGAGTCTGACGATGATATCGATATCGATTCTCCTGCCGCGTGTGACACTAAAGTGATTGTGGCATTCACGGAAATGCTCAGCACCGTTGAACGCCGCTTTTGGGCTCGGGAAACAAGCACTGAGTGGTGGGATCACATCGTCATGGAAGTCTGGGATGACAAGCAGTGGCTGCAGAACTTTCGTATGAGAAAAGCCACTTTCATGGGACTGTGTGCTGAGCTCGCCCCCACTCTGCGGCGCAAGGACACAAGATTGAGAGCTGCCCTAACGGTGGAAAAGTGGGTGGCTATTGCAATCTGGAAGCTGGCAAATCCAGACAGCTACCGGTCGGTCGGGAACCAGTTTGGAGTGGGAAAGTCGACCGTTGGAATCGTTTTGATGCAAGTTTGCAAGGCAATTAATCGCATCCTGCTAAGAAAGACCGTGACTCTGGGGAGCGTGCAGGACATTGTGGATGGCTTTGCACAAATGGGTTTCCCTAACTGTGGAGGGGCAATAGATGGGACGCATATTCCTATTCTGGCCTCCCCCCACCTGGCATCAGAGTACTTTAATCGTAAGGGGTATTTCTCTATGGTTCTCCAGGCGCTTGTGGATCACCGCGGGCGTTTCATTGACATTTACACAGGCTGGCCTGGAAAGGTGCATGATGCACGCATCTTTCGGAACAGTGGCCTGTTCAGGAAGATGCAGGCAGGGACTTTTTTCCCAGACAGGAAGATCACAGTAGGGGACGTCGAAATGCCCATTGTGATCCTTGGAGACCCCGCTTACCCGTTATTGCCTTGGCTCATGAAACCCTATACAGGGAAGCTTGACAGGAGCAAGGACCGGTTCAACTACAGGCTGAGCCGGTGCCGAATGACTGTGGAGTGTGCTTTTGGCCGTTTAAAGGCACGCTGGCGTTGTTTGTATGGGAAGCTAGACTTGGGGGAAAGCAGCATCCCCGCAGTTATATCCGCTTGCTGTACCCTCCATAATATTTGTGAAGGGAAGGGTGAAACATTCAGTCAGGCATGGACCACCGAGGTTCAAGTCCTGGAGGCTGAATATGCACAGCCAGAGAGCAGGGCTAATAGAGAGGCCCAGCACAGGGCTTCAAGGATTAGGGATGCCTTGAGGGAAGAATTTGAGGCTGAAAGCCAACAGTAATGTTTGCTGCCTTGCATGGGAGTGAATTGCACTGTTTACACTGTTATTCTATTATCCCTAAAATGATTTGCAGTGCCTCTTTCTTTACTGGGCTAAGGTATCTTTCACTATCTGCTATAATAAAGACTGTTTTCAAAGCCAAGAATTGTTTTATTGAAAAGAAAAAAACTTCCTTGACAGACAGACACACAACATTTCATGAACACAAGAGGGCAGGGGTGTGGGTTGGTGAACTGTACAGTCACAAGTTTGCATATGTCCTGTCTGGAGTGCTGTTTAACGAATCCTGCACTTCAGGGTGCATATACTGCATGGTGATGGGGGTTGAGTGCAGAGGGTAAGGGTGCTAGGTATCAGGGCTGGTTGGTGAGCGTACAGGTGTTGGAGGCAGCTGGTGGTGGTAAGAACCTGAATGCTGGGGAAAGGTGGTTTGAGCTGACATTCGGGCACAAGGCAAAAAGCTTTGGGACGGGGGGGGGGAGTAGCACGGTAGTGCTCTGCTTGCATGGCAACGAGTGACTCGATAGAGTCCGCTTGGCGCGACAGGATGCTTAGAAGCTGCTCTGTGCTTTTCCTTTTGGCCACTGCATTTCTCTTGCGGATCCTGCTTTCCTTCTCTCTCCACTCCTTCAATTCCTTTCTCTCTGTAGCAGAGTGATGAAGAACAGTTTTCAGCATGTCCTCTTTGCTCTTTCGGGGATTTTTTCTCAAATTTTGAAACCTCTGTGCAGTGGAACATCTGCTCAGTCCAGTAGTCAAGGTCACTGTAGAAACCCAGAAATGACAATATTTAACAGGGGCAGCATTGTATCCACTATCTCCAGACATGAATTGTTACACTGAGGGAGTTCTCACTTTAGCATTCTTTTACCACACGCATAACACGACAGAAGCCACGAAATGGTGAGTGAGGGGTGCTTATAGAGGGAGAAGTGGGGCTTGATTGATAGAGGGGAGCTGGTTGCTTCGGGTAATCTGGAGTGATAGAGGGGTTGAGTGAAGATGCAGCTGCAGGGGTGATCTTCACTATCTCCCTATCTCTTCACTAAAGAGTCTCCCAACATTTTTCACAGGAGTTAATCCTGGAAGATGTCTCCTTGCTGCGAGTCACTAGGGAACAGCTGGAGGCTCTTTTACAGCAATGTGGATTCCGCCCGGGACCCTATGCGGCTAGCCTGTGTTCAGAAATGGTCCCCCCACCACTCGCGGCACAGTGGCGCGGGCGCGTCAGCGTGACTGGGACAAGAAATACAGTGGCTCTGCCTATAAACCTGCGCAGGCATATTGCCCACGCTCTGGCTGAAACTTTTGCTGAGATAACTGAAGCAGATTACCGCGACGTGATAGACCACATCAACGGGCTATTCTAGTCTGGCATGCATGCAGCCATAACCCCCCTTCCTCTCCAGAAACATTTCCACCCAGAAAATAAAAGCCGCTTACCGGTAACCCGCTCCTCTGCTTGTCCTTCTGCAACTGCTGGCTGCTGCGATTGGGTTCTTTCCTCCTGGCTTGAGAAGAGCTCCTGGCTTGAGAAGAGCTCCTGGCTGCATGCCTCCTGGGACTCTGGGGTGTCTTCCCCCATCCCAGGAGCTTCACTCGCGGTTTCCTCCCCCCCCCGCCGCCGCTGCCGCCTCCGCCTCCTCCTCCTGTCCCCCAGCCTGCTCAGAAGTGTCCATCGTTATCCTGGGATTGGCAGTGGGGTCACCCCCAAGTATCTCGTCCATCTCCCTGTAAAAACGGCAGGTCGTGGGGGCAGCTCCGGATCGGCGATTCCCCTCGCAGGCTTTGTAATAGGCACTCCGCAGCTCTTTAACTTTCACCCTGCATTGCAGCGCGTCCCGATCATGGCCCCTATCCAGCATGGACCTTGATATCTGCTCAAAGATATCGTAATTCCTACTGCCGGAGCGCAGCTGTGCCTGCACAGATTCCTCCCCCCAAACACTGATGAGGTCCATCAGCTCGCCATTGCTCCATGCTGGGGCTCGTTTGCCACGTGGAGGCATGGTCACCTGGAAAGATTAACTGATTGCACTCCACACACACCTGGCTGCAGCAAACAGGAAGGAGATTTTTAAAATTCCCGGGGCATTTAAAGGACGGGTCACCTGAGGCAAGAGCAGTAGAGTGCAAACTGATGAGCAGAGTGGCTGAACAGGAATTCTGGGATAACTCCTTATTCCCTGGAGGACACTTAAAGCGCTGGTGAGTGTCCACACCTGCTGAGCAGCGCTGGATCACCAGCGCTGCACTCCTTATACCCCTGCCGGGATGGGTTTTCAGCCAACGCTGCAGCCAGGGAGTTGCAGCGCTGGTTGTGCCCTGCAAGTGTGGACGGGGTGTAATTGCAGCGCTGGAAAGCCTCCACCAGCGCTGCAACTTGTAAGTGTAGCCAAGCCCCCCGTGATAGATTTTGGCTGGGGTTGGGTTACAAACCACTTGAATGCGGGGGAAATGGGGGATGAAATGTTTTTTTTATTGTATGAGTAAAGGGCAGTAGAACAGTACTTAGCCTGTGATGATTTGAAGGCATCAAGAGAGAGGGTGGGGACCTGTCCCTCTGCTGATTAGGCTCCATAGATAGTCTTTTGTTCTGTGTAAACGTGGGTGTCCGGGGCTCAACCCTCCCTGGGGAGGAGGGGAGCCACACCGGCCTGTTGTTCTTACTCGGGTCCTGCCCTGTTTCTTCAAGGCCGAGCAACAATACAAAAAGACAGTTAGGGCTCAGGCCTTCTGCTGCAAGGCTGAGCACTGGGGTGAGAGGGGAAGACTGCCACCCGCGAGTGGGGTGGCAGGGGGGACGCAGGCCCGCCCACTCCACTGCGTCCCGGCCCGGGGTCCTAGGCAGCGGCTACCACCGCTGACGGTCAGTGGGGATCCTGACCGCAACACACTAACATGGGCGTAGGTTAATCTGCAGCCTGACTGGGGTCAGCTGCCCCCGGGCCATTTCCAATACCCCCCTCCGGGCCTACCTGGTCCGGGACGTCTGCTCCCGGGAAGTCCAACAGCATGGGCTCCTCGCAGCCCGGGCTGGGGGGTAGATCCAGCAGTTCCTCGGGGAAGTCCGGCCAGTTCTGCTCCGGGGGTTCCTCGGGGTAACAACAAGGGAGAGGTGAAGTCTCCGGCAGGTTCCTCCTCGTAGACGGCACGGGGAAGCTTCAGCGGGTCCTCCCAGTAGCGAGCGAGGGAAAGCTCCAGCCAGTTCGGGCAACTGCTGTGGGCTCCAGCAGCTTCCCAGTCCCGAGCCCTCCTGGGCAGGTCTGCTCCCGAGGGTGGCTGGGCTCCGACTGAGCTCTGGTGGCCGGGTTTATGCTTCCGGGTCGCCGCCTGACCCTCTGAGGGGCGGGCTCACTGTTCTGGAGCCCCACCCCTTCCAGTGTCTGGGGCTCAACCCTCCCTGGGGAGGAGGGGAGCCACACCAGCCTGTTACATTCTGTTAAGTGACCACTGCAGCTGAAATCACTGACAATCAGGTCTAAGTGCTTAGTCCTGTTGTGGGGACAGTGTTCCTGTGGGGACAATGTTTTTGTGTAAGAGACAGCCCAGACTGCACTAGAAGTGAGGTTCCCCCACTGAGAGCTCAGCTGAAATCACTGAGAGCTGGTGGAACCTCAAGAGACCAACTCATAGAGGTCAAAGTGGCAGGTGGCAGCAGACGGTGACTGCGCAGGGCCATTGGCAACAGAGCGGTGGAGTGAACGGTGGCATAACGAACAGCCGTGTCCAGAGCGAACAGTGAGCAGCTGGAAGAACAAGTAAAGTGCCTTCTTGTCCTCCACCTGGAAGGTGTACTCACGTGAAAGCACCTCTGAACTCTGAGTCTCCACTGACTAAAGACAACACTGGTGAGCGGGGTGCGGTGGAGGGAAAAGGGAGGGGCATGTTAAGTAAACATTTGTTTCTTGGACTATATTTTAGTCACTTTGCTCCAGAATGCTAGATTTGTGACTGGGAATGGAAGCTTATATAAATATGTTTCCTGGTAGGCCAAGATTTTTAAAATGCATTATTTGCCAAGGTTGTTATCTCACATTGTTGCTATCTTGGGAGGTCATTATGTTGGGGAGTTTCTGTACTAAACATTTTTATTATTATAATTAATTTTTACATAAGAATGGTCATACTGGGTCAGACCAATGGTCCACCTAGCCCAGTACCCTGTCTTCCAACAGTGGTCAAGGCCAGGTGCTTCAGAGGGAATGAACAGAACAAGTAATCATCAAGTGACCATCCCCTGTTGCCCATTCCCAGCTTCTGGCAAACAGGCTAGGGACACTCAGAGCATGGTGTTGCATCCCTCCCATCCTGGCTAATAGCCACAGATGGACCTATTCTCCAGGAATTTATCTAGTTCTTTCTTTAATCCTGTTATAGTTTTGGTCTTCACACCATCCCCTGGCAAAGAGTTCCCTGGGTTGACTTTATATTGTGTGAGGAAGTACTTCCTTTTGTTTTTTTAAACCTGCTGCCTATGAATTTCATTGGGTGACTGCTAGTTCTTGTGTTATGTGAAGGATTAAATAACATTTCCTTATTCACTTTCTTTGCACCAGTCAAGATTTTATAGACCTCTATCATATCCCCATTAGTCATCTCTTTTCAAAGCTGAAAATTCTCAGTCATTTTAATCTCTCCTCCTGTTTCATATCCCTGATCATTTTAGTTGCCCATCTCTGTACCTTTTCCAATTCCAATATATCTGTTTTGGGATGGGGTGACCAGATCTGCACACACCATTCAAGGTGTACACATACCATGGATTTATATAGAGGCAATATGATATTTTCTGTCTTATTATCTATCCCTTTCTTAATGACTCCCAACATGCTGTTTGCTTTTTTGACAGCTGCTGCACATTGAGTGGATGTTTTCAGAGAACTATCCACAATGACTTCAACATCTCTTTCTTAAGTGGTAACAGCTAATTCAGATGCCATCATTTTCTATGTATAGTTGAGATTGTTTCCCAATGTGCATTACTTTGCGTTTATCAACATTGAATTTCATTTGCCATTTTGTTGCCCAGTCACCCTGTTTTGTGAGATCCCTTTGTAATTCTTCACAGTCTGCCTGGGACTTAACTATCTTGAATAGTTTTGTATCATCTGCAAATTTTGCTACCTCACTGTTTACCCATTTTTCCAGATGAATATGTTGAATAGGACTGGTCCCAGTACTGACCCCTCAAGGATACCACTATTTATCTCTCTCCATTCTGAAAACTGATAATTTATTCCTACCCTTTGTTTCCCATCTTTTAACCAGTTATTGATCCATGAGAAAACTTCCCTGTTATCCCACAATGGCTTACTTTTCAAAAGTCAATTTAAATTAATATTTTTTTAATTTATATATTTTTAGAAATCTAGACCTGTTATGCGTTTTGGTGTAACTTGCATTATTCTTATGTTAAATTTGCATCATCCTAACAAAACATTTACTTTATTCATATTGCTTTTATATATCTCATTGGTCCTGACACCCCCCCTGTAAATTCGAACACCCCCCCCTAATTTCAATTCCTGGGGAAAACATTGAGTAGAGCTGTGAGTGGCTGGCAAGGCATCTGGTGCCAGAGCAAATGCCTGGACAGTGGACCAAGCAAGATGCACCCCCTGTCCCCCACCAGGGTGAGAGGCGAACTCTGCAGATGCACCTCTACATTCTGCGTCTTCAATGTGAGTGCTGCAGAGGGAGAAGGGGTGGGCACGTTAAAGGAACTTTTGGTTGCTTGAATTAAAACATGAGACAAAAGGTCACTGCCCAATGTATTTCAGGGTGGTTTTTTGCTCATGGTTTTATGTTTATTAATCCAGCTTGCAGCGTTTCCCCCAAAAGAATGCCGTGTGATTTCTCTCCTTTCATTAAAAGTTTCTTTTCTACACTCAGACTCCGTGGTTGCGAGAGGGGAAGTATTGCCTCTAGAGGTGCCCAGGTGTGTGTAATTTTCTCAGGTTAGTGGGTGGGGCTGGAGCCGGTTCTGTTGTACTGTTGAAAAGGAACTCCTAGATCAGTGGTTCCCAAACTGGGCTTCCTGAACCGCCGGGGCAAACCTTGAGCTGAAGGGTGATTTTATGGTAAATCTTCTAAGATTTATGTCATCGCAATCTAAAGGTCACAGCCAAGCCCCTTCAAAACATGAGCTAAGAGCTAGAAAGAAGAGTTTAGGTTTTAATTGTGTAAAACTCCAACCACAAAAGGTAAAGTAACAATCCAACCCATTCCCCACCCCAGTCCCCCACCCTGTTCCAGCTGCCCCAGTCTCTTCCTGTCATTTTGTCTCCTTGGGCCAATACCGAGTTCATTATCACTGTGTTGACTGGGTCTGCTCGGGGGAAATACAAGGCAGAGATCCATGTTTTGGTTTTGTCTGATTCTGGGCAGAGGAGTGTCAGGCCAGAGAAAAGGGACAATGGGGACTGCTCGGCACACAAAGCTGGACATGCTCAAGTCCACAGTTAGCAGCAATTGCTCCTCTGCACAGGCTCTTTGCTGCTGGAGCTCCCCGCAAATGTTTCCCACCAACGCATTTGCCTCCACAGGTCTAGATTTTGACTGTGGTTGCACCGTTGCTCCTTTGACCTGAGCAGTTAGCCAGTGTTTGGGGCCTTGCTAGGTTCTTCCATTGGCAGGAGAAATTGATTATAGGAGTCAGGTATTTCTTTGGTGCAATCTTTATTATTTACAAACAATATCCACACATTCTTTTCCCCTGAACACGCTACAAACAAACAGCAACCGGCAGTTTCTTTACTCAGAACTCCACGTCTGCCTTTCCAGGGAACCCCGGCCTGAAGCAAGCTCTGTCACTCAGTTTCCTGCTGGGATCACACTCAGGACTGGTTCTCTTGGCTTTTTGTCTCACGCTCACCAAGCTGCCAGGCAATCCCTCAGTCCCTGTGTTTTCAGCCAGCTCCAGGGAAAGCCCTCTTAGGCCTGCTCTACACTTAACACTTAGATCAACCTGGGGATGTTATTCATGGCTGTGAAACTTTGTGTGCTCTGAGTGCCACAGCTAGATCGACCTAACCCCCGGTGCAGCCAATGGAATTCTGCCGGTGATCTGGCTACAGCCTGTGAGAAAGGGGGATAAACTAGAGCGATGGAAAAAACACTTCCGGATGCATCTACACTATGGCACTTCAGTGACAGCTGTAGCTCTGCTGTAGTAGCAATATTCTTCCTGAGACCTGGTCTACACCTAAAACGTACGTCAGCGTAGCTACATCGCTTAGAGCTGTGAAAACTTTCACACCATGTGTGATGTAGTTAGGTAAATCTAACACCTGATGTAGACGCAGATAAGTCAAGGGAAGAATTCTTTATTGCCCTAACTACTGTGTCTTCTGGAGGTGGATTTACTGCATTGATGGTAAAATCTCTTTTATCGACCTAGGAAGTGTCTACGCTTGTCACTCATTTCTACTGGATATTGGGATAAATGCACACTCCACAGTCCCTGGGTCTCCTTCTCCCAGGCTCCCGCTTGGTGCGGAGCTTCCAGCTTTTTCCCAAAATGCCAAATCTCAATTAACTAGTTCTGTATCCCTGCCCACCCCCCGATATGCCTGTTCCCAGCCCCACATTAATACTGCCGCATAACCTCAAATCAATTTTGCCCCCAGCCCCTCCACCAGTTGTGACTCTGTAGCCCCCACATCTGCCCCAAGGCCCCTTTTCTTCTCCCATACCTGGTGCTGCAGGGAGGGAGGTGGAGGAGTTTCCAGGGGTCATAGAGCTAAGAGGCCAGAGGTTGGGTAGACAGGAGTCCTCCAGGCCACAGGGGCTAGGATTACTTGGCTAGAGAAACCCATTTTTCCATTCCCAGTGGGCTGTTCCCCCCCTCCCCCCCTGCATGTCTCAGTGGCACTGTCTGACCCAGGATCCCAAGAGTCCTCCTGGATCATAGAGGACAGTGGCAAACAGGCTGCACAGTCCCTGGGGTAGTGATGGGATTGGCTTCTCTGCCACGCAGCAGCCTTCAGGGTCATAGAGACGGGATGATAGAAAGTCCACAGGGAGAGGTCACAGAGAAAAGGGTGTGTGAGGCTAGAGAGGCTGATCTCCGGGCTCCCAGTGAGATATTCCCCCGCCCCTCCCCTGTGTGTCTCAGGGACACAGTCTGAGCCGGGATCCCCCCACCCAGAGCCAGGGTCGGATTCTCTCCCCAGGGACGGAGCCTGGCGGGAAAGTGAAGATCGGGGCCTCGTCACCAGCATCGATAAATGTCACCTGCCCCCGGTCACAGTCCAGACAAACCCGGATCCTGCTGGGGGCCCGGCTCAGGGGCAGAGGAGTCGCAGGGGAGCTGAGAGCCTGGAACTGACCCCACCACCCCACAGCCCAGATCCCCTCCTCAGGGCTGAGGCTGATCCCGTCCTTCCTCCCCACAGACTCTCTGGCCACCCCCACAGCCCAGCATCCTCCAGCCCCCACCTCCACCTCCCAGCAATGTCTCCCTGAGGTGAATCCCTCACAGCCCAGCACACATTCCCAATAGTCAAATCTCTCAGGGTTCTCGGGCAGATCCTGCCATGTGTCTCCCCCTCTCACACTTTTCCAATCCTCAGACAGGACGAGGTTGGGATGAGCCGTGTCTGGATCTAGAGTCACATTCGCTGGGGAGAGAGAATCAGAGCGTTGGGGCAGAGCTCAGCCCTGCGGGAGGCTGGGACCATTTCTCACACTGCCCAGCAGCCCCGTCCTGGCTGGGACAGGCCTGGATCCCAGGGAGCTGCCTGTGCCCTGGGCACCTGAGACCGAGCAGGGACATCACTGCAGCTCCTTGGGGTAGTGATCGATCTATCGGGGATCAATTTATAGAGTCTAGTCTAGACACGATGAATAGATCCCTGAGCTCTCTCCCCATCAACTCCGGTTCTCCCCTGCCAGGAGAGGCGGAAGCGGAGTCGATGGGGGAGCGACAGTATCTTAGCTCGACCCCATGCCCACCCTTTAGCATAGACCAGGGCCTAGTGAGTTTCTCATTTGCTTCCAGAAGCTTCAGCTCCCTGCTCCCCCTGCTGGGGCTGCTCCATTCCCAGGGGCACAGACACAGCCAGGAAGGCGACAGAAGCTTTTCCTGAGCAGGGAGCAGAGGAGACCGGTACCATCTTTATACCCCAGAGGGAAGCTCCCTCCCCTAATGCAGCCTCCACTCCCAGGCCAGGGAATAGAGATGAAGGTGCAGCATTGGGGAATAGCTGGTTAACACCACAGAGTAGGAGGTGGCATTGGGTGGGGGAGCCCCATCCCCAGCCCAGAGAGAGGGGAGGACCTGCCAGCATCACAGGGAGAGCATCTCCCCAATCCAGGAAGCAGGGAGCAGCTTCAATGGGAGAGCCCAGCCCTGCCCACAGGAAAGGCAGGATGTTGGAGAAGAGTGATGGGGAGACCTCTCCACTAGGGTAAACCAGAGGGATGTGTCAGCCCTCAAGGCACAGAGCTCTGTTCAGCTGCTGCTCAGTGAATGTTTCCGTCCAGCAGCCTGGACATGAACTCAGCACTAAGGTTGGTGTCAGGAGTGTTTGTGTGATGTCAGTCTGGGATCTCCCCACGAGTTCTGGAACCTTGGTACAAGTTGCTGTGGGGGGCACAACGTCTCACCACCTGTGGCCACATCCCCTCCATGGCCCTGCCCCACTCCTCCTCTTCCTGCTGAGGCCCCGCCCCCTGGCCAGGCTGAGAACTTGGCTGCTGTGGAGAGCTTCTAATCCTCCATCTCTGCTGGGTGGGTTTCTGCGGGGCCTAAGAGCAACCCCCAGCCCAGGTCCCCGCTTCCTGGAATGCGTGATGTTGGCTTGGGATCTCCCCAGGAGTTCCAGACCCTTGGTAGAAGTTGGGGGTGGGGCACGAGGTCCCACCACTGGTGGCCCCGCCCACTCCGTGGCCCTGCCTCATTACTCCTCTTCCCACCAAGCCCTGACCCCTGGCCAGGCTGGGAGCGTTGCCTGCTGGGGAGAGCTCATGACCCTTCACCTGTCCTGGGTGGGTCTCTGGGGGGCCTGAGAGCAGGCTCTGTCCCATGTCCCCACTCCCCGGGGTTCTCCACCCAGGGCAGGTGGAGGGTGCAGGGCTCCACAATGCCACTTGGGCTCCCTGGGTGGGAGCCCAGCTCTGGTTTCTGGCCTGGCCAGGGGCAGGGTCTCGGGGGAAGAGGAGCAGGGGTGGGGCCGCTGAGAGGGGCCAGTGCTGGGAAGAGGCTCCAATCTCACCCTGTCTGTGTGCTCCGAGTGGTTCCCCTCTTTTTTTCTCCAGTGCAGACGGCAGAGTGTCTTGAGGGGGAAAGGATAAGAGAGGTGAGATTTCAGGCTTCATATATATAACAGCATCATCACTCTCATCTCCTAGAACTGTGTTTTCATCATGACACAGAAATAGACGGAGACACACTCAGGTATTTAAGGTGAAAAGGTCTGAAACCTCTTTCCTCTCACATTCAGGCATCTCCCAGCAATGGACCCAACATCCTTGTGAACTCCCAACTTGTCAAAAGACATGAAATTGTAGAAAAGATCCTTGGGTCCTGATTCTGTCATCCCAGATCTGCTTAGGTTTCATCAGGGGAAGTTTGAGTCGCAAGACTGAGGTCCCAGTTATGCTGGTACGCCCTCAAGGTGCTATTGGACACTGGACTATCAACTATTTCTGAAGGAACTCTTTACAGCTAGAAAGCTCGCGATCTCCGCTATGAATCTGAACCTCGATGTCTGTGTGTATACTGATCTTTTAACCATAATCTCTCTCTTTTGTTTTTTAATAAAGTGTAGTTTTGTTAACAAGAAATGGCTGTAGCGTGTATTTGGGTAAGATCTGAAACATTTGGTAACCTGGGGCGTAATGTGTCCAATCCTTTGGGATTGGTAGAACCTTTTGTGTTATATGATGAAGTAAGATTTTCAGAAATCATTGTATTTGACATAAGGGAAATATTTCCTTAAGTTACCTTGTTATTAAGTGATGTGTTCATAAATTGCTCTGTGGGACAAAGAGATGTTTCGACCACACAATGTCCTCAGAGACACCAGACACCCACAATGTGCTGCCCAGGAGCAGTTAGCAAAGTCCAAAAAACCGCATGTGGAGAAAAGGGTCAAAGTGACCCGTGCACATCAGTGTGTAATGACTGGTAATGAACGAATCAGAAATGAGAATAACTTGAAAATAGCTTGGATAGCAAAAGCCCTGCCAGTTAGAAGATACTTACAATACATAACACACATGCATGTGTAGTGTTTGAGTTATACAAGATACTTCCTATTCATAACATTCAAAGGTGATTGGAAAAGAACTAAAAAATATATACTCTGGATGTGTAAAATATGTCAGACATTGTAAGGAGCATCATAGGAGAAATACATCATGACCTGCCTATGCCCCAGGAGAAGATAACTGGGCAGTATTTCTTTCAGTATGTCTGTCATTTCTTACTTTAACAGTAACTGTACTGGCAAGCCATGCTTTTGGAACAAATAACGGGTTGAATTAATGAGTCTGAGTGTCCTGGACCCTAAGTGTGTGACATTCTCATCCAACAATTAAATAGAAGCATAATGTATTATGAACCAATTGACCAGAGCCATTCTCTTTCCACAGTCTCAGATACATATACCAGTTTCCCCTCCTAGATCCCTTCCAGGTACCTTTGAAGTTCCTCAGAGCCTCCAGTAGAGCAATAGTTTTCTGGGAGAAACCACTGACTTGCTCTTCCAGTTCAGGAGAAATCTTCTCTGGCTGCTGCAACTTCCTCTTCTCACACCTGGAGAGAAACAATGTCATGTGATTACAGTTCATTGTGAGACTCATTATAAATGGTTGCTAGGCAGTCGCTGCTCTAATGGGCCTGGAGTTAGAATTCCTCTGCTTCTCCCAGCTGCAGAAATCTGTCCCCTAGGAACTAGACTAAGGCACCAACTCCCACCTCCCCAGCTCATTCCACACAGGTCTCCAAAGAGTCTTCAAGTGGGAAAGACTCTTGACCACTGCTGGCCTGGGCTGAATGGGAACCAGGGCCCCAGCAGTGACAGGCCCATATTCCATCCCCACTATTCTGAGGAGGCCAGTCCCCCAGGGAGGTGACAACTCTAGGAAATACTTGAGGTCAGTCCTTCCCACTGAATGGAGAATCCCAGAGTCTCCTATACAAGGATGAGACCCTCAGGATGAAGTTGATCAGAGAGATTTGTATCTAGAATGTGACCTTCCCCACACATTTTTCTGTACAGCCCGGGGGAGATGCAGTGCTAACATCACCATTAAGCTCTTTCCCAGTATTGTGAAGTGCGAGGGGGAGTGAGAGGGAGCTACGTACCTGCTCAAGGTGCTTCTGACATCCTAGAAGGAAGGGAGAGAGAGAGGAAAGATCGTCAGTTCCATTTGATTCACACAGGGGATCCCAGGGAAGGGATTTTGCAAATATGGGGAAGAGAGGCCCTGCCCTGACCCCAGGGCCATGGATTCCCTGAGCTAATGGGGCTTTTCCATCTCTAAGATCTCTGTCTGTAATTCTGCAAAGAACAATAGTCACTCACATGTCAGCAATGCACACGCCGAGTTACACTCAGATCTCTGACCACTGGCTCCAGTGCTTATGATTCAGGAGCCCTCCCTTCCCTGTGTGGGGATCTGGGATGTTTCTAACCACAGGTGCTGGCTTCTAATTGCCCCTGGAGGTGCTCAACCCCAGGCCCTGCCCCAACTCCTCCCCTTCCCCAATGCCACACCTCCACCCTCCCTCTTACCACTGAGGCAGGTGGGAAGTGCTGGGAGGGACGGGGAGGAGTTCATCAGTGGGCATGAGGCACTGAGGGTAGAGGGGGGAGCTTTCTGCCAATGGGTGCTAAGCACCTACTAATTTTTTTCCATGAGTGCTCTGGCCTTTAAGCACCCATGGAATCGGCGCCTCTGTTTCTCCGTGTCTCACCTGCAGGAATTCACTGGCTGGCTTCTGACACTTCCCCTCCAGTTCACTGATCAGCTCTCTGAGATGGGAAATCTGCTCGGAGAGTTTACTGACATTTTCATTCTGGATTCTCACAATCTCCTCATCCAGCTTCTCCAGCTGGGCCAGCAGGAGTCGCTCTTGTTCCTTCAGGAACTGCCCCAGTTGCTGAAATTCAGACACAATCTTTTGCCTCTCGGTTTGTGTTTGTTTCTGTACGAAAATAGGGAAAGGGCTGGTCAGGGACATGGATGGAGCCTGGGGTCCTTTCATGGAGAGTTGAGTGTGCAGCAGGGAGAACTTAGTTGAAAATCCTGATTTCTGACATTTGACTTTACCCTAGGGAGAGGATTCTCTCACAGCTTCCCCTTCAGCCCCTGTATCTCTGAAAGGGAGGTTTCCATGTCTGTCATGTTAGCATATTATGTCATTCATGGTCTCTGGGAATTCAGACCCAGAGCAGCAGGAGGCAGGACTCAGCACTACACTGACAGAGACACCAGGGGAGAAAAAAGAAACAAACGTGTTAATGCACGAAATGACCAGACACAGTGGACAGCACCTCACAGGGACATTCAGTTCACTTGGGGGGGATTTCCGGGCAAGTCACAAGAGCTAGACATTAACTGATCAGCTGAAATGGAACTTTAGCGCTTGTCTATGCACCAATCTAACCCAGCAATCCATGGTCATGGAGAAACACTCACAAGCCCATGTTCACCAAGGCCACACAGGAAACTGGCTCCAAACAGACCTCCCACTACCAGTCCCTGCTGATTCATAACAACAGGCACCTACCAGATACTCCTGGCTTTTCCCCTCTCCAGTCACTTTCAATCCCAGCAGCTTTTCTCGCTCTGCCCTCAGAGTCTTCAATTGGGTCTGGATTTTTTGCTGAAGAAACAGAAAGGATTTGGGAACTTGAATTTGAATGGTTGAGAGGGGTGTGGAGCTTTTCGTTTTTTCATCCAAGATAACTGTTGGTCCTAATCACTTTGTGACATTAGGGCCACCAAGGAGATGAAACCTTATCAATGCAGACTGGGAGTGTGTCATTATCAGACTCGTTACCAATTCAGATTCAGTCTTTTTAGTAATTAGAGACAGATCTCAATTATAACCAAGCTTAACTGGTATTTGTGAATTGATGAGCGGTACAGAGCATAACAGGACATTGGAGTCACATGGGGGTGAATCAATAAATCTGTTTTTGAGGTTTAATGAACAAAGTGATACAAATCCCAGAAGCCACCAGGGTTTCAATATGGGCTGGGATTTCAGCCCTGAAGCCCTGGGGACTTCACTGGTTGGGCTGATCTGGTCTAGGCACCAGGGCAAACCCCATGAGACGTCAGGAGGCCATTCGTCTGGTTGGAAGCTGCACAATCCCAGTTTTGTGGAGCACTATTCGTGTCTGGTAGGGTCCCAGCACTGGGTGTGGCTTCAACCGGTGAAAAAGAGAGAAGAGGAGACCGAGGATGCAGGAGGAAACCAGTGAGGGTGGGGGCAGGGGTGTGAGTGGCACTTCCATGCAGAATGATGCAGGTGGGGTCGAGCTGACAAAGGCGGGGGAGGGCCCAAGCAGGCTGATCGATTCAGGTGCGGGAGGGCCCCATGCTGGCAGGCGTGGGCATGTCCTATATTCTGGAGATGCCTCAGGGTCCCTCCTAATGAGGCAGATTTGTATAAGGAACTGTTGGGATTTCCCCCAGTGCTGCCCTAAACCCTTTCCGTGGCAATGCCCTCTGGGTAGGTCCCCACTGTCCCATTCCCTGGTAAAGATCCCGGAAGCAGTGCATTCTGGGAGATTTCTAAAGGCTGCCTGGTGGGACTAACAGAACAGCTCTGGCTGGTCCCTGCCCACGAACACAACAGAACAGGTCAGACTGGCACTGGTCAGCTCCAGCCTGGGGTTGGTTTTGCTACAACCCAGTGTAATCCCAGTGGTACTTGGCATGGACCTGAGCTGTCTGGAGCCCTTTTGTGTGCGGACTGAAGGTGCTCAGGGTCCCACACAGTGTTTAGCCCAGTGATCTCCTCTAGTGCAGACCGGCAGCATCTGAGTTTAACCCCTCATGGAGCAACACAGGAATTCAGATTCCCCCTGGGAAATCTCGTCTCCCTGGTGAGTCTGGGGCTTTTCTCAAGTCTTTTTCTCCTACTGTCCACATGTCATCATTGCCCCGTGCTCCTGAGAGGACAGTGTAGCCTAGTGGTTAGGGCACTGGGCTTGGCCTTGGAAAAATGGGGGTTTATACCTGGCTCTGACACTGACCTACTGAGTGACCTTGGACAAGTCACTTCCCCTCTTTGTGCCTCAGTTTCCCCTCCCACCTTTTGTCTCTCTTGTCCAGTTAGACCAGGGGTGGGACAATATGGGAGCGGGGAGGGGCCAGCCTCCTCAGCCAGGAGATCAGGGGACGAGCAGGATGGGCCTGTGGCTGGATGTGTCCCGCAGGCCGTAGTTTTCCCACCTCTGAGTTAGATTGTAAATGGCTCAAGGCAGGGATTGTCCATCACTGGGTTTTCTACAGGGCCCCCCACAATCGAGGTCAGATCTCATCTGGGGGCTGTAGGGGCTGCTGGAATGCCAATAACAATAATAAACACTGTGACACAGTCAGTAATAACAGCCACAGCTTGTAACTCCCCCTTCTCCAGCCTGAAGCCAGCACTCCCACATAGACTGGCCTGCAGCTCTTGTGAATCAAACCTCACTGGGCATTTAATCACTTCCGGTCTGCAGAGAGTTCCCTTAGTTCACTGGTGGGAGCTGGGTTTGAAAAGGATTCAGCTGCTCAGAGAAAACTTTCATAAGAACATAAGAACGGCTGTACCGGGTCAGACCAAAGGTCCATCTAGCCCAGTCTCTGTCTACCGACAGCGGCCAATGCCAGGTGCCGCAGAGGGAGTGAACCTAACAGGCAATGATCAAGTGATCTCTCTCCTGCCATCTATCTCCATGCTCTGACGAACAGAGGCTAGAGACACCATTCTTACCCATCTTTGCTACAATCAGACAATTTTTAAATCGCACATCAGACAATCCCACATCAGACAATTTTTAAATCGTTCTCTTGCCTTTCTTGTCAGGCTGGAGTATCATTAATTTGTACAGCCTCTTTCATGCAATGAAGGCTACACACTGCTGAGTGACACAGATACACAAGTCTAAGGAAACTTGTGATGCTATTAACTTTGGATTTGTATTACAGGTTATTATGCATTAGATGGGAGAGCAGTCCCCTACCTTGTACTCCTGGCCAGCCTCCTGGATGGGAACCACCGTGTGAGCGCAGTGAGCCCGGGATCTGTTGCACACCACACAGATGGGGGTTTGATCCTCTTCACAGAACAGTTTCAGTGCCTCCTGGTGTTTCCTGCACACCCCGTCCCCTTCGCTTCCCTTTGCTGCCTGTAAATTCAGTTGCTTGGCGATTTCTACCATGTTCGCCAGCTGCCTGTTGGGCCTGAGGTTTCTCTGTAGCACAGTTTGTCTGCACTGAGGGCAGGAGGCGGCTGTATTGTATCCCTCCCAGCACTGGGCGATGCAGGCTCTGCAGAAATTGTGCCCACACTCCACGATGACAGGTTCTGTGAAATACTCCAGACAGACGGGACATGTCGCTTCCTTCTGGAGCCTTTCCACGGGGTTCTCTGCAGCCATGGCTCCCTCTGGGCAGTTTGTAACAGGCTTTGTTTCAAATTCCTGAATTCAAACTATGCCCCGCCTGCAGCAGCAAGGGGGTGTTTCCCTTCCTGGAGCTGACTCCTCCTCTTTGTTCAGTTGGAAGGGGCCTACCTGTAAGATCAGAGCCCTGGAGGTTGTGGTGAAAAATTTACCACTAGCAGTGGTGAGCCGCAGCCAGTTTGCACCAGATCGCCCGAACCGGTTGTTAAATTTAGAAGCCCCTGCACAGGCTGGGGGAGGGGCCGCTGCCCGGCCCCGACCTTGGCCGGGTGGTTCCCCGCTTCCAGGCAGCACAGTAAGGGAGCAGGGAGGGGGTGTTGGAAGAGGGTAGGGGAGTTGGGGGGGTGGATTAGTGTCAGGGCAGTCAGAGGGCAGGGAACAGGGGGACTGAACGGGGCCAAGGGTCCGGGGGGGCAGTCAGGAAGGCGCAGGGGTTGGATGGGGCGGTGGGGGGCAGTTAGGGGTAAGCATTCCAGGGACAGTCAGGGGACAGAGAGAATGGTGGTTGGATGGGGTAGGGGTCCCCAGGGTTCCATCAGGAATGAGAGAAGGGGTTGGATGGGGTGGCAAGGGGAAGTCAGGGGACAGGGAAGGGAGGTGGATAGGGCATGGAGGGGGGGGCTGTCAAGGAACATGGGGGGGTTGGATGGGACAGGAGTCGGGGGGGCATGACCCCTCATGGGGTGTGGAGGAGGGAACCGGTTGTTAGTATTTTGGCAGCTCATCACTGACCACTAGGGCTCTGGTCTGGCAATCAGCCCCTGTGCTGGTGGGGAGGGTCACTGGGGCTTCACATGGACATCAGCTCTCCCTGTGAGGACGAGCCTGCAGGAGCAGGGTCTGTGTGGCTGAGGAGCGATAGTCAGAATTGGGGGGATTCTTTCTTGTTTTATACTATATAATTTTGATACATAATGCTCATTTTAAGCAATTTTTATATTTATTGTAAACTTTCACAGTTGCACAAAAATCTGGGTTTCAGCATTTCATTCCAATTGTTACCAATTTAAATGTTCACAGCTCTGGGAAATTATGGGGGGATCAGAGAATATTTTGGTCAGACCAGAACTATTTAATGACACTGGACACTGAGATTAAAAAAGTTGAAGCTTTAGAACTGTTAAAATTGTCTGTGAGCAGGTAAATCTCCCTCCCTCAGGGCAATAACCCAATTCCTCCCCCCCACCACACAGACTGAGGTGAAAGCAGGGCCGGTGCAACCATTTAAGCCAACTAGGCGGCTGCGTAGGGCGCCTAGTAGTTGGGGATACATAAAAGTCCGCCCTGGCGAGGCTGTGGAATGGAGGTGAGCTGGGGGAGGTGTGCGGGGAGGGCTGCCCGCAGTAATGGGGGGAGGGTGGTGGCGCACACGGGAACTGCTCCCCCCTCCAGATCACCTCCACTCTGCCTCCTCCACTGAGCACACAGCCCAGCTCTAAGTCTCCTCCAATCAGCGCTGCAAGCCTGGGCAGGGAGGAGAATTAGAGCAGTGCTGGCATGCTCAGCGGAGGAGGCGGAGCTGAGGTGAGCTGGGGCAAGCTCCCCAGGCGAGGTTAGCTGCAGAGGTGGGTAGCTGCTGCGGGGGGCTCCCTGGGCGGGGCGGTGGCGGCGGACTCCTAGGGTAGGGGTTAGCTCCTCGGTTAGCTGCAGCGGGGGACGGGGTTCGCAGGGGGCGGGTGCAAGGTGGAAGTTCACCTAGGGTGCGAAACTTACTTGCACCGGCCCTGGCTGAAAGTCCATCTGATGGGAGCTCAGGGGCCTGTGGAATGTGCTGGGAGCTCAGCCTGGGGGTAGTGGGGCAGGTGACCCTGTAACACGACCACACCCAGCAAGGCCTGGACTGACTGTTTCTCAGTCCCAGCAGAGAGGCCAGGGACTCAGTGATGTACTGAGACTAATCTCCTCCACACCAGGTGAGGGCTGGGGCCCAATGGCCAAGGGCAGCGGGTGTGAGGGCTGCTGGCACAAGGGGTCCTGCACTGCACAGGGTGTGGGATAAACAGAGAGCTCTAGGGGTCCCTGGTTCAGTGCTGGGTGCGCTGCCCAAGAGAGCAGCTGTCACACCTGTTCTTAGCCTGGCGGCTCCTGCTTCTGTTTCCCTGCACAGTCTCCCCAGCTCTCCGGGACTCCTGGCTCTCTGCAGATGGCAGCGGCTGTGAGGGGAGCTGGCACTGGGGCTCCTGCGCTGTACAGAGGATGGGCTAACCAGAGCTCTCCTGTCCCCAAGGCTCTCAGGCCACTTGTGCAGCCTGGCTGCAGGAGGGGATCTGGGGACAGACAGAGGGGGCCTGGGAGAGTCTGGGGGGGCAGACACCTGGGAGCAGACACTGAAATCCAGTGGTGGTGAGAAAGGCAAAGGGACAGGTGCTCAGGGCTGTGTCCCTTAGATATTCACAGCTCATGTCAGTGAAGATGCTGATTGGATGCTCACTGGGGGTTGAACCATCAAAATTATAATTCAACGTACAATGGATCTTAGTAATTGGTGTCAAACAATGACTGAGAAACATTCACCAGCCATTTCCCCAGAGATGCCGATAACCTGAGTGTTAATAAACTTCTTTCGCAAGCAGAGACCCCAAGGCACAAGAAGATCCCAGGACCTGATCTGGTGCCTCTTGAAAGCAGAGGAAAGATTCCCACTCACATCAAAGGCTTTTGGATCAATCTCTGAGTGACTTGGTCAGTCACCCTGACTGCCATTCACTGCACCCCAAAACTGGGTTCTCTGCACATGCAGTGCAGGGGGGTTGGGCAGGTGAAATCCATCCTCCTTCTGGGGCCAGGACATAGGGCCCCAGCACAGCACAGCCTGTGCACCCTAAAGTCAGCCCCTCCCCCAGCCTGTGCAGAGGGGCTGGGACTGGGAAGAAGCTGGCACCACGGGCAGGGGCTGTTCCTCATGGGGAGGAGCTGATCAGCTGCCCTGCCTGAAGCACAACCACTGCCTGTGACACTCCACACCTGCCCAAGGCTTGCAGTGGCCTCCTCCCCCCAAACTGTGCCCATGTTAAAAAATGGGCAGAGCTCAGTGGCCTTACCACCATGGCCCCTGGTCTACCCTGCTCCAGTGCCCCTGGATCTCCTCACTGCTACATGGGCTAGTTTTAGGGCTTTGTGTTCTGGCCACTGTCGCTTTGGTTGGTAACTTTAGCTACAATCCCAGGGAGATGTGTGCACTGGAATTTTCTCCCAATTTAAAGATAATCTTCTCCTAAAATCTCACCCTGTCTGAATGGTCCTAGGGATTTCCCCTTTTTCTCTCCAGTTCAGACAGCAGAGTGTCTGGAAGAGGAAAGGAGAAGAGAGGTGAGATTTAAGGCTTTTGTATTAGAACAGCGTCCCCAGTCTGAACAGCTAGAGTTGTGTTTTAATTATGCCAGAGAAATGGACAGAGACACACTTGAGTATTTAATATAAAAAGGTCTGAAGCCGTCTCTTTTGTCTCTCACTCAGGCATCTCCCAGCAATGGAACCAACATCCATGAAGCCTCACAACCATCCCAGGACAGACAATGTGTAAGTGAGATTTACTTTTCCCTCCTCATCCCCTCCCACCCTTCAGACTCCAGTTGGTTTGTCTCATTCACTTGCTGCCTTTTGTCGTAACCTAGACCCAGATCATGCAAAGACTTTGGCATAAAAGTAACTTTACCCACTTGGGTCTGTGTGACACTAACGGGATGTTCAGAGCGCCATGGAGCGCTGGCTGCAGCCCCCCTGCACCACTGGGATTCCCCTTCCAGGAGACACTGAAGCTGCTTCTCCTCCAGCAGCTCGTCCAGTCCGTCTCTTGCTGCTGCAGCCTCACTGCTATTGGCAGTGTGCTCGCTCCAGCAGTGTCAGCATGTTTACATGCACCCATCTGGGAATCACACCTGTCAGGTGCTGTGTAGACGTGCCCTCGCCAAACTAGGACATTTGCAATGTAAGTAGGGTCTGAATGAGCTCTCCTCTGACACCTAGTGGTGAGCTGGGGAAGAGGACTTCAGGAGCTGCCTTTGTTTGCATGGACACACCCACCCTGCCTCAGTGCTCAGCATGATGGGGCTGCTTTGCCCAAATGATCCCTTTTGGCTGGTATTGGATCACCAGTCAGTTTCTTATTGGGGGCAGAGGTACTAAAGTGTTGTTATCCTTGTGTGAATCAAGGGCAGCAGAACTGTGCTTGGCATGCCCTGATTGAGGGGCTCACCCGCAACTGAACTGCCCTTGCTGGGCAGGAGATGTTGGTGCCAAAGACTAGTGGAGGTGTGAGAGGGGGGTGAGCAGTGATGAGCTGCAAAATCATAACAACCGGTTCCCTCCTCACCCCAGGAGAGATCATGCCCTCCCGACTCCTGCCCCAACCAACCCCCCGTGTTCCTTGATGTCCCCCCCACCCCCCTTCCCTGTACCCTGAGTACCCTCCGCTGCCCCATCCAACCCCTCCTCTCATTCCTGATGGCCCCCCAGGACCCCTGCCCCATCCAACCACCCTTCTCTCTGTCCTCTGACTGCCCCTGGAACCCTTGCCCCTGACTGCCTCCCACCGCCCCATCCAACCCCTGATCCTTTCTGACTGCCCACCAGGACCCTTGCCCCTATTCAATCCCCCTGTTCCCTGCCCTCTGACCCCCCACCCCCAAACTCCCCTACCCTCTCTCCAACACCCCCTCCCTGCCCCCTTACCGCGCTGCCTGGACGTGGCTGGTGGCGCTACAGTCTGGCCGCTGCTGGAGCCGGGAGCCCGGGGATGCGGGGCCGGGACAGGAGTTGCGCGGCCAGAGCCGGAGGATGTGGCGGGAGCCCGGCGGCCGGAGCCAGGTGGCTGGCCGGGTGGAGCCAGGGAGGGCCGCGACCAGAGCTGGAGCCGGGCAGCCGGGACCGCCACCACGGCCAGACCCGCGCTGCCGGAGCCCGACCCCGTGGCAGAACAGCAGGGGTGGCTGGAGCCACGGGGCCAGGCAGGGCCAGAGCTGGGGGGCCGTGTCCAGAGCCGAGCATCCGGGTAGGTGGGGGCACGGCGAGGCCGGGGGGGATGCGGCCGGAGCCGGGCGGCCGGGGACGCGGGGCCGGGCAGGGTCATGGCCGGGAACGCGGGGGTGGGGCGGACGCAGGGCTGAGGGGGGAGCTGGGTGGCCGGGGAGGGCTGGGAACGCGGAGCCGGGGGGGGGGTGCCGGGGCCGGGTGGCCAGGGAGGGTCGCGGACGGGAATGCGGGGCCGAGGGGGGGGGAACGCGGAGCCGGGGTGTGTGTGCCGTGGCTGGGTGGCCAGGGAGTGCTGCGGCCGGGACTGGGTGGCTGGGGAGGGTCGGGGACGCGGGGCCGGGGAGGGTCGGGGCCAGGTGGGGACCCGGGGATGGGAGGGGGGCCTGCGGCCGGGGTGGTCGGGGCCGGGACGCAGAGCCGGGGCCGGGTGGCCGGGCGGCCGGAGACGCGGAGCTTGGGAGGGTCGTGGCCGGGGAGGCGGGGACGGGGACGGGCCGCGGCTGGAGACCGGCGGGGGCACACGGCCCACCCTAGTTTCCTACCTCAGCGTCTCTTCCTGGGCCGGGGAAGCCTGCTTGCTTCTCAGCCCTCCCAGGCTTCCCGCACGAACAGCTGATTCGCGGGAAGCAGGGGGGAGGAGAAGCAAGGAGGAGCATTCATGGCAGGAGGTGGAGGCAGAGCTGAGGTGAGCTGGGGCCGGGCAGCAGGGAGCGCTTGTTAAATTTAAATGCCCTTTTAGAACCTGTTCGTCCCACTGGGAACAACCAGTTCTAAAATGGCTTCTAAATTTAACAACCGGTTCGCGCGAACCGGTGCGAACCGGCTGCAGCTTACCACTGGGGGTGAGTTATCTGGACTAGATGGTGTACGTCTTGGATGCTATCCAATTCTTACTATATAATCACAGAGCTGGTTAAGATTTAATGGGGAGTTTTGTTACATACCAACAGATCTGCAATCACTGATTGTCAGGTCTAATCATTAGATCTTCCTTGGGAGAGTTTCTCTGATACAGGAGACTGCTCTGTGTGTGCTACCAGTGAGGCTCCCCCACTAGCAGCTGAAATCATTGAGAGCTGTGCTCAGTGGTGTGACGTGAAGATGTCCCAGAGAGTGTGGGGTGGTGAGCCAATAGCTGGCTGAGCAGCTGGTGCAGTGGTAAGTAGAGCTGTGAGTGGCTGGCAAGGCAGCCGGTGCCAGAGCAAATGCCTGGACAGTGGAGCAAGCAAGATGCACTCCCTGGGCCCCACCAGGGTGAGAGGTTAACTCTGCGGATGCACCTCTACATTCTGGGTCTTCACTGTGAGTGCTGCAGAGGGAGAAGGGGTGGGCACGTTAAAGGAACTTTTGGTTGCTTGAATTAAGAAGCTGAGACGAAGGCCCAACGTATTCCAGGGTGGTTGTTTTGCTCATGGTTTTATGTTTATTAATCCAGCTTGCAGCGTTTCCCCAAATGAATGCTGTGTGATTTCCCTCCTTTCATTCAAAGTTTCTTTTCTACACTCAGACTCTGTGGTTGCGAGAGGGGAAGTATTGCCTCTAGAGGCGCCCAGGGGTGGTGTGTAATTTTCTCAGGTTACTGGGTGGGGCTGGAGCCAGTTCTGTTGTACTCTTGAAAAGGAACCCTTAGATCAGTGGTTCCCAAACTGGGCTTCATGAACCCCTGGGGCTTTGTGAAATGTTACAGGGGGTTCTCGTGGAAAAATTCCCTAATGGCAGACGGAGCTTCCCTAGGGACCCTGAGCAGCCCGCGTCAGAAGCTCAGATCTCCTGGACTTCCAAGAGCTAAGCAGATCAAAGCCAGCATCCCTGTCACACTGAGGAGATTTAAACTTCAAGACTCCTTAGAAGAAATGGAAAGGGAGGTGGATATTTTTTGCTGTTTTTAAAATTAAATAGGCAGCTAGGATTGTTTTTAAACTTATTATGAAGAACAAGTTTAAGTTTTGTTGTAATGTGCATTGTTTGCCTGGACTGCTCAAGACCTGAATGCTTGTGTAGGAGGAACTCTGTGAGTTGGCTTATTAAATACCTTCCTGCTGTTTCGCATCTGATGCTCCTTGATGAAACCTAGGAGCCTTGTTTTATAAGAGTCTTATTCAAAGTGACACAAGCTACGAAAGTGAGAGCTTGGAAGTGTGCTGCCGTTTTCATAATGTAATAAAAATACTGTCCCGATAAATGATAATTAATAATAAATAGTGTGTAATAAGCATGTCATAAAAACAAATTTTATGTTTCCAAGATCACTGCTTTTATAATTTATACTCAGGACAAGGAGAATATGCCTGGAATTATTAATTTTTAGGAGGAGGTTCACAGGGACTTGACATTTTAGTGAAAGGGGTTCACGGGTTGTTAAAGTTTGGGAACCACTGCCCTAGATATTGAACCCAGGCCTGGTTGCTGCCAGCTCCCCCCAGCAGAAGGGTTATATTAATACACAGTGAGGGCATTCACAGTCACACACAGACTTGCACTGAAACGATAAGTGGGAACTAAACCCCCTTGAGTTAATTCAGTGACAATGTGTGCGCGGAGGCCTGGCTGTGTCTTGCTGAACATCTAACCACCCGCCTGGGACCAGCCGGGCTACAGGGGCTCCCTGGGTTAAGGTCAGAGGCAGCTGTTGCGTGTTAGTGACAAGGCATGAAAATGGCAACAACTCATTAATCTGGAGCAAAGGTGCTGAAGGGTGATTTTATGATAAATCATCTAAGATTTATGTCATCGCAATCTAAAGGTCACAGCCGAGCCCATTCAAAACACGAGCTAAGAGCTAGAAAGAAGATTTTAGGTTTTAATTTTGTAAAGCTCCAAACACAAAAGGGAAAGTAACAATCCAACCCATTCCCCACCCCAATCCTCCACCCTGATCCAGCTGCCCCAGTCTCTTCCTGTCATTTTGTCTCCTTGGGCCAATACCGAGTTCATTATCACTGTGTTGACTGGATCTGCTGGGGGGAAATACAAGCCAGGGATCCACGTTTGGGCTTTGTCTGACTCTGGGCAGAGGAGTGTCAGGCCGGAGAGAAGGGACAATGGGGACTGCTCGGCACACAAAGCTGGACGTGCTCAAGTCCACAGTTAGCAGCAATTGCTCCTCTGCACAGGCTCTTTGCTGCTGGAGCTCCCCGCAAATGTTTCCCACCAACGCATTTGCCTCCACTGGTCTAGATTCTGACTATGGTTGTCCCATTGCTCCTTTGACCTCAGCAGTTAGCCAGTGTTTGGGGCCTTGCTAGGTTCTTCCATTGGCAGGAGAAATTGATTATAGGAGTCAGGTATTTCTTTGGTGCAATCTGTATTAGTTACAAACAATATCCACACATTCCTATGCCCTGAACACAGTACAAACAAACAGAAGCCAGTAGTTTCTTTACTCAGAACTCCACGTCTGCCTTTCCGAGTGTAGCAAACTGAGAATGTTCTTAATGTTTTCTCTGAATACTGTGTTGGTGCCTCAGTGTCCCCTATGCAGTTCTTAAGTATCTAGGTGGTGGAATACGGATATGTGATTGCTACAGAGCAAAGGGCCAGTGCACCTAAATGCCTGGCACTCTGTCTCCTAGCAACTGATGGCCTGAGCCCCTCCTCTGCAAAGGTGCCAACTGAAGGTGTTGGAGACAAAGAGATCATGTGACATCCTGGCCCGGGAAAGACACTGAGCAGAGAGGAGGGGCTGGAGGGGTTTGGCAGTCTGGAGCCGGCTGGGGATGAGGAGTTAAGTGCAGACATGGACGGTCTGGCTCACTGCCCCCCAGAATGGTCCCAGCCGAGGGGTCCCGTTCGCTGTGTTAGACCGTGTTCCTGTCACCGAATAAACCTCTGTTTTACTGGCTGGCTGAGAGTCACGTCTGACTGTGAAGTGGGGGTGCAGGACCCTGTGGCTTCCCTAGGACCCCGCTGGGGCGGGCTCGCTGTGGGAAGCGCACGGAGGGGCAGAGGATGCTAAATGCTCCAAGGAGAGACCCAGGAGGTGAAGACGTGTGAGCCTCTTGCCCTGAAAACAGTCTGCTCCAAAGGAGAGAAGGCTCCCCAAAGTCCTGACTGGCTTTGTGGGGAGCAGTTCCAGAGCATCTGGTGGCAAAGGTGGGATGTACTGCACCCCGTGAATGGCGCTTCTTGCAGTAAGTGACTGGGGAGCAGTAAAACAAAGGAGGGATGATGAGGACCAGGCAGGCTGAAGGCTCAGAGAGGGACGGTTTCAGGGGGCCATTAACCTCTGGGAGTGTGTGACTAGTGAGAAGGACTGTTGGAGCAACGGGGTCCCCCTGAGGACTGCAGCGAGCAGTCTCAGGGGTGGAGGAGCTTGTGACCCTGGGAGAGAGAAGGGTTTTTGCAGTAGCAGGGTTCCCCTGGGGATTGCAGGAGCAGTCCCGGGGCAGAGGAGTCTGCAGCTCAACCCTGGCAAAGAGGTGGTGACCACGAGAAGGGCTGGCACACCAGGGGTTCTTCCTGGAAACCATGGGGGAGCCAAGAGCACACAGGCCTGTGAGTCCAGAGCCACTTGGGAACAGTGAAATGATGGCCTATCACCATCGCCTTAAGAAGGACAAAGTGGGAAGTTCACCAAGGCACAGTTAATCGTGCAGTTGGAGGCGGAAGACCGCTCTGAGGAGCAGATTCCTGACCCAGATTGGGCTACAAGAGGATCTGGGAGCAGCTGGAGCAGCAGCCAGGCATCCCCGAGAGTCTGTTCTCCAACCAGATGAGGGTCTTCACGATCGGGTTCCCCATCAGGGGATCGGAGACGGATGGAATTGGAGCAGAGCCCGAGAGGACCATAAGAGAGAGCAAGGGCCCGAGGAAAAGCTGCAGGAGAAGCAGCAGCAGCATGGACTGGTGATGGTGGAGTGGAGAGGCATAGGGAGCTTCCCAGGGGTCAGTGGGGAGACACGCCTGGGTGGTGAGACCCTGGGAGAGAGAGAACTGTGGTGGTGCAGCCGCAGATGCTGAGGGGCTGTGGGGCCTGGGTGAAGGTCCCCGGGGTGAAGCCCCTCGCCCTGCCTATGGTCTGGATCCCTCTGCAGACAAAGGAGGGGTCAGGATGGCTGGTAGTTGGGGTTCTCCAGGATTTCGGCTGTGAGATCCTGTAGGGGGGGTGACTGTGTCTCTTTGGGACAGGATCAGGCCCTGTCCTGTAACGGCCAAGGATTTGAATTCAAATCCAGGGAACCAATTGGCTAAGATGGAAATGGTCAGTGAAAATGCAAATGACCTGGCTGGCAGCGGGGGAGGGGCTGCAGGGCTCAGGATACCTGCCTGCCTGTAACCAGCCCCCTGGGGCTGAGTGGGAGGGAGAGATGCTCCCCGCCCCCCTGCACACCGGAGAGTGGGCTCATGCTGGCTCTGATGCTGTGACCAAAGCAAGGAGCTTGCTGCCTGCCCCCACTGGGACAGCAAGGGCAGTGCTGAGCACGGTGGGAGTTGAGACCCCAGCTGAGTGGGGGGACACCCAGGCAGGGCAGGTCGGTTGCCAACCAGGTTTGCCTGGTCCAGATGTGCTGCTGCGAAGTGATTACACAGCAGGGAGGGAGCTACCAGGGACAGGGCTCAGGGGGGCTGTGACCCCAGGCCCAGCCAGCGAGAGGGAGCAGGTCCCACTCCGTCCCCCAGCAGCTGAACTCCAGACCGAGCTGCGGAAGGATCCCTCCTTGGAGAAGCTGAGGGAACTTGCTGGCCACAGCGCTGCAAACCCCCTTGGGGAAGGCTGCAGGGACAGAGTCCTGCGGGAGAAGGGATTCCTGTGCCAGGAATGGGCTCCCAAAGGGGAAGTAGAACTGTGGGGAATCGGGAGGCAGCTGGTGGTGCCCCAGGAATCCACAAGATTCTTCCCTGTCGAGCTGCTGTATGGGAGGAAAGCAAGGGGACTCCTGGACCTGAAAGGGGAGGATTGGGAGGAGAAGGGGGAAGACCCTCTGGTGGATCTCTTCCCTGAGGTGGGAGCCAATCTCCCATCAGGTGTTCCCCGTTCAGAGTCACTGGGAAAGCAGCCCAGAACCTGGAGAGAGAGGTCAAGGACATGCTGGCTTTAGATGTGATCCAGCCGTTCAACAGCCCATGGGCCTCACATGTGGGGCTGGTCCCCAAGGGAGACAGGATGATCTGGTTTAGTGGGGACCATCGGAAGCTTAAAGCCATCACAGTGTCCAATGCCTACCCCATGCCTAGACCTGGGGAGATTCTAGACAAGCTAAGGGGGATGGAGAACATGGCCCTGGCGTACACTGATAACATGTACATCTTTAGCCAGACCAGGGAGGAACAGGTGACCCAGGTGAAGAGGGTGCTGGGCGGCCTGAAGGAGGTGGGACTGACGATGAAAGCTGGAAAGTGTAAGGTGGGGATGGCAGAGGTGTTGTATCTGGGTCACAAGGTGGGGACTGGCTGCCCAAGCCCAGAGCTGGCCAAGGCCAAGATGGGGGCTCTTTACCAAGGGAGCCCGAATCACAGACCAGAGTGCTGGGAGAAGACCCCCATCCCAGTTTGAACCCAAGGGGTATCGGGGTGGCAAAACGGTACGGGTCGCATAAACCTTCCTACATGCGGCCTGCGAGTGCCATCAAGCACACTCGACCTAAGAGAGGGCGTGAGACTGGAAGAGCCTGGTGTAACTCACACCAAGGAATGGGAGAGATGCTGGGGCATCCATGGGAACGTTGGTGGGTTCGAACTTCCCCAGGTCATTGGCTGAAGTGACCTCGCTCAGTTCGGTCTTGAAGGGGTGAGAGATGTGGTGAACTGGGAATGTTCTTAATGTTTTCTCTGAATACTGTGTTGGTGCCTCAGTGTCCCCTATGCAGTTCTTAAGTATCTAGGTGGTGGAATAAGGGTGTGTGATTGCTACAGAGCAAAGGGCCAGTGCACCTAAATGCCTGGCACTCTGTCTGCTAGCAACTGATGGCCTAGGCCCCTTCGCTGAAAAGGTGCCAACTGAAGGTGTTGGAGACAAAGAGATCATGTGACCTCCTGGCCCGGGAAAGGAACTGAGCAGAGACGGAGGGGCTGGAGGGGTTTGGTAGTCTGGAGCTGGCTGGGGATGAGGAGTGAAGTGCAGACGTGGGGGTCTGGCTCACTGCCCCCCAGAATGGACCCGGCCGAGGGGTCCCGTTCGCTGTACCTACAAGCTCTGTTTTCGACCGTGTTCCTGTCATCTAATAAACCTCTGTTTTACTGGCTGGCTGAGAGTCACGTCTGACTGCGAAGTGGGGGTGCAGGACTCAGTGGTTTCCCCAGGACCCTGCTGGCTCGCTGTGGGAAGCGCACAGAGGGGCAGAGGATGCTGAATGCTCCAAGGAGAGACCCAGGAGGTGAAGACGTGTGAGCTTCTTGCCTGAAAACAGTCTGCTCCAAGGGAGAGGAGGCTCCCCAAAGTCCTGACTGGCATTGTGGGGAGCAGTTCCAGAGTATCGCCCAGGGACTCCGTGACACTGGGGAACCCTGTGCCTGAAGCAAGCTCTGTCACTGAGTTTCCTGCTGGGATCACATTCAAGACTGGTTCTCTTGGCTTTCTGCCTCATGCACACCAATCTGCCAGGCAATCCCTCAGCCCCTGTGTTTTCAGCTAGCTCCAGGGAAATCCCTCTTAGGCCTGCTTTACACTTAACATTTTGGCCTGGTCTACACTAAGCGTTCAAACCGGTTTTAGGAGCGTAAAACCGATTTAACGCCACACCCGTCCACACTGAGAGGCCCTTTATATCGATATAAAGGGCTCTTTAAATCGATTTCTGTACTCCTCCCTAACGAGAGGAGTAGCGCTAGTATCGGAATTACCATATCGGATTAGGGTTAGTGTGGCCGCAGATCGACGGTATTGACCTCCGGGTGGTATCCCACAGTGCACCACTGACCGCTCTGGACAGCAATCTGAACTCGGATGCAGTGGCCAGATAGACAGGAAAAGCCCCGCGAACTTTTGAATATTTCCTGTTTGCCCAGCATGGCACTCCGATCAGCACGTGTGGCGATGCAGTTAAAAATTGAAATAAAGAAAGACCTCCAGCATGGACCATGCGGATGTGATCGCTGTAAGGGCAGGCAGATCTGTTCTATCAGAGCTCCGTTACAGAAGACGAAATTCAAAATCATTTTTAAAAAATCTCCAAATAGATGCCATAGCAGGGACTCAGCGCACTGCTGCGTGACAAGCGTAATGGAAAGCCAAAGAATCAAATGGACGCTCATGGACTGGAGGACTCAAGCTATCCCACAGTTCCTACAGTCTCCGAAAATCATTTGCATTCTTGGCAGAGCTCCAAATGCTTCTAGGGTCAAACACAGTGTCCGCGGTGGGTCAGGGCATAGCTCGGCAATTTACGTACCCCCCCCCACCCACCCCCAGAAGTGAAAGGGAAAACAATCCTCTCGTGACTCTTTTACATGTCACCCTATCTTTACTGAATGCTGCAGATAGACGCGATGCTGCAGCAGTCAATACCAACATCCTCGCCTCCCCCCGCCACCATGGGTGGCTGATGGTGCAATATGGCTGATATCCACTGTCATCATCAGCCTTATGGTGCAGTGCAAAAGGGCTGGTAACCATGCAGACTAGCATCTGTTAGGTCGATCAAGGGTGCCTGCTCCTAATTTTTCCTGGTAGATGGTGCAGTATGGTTGATAACCGTCTTCATCATAGCAACAGGGGGCAGAGCTCCATCAGCCCCCGCCCTTCATGTGTAAAGAAAAGATTCAGTTGTCCCTGAACTAGCAGTGGGATGCAGGGCTCCTCTTCTCCACACTGCTTAATGTCCTGTCTGGACTATCATAGCAGCTGGAGCCTGCCTTCCACTCATTTCTCACTAACAAGTCACTGTGCCTGCATTCTTTATTACTTCATTACACAAGTGGGGGGACACTGCAACAGTAGCCCAGGAAAGCTGGGGGAGAATGGAATCAACAGGTGGGGTTGTTGCAGGAGCACCCCCTGTGAATAGCATACAGCTCATAATTTCTGTGGGATCTGACACAGAGCAGCTGTGCTCTCTGGTTCTATGATATACTGGATCTCTAGTACACTTTTCACATAATCTAGGCAAGACTGATTCTATTTTTAGATACCAAAAAGGAGGGATTGACTCAGGGAGTCACTCCCAATTTTGGCTTTTGTGCCCTGGCTAAGAGCAGCCAGGGGCACTTATGACAGCAGACAATGGTACAGTGCAAAAGGACTGGTAACCATGATCATCTTTTTACCAATTTATGGATTGGTAGATGGTGCAGTATGACTGGTAACCATCTCTGCTGTCATGCAAAAGCATGCTGCTGTGTAGCGCTGCTGAATCGCCTCTCTGAGCGGCATCTAGTACACCTACGGTGACAGTCACAAAAGGCAAAACAGGCTCCATGATTGCCATGCTATGGCATCTGCCAGGGCAATCCAGGGAAAAAAGGCGCGAAATGCTTGTCTGCCGTTGCTTTCCCAGAGGAAGGAGTGACTGACGACATTTACCCAGAACCACCCACGACAATGATTTTTGCCCCATCAGGCACTGGGAGCTCAACCCGGAAATTCCAAGGGGCGGGGGAGGCTGCGGGAACTATGGGATAGCTACGGAATAGCTACCCACAGTGCAACGCTCCAGAAATTGATGCTAGCCTCGTACTGTGGACGCACACCACCAATTTAATGTGTTTAGTGTGGACGCGCACACTCGATTTAATACAATCTGTTTTACAAAACCGGTTTATGCAAATTCGGAATAGTCCTGTAGTGTAGACGTACCCTTAGATCAACCTGGGGATGTTATTCAGGGCTGGGAAACATTTTGTGCTCTGAGTGCCACAGTTAGATCGACCTAACCCCCGGTGCAGACAATGGAATTCTGCCGGTGACCTTGCTACAGCCTCTCAGAAAGGGGGATAAACTAGAGCGATGGAAAAAACACTTCCGGATGCATCTACACAATGGCACTTCAGTGACATAGCTGTAGTTCTGCTGTAGTAGGAGTATTCTTCCTGAGTATTCTTCCTGAGACCTGGTCTACACCTAAAACTTAGGTCAGCCTAGCTACATCACTTAGAGCTGTGAAAACTTTCACACCCTGTGTGATGTAGTTAGGTCAATCTAACCCCTGCTGTAGACGCAGATAAGTCAAGGGAAGAATTCTTTGTTGCCTTAACTACTGCCTCTCCTGGAGGTGGATTTACTGCATTGATGGTAAAACTTCTTTTATCAACATAGGCGGTGTCTACGCTAGTCACTCATTTCTACTGGATATTGGGATGAATGCACACTCCCCAGTCCCTGGGTCTCCTTCTCCCAGGCTCCTGGCTGATGCGGAGCTTTCAGCTTCTTCCCAAAATGCCAAATCCCAATTAACTAATTCTGTGTCCCTGCCACTCCACATATGGGTGTCTCCAGCTCCACATTAATACTGCCCCACAACCCCACATCACTTCTACCTCCAGCCCCTCCACTAGTTGTGACCCCGCAGCCCCCACATCTGCTCCTATGGCCCCTTTTCTCCTCCCATACCTGGTGCTGCAGAGAGGGAGGGGGGGAGGAGCTTCCAGGGGTCATAGAGCTAAGAGGCCAGAGGTTGGGTAGACAGGCATCCTCCAGGCAATAGGGGCTAGGATTACTTGGCTAGAGAAAACCATTTTTCCATTCCCAGAGGGCTGTTTCCCCCCATGTCTCAGGGACACAGTGTGATCCGGGATCCCACCCCCACGCAGAGCCAGGGTCGGATTCTCTCCCCGGGGAGGGAGCCCAGCGGGAAAATGAAGATCGGGGCCTCGTCACCAGCATCGATAAATGTCACCTGCCCCCGGTCACAGTCCAGACAAACCCGGATCCTGCTGAGGACCAGGCTCAGGGGCAGGGGGGTCACTGGGGAGGTGAGAGCCTGGAAGTGACCCTGCCAGTGCCGCTCCACACTCCAGATCCCCCCCTCAGGGCTACGGCTGATCTGTCCCTTCTTCCCCACAGACGCTCTGGCCACCCCCACAGCCCAGCATCTCCCATCCCCCACCTCCACCTCCCAGCAATGTCTCCCCGAGGTGAATCCCTCACAGCCCAGCACACAGGGCGCAGTGTCAAATCTCTCAGGGTTGTTGGGCAGTCGCTGCCATGCGTTTCCCCGTCTCACACTTTTCCGATCCTCAGACAGGACGAGGATGGGATGAGCCGTGTC
Source organism: Mauremys mutica (assembly GCF_020497125.1). NCBI lineage: Eukaryota > Metazoa > Chordata > Testudines > Geoemydidae > Mauremys > Mauremys mutica. Next base: position 31,837,035 of record NC_059083.1, read on the forward strand.
TGGATCCAGAGTCACATTCACTGGGGAGAGAGAATCAGAGCGTTAGGGGCAGAGCTCGGCCTTGGGGGAGGCTGGGACCATTTCTCACACTCCCCAGCAGCCCCGTCCTGGCTGGGACAGGCCTGGATCCAATGGAGCTGCCTCTGCCCTGGGCACCAGAGACTGAGCAGAAATGTCACTGTAGCTCCTCAGGGTAGTGATTGATCTATCGGGGATCAATTTATAGAGTCTAGTCTAGACAAGATGAATCAATCCCCGAGCTCTCTCCCCGTCAACTCCGGTTCTCCCCCGCCAGGAGAGGTGGAAGCGGAGTCGATGGGGGAGGGGCAGCATCTTAGCTCGACCGCCCCCGCCCCCCTTAGCATAGACCAGGGCCTAGTGTGTTTCTCATTTGCTAACAGAAGCTTCAGCTCCCGGCTCCCCCTGCTGGGGCTGCTCCATTCCCAGGGGCAGAGACACAGCCAGGAAGGCGTCAGAAGCTTTTATTGAGGAGGGAGCAGAGGAGGCCGGTACCAGCTTTATACCCCAGAGGGAAACTCCCTCCCCTAAGGCAGCCTCCACTCCCAGGCCGGGGAACAGAGAGGAAGGTGCAGCACTGGGGAAGAGCTGCTTAAAACCACAGAGTAGGAGGTGGCATTGGGTGGGGGAGCCCCATCCCCAGCCTACAGAGAGGGGAGGAGCTGGCAGCATCACAGGGAGAGCATCTCCCCAATCCAGGAAGCAGTGAGCTGCTCCAATGGGAGAGCCCAGCCCTGCCCACAGGAAAGGCAGGATGTTGGAGAAGAGCGATGGGGAGACCTCTCCACTAGGGTAAACCAGAGAGATGTGTCAGCCCTCAGGGCAGAGAGCTCTGTTCAGATGCTGCTTAGTGAATGTTTCTGTTCATCAGTGTGGGCATGAACTCAGCACTAAGGTTGGTGTCAGGAGTGTTTGTGTGATGACAGTCTGGGATCTCCCCACGAGTTCTGGAACCTTCGTACAAGTTGGGGGTGGGGTACGAGATCCCACCAGTGGTGGCCCCGCCCACTCCGTGGCCCTGCCCCATTACTCCTCTTCCGACCAAGCCCTGACCCCTGGCCAGGCTGTGAGCGTTGCCTGCTGAGGAGATCCCTTGACCCTTCACCTGTCCTGGGTGGGTCTCTGGGGGGCCTGAGAGCAGCCCCCGTTCCATGTCCCCGCTCCCCGGGGTGCTCCACCCAGGGCAGGTGGAGGGTGCAGGGCTCCACACTGCCACTCGGGCTGCCAGGGTGGGAGCCCGGCTCTGGTTTCTCGCCTGGCCAGGGACAGGGTCTCGGGGGAAGAGGAGCAGGGGTTGGGCCGCTGAGAGGGGCCAGTGCAGGGAAGAGGCTCCAATCTCACCCTGTCTGTGCGCTCCGAGTGGTTCCCCTCTTTTTCTCTCCAGTGCAGACGGCAGAGTGTCTAGAGGGGGAAAGATAAGAGAGGTGAGATTTCAGACTTCATATTTATAACAGCGTCCCCACTCTGATCTCCTAGAACTGTGTTTTCATCATGACACAGAAAGAGAGGGAGACACACTCAAGTATTTAATGTGACAAGGTCTGAAACCTCTTTCCTCTCTCATTCAGGCATCTCCCAGCAATGGACCCAACATCCTTGTGAACTCCCGACTTGTCAAAAGACATGAAATTGTAGTAAAGATCCTTGGGTCCTGATTCTGTCACCCCAGATCTGCTTAGGTTTCATCAGGGGAAGTTTGAGTCGCCAGACTGAGGTCCCAGTTATGCTGGTACGCCCTCAAGGTGATATTGGACACTGGACTATGAACTATTTCTGAAAGAACTCTTTACAGCTAGAAAGCTCGCTATCTCCACTATGAATCTGAACCTCGATGAATCAAACTCATGTCTGTTTGTATACTGATCTTTTAACCATACTCTCTCTCTTGTTTTTTAATAAAGTTTAGTTTCGTTAACAAGAAATGGCTGTAGTGTGTATTTGGGTAAGATCTAAAACAATCGTTAACCTGGGACGTAATGTGTCCGATCCTTTGGGATTGGTAGAACCTTTTCTGTTATATAATGAAGTAAGATTTTCAGAAATCATTGTATTTGACATAAGGGAAATGTTTCCTTAAGTGACCTTGTTATTAAGTGATGTGTTCATAAGTTCCCCTGTGGGATACAGAGATGTTTCGACCACACAATGTGCATAAAGACACCAGACACCCACAATGTACTGCCCAGGAGCAGTTAGCAAAGTCCAAAAAATCCCATGTGGAGAAAAGGGTCAAAGTGACCCGTGCACGTCAGTGTGTAATGACAGGTAATAAACGAATAAAATACCTTCGACAGCAAAAGCCCTGCCAGTTAGAAGATACTTACAATGCATAACACACATGCATGTGTAGTGTATGAGTTATACAAGATACTTTCTATTCATAACATTCAAAGGTGATTGGAAAAGAACTAATAAATATATACTCTGGATGTGTATAATACGTCAGACATTGTAAGGAGCATCATAGGAGAAATGCATCATGACCTACCTATGCCCCAGGAGAAGGTAACTGGGCAGTATTTCTTTCAGTATGTTTGTCATTTCTTACTTTAACAAGTATCAGAGGGGTAGCCGTGTTAGTCTGGTTCTGTAGAAGCAGCAAAGAATCCTGTGGCACCTTATAGACTAACAGACGTTTTGCAGCATGAGCTTTCGTGGGTGAAAGCTGCTTGCATCCGAAAAAGTGGGTATTCACCCACGAAAGCTCATGCTGCAAAACGTCTGTTACTTTAACAGTAATTGTAATGGCAAGACATGCTTTTGGAACAAATAACGGGTTGAATTAATCAGCCTGAGTGTCTTAGACCCTAAGTGTATGGCATTCTCATCCAACAATTAAATAGAAGCATAATGTAATTATGAACCAATTGACCAGAGCCATTCTCTTTCCACAGCCTCAGACACTTATCCCAGTTTCCCCTCCTAGATCCCTTCTAGGTACCTTTGAACTTCCTCAGAGCCTCCAGTAGCGCAATAGTTTTCTGGGAGAAACCACTGACTTGTTCTTCCAGTTCAGGAGAAATCTCCTCTGGCTGCTGCAACTTCCTCTTCTTACACCTATAGAGAAACAATTTCATGTGATTACAGTTCATTGTGAGATTCATTCTAAGTGGTTGCTAGGGAGTCGCTGCTCTAATGGGCCTGGAGTTAGAATTCTTCTGCTTCTCCCAGCTGCAGAAATCTGTCCCCTAGGAACTAGACTGAGGCACGAACTCCCACCTCCCCAGCTCATTCCACACAGGTATCCAAATGGTCCTGAGGCGGGAAAGACTCTTGACCACTGCTGGCCTGGGCTGAATGGTAACCAGGGCCCCAGCAGTGACAGGACCATATTCCATCTCCACTATCCTGAGGAGGCCAGTCCCCCAGGGAGGTGACATCTCTGGGAAATACTTGAGGTCCGTCCTTCCCACTGAATGGAGAATTCCAGAGTTTTCTGTGCAAGGGTGAGAACCTCAGGATGAAGTTGATCAGAGAGATTTGTATCTACAATGTGACCTTCCCCACACATTTTGCTGTACAGCCCAGGGGAGATGTAGTGCTAACATCACCATTAAGCTCTTTCCCAGTATTGTGAAGTGCGAGGTGGAGTGAGAGGGAGCTACGTACCTGCTCAAGGTGCTTCTGACATTCTAGAGGGGAAGGAGTGGGAGAGAGAGAGAGGAAAGACTGTCAGTTCCATTTGACTCACACAGGGGATCCCAGGGAAGGGATTTTGCAAATATGGGGAAGAGAAGCCCTGCCCTGATCCCAGGGCCATGGATTCACTGAGCTAATGGGGCTTTTCCATCTCTAAGATCTCTGTCTGTAACTCTGCAAAGAACAATAGTCACTCACATGTCAGCAATGCACACGCCGAGTTACACTCAGATCTCTGACCGCTGGCTCCAGTGCTTATGATTCAGGAGCCCTCCCTTCCCTGTGTGGGGATCTGGGATGTTTCTAACCACAGGTGCTGGCTTCTAATTGTCCCTGGAGGTGCTCAACCCCAGGCCCTGACCCGACTCCGCCCCTTCCCCAATGCCACACCTCCACCCTCCCTCTTACCACTGAGGCAGGTGGGAAGTGCTGGGAGGGAGGGGGAGGAGTTGATCGGTGGGCATGAGGCGCTAGGGGTAGAGTGGGGGAGCTGGCTGCCAATGGGTGCTAAGCACCTACTAATTTTTTTCCCTGGGTGCTCTGGCCTTTAAGCACCGATGGAATCGGTGCCTCTGTTTCTCCCTGTCTCACCTGCAGGAATTCACTGGCTGGCTTCTGACACTTCTCCTCCAGCTCACTGATCAGCTCACTGAGATGGGAAATCTGCTCGGAGAGTTTACTGACATTTTCATTCTGGATCCTCACAATCTCCTCGTCCAGCTTCTTCAGCTGGGCCAGCAGGAGTCGCTCTTGTTCCTCCAGGAACTGCCGCAGTTGCTGAAATTCAGACACAACCTTCTGCCTCTCGGTTTGTGTTTGTTTCTGTACGAAAATAGGGGAAGGGCTGGTCAGGGACATGGATGGAGCCTGGGGTCCTTTCACGGAGAGCTGAGTGTGCAGGAGGGAGAACTTAGTTGAAAATCCTAAGATTTCTGACATTTGACTTTACCCTAGGGAGAGGATTCTCTCACAGCTTCCCCTTCAGCCCCTGTCTCTCTGAAAGGGAGGTTTCCATGTCTGTCATGTTAGTATATTATGTCATTCATGGTCTCTGGGAATTCAGACCCAGAGCAGCAGGAGGCAGGACTCAGCACTACACTGACAGAGACACCAGAGGAGAAAAAAGAAACAAACATGTTAATGCACGAAATGACCAGACACAGGGGACAGCACCTCACGGGTGACATTCAGTTCACTTGGGGAGGATTTCTGGGCAAGTCACAAGAGCGAGACATTAACTGACCAGCTGAAATGGAAGCTTAGGGCTTGTCTATGCACAAATCTAACCCAGTAATCCATGGTCATGGAGAAACACACACAAGTCCACATTCACCAAGGCCACACACAGGAATCTGCCTCCAAACAGACCTCCCACTGCCAGTCCCTGCTGGTTCATAACAACAGGCACCTACCAGATACTCCTGGCTTTCCCCCTCTCCGGTCACTTTCAATCCCAGCAGCTTTTCTCGCTCTTCCCTCAGAGTCTTCAATTGGGTCTGGATTTTTGGCTGAAGAAACACAAATGATTTGGGAACTTGAATTTGAATGGTTCAGAGGGGTGTGGAGCTTTTCGTTTTTTCATCCAAGATGACTGTTGGTCCTAATCACTTTGTGATATTAGGGCCAACAAGGAGATGAAACCTTATCAATGCAGACTGGGAGTGTGTCATTATCAGACTAGTTACCAATTCAGATTCAGTCTTTTTAGTAATTAGAGAGAGATCTCAATTATAACCAAGCTTTACTGGTATTTGTGAATTGATGAGTGGTACAGAGCATAACAGGACATTGGAGTCACATGGGGGTGAATCAATACATCTGTTTTTGAGGTTTAATGAACAAAGTGATACAAATCCCAGAAGCCACCAGGGTTTCAATATGGGCTGGGATTTCAGCCCTGAAGCCCTGGGGACTTCACTGGTTGGGCTGAGCTGGTCTAGGCACCAGGGCAATCCCCATGAGACATCAGGAGGCCATTCGTCTGTTTGGAAGCTCCACAGTCCAAGTTTTGTGGAGCACTATTCGTGTCTGGTAGGCACCCAGCACTGGGTGTGGCTTCGTCCGGTGAAAAAGAGGGAAAAGGAGACCGAGGATGCAGGAGGACACCAGCGAGGGTGGGGGCAGGGGTGTGAGTGGCACTTCCATGCAGAATGATGCAGGTGGGGTGGAGCTGACAAAGGCGGGGGAGGGCCCAAGCAGGCTGATCGATTCAGGTGCGGGAGGGCCCCATGCAGGCAGGCATGGGAATGTCCTATATTCTGGGGATGCCTCAGGGCCCCTCCTAATGAGGCAGATTTGTATAAGGAACTGTTGGGATTTCCCCCAGTGCTGCCCTAAACCCTTTCCATGGCAATGCCCTCTGGGTAGGTCCCCACTGTCCCATTCCCTGGTAAAGATCCCGGAAGTAGTGCATTCTGGGAGATTTCTAAAGGCTGCCTGGTGGGACTAACAGAACAGCTCTGGCTGGTCCCTGCCCACGTACACAACAGAGCAGGTCAGACTGGCACCGGTCAGCTCCAGCCTGGGGTTGGTTTTGCTACAACCCAGTGTAATCCCAGTGGTACTTGGCATGGACCTGAGCGGTCTGGAGCCCTTTTGTGTGCGGACTGAAGGTGCTCAGGGTCCCACACAGTGTTTAGCCCAGTGATCTCCTCTAGTGCAGACCGGCAGCATCTGAGTTTAACCCTTCATGGAACAACACAGGAATTCAGATTCCCCCTGGGAAACCTTCTCTCCCTGGTGAGTCTGGGGCTTTTCTCAAGGAATCTTTTCCTCCTACTGTTCACATGCCATCATTGCTCCATGCTCCTGAGGGGGACAGTGTATTCTAGTGGTTAGGGCACTGGGCTTGGCCTTGGAAAAATGGAGATTTATACCCAGCTCTGACACTGACCTACTGAGTGACCTTGGACAAGTCACTTCCCCTCTTTGTGCCTCAGTTTCCCCTCCCACCTTTTGCCTCTCTTATCCAGTTAGACCAGGGGTGGGACAACATGGGAGCGGGGAGGGGCCAGCCTCCTCAGCCAGGAGCTCAGGGGACAGGCAGGATGGGCCTGTGGCTGGATGTGGCCCGCAGGCCGTAGTTTCCCCACCCCTGAGTTAGACTGTAAATGGCTCAGGGCAGGGATTGTCCCTCACTGGGTTTTCTACAGGGCCCCCCCACAATCGAGGTCAGATCTCAACTGGGGGCTGTAGGGGCTGCTGGGATGCCAATAACAATAATAAACACTGTGACACAGTCAGTAATAACAGCCACAGCTTGTAACTCCCCCTTCTCCAGCCTGAAGGCAGCGCTCCCACATAGACTAGCCTGCAGCTCTAGTGAATGAAACCTCACTGGGCATTTAATGACTTCTGGTCTGCAGAGAGTTCCCTTAGTTCACTGGTGGGAGCTGGGTTTCAAAAGGTTTCATCTGCTCAGAGAAAACTTTCCACATCAGACAATTTTTAAATCGTTCTCTTGCCTTTCTTGCCAGGCTGGAGTATCATTAATTTGTACAGTCTCTTTCATGCAATGAAGGCTACACACAGCTTAGTGACATAGATACACCAGTCTCAGGATACTTGTGTTGCTATTAACTTTGGATTTGAATTACAGGTTATTATCCATTAGACGGGACAGCAGTTCCCTACCTTGTACTCCTGGGCAGCCTCCTGGATGGGAACCACCGTGTGAGAGCGGTGAGCCCGGGACTCTCTGCAGAGCACACAGATGGGGGTTTGATCTTCTTCACAGAACAGTTTCAGAGCCTCCTGGTGTTCCTCACACACCCCGTCCCCTCCGCTTCCCTTTGCTGCCTGTAAACTCAGTCGCTTGGCGATTTCTACCATGTTTGCCAGCTGCCTGTTGGGCCGGAGGTTTCTCTGTTGCACAGTTTGTCTGCACTGAGGGCAGGAGGCAGCTGTATCGGATCCCTCCCAGCACTGGCTGACGCAGGCTCAGCAGAAATTGTGCCCACACTCCAGGATGACAGGCTCTGTGAAATACTCCAGACAGACGGGACATGTCGCTTCCTTCTGGAGACTTTCCATGGGGTTCTCTGCAGCCATGGCTCCCTCTGGGCAGTTTGTAACAGGCTTTGTTTCAAATTCCTGAGTTCACACTATGCCCCGCCTGCAGCAGCAAGGGGGTGTTTCCCTTCCTGGAACTGACTCCTGCTCTTTGTTCAGTTGGAAGGGGCCTACCTGTAAGATTACAGCCCTGGAGGTTGTGGTGAAAAATTTACCACTAGGGCTGTGGTCTGGCAATCAGCCCCTGTGCTGGTGCGGAGGGTCACTGGGGTTTCACATGGACGTCAGCTCTCCCTGTGAGGATGAGCCTGCAGGGGCAGGGTCTGTGTGTCTAAGGCCTTGTCTACACTACAGGACTATTTCGAATCTACTTAATTCGAATTTGTGGATTCGACCTTATGAAGTCGAATTTGTGTATCCATACTAAATACACTAATTCGAACTTCTGAGTCCACATTAACGGGGCCGGCGTCGACTTTCGAAGCGGTGCACTGTGGGAAGCTATCCCACAGTTCCCGCAGTCCCCGCTGCCCATTGGAATGCTGGGTAGAGCCCCCAATGCCTGCTGGGGGAAAAAATGTGTCGAGGGTGGTTTTGGGTAACTGTCGTCATTGAACCGTCAATCACGCCCTCACTCCCTCCCTCCCTGAAAGCGCCTGCGGGCAATCGGTTCGTGCACTTTTCTGGTCAGTGACAGCGTGGACGCCACAGCACTGCAAGCATGGAGCCCGCTGCGATCCTCGCCGTTTTCTCCTCCTCGCACTTTATCGTCCACCTCTTCCACATTCAGCTGCTGAGAAATTGGGCTACTTTTCAATGGTTCTGCAAGCACTGGGGGACCATAGGGGCCTTTTTACCAACATGAACGTCGTATGGCTGGGCAAGGTTCCTGATGCGTGTGTTCTCAGGAACTGTGGGCTGCTCAGACGCCTGCTGGAAGGTAGTTTCTTCCCGTACCACGAAATAACTGTTGTGGATGTGCATTTGCCTATAGTGATCCTCGGTGACCCAGCCTGCCCGCTAATGTACTTGCTCATGAAGCCCTATACAGGCGCCTGGGACAGCGACAAGGAACTCTTTAAATACCAGCGAGCAGCGAGCAGCGTGACCTGTGACTGTTCAGTTTCTTTACAGAGAAGCTGAACCTGCCCCTGTTTCTTTACCCAGTTACTGTTGACTCTCCTCTTCGGTTAAATACCCCGTTCTCCCCGTTTCCTCCACTTCCAAGACACGTGTAAAAATAAAATACATGTCACACTGTTACTGAGGAGAGGTTTCTTTATTCATGACTTTTCGTTAAAGGGTCGAAACTGGAACGCAGACTGCGGTGGGTAGGGTGTGCGCTGATGTAAAGACCGCCTCTAAACTCAAGGAATGACAGGCTCCTGCTCCTACAGCGGTCCGCATTGCCGGACTGCTTGTTTCAACGGAGCCTGCCATCCCTCCTTTTTGGGATTCTGTGTGCGGGGGGCTATGTGGCCTTGTGGCGGAGGAGGACGGATACAGATTCCTCTGCTGCGTGACTCAGCGGTCCACGACAAGGACCGCTGTATAAGATCTGTACCCGCCCTCCCCCGCTAAAAAGTCACATCCCCACCGCCCACACAGAACCTGGAAACCACCTCCCATACCGACCACGGTGCCTGCTGACTGCACTGTGTGTGTTACCCGCTGCTGATCCGGCCCCCGTGTCTGTACCCTGCGAAAGGTGCCTGTCCTATGCAATTAGCAACGCACTTCCCCACGCACCCCATTCAAACACAGTCTTCAGTGAAGAAACATGACGGAAACAGTACTTAACAGCAAAGTATTTTTATTACTTAAGTACACAGTTATGGGATGGGACTGGGATTGGGACTTGTTTGAGTCCGGAAGGGAAGGACTTATGCAAACATAGGGTATGAGAGCTTTTGGTTACTTGAGCACTCTGCTGGGGTGCAGTGACAGTATTCACGGCCCAGGGTGGGCATCCTCCTGGTTATTTAGGGTGAGGGGGGTATGTGACTTTGTGGCGGGGGAGGGCGGTTGCAGAGATACTGCCGGGGGCTCTGTCCTGCAGCGGTCCTGCAGAACATACACAAGTCGCCGGAGCGTGTCCGTTTGCTCCCTCAGTAGTACAAGCATTGCTTGAGTCGCCTGCTTGTGTTCCTCACGCCACCTCTCCTCCCATTCGCTGTGTGAGCGCTGGTACAGAGAGACTTTCTCCCTCCACTGCCTCTGCTGGTCCGCCTCGGCTAGGTAGCAGCCCACACATTCATCGAAAATCGTGTCCCTTGTCTTTTTCTTTCGCCGCCTAATCTTCGCCAGCCTCTGCGAGGGGGATGCTGTGGAAGGTCTGGAGACAGTGGAAGCTGTGAGATGGGAAACAGTTAGTGAATTCCTTGCAATGATACTTTTTTGCGAACAATTAACTGAGTCTAGGCTGTCTCTGTGAATTTTTTGTTGAGACCCCTGTGCCTGCTGTTGCACAAATCATTTGCGCGGTGGATTCTGGGTAAATGTCGCCAGTCATTCCTTCCTCCGGGAAAGCAACGGCAGACAATCATTTCGAGCACGTTTTCCATGAAATGCCCTGGCACACGCCATAGCGTGGCAACAATGGACCCTATTTTGCCTTTTGTGTATGTCACCGTATGTGTACTGGATGCCGCTGACAGAGGCGGACCAGCAGCGCTACACAGCAGCATGCTTATGCTTTTGCATGACAGCAGCGATGGTTACCAGGCATACTGCACCGTCTACCATACCATGAACTGGTAAGAAGACGGTAATAAGATGGTCATGGTTACCTGTCCTTTTGCACTGCGCCATTTGGTGCTGTCATAAGTGCCCCTGGTCGATCAGCCAGGGGCGCAAAAGCAAAATTTGGGAATGACTCCCCGAGTCAATCCCTCCTTTTTGGGTATCTAAAAATAGAATCAGTCCTGCCTAGATTATGGGCAAGTGTACTAGAGAACCACTGTATTATGCAACCAGAGACCACAGCTGCTCTCTGTCCAATCCTGCATAAATTTTGAGCTGAACGCTATTCACAGGGTGTGCTCCTGAAACAACCCCAGCTGTTCATTCCGTTCTTCCCCCAGCCTTCCTGGGTTCCAATACCATTGTCCCCCCACTTGTGTGATGAAGTAATATAGAATGCATGAATAAGACACAGGTAGTCGTTTGTGAGAAATGAGTGGAAGGAAGCCTCCAGCTGCAATGATAGTCCAGAGATGACATTAAGGGGTGTGGAGGAGGGAGCCACTCATCCCTCTGCTAGTCCAGGGGCAATTGAATCTTTTCTTTACAATGAAGGGTGGGGGCTGATGGAGCTCAGCCCCCTGTTGCAATGATGAGGACGGTTACCAGCCATACTGCACCATCTACCATAAAAAATTAGCAACAGGCGGCCTTGACTGACCTGTCCCAAGCAAGTTGGTATGGTCGTTATGGTTACCAGTCCTTTTGCACTGCCCCATGTGCCAATAGGCTGATGATGAGGATGGATTTCCATCTTATTGTACCATCAGCCATCCATAGCGTGGGGGGAGCAAGGATGTTGGTGTTGAGTGCTGCACCATCGCGTCTATCTGCAGCATTCAGTACAGATACGGTGACATGTAAAAGAGTCAACAGAGGATTGTTTTCCCTTTAACTTCTGGGGGTCGGGGGGGTGCGTAAATTGCCGAGCTATGCCCCGACCCACCGCGGACACTGTGTTTGACCCTAGAAGCATTTGGAGATCAGCCAAGAATGCAAATGCTTTTCGGAGACAGCAGGAACTGTGGGATACCTTGCGTCCTCGTTCCCCCCTCCCTCCATGAGCGTCCATTTGATTCTTTGGCTTTCCGTTACGCTCGTCACGCAGCTGCGTGCTGAGTCTGTGCTATGCCGTCTGTCCGTTTATTTATTAAAAATACTTTGGACCAGGCGTAACGTAACATTTCTTCCCCTACTTAGATGCAGGAGTCTCCGAGCGAGATCACCGTGAGGACGGGCACTGAAGGAGATAGAGAGCGCATGCTGCGTGAAATCTAGCACGAACCATGGACCTATGCAGCCGTGCTCTGGGAGGCAGTGCTCCCTGAATACCGCATGAAAGCCTCGCGCGGAAAAGTGTGCTATCACGGAGCACCCAATAAGGCAGCTCTCCCCAGGAACCTCCTGCTGATGCTTATCGATTAACGGCAGGAGAGCTTCGTGGCGTTCTCCCAGGAGGATTTCTGTTCTATCACCATATATACAGAGACCTCCTTTTCACACACTTCAGATTCCTGTTATATTAAGAATAAAAGTTAACATGGTTAAAGCACTTACCGACTGATCCTACCCCTGATTCAGGATCCGGGTTCCTGGCTGGGGAGGGTTGGTAGGGGATCTCCGTGACGGTGATGAAGAGATCCTGGCTGTCGGGGAAACCAGCGTTGTAAGCGCTATCGCCTGCCTCGTCCTCCACAAAACCTTCCTCATCGTCCCCGTCCGTGAACATCGTCGAGGACCTGTCCGTCGACACTGTCCCATCATCAGAGTCCATGGTCACTGGTGGGGCAGTGGTGGCAGGCTCCGTAGCGTCCGTTGGCCGCTTTGATTTTTTGGTAGGCTTGTCTGGGGTCCTTGATTTTCACGCGGCGCTGCGTTGCATGACGGCTGTATCCTCTGTCTGGATCATGGCTTTGGAGACCTTCTCGTAGGTCTTTGCATTCCGTTCGTTGGAGCGCAGCTCCGAAAGCACAGACTCCTCGCCCCACACACCGATCAGATCCAAGAGTTCCCGGTCAGTCTATGCCGGGTCCCTCTTTCTATTCAGAGATTACATGAACTCCTCTGCTGGAGAGCTCTGCATTGCTGCCGGTGCTGCGGAGCTCGCCCCGATGTGCAACCAGAACGTCAGATTCAAACCGCCCAGACAGGAAAATGAATTCAAATTTTCGCGGGTCATTTCCTGTGTGGCTGGGCAGAGAATCCAAGCTCGGGCTGCTGTCCAGAGCGTCAAGAGAGTGGTGCAGTGTGGGATAGCTCCCGGAGCTACTAAGTTCGATTTCCATCCACACCTAGCCTAATTCGAACTAGCCATGTCGAATTTAGCGTTACTCCACCTGCCGGGGTGGAGTACCAAATTCGAACTAAAGAGCCCTCTAGTTCGAATTAAATGGCTTCCTGGTGTGGACGGTTGAGCGGTTAGTTCGAATTAACGCTGCTAAATTCGAATTAAAGTCCTAGTGTAGACCAGGCCTAAGGAGCGATAGTCAGAATTGGTGGGTTTCTTTCTTGTTTTATACTATATAATTTTGATACATAATGCTCATTTAAAGCAATTTTTATATTTATTGTAAACTTTCACAGTTGCACAAAAATCCCAGTTTCAGCATTTCATTCCAATTGTTACCAATTTAAATGTTCACAGCTCTGGGAAATTGTGGGGGGGATCAGAGAATATTTCGGTCAGACCAGAACTATTGAATGACACTGGACACTGAGATTCAAAAAGTTGAAGCTTTAGAACTATTAAAATAGTCTGTGAGCAGGTAAATCTCCTCCCTCCCCCAGCAGCTCCCCCAGGGCAGTAACCCAGTGCCTCCCTCCCCACCACATGGACTGAGGCTGAAAGCAGGGCCGGTGCAACTATTTAGGCCAACTAGGCGGCTGCCTAGGGTGCCTAGTGGTTGGGGGTGCGTAAAAGCCCGCTCAGGCGAGGAGGTGGAGTGGAGGTGAGCTGGGGGGGCGCGGGGAGGGCTGCCCGCAGTAACGGGGTGGGGGGGGGAGGCGCACAGGGGAACTGCTCCCCGCCCCAGATAACCTCCACTCTGCCTCCTCCGCTGAGCACATAACCCCCGCTCTAAGTCTCCTCCAATCGGCGCTGCAAGCCTGGGCGGGGAGGAGAATTAGAGCGACGCGGCGTGCTCAGTGGAGGAGGCGGAGCCGAGGTGAACCGGGGGAAGCTCCCCTGGCGGGGTTAGTTGCAGAGCAGGGTAGCTGCTGCGGGGGGCTCCCTGGGCAGGGGGTGGGGGTGCCTGGCTCCCTGGGTAGGGGGCTTGGTTAACTGCAGCGGGGGATGGGGTTAGCGGGGGGCGGGTGCAAGGTGGAAGTTCGCCTAGGGTGCGAAACTTACTTGCACCAGCCCTGGCTGAAAGTCCATCTGATGGGAGCTCAGGGGCCTGTGGAATGTGCTGGGGTCTCAGCCTGGGCCCTAGTGGGGCAGGTGACCCTGTAACACGACCACACCCAGCAAGGCCTGCACTGATTTTCTCCCTGTTTGTCAGTCCCAGCAGACAGGCCAGGGACTCAGTGCTGAACTGAGACCAAGCTCCTCCCCACCGGGTGAGGGCTGGGGCCCAATGGCCAAGGGCAGCGGGTGTGAGGGGAGCTGGCGCTGGGGCTCCTGCGTTGTACAGGGGATGGGCTAACCAGAGCTCTCCTGTCCCCAAGGCTCTCAGGCCACTTGTCCAGCCTGGCTGCAGGAGGGGATCTGGGGACAGACAGACGGGGCCTGGGAGAGTCTGGGGGGGCAGCCACCTGGGAGCAGACACTGAAATCCAGCGGTGGTGAGAAAGGCAAAGGGGCTGGTGCTCAGGGCTGTGTCCCTTAGATATTCACAGCTCATGTCAGTGAAGATGCTGATTGGGTGCTCACTGGGGGTTGAACCATCAAAATTATAATTCAACGTACAATGGATCTTAGTACTTGGTGTCAAACAATGACTGAGAAACCGTCACCAGCCACTTCCCCGGAGATGCCGATAACCTGAGTGTTGTTAAACTTCTTTCGCAAGCAGAGACCCCAAGGCACAAGAAGATCCCACGCCCTGATCTGGTGCCTCTTGAAAGCAGAGGAAAGATTCCCAAATCACATAAAAGGCTTTTGGATCAATCCCTGAGTGACTTGGTCAGTCACCCTGAGTGCCAGTCACTGCACCCCAAAACTGGGTTCTCTGCACATGCAGTGCAGGGGGGTTGGGGAGGTGAAATCCAGCCCCATCCTGGAGCCGGGACATAGGGCCCCAGCACAGCACAGCCTGTGCACCCTAAAGTCAGCCCCTTCCCCAGCCTGTGCAGGGGTGGGGCCACTGAGAGGGGCTGGCCCTGGGAAGAAGCTGGCACGGCGGGCAGGGGCTGTTCCTCATGGGGAGGAGCTGATCAGCTGCCCTGCCTGAAGCACAACCACTGCCTGTGACACTCTGCACGTGCCCAAGGCTTGCAGTGGCCTCCTGCCCCCAAACTGTGCCCATGTAAAAAAATGGGCAGAGCTCAGTGGCCTTACCACCATGGCCCCTGGTCTACCCTGCTCCAGTGCCCCTGGATCTCCTCACTGCTACATGGGCTAGTTTTAGGGCTTCGTGTCCTGGCCACTGTCGCTTTGGTTGGTAACTTTAGCTACGATCCCAGGGAGATGTTTGCACTGAAATTTTCTCCTAATTTAAAGACAATCTTCTCCTAAAATCTCACCCTGTCTGAATGGTCCTAGGGATTTCCCCTTTTTCTCTCCAGTTCAGACAGCAGAGTGTCTGGAAGAGGAAAGGAGAAGAGAGGTGAGATTTAAGGCTTTCATATTAGAACAGCGTCCCCAGTCTGAACTCCTAGAGCTGTGTTTTCATTATGACAGAGAAATAGACAGAGACACACTCGGGTATTTAATCTGAAGCCGTCTCTTTTGGTTCTCACTCAGGCATCTCCCAGCAATGGAACCAACATCCATGAAGCCTCACAAGCATCCCAGGACAGACAATCTGTAAGTGAGATTTACTTTTCCCTCATCATCCACTCCCACCCCTCAGACTCCAGTTGGTTTGTCTCATTCACTTGCTGCCTTTTGTCATAACCTAGACCCAGATCATGCAAAGACTTTGGCATACAAGTAACTTTACCCACTTGGGTCCCTTTGAAACTAACGGGATGTTCAGAGTGCCCTGGAGCGCAGGCTGCAGCCCCCCTGCACCACTGGGATTCCCCTTCCAGGAGACACTGGAGCTGCTTCTCCTCCAGCAGTTAGTCCAATCTGTCCTCTTGCTGCTGCAGCCTCACTGCTATTGGCAGTGTGCTCGCTCCAGCAGTGTCAGCATGTTTACATGCACCCATCTGGGAATCACACCTCCCAGGTGCTGTGTAGATGTGCCCTCAACCAGTGATGAGCTGCCAAAATCTTAACAACCGGTTCCCTATAAAAAGTTCTGATTTAAGGGGGGGGAGTGGGGGAGGGGCCAGGGAGAGATCGTCATGGGGCCAGAGGCCCCTGCAGGGCCTGGGCCAATTGCCCCACTTGCCCCCTCCCCTCTTCTCTGGCCAGCCCTGGAGTTTGCAGCAGCCCCCCCCCCCCCACCTTGCTGGGCCATTCAAAATGTGGCACCAGGACGACTCCAGAGCTCAGCTGAGCTGCCCAGCTGATGCCGGCAGCTGGCCACGCTGCAGCTGGGGGGAAGCGGGGGAAGGGCCGGGGGAGCCTCAGCCTCCCCAGCTGGGAATCCTGGGAGCAACAGGATGGTCCGGCCCACAGACCAGAGTTCTTTGCCCACCCTTTGGCCCTTTAACAACCGGTTCTCCACGGAGGTCTAATTTTAGCAACCGGTTCTTGAGAATCTGTGGGAACCTGCTCCAGCTCACCACTGCCCTCAACCCAACTAGGACATTCTTAATGTAGGTACCGTCTGATTGAGCTCTCCCCTGACACCGAGTGATGAGCTGGGGAAGAGGACTTCAGGAGCTGCCCTTGTTTGCATGGACACACCCACCCTGACTCGGTGCGCAGCATGATGGGGCTGCTTTGCCCAAACGATCCCTTTTGGCTGGTATTGGATCACCAGTCAGTTTGCTATTGGGGACTCAGATACCAAAGTAGGGGTAGGCAACCTATGGTACATGTGCCAAAGGCGGCACGCGAGCAGATTTTCAGTGGGGGATAGAGAATAAGACTGAGAATATATTATTGCCCTTATATAAATCCATGGTACACCCACATCTCGAATACTGTGTACAGATGTGGTCTCCTCACCTCAAAAAAGATATTCTAGCACTAGAAAAGGTTCAGAAAAGGGCAACTAAAATGATTAGGGGTTTAGAGAGGGTCCCATATGAGGAAAGATTAAAGAGGCAAGGACTCTTCAGCTTGGAAAAGAGAAGACTAAGGGGGGATATGATAGAGGTATATAAAATCATGAGTGATGTTGAGAAAGTGGATAAGGAAAAGTTATTTACTTATTCCCATAATACAAGAACTAGGGGTCACCAAATGAAATTAATAGGCAGCAGGTTTAAAACAAATAAAAGGAAGTTCTTCTTCACGCAGCGCACAGTCAACTTGTGGAACTCCTTACCGGAGGAGGTTGTGAAGGCTAGGACTATAACAATGTTTAAAAGGGGACTGGATAAATTCATGGTGGCTAAGTCCATAAATGGCTATTAGCCAGAATGGGTAAGAATGGTGTCCCTAGCCTCTGTTCGTCAGAGGATGGAGATGGATGGCAGGAGAGAGATCACTTGATCATTGCCTGTTAGGTTCACTCCCTCTGGGGCACCTGGCATTGGCCACTGTCGGTAGAGAGATACTGGGCTAGATGGACCTTTGGTCTGACCCGGTACGGCCTTTCTTATGTTCTTATGTTATGGCACTCACGCTGCCTGGGTCCTGGCCATCGGTCCGGGAGGCTCTGTATTTTAATTTAATTTTAAATGAAGCTTCTTAAACATTTTAAAAACCTTATTTACTTTACATACAACAATAGTTTAGTTATATATTATAAATTTATAAAATGTTAAAATGTATTACTGGCACGCAAAACCTTACCTTAGAGTGAATAAATGAAGACTTGGCACAGCACTTCTGAAAGGTTGCCGACTCCTGTACTAAAGTGTTGCTATCCTTGTTGTGTGAATCAAGGGCAGCAGAACTGTGCTTTACATACCCTGATTGAGGGGCTTACCCTCAACTAAACAGCCCTTGCTGGGCAGGAGATGTTGGTGCCAAAGACTAGTGGAGGTGTGAGAAGGTGGTGAGATATCTGTGCTAGATGGTATAAGCCCTGGCTGCTCTCCAATCCTTTCTGTGTCCACTGTATAATAATAGAGCTGGTAAGATTCAATGGGATGTTTTGTTACATACCAACAGATCTGCAATCACTGATTGTCAGGTCTAAGGTCTTCGTTGGGAGAGTTTTTCTGATACCATAGACTGCCCTGTCTGTGCTATCAGTGAGGCTCCCTCACTAGCACTGAAATCACTGAAAGCTGTGCTAAGTGGTATGATGTGAAGATGTCACAGAGAGTATAGGGCAGCGAGCCAATAACTGGCTGAGCAGCTGGTGCGGTGGTAAGTAGAGCTGTGAGTGGCAGGCAAGGCAGCCGGTGCCAGAGCAAATGTCTGGACAGTGGAGCAATCAAGATTCACTGACCACCACCACCACCACCACCGCCACCAGGGTGAGAGGTGAACTCTGCAGATGCACCTCTACATTCTGGGTCTTCACTGTGAGTGCTGCAGAGGGAGAAGGGGTGGGCACGTTAAAGGACATTTTGGTTGCTTGAATTAAGAACCTGAGACAAAAGGTCACTGCCCAATGTATTCCAGGGTGATTGTTTTGCTCATGGAATTATGTTTATTAATCCAGCTTGCAGCATTTTTCCAAATGCATGCTGTGCGATTTCCCTCCTTTCATTCAAAGGTTCTGTTCTACACTCACACTCCGTGCTTGTGAGAGGGGAAGTATTGCCTCTAGAGGCACCCAGGGGTGATGTGTAATTTTCTCAGGTTACTGGGTGGGGCTGGAGCCGGTTCTGTTGTATTGTTGAAAAGGAACCCCTAGATCAGTGGTTCCCAAACTGGGCTTCATGAACCCCTGGGGGTTTGCGAAATGGAACAGGGGGTTCTCGAGGAATAATTCCCTAATGGCAGACAGAGCTGTCCCTAGGGACTCTAGGCAGCACGGGTCAGCAGCCCAGATCTCCTGGACTTCCAAGAGCTAAGGAGATCAAAGCAAGCATCTCTATCACACTGCGGGGATTTAAACTTCAAGATTCCTTATAAGAAATAGAAAGCGAGGTGGATATTTTTGGCTGTTTTTAAAATTAAATAGGCAGCTAGGATTGTTTTTAAACTTATTATGAAGAACAAGTTTAAGTTTTATTGTAATGCGCATTGTTTGCCTGGACTGCTGAAGACCTGAATGCTTGTGTAGGAGGAACTCTTTGAGTTGGCTTCTTAAATACCTTCCTGCTCTTTCACATATGATGCTCCTTGATGAAACCTAGGAGCCTTGTCTTATAACAGGCTTATTCAAAGTGACACAAGCTACGAAAGTGAGAGCTTGGAAGTGTGCTGCCGTTTACATTATGTAATAAAAATACTGTCCCGATAAGCGATGATTAATAATAAATAGTATTTAATAAGCATGTCATAAAAACAAATTTTATGTTTCCAAGATCACTGCTTTTATAATTTATAGTGAGGTCAAGGAGAATATCCCTGGAAATACTCATTTTTAGGAGGGGGTTCACAGGACTTGACATTTTAGTGAAAAGGGTTCACGGGTTGTTAAAGTTTGGGAACCACTGCCCTAGATATTGAACCCAGGCCTGGTTGCTGCCAGCTCCCCGTAGCAGAAGGGTTATATTAATACACAGTGAGGGCATCCACAGTCACACACAGACTTGGAACAATAAGTGGAAACTAAACCCCCTTGAGTTATTTCAGTGGCAATGTGTGTGCAGAGGAGCCTTGGCTTGGCTGTGTCTTGCTGAACATCTAACCACCCGCCTGGGACCAGCCGGGCTACAGGGGCTCCCTGGGTTAAGGTCAGAGGCAGCTGGTGTGTGCTAGTGACAAGGCAGGAAAATGGCAACAATTCATTAATCTGGAGCAAACCTGGAGCTGAAGGGTGATTTCATGGTAAATCCTCTAAGATTTATGTCATCGCTGTTACTGCCCAAAAGGGTCCGAGGTACTTTGCAAGAACGAGACCGACTCCACACTGAGAGTAATTGGCTTTAATGAAGGTAAAGTGACACATTTGCAACGGGGACCCCAAGCGTTGCTGTCACTGAGACGGGGACCCAGCGCCCTGTAGCTCGGCCTGGGGTGAAGTCCTAAAACAAACACAAAGCATGCTCATTTTATACAAACAGCAGCATATTAGCTTATACATAATGCAATAAAAACTCTCCACCCTCTGGGGCTGCCCCCCTGGCCAACAGCCAGGGGCTTGCCACGCAGCAGTCCCAGCCGGTTGAGGCAGGTTAAAGCTAGCATGCTGTGTCCTACAATAACCGGAGGCTGAGAAAGCGGAATTGCCTGAGCTAAGCCATAACAAAATCTTCCAAGGTTCCCTAGACTGCTACAATCGCAATCTGAAGGTCACAGCTGAGCCCCTTCAGAACACAAGCTAAGAGCTAGAAAGAAGAGTTTAGGTTTTAATTTTGTAAAACTCCAAACACAAAAGGGAAAGTAACAATCCAACCCATTCCCCATCCCAATCCCCCACCCTGTTCCAGCTGCCCCAGTCTCTTCCTGTCATTTTGTCTCCTTGGGCCAATACCGAGTTCATTATCACTGTGCTGACTGGGTCTGCTGGGGGGAAATACAAGCCAGGGATCCACGTTTGGGCTTTGTCTGACTCTGGGCAGAGGAGTGTCAGGCTGGAGAGAAGGGACAATGGGGACTGCTCGGCACACAAAGCTGGACATGCTCACATCCACAGTTAGCAGCAATTGCTCCTCTGCACGGGCTCTTTGCTGCTGGAGCTCCCCGCAAATGTTTCCCACCAACGCATTTGCCTCCACAGGTCTAGATTCTGACTGTGGTTGTCCCATTGCTCCTTTGACCTGAGCAGTTAGCCAGTGTTTGGGGCCTGGCTAGGTGCTTCCATTGGCTAGACTAGACTGAACCCACCACCCAGCCTAGTCCATCCCGGAGCCCAGGACTGAGGGCAAATGTCCCCACACCCCCAGGCCACCTGTTTCCACTCCTGGTCTCTCCCAGCGCTGCCAGTGATTCTGTATGGCTGCATCAGGTGGGATTTCAACCGGACCCCCGACCCGGTAAATTCACCCCTGTTTTGCAACCGCTCTGCCCCAAGAGCACCTTCCTTCCCTGCCCTAGAGCTCTTGGATGGATAGAAAGCTGAGCTGGGCATTTGATTGATCTGGAATATTATCATGCCCCCACCTTAAAAAAAACTTAATATCCACACAGCTTTGGGGGGGAATAGCCCCCCCCCTCCAAGCCGGTCTAATTTATTGTTGTAGGGCAAACAAAGGAGCCATAGTTTAATGGAAATATTCAGCCCCTACAGCGGCCTTACAGCAGGGAAAACAGAGTTGATGGGAAGGGAACTGGTTTGGATAGGAGCCCCAGTCCCCTTCCTTTGCAAAATAATTTGGAGAGGGGAATCAGATCACTTCGTGCCTCAATTTCCCCTCTTGTGTGTGTGTGTGTGGGGGGAGATATGTCTCAGCCTGCCCTGTTGCAGACCTTTCGCATTCTCCCCTCTTGATGTATTTGATTTCCTCCTCCAAACCTCCCTCTCTCTCTCACCTGGAGTTCACAGCACTAAGTACCAGCTCGGGGCTTTTCTCCTGGGTTACATTACATGATCCCAACTTTAGTTTTGAAACAGACACAGGCAGGCACAGACTCACCCTCAAACAGCAACACTACCGAAAACCACACCACCAATCCAATATTACAAACCTACGGGGAATCACAGGGTCAAACACTCACTGCTGGAAGCCCCAGCAGCTGCTCAGGTGAGTGAGGTCCACTGCAGAGATTCCTGTCTCCCACCGGACCAGAAGCTCCCTCGGCGTCTCCTCCAGGTGAGTGCTGGGGGGAGGGGAGGGGAAGGAAGGCTGCAAAGCACAAATGCCTTCTCCCTCCTCCCCCCTTTCCCCTCCTGACCTGCAACACCCACGCAGCTGCCTCTGCCTCAGCCCTCTGCCGGCCGGCGTCTCTCATTGCCTAGCAGCAACAGCTGCTGCTTCCGGGAGAGACGCTGCCGGCGCGGGGCCCTCTCAGGCGCGGGGCTCAATTTGGAGGAATCGGGCAAATGGGCCTAAAGCCGGCCCTGCTCCACACAGATAACAAGGAACAGGCTGACCCATCCCAAAGACAGGGCCAAAAGGGTAATATGATGGATAGAGTTGTTTTGTTCAAACCAACATGTACAAGATGAGAGGCGGCACCTTACTACATAGAGGGGTTGTACCTTGCTACATAGAAGGGTTGCACCTCAATACGTCAGGAGTGATGTGTAACTTGTTTGTACCTGTGTATAAGAATGCATCCCTGGGGCAGTTTCTTTGTCCAGCCGAGGGGGCAGTGGAAAGTCTCGCCACTGACTTAGCTGGGTCCATTACCAGGGAGCACAGAAGTACTGGTTTCAGAGTAGCAGCCCTGTTAGTCTGTATCCGCAAAAAGAACAGGAGTACTGTGGCACCTTAGAGACTAACGAATTTATTTCAGCAGGAGCTTTCGTGAGCTACAGCTCACTTCTTCGGATGCATAGAATGGAACACAGAGAGAGGAGATATTTATACATACAGAGAACATGAAAAGGTGGAAGTATGCATACCAACAGGAAGAGTCTAATCAATTGAGATGAGCTATCATCAGCAGGAGAAAAAAAAACACTTTTGAAGTGATAATTAAGGTGACCCATAGAAGGTGTGAGGAGAACTTAACGTAGGGAAATCGATTCAATTAGTGTAATGACCCAACCATTCCCAGTATCTGTTTAGGCCTGAGTTCATTGTGTCTAATTTGCATATTAATTCAAGTTCAGCAGTCTCTCGCTCATCTCAGTTGATTAGACTCTTCCTGTTGGTATGCATACTTCCACCTTTTCATGTTCTCTGTATGTATAAATATCTCCTGTCTGTGTGTTCCATTCTATGCATCCGAAGAAGCGAGCTGTAGCTCACGAAAGCTCCTGCTGAAATAAATTTGTTAGTCTCTAAGGTGCCACAGTACTCCTGTTCTTTTTTCATAAGTACTGGCTAGCTGCATCTTAGCAGCACCTTGGACTTCGTTTGCCAGGGAGCTGGAGACTGTGTTTCTCTTCGACAATAAACCTGGCCGACGTGCTTTCGTACCTTACTAGAGTCTGTGATCATTGGGGGTTCTCTCGGGGTCTGCTGGGTCAGCTATCTGCGCAGAGCCGGGGCAGCACACGGTGGGAACACACACATGCAGCCGATTGATATCAACATTGAACAGAGCAGAGCACCACACCGGTAGCATCTGACAACACCACGCAGCAGCCTCCAGGTCACAGGGACTGCATGATAGAAAGTCCACAGGGAGAGGTCACAGAGACAAGGGTGTGTGTGAGGCTAGAGAGGCTGATTTCCGGGCTCCCAGAGAGCTATTCCCCCGCCCACCGCCTGCGTGTCTCAGGGACACAGTCTGAGCCGGGATCCTGGCCCCACCCAGAGCCAGGATTCTCTCCCCAGGGACGGAGCCCGGCGGGAAAGTGAAGATCGGGGCCTGGTCACCAGCATCCATAAATGTCACCTGCCCCCGGTCACAGTCCAGACAAACCCGGATCCTGCTGGGGGCCCAGCTCAGGGGCAGGGGGGTCACAGGGGAGGTGAGAGCCCAGAACTGACCCTCCCACTGCTCCACAGTCCAGATCCCCCGTCAGGGCTACGGCTGATCCCTCCCTTCCTCCCCACAGACTCTCTGGCCACCCCCACAGCCCACAGAGGCTAGGGACACTTCAGAGCATGGTTTTGCCTGATATTTGGTGTTTGTTAAAGCCCCAGCTCCTGGAAGCATGTGACGAGGTGAGATGCTTGGCTTTTGTTTCCTAAACAAAGGAAGTTTCTAGCTTTCTTGATGGCAGAGAAAAATGTAACAATGTGATCCGAATACAACCTAAAGGTCTGAGAAGCCAGACAGCAAATAGAAAGAACCCAGCATTTATTATTAACTATTATTTTTAAGTCTCATGGTTTTTAAGGCAATCTCATCATATCACAGGTCCTGCCTCATGATTTTTAAACGTTTGGAATTGGCAATACTGCGAGAATTCAGGCCTTAACTCTATTCACTACCCATGGAAAGTCCCCTAATTTAATGCCATCATTTATCTAAACCAGCAGAATCAACAGAAAGGGAAACAGAGAGGGCAAGGTGTGGGAATGCACATGGAGGCAGGCTGTGGGCCCAAGCAGCAAATGAGCACAGGCCCCCTGGAGTAAGGGTGAAGTAAAGAGAGAAATTAGAATGTTGATTTTTATATTTAGGTCCTTAGAGCCTTTGCTGGAAACAAGAGGCCTGACAACAAACTGATCGCTGCCAACGCACTATTGCCAGCACCGCGTAATCAAAAATCTTGAGGTTGGCTGAAGGGTTTTCTTCTAAAAAATTACATTCTGGAGTTTTTGTTTGTTTCGAAGCATTCATGATTCACTCCGGTCACGTTCTCAACCCTTTCTACTCAGCCATGAGAGCAAGACACTGACCTTTGTTAAAGCGAGAGCTGAGATTGTCACATAATCACAGGATTCCAGGAGCTGGGGTGTTAAGAGAAACACCAGCTAGTGAAAGGGTCAGTGTGAAATCAGGCAAGTTTGTGACAACACCAATGTGATGTTTTTGTGAGTTGATGTGGAGAGGAAACAGCTGCACTTCTAGCAATTGCAGGTCCGTATCTGGCCCCCATCCCTGCACTGTCTGAGCACCTCACAAATGCCAATGTGCTTAGCCTCACCATACTGCTGTGCAGAGACAACCTGCCTGCAGTGTTAGGGGGAGGGGGCAGAGTGAGGGCAGCACCTTTACCTGATGTTACTGAACATGTTCAGTCTCTGTGAACATGGTCACTACAAGACAGGCAGCAAATATGGGGGACACATGAACTCATGTGCCCTCTTTCCCCGTCTCCCACACCCATATGATGCCTCTGCTGCTGTGAGAAGGGGAAGGGCTGTTTCCCCCTTTTTAGAAGAGGGGAAATTCAGGCCCAGACAGAATCAGTGAATTCACACAGAGCAGAGAACAGAACCTGGGTAACTTAGCGCATTCGCTACTGGGCAAACCTTTCCCTCTGCAGCCGGATCCTGGGAGAAGAGGATAAGGAGCTGGATGGACACGCTCAGACACAGTTTGTCTGATAATCATCTCACTGACCCTCCCCACAGTCCCTAGGCCAGTCTGTGCAGAGTCAGGTGATAATGGGGATGTCACCAGTCCTTGATGTGGCCTTTGTCCTTGGCCCAATACTGACCCCATAATCACTGGGTGGGAACTCCTTTCTCTTCATGATTAATAATGCCTGAATCTGTAATTTTCACTCCATACATCTGAGGAAGTGGTTTTTTTACCCACGAAAGCTTATGACCAAATGCATCAAACTCAGGGTTGTGAGTTCAATCCTTGAGGGGGCCATTTAGAGATTTGGGGATTTAGCAGGGAATTGGTCCTGCTTTGAGCGGGGGGTTGGACTAGATGACCTCCTGAGGTCCCTTCCAACCGTGTGATTCTATGAAATTTGTTAGTCCTTAAGGTGCCACTGGTCTCCTCATTGTTTTTGTGGCTACAGACTAACACAGCTACCCCCTATTACTGTCTGGGCTGGTTCTGCTGGGTGGAAATACGAGCCAGGGATCCTCGTTTGGGTTTTGTCTGACTGTGGGCAGAGGAGTGTCAGGCCAGAGAGAAGGGACAATGGGGACTGCTTGGCACACAAAGTTAGACATGCTGAAGTCCACAATTAGCAGCAATTGCTCCTCTGCACAGGCTCTTTGCTGCTGGAGCTCCCCACAGCTGTTTCCCACCAATAGATTTCCCTCCACAGGTCTAGATTCTGACTCAGGTTGTACCATTGCTCCTTTGACCTCAGCAGTTAGCCAATGTTTGGGGCCTTACTAGGTACTTCCATTGGCAGGAGAAATGGATTATAGGAGTCAGGTATTTCTGTGATGCAATCTGTATTAGTTACAAACGATGTCCACACATTCCTGTGCCCTGAACACGGTTCAAACAAACAGCAGCTGGCAATTTTCTTACTTAGGACTCCATGTCTGCCTTTCCAGGGAACCCTGGGCCTGAAGCAAACTCTGTTACTCAGTTTCCTGTTAGGATCACACTCAGGACTGATTCTCTTGGCTTTCTGCCTCACGCCCACCAAGCTGCCAGCCAGTCCCTCAGCCCCTGTGTTTCCAGGCAGCTCCAGGGAAACCCCTCTTAGGCCTGCTCAACACTTAACACTTACATCAACCTGGCAACATTATTCAGGGCTGGGAAACTTTGTCTGCTCTGAGTGCCACAGCTAGATCGACCTAACCCCCGGTGCAGACAATGGAATTCTGCCAGTGACCTGGCTACGGCCTAACAGAAAGGGGGATTAACTAGAGCAATAGAAAAACCACTTCTGTCAATGAAGGAAGCATCTACATTAGGGCACTTCAGGGACACAGCTGTAACGTTGTAGCTCTGCCACTCTAGCCACTGGCCCACCCCTAAACCTTAGGTTAATCTAGCTACATTGCTGTCAAGGTTCCCCCCCCACTCTGAACTTTAGGGTACAGATGTGGGGACCTGCATGGACCCTTCTACGCTTAACTATCAGCTTAGATCTGGTTTTGCAGCCACCATCCAGTTTCCTCAGTCAGGAACACCCCCCTTCCTCCTAAAACCTTCCCCTCCCTTGAGAGACTTTTTCACCAAGTTCCTGGTGAACACCGATCCAACTGTCAGGGACTCGAACCCCGACAGCGAAGTTCGTTGTCTGACCGCAGAGAGACAGGCAACACCAGCAAGGTCCGATCAAAAGCTCTTTATTGACAAGTGCACGCGTCAATAGAGAGCAACTCGTCTCCAGAGAGAACCAGCCCCCCTTTACAGCTTAGTATTAGCCTATATAGACAGTTTTATTACGTCATAGATCATTCACTTGAGCAACCCACCCCCTTTGTCTAACAACTAGAAATTAGACACCTTTTAATATATACGCATGCCTAGTCTCTACAGCATTAAATTGTTAATATTTTAACAAGCGCCAAAAGTTAGGAATGTAAGGGAGTTAAACACACCGAACACTAAACCAGGGAGTTAGAGTCAGAACTGTGAGATGCTTGTGTTTCTTATCAGTTCTTCAAACACTGTTTCTAACACAACACAGCTGGTACCAGCCCCCTCACTTATCTCACTCTTTCCCAGGGCTTTATGAGACAAAGCTGCTTCTCAGTATTTTTCCACTCTGGGATTACCCAGAAACCTCTGTTAGCCTGACTTCAGTCAGGTTGGCATAACTGGTTTTGTGCTACATCTTTATTCAGGCCTAACACAACCCCTTGGATCTTAACACAAGGAGAATTTAACCATCCCCTCTCCTTTCCCCCACCACTTCATGGTGAGTCCAGATTCAATCCCCTTGGATCTTAAAACAAGGAAAAATCAATCAGGTTCTTAAAAAGAAAGCTTTTAATTAAAGAAAGAAAGGTAAAAATAATCTCTGTAAAATCAAGATGGAAAACACTTTACAGGGTAATCAGATTCATACAACCCAGAGGAACCCCTTCTAGCCTTAGATTCAAAGTTACAGCAAACAGAGGTAAAATCGTCTCAGCAAAAAGGAACATGCCTTGTCTGGCTGTTACTTACAAGTTTAAAACATGAGAGACTGGTTCAGAAAGATTTGGAGAGCCTGAATTGATGTCTGGTCCCTCTAAGTCCCAAGAGTGAACAACCCCCAAAACAAAGAGCACAAACAAAAGACTTCCCCCCACCAAGATTTGAAAGTATCTTGTCCCCTTATTGGTCCTTTGGGTCAGGTGTCAGCCAGGTTTCCTAGCTTCTTAACGCTTTAAAGGTAAAAAAGGATTTTGGTGTCTCTGGCAATGAGGGATTTTATAGTACTGTACACTGGAGGGCTGTTCCCTTCCCTTTATAGTTATGACAACTGCTCAGAGCTGTGAAAACTTACACACCCTGTGTGATGTAGTTAGGTCAATCTAACACCTGATGTAGATGCAGACTGCTCAAGGGAAAATTTTTTGTTGCTCTAACTACTGCCTCTCCTGGAGGTGGATTTATTGCATTGATGGTAAAACCTCTTTTCTCCTCCTGCACCCCCAGAAGTTCTTCACCCCTTCCCCTCCCATATCTGGTGCTGCAGGGAGAGAGGGGGAGGAGCTTCCAGGGGTCACAGAGCTAAGAGGCCAGAGGTTGGGTAGACAGGAGTCCTCCAGGGCATAGGGGCTAGGATTACTTGGCTAGAGAAACCCATTTTTCCATTCTCAGTGGGCTCTTCCCCACGATGTCTCAGTGGCACTGTCTGACCCAGGATCCCCAGAGTCCTCCTGGATCATAGAGGACAGGAGCAAACAGGCTGCACAGTCCCTGGGTCAGTGATGGGATTGGCTTCTCTACCACACAGGAGCCTCCAGGATCATAGAGACGGGATGATAGAAAGGCCACAGGGAGAGGTCATAGAGACAAGGGTGTGTGAGGCTAGAGAGACTGATCTCAGGGCTTCCAGTGAGCTATTCCCCAGCCCCTCCCCTGCGTGTCTCAGGGACACAGGCTGAGCCGGGATCCCCCCACCCAGAGCCAGGGTCGGATTCTCTCCCCAGGGATGGAGCCCGGCGGGAATGTGAAGATCGGGGCCTCGTCACCAGCATCGATAAATGTCACCTGCCCCCGGTCACAGTCCAGACAAACCCGGATCCTGCTGGGGAACCGGCTCAGGGGCAGGGGGGTCACAGGGAAGGTGAGAGCCCGGAACTGACCCAGCCACTGCACAGCCCAGATCCCCCCCTTAGGGCTAAGGCTGAACCCTTCCTTCCTCCTCACAGACTCTCTGGCCACCCCCACAGCCCAGAATAGCCCACCCCCCACCTCCACCTCCCAGCAATGTCTCCCCGAGGTGAATCCCTCACAGCCCAGCACACAACCACAAGTATCAAATCTCTCAGGGTTCTTGGGCAGTCGCTGCCGTCTGTCTCCCCATCTCACACTTTTCCGATCCTCAGACAGGACGAGGTTGGGATGAGCCGTGTCTGGATCCAGAGTCACATTCGCTGGGGAGAGAGAATCAGAGCGTTATGGGCAGAGCTTGGCCCTGGGGGAAGCTGGGACCATTTCTCAAACTCCCCAGCATCCCCATCCTGGCTGGGTCAGTCCTGGATCCCAGGGAGCTGCCTCTGTCCTGGGCACCTGAGACTGAGCAGGGAGGTTACTGCAGCTCCTCAGAGTAGTGATCAATCTATCGGGGATCAATTTATAGAATCTAGTCTAGACGAGAAGAATTGATCCCCGAGCTCTCTCCCCGTCAACTCCGGTTCTCCCCCGCCGCGAGCGGAAGCGGAGTCGATGGGGGAGGGGCAGTATCTTAGCTCAACCTCCCCCACCCCTTAGCATAGACCCGGGCCTAGTGTGTTTCTCATTTGCTTCCAGAAGCTTCAGCTCCCTGCTCCCTCTGCTGGGGCTGCTCCATTCCCAGGGGCACAGACACATCCAGGAAGGGATCAGAAGCTTTTATTGAGCAGGGAGCAGAGGAGGCCGGTACCAGCTTTATACCCCAGAGAGAAACTCCCTCCCCTAAGGCAGCCTCCACTCCCAGGCCAGGGAACAGAGAGGAAGGTGCAGCATTGGGGAAGATCTGCTTAAAACCATAGAGTAGGAGGTGGCACTGTTGATCTGTTTCCTTATTAAAACCTGCCCAGGATGGGTTTCTGGGGGGGCCTAAGAGCAGCCCCCAGCCCAGGTCCCTGCTCACTGGAATGTGATGTTGGCTTGGGATCTCCCCAGGAGTTCCGGACCCTTGGTAGAAGTTGGGGGTGGGGCACGAGGTCCCACCACTGGCGGCCCCGCACACTCCGTGGCCCTGCCCCATTACTCCTCTTCCCACCAAGTCCCTGACCCCTGGGAGCATTGCCTGCTGGGGAGAGCTCATGACCCTCCACCTGTCCTGGGTGGGTCTCTGGGGGCCTGAGAGCAGTCCCAGTCCCATGTACACGCTCCCCGGGGTGCTCCATCCAGAGCAGGTGGAGGGTGCAGGGCTCAACAGGGCCGCTCGGGCTCCCTGGGTGGGAGCCCAGCTCTGGTTACTGGCCTGGCCAGGGGCAGGGTCTCGGGGGAAGAGGAGC
Source organism: Mauremys mutica (assembly GCF_020497125.1). Lineage (NCBI taxonomy): Eukaryota > Metazoa > Chordata > Testudines > Geoemydidae > Mauremys > Mauremys mutica. The sequence continues at coordinate 31,866,758 of NC_059083.1, forward strand.
AGGGGTTGGACTGCTGAGAGGGGCCAGTGCAGGGAAGAGGCTCCAATCTCACCCTGTCTGTGTGCTCCGAGTGGTTCCCCTCTTTTTCTCTCCAGTGCAGACGGCAGAGTGTCTGGAGGGGGAAAGGATAAGAGAGGTCAGATTTCAGGCTTCATCTTTATAACAGTATCATCACTCTGATCTCCTAGAACTGTGTTTTCATCATGACACAGAAAGAGACGGAGACACACTCAGGTATTTAATGTGAAAAGGTCTGAAACCTCTTTCCTCTCTCATTCAGGCATCTCCCAGCAATGGGCCCAACATCCTTGTGAACTCCCAACTTGTCAAAAGACATGAAATTGTAGAAAAGATCCTTGGGTCCTGATTCTGTCATCCCAGATCTGCTTAGGTTTCATCAGGGGAAGTTTGAGTCGTAAGACTGACGTCCCAGTTATGCTGGTACACCCTCAAGGTGATATTGGACACTGGACTATGAACTATTTCTGAAGAACTCTTTACAGCTAGAAAGCTCGCCATCTCCGCTATGAATCTGAACCTCGATGAATCAAACGCATGTCTGTATGTACACTGATCTTTTAACCATACTCTCTCTCTTTTGTTTTTTAATAAAGTGTAGTTTCGTTAACAAGAAATGGCTGTAGCGTGTATTTGTGTAAGATCTGAAACATTTGTTAACCTGGGGAGTAATGTGTCCGACCCTTTGGGATTGGTAGAACCTTTTCTGTTATATGATGAAGTAAGATTTTCAGAAATCGTTGTATTTGACATAAGGGAAATGTTTCCTTAAGTGACCTTGTTATTAAGTGGTGTGTTCATTAAGTTCCCCTGTGGGACAAAGAGATGTTTCGACCACACAATGTGGTCAAAGACACCAGACACCCACAATGTGCTGCCCAGGAGCAGTTAGCAAAGTCCAAAAAATCCCATGTGGAGAAAAGGGTCAAAGTGACCCGTGCACATCAGTGTGTAATGACTGGTAATGAACGAATCAGAAACAAGAATAACTTGAAAATATCTTGGACAGCAAAAGCCCTGCCAGTTAGAAGATACTTACAATGCATAACACACATGCGTGTGTAGTGTATGAGTTATACAAGATACTTCCTATTCATAAAATTCAAAGGTGATTGGAAAAGAACTAATAAATATAGCCACCATCCTAGCCACCATGGATGTAGAGGCTCTCTACACAAACATCCCACACACAGATGGAATACAAGCTGCCAGGAAAAGTATCCCTGATGATGCCACAGCACAACTGGTGGCTGAGCTCTGTGCCTTTATCCTCACACACAACTATTTCAAATGTGATGACAATATATATCTCCAGATCAGTGGCACCGCTATGGGCACCTGCATGGCCCCACAACATGCCAATATTTTTATGGCCGACCTGGAACAACGCTTCCTCAGCTCTCGTCCACTCACGCCCCTTCTCTACCTACGCTACATTGATGACATCATCATCATCTGGACCCATGGGAAGGAGACTCTGGAAAAATTCCACCACGATTTCAACAGCTTCCACCCCACCATCAACCTCAGTCTGGACCAGTCTACACGGGAGTTCCACTTCCTAGACACCACGGTACAACTAAGTGATGGTCACATTAACACCACTCTATACCGAAAACCTACCGACCGTTATGCCTACCTTCATGCCTCCAGCTTCCATCCCGGGCACATCACACGATTCATTGTCTACAGCCAAGCACTGAGGTACAACCGCATCTGCTCTAACCCCTCAGACAGAGACCAACACCTACAAAATCTCCACCAACCATTCTCAAAACTACAATAGCCGCACGAGGAAATAAGGAAACAGATCAACAGAGCCAGACATGTACCCAGAAGCCTCCTACTGCAAGACAAACCCAAGAAAGAAACCAACAGGACTCCACTGGCCATCACATACAGTCCCCAGCTAAAACCCCTCCAACGCATCATCAGGGATCTACAACCCATCCTGGACAATGATCCCACACTTTCACAGGCCTTGGGTGGCCGGCCAGTCCTCGCCCACAGACAACCTGCCAACCTGAAGCATATTCTCACCAGTAACTGCACACCGCACCATAGTAACTCTAGCTCGGGAACCAATCCATGCAACAAACCTCGATGCCAACTCTGCCCACATATCTACACCAGCGACACCATCACAGGACCTAACCAGATCTGCCACACCATCACCGGTCCATTCACCTGCCCATCAACCAATGTAATATACGCCATCATATGCCAGCAATGCCCCTCTGCTATGTACATTGGACAAACTGGACAGTCCCTAAGGAAAAGGATAAATGGACACAAATCAGATATTAGGAATGGCAATATACAAAAACCTGTAGGAGAACACTTCAACCGCCCTGGGCACACGATAGCAGACCTTAAGGTGGCCATTCTGCAGCAAAAAAACTTCAGAACCAGACTCCAAAGAGAAACTGCTGAGCTCCAGTTCATCTGCAAATTTGACACCATCAGCTCAGGATTAAACAAAGACTGTGAATGGCTTGCCAACTACAGAACCAGTTTCTCCTCCCTTGGTTTTCACACCTCAACTGCTAGAACAGGGCCTCATCCTCCCTGATTGAACTAACCTCGTTATCTCTAGCTTGCTTGCATATATATACCTGCCTCTGGAAATTTCCACTACATGCATCCGACGAAGTGGGTATTCACCCACGAAAGCTCACGCTCCAAAACGTCTGTTAGTCTATAAGGTGCCACAGGATTCTTTGCTGCTTTTACAAATCCAGACTAACACGGCTACCCCTCTGATAATAAATATATAATCTGGATGTGTAAAATACGTCAGACATTGTAAGGAGCATCATAGGAGAAATGCATCATGACCTGCCTGTGCCCCAGGAGAAGGTAAGTGGGCAGTATTTCTTTCAGTATGTCTGTCATTTCTTACTTTAACAGTAACTGTAATGGCAAGACATGCTTTTGGAACAAATAACGGGTTGAATTAATTAGTCTGAGTGTCTTGGACCCTAAGTGTGTGGCATTCTCATCCAACAATTAAATAGAAGCATAATCTAACTATTAACCAATTGACCAGAGCCATTCTCTTTCCACAGTCTCAGACACTTATCCCAGTTTCCCCTCCTAGATCCCTTCTAGGTACCTTTGAACTTCCTCAGAGCCTCCAGTAGAGCAATAGTTTTCTGGGAGAAACCACTGACTCGCTCTTCCAGTTCAGGAGAAATCTTCTCTGGCTGCTGCAACTTCCTCTTCTCACACCTGGGGAGAAACAATGTCATGTGATTACAATTCATTGTGACACTCATTATAAGTGGTTGCCAGGGAGTCGCTGCTCTAATGGGCCTGGAGTTAGAATTCCTCTGCTTTTCCCAGCTACAGAAATCTGTCCCCTAGGAACTAGACTGAGGCACCAACTCCCACATCCCCAGCTCATTCCACGCAGGTCTCCAAACAGTCTTCAGGTGGGAAAGACTCTTGACCACTGCTGGCCTGGGCTGAATGGTAACCAGGGCCCCAGCAGTGACAGGACCATATTCCATCTCCACTATCCTGAGGAGGCCAGTCCCCCAGGGAGGTGACATCTCTGGGAAATACTTGGGGTCAGTCCTTCCCACTGAATGGAGAATCCCAGAGTTTTCTGTGCAAGGGTGAGAACCTCCGGATGAAGTTGATCAGAGAGATTTGTATCTAGAATGTGACCTTTCCCGCACATTTTTCTGTACAGCCCTGGGGAGATGCAGTGCTAACATCACCATTAAGCCCTTTCCCAGTATTGTGAAGTGCGAGGGGGAGTGAGAGGGAGCTACGTACCTGCTCAAGGTGCTTCTAACATCCTAGAGGGAAGGGAGAGAGAGAGAGGAAAGACTGTCAGTTCCATTTGATTCCCATAGGGGATCCCAGGGAAGGGATTTTGCAAATATGGGGAAGAGAGGCCCTGCCCTGATCCCAGGGCCATGGATTCCCTGAGCTAACGGGGCTTTTCCATCTCTAAGATCTCTGTCTGTAACTCTGCAAAGAACAATAGTCACTCACATGTCAGCAATGCACACGCCGAGTTACACTCAGATCTCAGACCGCTGGCTCCAGTGCTTATGATTCAGGAGCCCTCCCTTCCCTGTGTGGGGATCTGGGATGTTTCTAACCACAGGTGCTGGCTTCTAATTTGTCCCTGGAGGTGCTCAACCCCAGGCCCTGCCCCGACTCCACCCCTTCCCCAATGCCACACCCCCACTCTCCCTCTTACCACTGAGGCAGGTGGGAAGTGCTGGGAGGGAGGGGGAGGAGTTGATCGGTGGGCATGAGGCGCTAGGGGTAGAGTGGGGGAGCTGGCTGCCAATGGGTGCTAAGCACCTACTAATTTTTTTCCCTGGGTGCTCTGGCCTTTAAGCACCCATGGAATTGGTGCCTCTGTTTCTCCCTGTCTCACCTGCAGGAATTCACTCGCTGGCTTCTGACACTTCCCCTCCAGCTCACTGATCAGCTCACTGAGATGGGAAATCTGCTTGGAGAGTTTACTGACATTTTCATTTTGGATCCTCACAATCTCCTCATCCAGCTTCCCCAGCTGGGCCAGCAGGAGTCGCTCTTGTTCCTTCAGGAACTGCCACAGTTGCTGAAATTCAGACACAATCTTCTGCCTCTTGGTTTGTGTTTGTTTCTGTATGAAAATAGGGGAAGGGCTGGTCAGGGACATGGATGTAGCCTGGGGTCCTTTCACGGAGAGCTGAGTGTGCAGGAAGGAGAACTTTGTTGAAAATCCTAAGATTTCTGACATTTGACTTTACCCTAGGGAGAGGATTCTCTCACAGCTTCCCCTTCAGCCCCTGTATCTCTGAAAGGGAGGTTTCCATGTCTGTCATGTTAGTATATTATGTCATTCATGGTCTCTGGGAATTCAGACCCAGAGCAGCAGGACGCAGGACTCAGCACTACACTGACAGAGACACCAGGGGAGAAAAAAGAAACAAACATGTTAATGCACGAAATGACCAGACACAGTGGACAGCACTTCACAGGTGACATTCAGTTCACTTGGGGAGTATTTCTGGGCAAGTCACAAGAGCTAGACATTAACTGACCAGCTGAAATGGAAGCTTAGGGCTTGTCTATGCACAAATCTAACTCAGTAATCCATGGTCATGGAGAAACACGCACAAGCCCACATTCACCAAGGCCACACAGGAATCTGCCTCCAAACAGACCTCCCACTGCCAGTCCCTGCTGGTTCATAACAACAGGCACCTACCAGATACTCCTGGCTTTTCCCCTCTCCGGTCACTTTCAATCCCAGCAGCTTTTCTCGCTCTGCCCTCAGAGTCTTCAATTGGGTCTGGATTTTTTCCTGAAGAAACAGAAAGGATTTGGGAACTTGAATTTGAATGGTTGAGAGGGGTGTGGAGCTTTTCGTTTTTTCATCCAAGATGACTGTTGGTCCTAATCACTTTGTGTCATTATCAGACTCATTACCAATTCAGATTCAGTCTTTTTAGTAATTAGACAGAGATCTCAATTATAACCACGCATTATTGGTATTTGTGAATTGATGAGTGGTACAGAGCATAGCAGGACATTGGAGTCACATGGAGATGAATCAATAAATCTGTTCTTGAGGTTTAATGAACAAAGTGATACAAATCCCAGAAGCCACCAGGTTTTCAATATGGGCTGGGATTTCAGCCCTGAAGCCCTGGGGACTTCACTGGTTGGGCTGAGCTGGTCTAGGCACCGGGGCAAACCCCATGAGACGTCGGGAGGCCATTCGTCTGTTTGGAAGCTCCACAGTCCCAGTTTTGTGGAGCACTATTCGTGTCTGGTAGGCACCCAGCACTGGGTGTGGCTTCGTCCGGTGAAAAAGAGGGAAGAGGAGACCGAGGATGCAGGAGGACACCAGTGAGCGTGGGGGCAGGGGTGTGAGTGGCACTTCCATGCAGAATGATGCAGGTGGGGTCGAGCTGACAAAGGCGGGGGAGGGCCCAAGCAGGCTGATCAATTCAGGTGCGGGAGGGCCTCATGCAGGCAGGCATAGGGATGTCCTACATTCTGGCGATGCCTCAGGGCCCCTCCTAATTAGGCAGATTTGTAGAAGGAACTGTTGGGGTTTGCCCCAGTGCTGCCCTAAATCCTTTCCGTGGCAATGCCCTCTGGGTGGGTCCCCACTGTCCCATTCCCTGGTAAAGATCCCGGAAGTAGTGCATTCTGGGAGATTTCTAAAGGCTGCCTGGGGGGACTAACAGAACAGCTCTGGCTGGTCCCTGCCCACGTACACAACAGAACAGGTCAGACTGGCAGCGGTCAGCTCCAGCCTGGGGTTGGTTTTGCTACAACCCAGTGTAATCCCAGTGGTACTTGGAATGGACCTGAGCTGCGTGGAGCCCTTTTGTGTGCGGACTGAAGGTACTCGGGGTCCCACACAGCGTTTAGCCCAGTGATCTCCTCTAGTCCAGACCAGTAGCATCTGAGTTTAACCCCTCATGGAGCAACACAGGAGTTCAGGTTCCCCCTGGGAAACCTGGTATCCCTGGTGAGTCTGGGGCTTTTCTCAAGGAGTCTTTTCCTCCTACTGTCCACATGTCATCATTGCTCCGTGCTCCTGAGGGGGACAGTGTATTCTAGTGGTTAGGGCACTGGGCTTGGCCTTGGAAAAATGGGGGTTTATACCTGGCTCTGACACTGACCTACTGAGTCACCTTGGACAAATCACTTCCCCTCTTTGTGCCTCAGTTTCCCCTCCCACCTTTTGTCTCTCTTGTCCAGTTAGACCAGGGGTGGGACAACATGGGAGCGGGGAGGGGCCAGCCTCCCCAGCCAGGAGATCAGGGGACGAGCAGGATGGGCCTGTGGCTGGATGTGGCCCGCAGGCCATAGTTTGCTCACATCTGAGTTAGATTGTATATGGCTCAGGGCAGGGATTGTTCCTCACTGGGTTTTCTACAGGGCCCCCCACAATCGAGGTCAGATCTCATCTGGGGGCTGTAGGGGCTGCTGGGATGCCTATAACAATAATAAACACTGTGACACAGTCAGTAATAACAGCCACAGCTTGTAACTCCCCCTTCTCCGGTCTGAAGGCAGCACTCCCACATAGACTGGCCTGCAGCTCTTGTGAATCAAACCTCACTAGTCATTTAATGACTTCTGGTCTGCAGAGAGTTCCCTTAGTTCACTGGTGGGAACTGGGTTTGAAAAGGTTTCAGCTGCTCAGAGAAAAGTTTCCCACATCAGACAATTTTTAAATCTCTTAACAAGCACCAAAAGTTAGGAAAACAAAACAGACAGAAAACTGAACCAGGGAGTTAGAGTAAAGACGCTGGGAGGCTGGGGTTTCTTATCAGTTCTTCAAACAAACTGTTGCTAACACAGCACAGCTGGGACTATGCCAGGAATGCAGCCCCTCGCTTATCTCACTTTTTCCCAGTGCTTTGTGAGACATGCTGCATCTCAGTATTTTTCCACTCAGGGATTACCCAGAAACCACTGTTAGCCTGACTTCGGTCAGGTTGCCATAACTGGTTTTGTGCTACATCTCTATTCAGGCCTAACAACAGGGCCACACCCAGCAAGGCCTGCACTGATTTTCTCCCTATTTGTCAGTCCCAGCAGAGAGGCCAGGAACTCAGTGCTGTACTGAGACCAAGCTCCTCCCCACCAGGTGAGGGCTGGGGCCCAGTGGCCAAGGGCAGCGGGTGTGAGGGGAGATGGCACTAGGGGTCCTGCACTGCACAGGGTGTGGGACAAACAGAGAGATCTAGGGGTCCCTGGTTCAGTGCTGGGTGTGCTGGCCAAGACAGCAGCCGTCACACCTGTTCTTAGCCTGGCGGCTCCTGCTTCTGTTTCCCTGCACAGTCTCCCCAGCTCTCGGGGACTCCTGACTCTCTGCAGATGGCAATGGGTGTGAAGGGAGCTGGCGCTGGGGCTCCTGCACTGTACAGGGGATGGGCTAACCAGAGATCTCCTGTCCCCAAGGCTCTCAGGCCACTTGTCCAGCCTGGCTGCAGGAGGGGATCTGGGGACAGACAGAGGGGGCCTGGGAGAGTCTGGGGGGGCAGCCACCTAGGAACAGACACTGAAATCCAGCGGTGGTGAGAAAGGCAAAGGGGCAGGTGCTCAGGGCTGTGTCCCTTAGATATTCACCGCTCATGTCAGTGAAGATGCTGATTGGGTGGTCACTAGGGGTTGAACAATCAAAATTATAATTCAACGTACAATGGATCTTAGTAATTGGTGTCAAACAATGACTGAGAAACCTTCACCAGCTACTTCCCCAGGGATGTCGATAGCCAGAGTGTTAATAAACTTTTTTTGCAAGCAGAGACCCCAAGGCACAAGAAGATCCCACGCCCTGACCTAGTGCCTCTTGAAAGCAGAGGAAAGATTCCCACTCACATAAAAAGATTTTGGATCAATCTCTGAGTGACTTGGTCAGTCACCCTGAGTGCCAGTCACTGCACCCCAAAACTGGGTTCTCTGCACATGCAGTGCAGGGGGGTTGGGCAGGTGAAATCCACCCCCATTCTGGGGCCAGGACATAGGGCCCCAGCACAGCACAGCCCGTGCACCCTAAAGTCAGCCCCTCCCCCAGCCTGTGCAGGGATGGGGCCACAGAGAGGGGCTGGCCCTGGGAAGAAGCTGGCATGGCGGGCAGGGGCTGTTCCTCATGGGGAGGAGCTGATCAGCTGCCCTGCCCTGCCCTGCACTACCACTGCCTGTGACACTCTGCATGTGCCCAAGGCTTGCAGTGGCCTCCTGCCCCAAAACTGTGCCCATGTCAAAAAATGGGCAGAGCTCAGTGGCCTCACCACCATGGCCCCTGGTCTACCCTGCTCCAGTGCCCCTGGATCTCCTCACTGCTAAATGGGCTAGTTTTAGGGCTTTGTGTCTTGGCCACTGTCGCTTTGGTTGGTAACTTTAGCTACAATCCCAGGGAGATTTTTGCACTGGAATTTTCTCCTAATTTAAAGACAATCTTCTCCTAAAATCTCACCCTGGCTGAATGGTCCTAGGGATTTCCCCTTTTCTCTCCAGTTCAGACAGCAGAGTGTCTGGAAGAGGAAAGGAGAAGAGAGGTGAGATTTAAGGCTTTCATATTATTACAGCGTCCCCAGTCTGAACTCCCAGAACTGTGTTTTAATTATGACAGAGAAATAGACAGAGAAACACTTGGGTATTTAATATAAAAAGGTCTGAAACTGTCTATTTTGTCCCTCATTCAGGCATCTCACAGCAATGGAACCAACATCCATGGAGCCTCACAACCATCCCAGGACAAACAATCTGTAAGTGAGATTTACTTTTCCCTCATCATCCCCTCCCACCCCTCAGACTCCAGTTGGTTTGTCTCATTAACTTGCTGCCTTTTGTCATAACCAAACCCAGATCATGCAAAGACTTTGGCATACAAGTAACTTTACCCACTTGGGTTCCTTTGACACTAACGGGATGTTCAGAGTGCCCTGGAGCGCTGGCTGCAGCCCCCATGCGCCACTGGGATTCCCCTTCCAGGAGACATTGAAGCTGCTTCTCCTCCAGCACCTAGTCCAATCTGTCCTCTTGCTGCTGCAGCTCACTGCTATTGGCAGTGTGGTCACTCCAGCAGTGTCAGCATGTTTACATGCACCCCATCTGGGAATCACACCTCCCAGGTGCTGTGTAGACGTGCCCTCACCGAACTAGGATATTCGCAATGTAAATAGGGTCTGAATGAGCTCTCCCCTGACACCTAGTGATGAGCTGGGGAAGAGGACTTCAGGAGCTGCCATGTTTGCATGAACACCCCCACCCTGCCTCGGTGCTCAGCATGATGGGGCTGCTTTGCCCAAACGATCCCTTTTGGCTGGTATTGGATCACCAGTCAGTTTCTTATTGGGGGCAGAGGTACTAAAGCAGGGGTAGGCAACCTATGGCATGCGTGCCGAAGGCGGCACGCGAGCTGATTTTCAGTGGCACTCACACTGCCCGGGTCCTGGCCACCGGTCCGGGGGGTTCTGCATATTAATTTAATTTTAAATGAAGCTTCTTAGACATTTTAAAAACCTTATTTACTTTACATACAACAATAGTTTAGTTTTATATTATAGACTTATAGAAATAAACCTTCTAAAAAACGTTAAAATGTATTACTGGCACGCAAAACCTTATGTTAGAGTGAATAAATGAAGACTCGGCACAGCACTGCTGAAAGGTTGCCGAGCCCTGTACTAAAGTGTTGGTATCCTTGTGTGTGAATCAAGGGCAGCAGAACTGTGCTTGGCATACCCTCATTGAGAGGCTCACCCTCAACTCAACTGCCCTTGCTGGGCAGGAGATGTTGGTGCCAAAGACTAGTGGAGCTGTGAGAGGGGCGGGTGAGATATCTGTACTAGATGGTATAAGCCCTGGATGCTCTCCAATCCTTTCTGTGTCCACTGTGTAATCATAGAGCTGGTTAAGATTCAATGGGGAGTTTTGTAACATACCAACAGATCTGCAATCACTGATTGTCAGGTCTCATCATTAGATCTTCGTTGGGAGAGTTGCTCTGATACAGTAGACTGCCCTGTCTGTGCTACCAGTGAGGCTCCCCCACTAGCAGCTGAAATCACTGAGAGCTGTGCTAAGTGGTGTGACGTGAAGATGTCCCAGAGAGTGTAGGGTGGCGAGCCAATAACTGGCTGAGCAGCTGGTGCGCTGGTAAGTAGAGCTGTGAGTGGCTGGCAGGGCCGGCTCCAGATGCCAGCGCGCCAAGCCTGCGGAAGGTCTGCTGGTCCCGCGGCTCTGGTGGAGCATCCACAGGCATGCCTATGGGAGGTCCACCGGAGCCGCGGGACCAGTGGACCCTCCGCAGGACGTCTGCGAGAGGTCCACCGGCGCCGCGGGACCGGCGCCTGGCAGAGCACCCACCGTGGCTTGCCGCCCTGCTTGGGGCGGCGAAAATCCTAGAGCCGCACCTGGTGGCTGGCAAGGCAGCCGGTGCCAGAGGAAATGCCTGGACAGTGGAGCAAGCAAGATGCACCCCCTGGTCCCCGCCAGGGTGAGAGGTGAACTCTGGAGATGCACCTCTACATTTTGGGTCTTCACTGTGAGTGCTGCAGAGGGAGAAGGGGTGGGCACGTCAAAGGAACTTTTGGTTGCTTGAATTAAAAACCTGAGACAAAAGGTCACTGCCCAATGTTTTCCAGGGTGATTGTTTTGCTCATGGTTTTATGTTTATTAATCCAGCTTGCAGCAGTTCCCCTAACGAATGCTGTGCAATTTCCCTCCTTTCATTCAAAGGTTCTGTTCTACATTCACACTCCGTGCTTGCAAGAGGGGAGCTATTGCCTCTAGAGGCACCCAGGGGTGGTGTGTAATTTTCTCAGGTTACTGGTGGGGCTGGAGCCGGGTCTATTGTATTGTTGAAAAGGAACCCCTAGATCAGTGGTTCCCCAACTGGAGTTTGTGAACCCCTGGGGATTCATGAAATGTTACAGGGGCTTCTCGGGGAAAAATTCCCTAATGGCGGACAGAGCTGTCCCTAGGCACCCTGGGCAGCCCGGGTCAGCAGCCCAGATCTCCTGGACTTCCAAGAGCGAAGCAGGGCAAAGCCAGCATCTCTATCACGCTGAGGAGATTTAAACTTCAAGACTCCTTAGAAGAAATGGAAAGGGAGGGGATATTTTTTAATGTTTTTAAAATTAAATAGGCAGAACAAGTTTAAGATTTGTTGTAATGTGCATTGTTTGCCTGCACTGCTCAAGACCTGAATGCTTGTGTAGGAGGAACTCTGTGAGTTGGCCAGGGGTGAAAGTAACTTACTGGGCTTACCGGTACTGCTGGAGTCCTGAGGGGGCATGGCCTCAACCAGACGAGGTGGTACCTCTCAAGATTTAAAGGCCCTGGGGCACTAGCTGTGGCTGGGAGCCCCAGGGCCTTTAAATCAACCAGGAGCTCCCAGCTGCAGAGGTGGCTGGGAGCCCCCGGGGCTCAGGAGAAAATTAAAAGCCTGGGGCTCCAGCTACCATGGCGCTCCAGACCCTTTAAATCCCCACTGCAGCTCCGGCTGCCGGAGCCACGGACGTGGAGTTTAAAGGGCCCTGGGCTGCCCACAGCAACGGCACCCAAGCCCTTTAAATCCGGCTCCAGCCTGGCCACCGAAGCCGCGGGCGGAGGGTTTAAAAGGGCTCTGGGCTGAGCACAGCCACGGCACCCCAGAGCACTTTAAATCCGGCCCCAGCCCAGCCGCCAGAGCCGCGCGGGGGGGGGGGGGGAGGATTAAAGGGCCCTGGACTGCCAGCTGTGGTGGGGAACCCAGAGCCATTTAAGTCCCTGCAGCGGAAGCAGGTGCGGTCCAGCACGGCATACAGGCTCTTGCCAGTACGCCATACCGGCCTGTACCAGCTTACTTTCACCTCTGGAGTTGGCTTCTTAAATACCTTCCTGCTGTTTCACATCTGATGCTCCTTGATGAAACCTAGGAGCCTTGTCTTATAACAGGCTTATTCAAAGTGACACACGCTACGAAAGTGTGAGCTTAGAAGTGTGCTGCCGTTTTCATAACGTAATAAAAATACTGTCACGATAAATGATAATTAATAATAAATAGTGTGTAATAAGCATGTCATAAAAACAAATTGTATAATTTATAATCACTGCTATTATAATTTATACTCAGGTAAAGGAGAAAATCCCTGGAAATATTCATTTTTAGGAAGGGGTTCACAGGACTTGACATTTTAGTGAAAGGGGTTCATGGGTTGTTAAAGTTTGGGACCCACTGCCCTAGATATTGAACCCAGGCGTGGTTGCTGCCAGCTCCCCCCGGCAGAAGGGTTATATTAATACACAGTGAGGGCATCCACAGCCACACACAGACTTGCACTGAAACAATAGGTGGGAACTAAACCCCCTTGAGTGATTTCAGTGGCAATGTGTGTGCAGAGAAGCCTTGGCTCGGCTGTGTCTTGCTGAACATCTAACCACCCGCCTGGGACCAGCCGGGCTACAGGAGCTGCCTGGGTTTAGGTCAGAGGCAGCTGGTGTGTGTTAGTGACAACGCATGAAAATGGCAACAACTCATTAATCTGGAGCAAACCTGGAGCTGAAGGGTGATTTCATGGTAAATCTTCTAAGATTTATGTCATTGCAATCCAGGGCCGCCCAGAGGATTCCGGGGACCCGGGGTCTTCGGCGGCAGGGGGCCCTTCCGTTCCTGGACCCGCCGCCGAAGTGCCCTGAAGACCCGCGGCGGGGGCCCCCCTCTGCCGAATTACCGCCGAAGCGGGACCCGCCGCCGAAGCGCAGCCCGGTCTTTGGCGGTAATTACCGCCGAAGACCGGGCTGCACGTCGGCGGCGGGTCCCGCTCCGTCTTCGGCGGTAATTCGCCAGCGGGGGGTCCTTCCGCCCCGGAGCGGAAGGACCCCCCGCCGGCGAAGACCGGGAGCGGCAGAAGCTCCTGCGCCCGGCCACACAAGCATGGGGCTCGGGGCCTGGGGCAAATTGCCCCTCTTGCCCCCCCTCTGGGCGGCCCTGTTGCAATCTAAAGGTCACAGCTGAGCCCCTTCAAAACACGAGCTAAGAGCTAGAAAGAAGAGTTTAGGTTTTAATTGTGTAAAACTCCAACCACAAAAGGGAAAGTAACAATCCAACCCATTCCCCACCCCAATCCCCCAACCTGTTCCAGCTGCCCCAGTCTCTTCTTGTCATTTTGTCTCCTTGGGCCAATACCGAGTTCATTATCACTGTGTTGACTGGGTCTGCTGGGGGGAAATACAAGCCAGGGATCCATGTTTTGGTTTGTCTGACTCTGGGCAGAAGAGTATCAGGCCAGACAGAAGGGACAATGGGGACTGCTCGGCACACAAAGCTGGACATGCTCAAGTCCAGTTAGCAGCAATTGCTCCTCTGCACAGGCTCTTTGCTGCTGGAGCTCCCCGCAAATGCTTCCCACCAACGCATTTGCCTCCACAGGTCTAGCTTTTGACTGTGGTTGCACCAATTCTCCTTTGACCTGAGCAGTTAGCCAGTGTTTGGGGCCTTGCTAGGTTCTTCCATTGGCAGGAGAGAAATGGATTATAGGACTCAGGTATTTCTTTGGTGCAATCTTTATTATTTACAAACAATATCCACACATTCCTGTGCCCTGAACACGGTACAAACAAACAGCAGTTGGCAGTTTCTTTACTCAGAACTCCACGTCTGCCTTTCCGGGGAACCCCGGCCTGAAGCAAGCTCTGTGACTCAGTTTCCTGCTGGGATCACACTCAGGACTGGTTCTCTTGGCTTTCTGCCTCACGCACACCAAGCTGCCAGCCAGTCCCTCAGACCCTGTGTTTCCAGGCAGCTCCAGGGAAACCCCTCTTAGGCCTGCTCTACACTTAACACTTAGATCAACCTGGGAATGCTATTCAGGGCTGTGAAACTTTGTGTGCTGTGAGTGCCACAGCTAGATCGACCTAACCTCCGGTCCAGACAATGGAATTCTGCAGGTGACCTTGCTACAGCCTGTGAGAAAGGGGGATAAACTAGAGCGATGGAAAAAACACTTCCGGATGCATCTACACTATGGCACTTCAGTGACACAGCTGTAGGTCTGCTGTAGTAGCAATATTCTTCCTGAGACCTGGTCTACACCTAAAACTTAGGTCAGTCTAGCTACATCGCTTAGAGCTGTGAAAACTTTCACACCCCGTGTGATGTAGTCAGGGCCGGCTCCAGACCCCAGCGCAGCAAGCACGCGCGTGGGACGGCATTTGCCGGCAGGGGCGGCAGGCGGGTCCGGCGGACCTCCCGCAGTCATGCCTGCGGCAGGTCCACCGGAACCCCGGGAGCAGCGGACCTCCCGCGGGCATGACTGCGGAGGGGGCGCTCGGCCCGCGGCTCTAGTGGACCTCCCGCAGGCATGACTGCGGACGGTCCGCTGGTCGCGCGGCTCGGCTGGACCTCCCGCAGGCGTGCCTGCGGAAGCTCCACGGGAGCCGTGGGACCAGCGAACCCTCCGCAACTGCGGGAGGTCCAGCCGAGCCGCGTGACCAGCGGAGCCTCCACAGTCATGCCCGCGGGAGGTCCGCTGCTCCCGGGATTCCGGTGCACCTCCCGCGCATGACTGCTTGGGGCGGCCAAATTCGTAGAGCCGCACCTGGATGTAGTTAGGTCAATCTAACCCCTGATGTAGACGCAGATAAGTCAAGGGAAGATTTCTTTGTTGCTCTAACTACTGTGTCTTCTGGAGGTGGATTTACTGCATTGATGGAAAATCTCTTTTATCGACATAGGAAGTGTCTATGCTAGTCACTCATTTCTACTGGATATTGGGATGAATGCACACTCCACAGTCCCTGGGTCTCCTTCTCCCAGGCTTCCGGCTGGTGTGGAGCTTCCAGCTTCTTCCCAAACTGCCAAATCCCAATTAACTAATTCTGTGTCCCTGCCACCCCACATATGCCTGTCTCCAGCTCCACGTTAATACTGCCCCCCAACCCCACATCACTACTACCCCCAACCCCTCCATCAGTTGTGACCCCACAGCCCCCACGGCCCCTTTTCTCCTCCCATAACTGGTGCTGAAGGGAGGGAGGGGGAGGAGCTTCCAGGGGTCATAGAGCTAAGAGGCCAGAGGTTTGCATAGACAGGAGTCCTCCAGGCCATAGGGGCTGGGATTACTTGGTTAGAGAAACCCATTTTTCCATTCCCAGCGGGCTGTTCTCCCCAGATGTCTCAGTGACACTGTCTGACCCAGGATCCCAAGAGTCCTCCTCATAGGTGGCAGGTTCGTAAAATTTTTGGTGGGGCCCAAAATGGTGGTGTCCCCCCGCCCCCCCCGCTCTCACCCTGTAAGCTGATATAAAATGAAGCTACAATGCGTCAGCACCACAAGATTACAAGGGTCAATTAAAAGTGGAAAGTCAGAAGCAGCACTTGCCTGCTTCAATATACGGTATTACATTTTGTTACACCTGTTGTGATAAAGTGGGAATGTTCTTAATGTTTTCTCTCAATACTGTGTGGGTGCCTCAGTTTCCCCTGCAAAGTGCCAACTGACGGTGTTGGGGACAAAGAGATCAGGTGGCCTCCTTGTCCGGAAGAGACACAAAGGCCAGATGAGGGAGTGTCAGTTTGGAGCTGGCTGGGGAAATCGGGAGAGGCCCAGAACTTGGGTCTGGGCTCCCCACCCCCCCAAGATGGACCTGACTGAGGGGTCCTGTTTTCTGTACCTACAAGCTCTGTTTTAGACTGTATCCCTGTCATCTAATAAACCTTCTGTTTTACTGTCTGGCTGAGAGTCACATCTGACTGCGGAGTTGGGGTGCAGGGACCTCTGGTTGCCCCAGGACCTGCCTGGGCACACTCGCTGCGGAAAGTGCATGGTGTGGAAGGGCATGCTGAATGCTCCGAGGTCAGACCCAGGAAGGTGTAAGCTTCTTGCCCTGGAGACAGTATGCTCAGAGAGGAGGCTCCCCCAGAGTCCTGACTGGCTTTGTATGGAGTTGTTCCAAAGCATCCCAGCATCCCCTTCCACACCATGCGCTTCCCGGAAGTCTGCACAGGCACTGACACTCCCTCCTCTGGCCTTTGTCTCTTTTCCAGGCATTAGGAGGCCACCTGATCTCTTTGTTCTCCAACACCTTCAGTTGGCACCTTGCAGGAGGGTGGCCCAGGCCATCTGTTGCCTGGAGGCAGGGTTGCAGCCATTCTCTGTGCAGATGGCATCACACTGGCCCTCTAGGGCTTTACAACAATCACACCCCCTTATCCCACCATCTAGAGCCTTAAGAAATGCATTGGGGAAACTGAGGCACACAGACAGTATTCAGAGAAAACACCTGTATACGACCAGTTACATACTTTGAAGGGTGTAAAATAATCAAATATTGTGCTAAATACAATGATACTCCAAACACCTTCAGTTGGCACCTTGCAGGAGAGTGGCCCAGGCCATCAGTTGCCTGGAGACAGGGTGTCGGCCATTCTCTGTGCAGATGGCATCACACTGGCCCTCTAGGGCTTTACAACAATCACACCCCCTTATCCCACCATCTAGAGCCTTAAGAAATGCATTGGGGAAACTGAGGCACACAGACCATATTCAGAGAAAACACCTGTATACGACCAGTTACATACTTTGAAGGGTGTAAAATAATCAAATATTGTGCTAAATACAATGATACTCCAAACTGACCACCAAATTTAAGTTGCACGTTTTTCTCCTCAGGTGAGGGTTCTGGGGTGGGGCTGGGGATGAGGGGTTCACAGTGCAGGAGCGTGCTCGGTGCTGGGGGTGCAGGCTTTGGGATGAGGCAGGGCTGAGGATGAGGATCTTGGGGTGCAGATAGGCTGCCCCAGGGCTAGGGCCAGAGAGGACTCCCCATCACCACCACTGGCAGCAGCAAGCTCCAGGGGAGGGACCCCTCCTCTGCCCCCCTACCCCCCACAGCACACTCACTCTGCACCACAGTCACTGCACATGCTCCTAGGGCCCCTCAGGTCCAGAAAGCTCACTCCCCTCCCCTATGATGGGTACTGGGGGGGGGGGTTGCCATCACAGGTGGCCTTCCGTGCTGCCCCTCACCATAACTTCACTGTGGATGGGTGATGGGGCTGCCCCTTGCCCAGCATGGGGCAGAAGTGGGGTAGGCAGGGTGGTGGCTGGCTATGGGGTGGGGGAGCAGGGTGTCATAAAATTCATCCAAGCCCCAGCTGCTCAGGTCTAGGAAGCCTCCCTCTCCCATCCCTCCTGTGGCTGGTGGGTTGATGGGTGCTGGGGGAGGGGGCATTGCCTTCACATGTGGCTTCCTGCCTCCCCTGTGCAGCCTGCTGCTCCTCACTGGGGGTAGGAGTGGGGGCTGGAGCTGGGGCTGGGGCTGGGGCTGGGGCTAGGGGGGAATCATAGGGTCAAACACTCAAACATAATAAAAAAAATCATAGGGTCAAACACTCACGGAAGCCCCAAAAGCTGCTAAGGTGAGGGATGTCCCTCTCCTGGCGGAAAGTCCCGTTCGCGTCTCCTCCAGGTAGGGGCAGGGGAGGGGAGAAGAGGCCCCCTCCACTCCCCTCCCCCTCTACAGCAGCAGTTAGTTAGCATTGTTCTTATGCTAATGCGGCAGCTGTAGCCTTAGGCTACAGCAGCAAAAGAAAGGAAGAGAGCTCTCTTTACATTCAGGCAGGGAAACTTCGCGTGGGGGGGGGGGGAACCTAGCTCCAAATATTGGTGGAGCAGAGCCCCTGATTATGAATATTCCTGGGGCTTTAGCTCCACGAGCCCATATAAGCTGGCGCCCATGGTCCTCCTGGATTATAGAGGACAGTGGGAAACAGGCTGCACAGTCCTTGGGCAGTGATGCTATTGGCTTCTCTACCACGCAGCAGCCTCCAGGGTCATAGAGACGGGATGATAGAAAGGTCACAGAGACAAGGGTGTGTGAGGCTAGAGAGGCTGATTTCCGGGCTCCCAGTGAGATATTCCCCCGCCCCTGCGTGTCTCAGGGACACAGTCTGAACCGGGATCCTACCCCCACCCAGAGCCAGGGTCGGATTCTCTCCCCAGGGACGGAGCCCGGCGGGAAAGTGAAGATCGGGGCCTCGTCACCAGCATCGATAAATGTCACCTGCCCCTGGTCACAGTCCAGACAAACCCGGATCCTGCTGGGGGCCCGGCTCAGGGGCAGGAGGGTCACAGGGGAGGTGAGAGCCTGGAACTGATCCCTCAACCGCTCCACAGCCCAGATCCCCCCCTCAGGGTTAAGGCTGATCCATCCCTTCCTCCTCACAGACTCTCTGGCCACCCCCACAGCCCAGCATCGCCCAGCCACCACCTCCACCTCCACCTCCACCTCCCAGCAATGTCTCCCCGAGGTGAATCCCTCACAGCCCAGCACACAGGCCCAAGTATCAAATCTCTCAGGGGTGTTGGGCAGTCGCTGCTGCCGTGTGTCTTCCCGTCTCACACTTTTCCGATCCTCAGACAGGACGAGGATGGGATGAGCCGTGTCTGGATCCAGAGTCACATTCACTGGGGAGAGAATCAGAGCGTTAGGGGCAGAGCTCGGCCCTGGGGGAGGCTGGGACCATTTCTCACATTCCCCAGCAGCCCCGTCCTGGCTGGGACAGGCCTGGATCCCAGGGAGCTGCCTCTGTCCTGGGCACCTGAGACTGAGCAGAGACGTCACTGCAGCTCCTTGGGGTAATGATCGATCTATCGGGGATCAATTTATAGAATCTAGTCTAGACACGATGAATCGATCCCTGAGCTCTCTCCCCCATCAACTCCGGTTCTCCCCCGCCGCAAGAGGCAGAAGCGGAGTTGATGGGGGAGGGGCAGTATCTTAGCTCGACCCCTCCCCCCCCCCGACCCCTTAGCATAGACCAGGGCCTAGTGTGTTTCTCATTTGCTTCCAGAAGCTTCAGCTCCCGGCTCCCCCTGCTGGGGCTGCTCCATTCCCAGGGGCACAGACACAGCCAGGAAGGCGTCAGAAGCTTTTCTTGAGCAGGGAGCAGAGGAGGCCGGTACCAGTTTTATACCCCAGAGGGAAACTCCCTCCCCTAATGCAGCCTCCACTCCCAGGCCAGGGAACAGAGAGGAAGGTGCAGCATAGAGCCGTTTAACATCAGAGAGTAGGAGGTGGCATTGGGTGGGGGAGCCCATTCCCCAGCCCAGAGAGAGGGGAGGACCTGCCAGCATCACAGGGAGAGCGTCTCCCCAATCCAGGAAGCAGGGAGCAGCTCCAATGGGAGAGTCCAGTCCTGCCCACAGGAAAGCAGGATGGTGGAGAAGAGCGATAGGGTGAAGTTGAGGGATGCGTTAGCCGTCAGGGCAGAGAGCTCTGTTCGGGTGCTGCTCAGTGAGTGTTTCTGTTCATCAGTGTGGGCATGAACTCAGCACTAAGGTTGGTGTCATGATTGTTTGTGTGATTTCGGCTTGGGATCTCCCCAGGAGTTCCGGACCCTTGGTAGAAGTTGGGGATGGGGCACGAGATCCCACCACTGGTGGCCCCGCCCACTCCGTGGCCCTGCCCCATTACTCCTCTTCCCACCAAGCCCTGACCCCTGGCCAGTCTGGGAACGTTGCCTGCTGGGGAGAGCCCTGGACCCTCCACCTGCCCTGGGTGGGTTTCTGGGGGGCCTGAGATCAGTCCCATGTCCCCGCTCCCCGTGATGCTCCACCCAGGGCAGGTGGAGGGTGCAAGGCTCCTCAGTGCTGCTCGGGCTCCCTGGGTGGGAGCCCAGCTCTGGTTTCTGGTCTGGCCAGGGGCAGGGTCTCGGGGGAAGAGGAGCAGGGGTGGGGCCTCTGAAAGGGGCCAGCGCCAGGAAGCTGCTGCAATCTCACCCTGTCTGTGTGCTCCGAGTGGTTCCCCTCTTTTTCTCTCCAGTGTAGATGGCAGAGTGTCTGGAGGGGGAAAGGATAAGAGAGGTGAGATTTCAGGCTTCGTATTTATAACAGCATCATCACTCTGATCTCCTAGAACTGTGTTTTCATCATGACACAGAAACAGACAGACACACTCAGGTATTTAATGTGAAAAGGACTGAAACCTCTTTCCTGTCTCATTCAGGCATCTCCTAGCAATGGAACCAACATCCTTTTGAACTCCCAACTTGTCAAAAGACATGAAATTGTAGAAAAGATCCTTGGGTTCTGATTCTGTTATCTCAGATCTGCTTAGGCTTCATCAGGGAAGTTTGAGTCAAAAGATTCAGGTCGCAGTTATGCTGGTACGACCTGAATGTTATATTGGACATTGGACAATGAACTATTTCTGAAAGAACTCTTTACAACTAAAAAGCTCGCCATCTCCGCTATGAATCTGAACCTCGATGAATCAAAATCATGTCTGTGTGTATATTAATCTTTTAACCATACTCTCTCTCTTTCTTTTGTTTTTTAATAGAATTTAATTTAGTTAAGTTAATAAGAAATGGCTGTAGCATGTATTTGGGTAAAATCTGAAACATTCGTTAACTTGGGAGGTAATGCGTCCGATCCTTTGGGATTGGTAGAAGCTTTCCTGATATACGATGAAATAAGATTTTCAGAAATCATCGTATTTGATATAAGGGAAAAGTTTCTTTAAGTGGCCTTGTAATTAAGTGATGTGTTCATAAGTTGCCATATAGGACAAAGATGTTTTGACCGCACAATGTGCTTAAAGACACCAGACACCCACAATGTGCTGCCTAGGAGCAGTTAGCAAAGCCCAAAAAATCCCACGTGGAGAAAAGGGTCAAAGTGACCCATGCACATCAGTGTGAAATGACTGGAAATGAACAAATCAGAAACGAGAATAACTTGAAAATAGCTTGGACAGCAAAAGTCTTTCCAGTTAGAAGATACTTATAATGCATAACACACAAAAGTGATTGGAAAAGAACTAATAAATATATAATCTGGATGTGTATAATACGTCAGACATTGTAAGAGGTAGTCGGAGCATCATAGGAGAAATGCATCATGACCCGCCTATGCCCCAGCAGAAGGTAACTGGGCATTATTTCTTTCAGTATGTCTGTCATTTCTGACTTTAACAGTAATTGTAATAGCCAAACATGCTTTTGGAACAAATAAGGGGTTGAATTAATCAGTCTGAGTGTCTTGGACGAAAGCATGTGGCATTCTCATCCAACAATTAAAAAGAAGCATAATCTAATTATGAACCAATTGACCAGTGCCATCTCAGTTTCAGACACTGATCCCAGTTTCCCCTCCTAGATCCCTTCTAGGTACCTTTGAACTTCCTCAGAGTCTCCAGTAGCGCAATAGTTTTCTGGGAGAAATTGCCGACTCGCTCTTCCAGTTCAGGAGAAATCTCCTCTGGCTGCTGCAACTTCCCCTTCTCACACCTGGAGAGAAACAATTTCCCGTGATTATATTTCATTGCGACTAGGGAGTCGCTGCTCTAATGGGCCTGGAGTTAGAATTCCCCTGCTTCTCCCAGCTGCAGAAATCTGTCCCCTAGGAATTAGACTGAGGCACCAACTCCCACCTCCCCAGCTCATTCCACACAGGTCTCCAAACGGTCCTCAGGCGGGAAATACTCTTGACCACTGCTGGCCTGGGCTGAATGGTAACCAGGGCCCCAGCAGTGACAGGCCCATATTCCATCTCCACTATCCTGAGGAGGCCAGTCCCTCATGGAGGTGACATCTCTGGGAAATACTTGAGGTCAGTCCTTCCCACTGAATGGAGAATCCCAGAGTTCTCTGTGCAAAGGTGAGATCCTCCTGATGAAGTTGATCAGAGAGATTTGTATCTAGAATGTGACCTTCCCCACACATTTTGCTGTAGGGCCCGGAGGAGATGCAGTGCTAACATCACCATTAAGCCCTTTCCCAGTATTGTGAAGTGCGAAGGGGAGTGAGAGGGAGCCACGTACCTGCTCAAGGTGCATCTGACATTCTAGAGGGGAGGGAGAGGAAGAGAGAGAGAGGAAAGACTGTCAGTTCCGTTTGATTCACACAGGGGATCCCAGGGAAGGGATTTTGCAAATATGGGGAAGAGAAGCCCTGCCCTGACACCAGGGCCATGGATTCCCTGAGCTAATGGGGCTTTTCCATCTCTCATATCTGTGTGTCTGTGACTCTGCAAAGAATAATAGTTATTCACGTCAGCAATGCATATGCCGAGTTACACTCAGATCTCTGACTGCTGGCTCCAGTGCTTATGATTCAGGAGCCCTCCCTTCCCTGTGTGAGGATCTGGGATGTTTCTAACCACAGGTGCTGGCTTCTAATTGTCCCTGGGGGTGCTCAACCCCAGACCCTGCCCACACTCCACCTCTTCCCCAATGCCACACCCCCACCCTCCCTCTTCCCGCCCCCACTCTGCCCCTACCCAGCCTCTTTCTGACCCCTCTTTTGTGCACACCCTATCCCCACTCCTCCCCCTCCCAGTGCACACCACGGAACAGCTGATTGAGGCAGGTGGGAAGCACTGGGAGGGGGAGGAGTTGATTGGCGGCTAGGAGGGGCTGGGGGCAGAGGGAGGAGCTGGCTGCCAATAGGTGCTAATCGCCCACTAATTTTTTTCCATGGGTGCTCTGGCCCTTAAGCACCCATGGAGTGGGCACCTCTGTTTCTCCCTGTCTCACCTGCAGGAATTCGCTCGCTGGCTTCTGACACTTCCCCTCCAGCTCACTGATCAGCTCACTGAGATGGGAAATCTGCTCGGAGAGTTTACTGACATTTTCATTCTGGATCCTCACAATCTCCTCATCCAGCTTCTCCAGCTGGGCCAGCAGGAGTCGCTCTTGTTCCTCCAGGAACTGCCGCAGTTCCTGAAATTCGGACATAATCTTCTGCCTCTCGGTTTGTGTTTGTTTCTGTATGAAAATATGGAAAGGGCTGGTCAGGGATATGAATGGCACCTGGGGTCCTTTCATGGAGAGCTGAGTGTGCAGGAGGGAGAACTTCATTGAAACTCCTAAGATTTCTGACATTTGACTCTACCTTAGGGAGAGGACTTTCTCTCAACTTCCCCTTCATGCCCTATCTCTCTGAAAGGGAGGTTTCCATGTCTGTCATGGTCAGCATATGTTATTCGTGGTCTCTGGGAATTCAGACCCAGAGCAGCAGGAGGCAGGACTCAGCACTACACTGACAGAGACACCAGAGGAGAAAAAAGAAACAAACATGTTAATGCACGAAATGACCAGACACATGGACAGCACCTCACGGGGACATTCAGTTCCCTTGGGGGGGATTTCTGGGCAAGCCACAAGAGCTAGACATTATCTCATCCAGTGAAATGGAAGCTTAGGGCTTGTCTACACATGAATCTAACCCATCAATCCATGATCATGGAGAAACACACACAGGTCCATCTTCACCAAGGCCACACAGGAATCTGCCTCCAAACAGACCTCCCACTGCCAGTCCCTGCTGGGTCATAACAACAGGCACCTACCAGATACTTCTGGCTTTTCCCCTCTCCAGTCACTTTCAATCCCAGCAGCTTTTCTCTCTCATCCCTCAGAGTCTTCAACTGGGCCTGGATTCTTTCCTGAAGAAACAGAAAGGATTTGGGAGCTTTTATTTGAATGGCTGAGAGGGGTGTGGAGCTTTTTGTTTTTCCATCCAAACCCCAAGATGACTGTTGGTCCTAATTGCTTTGTGACATCAGGGGCAGCAAGGAGATGAAACCTTATCAATGCAGACTGGGAATGTGTCATATTCTGACTTGTTACCAAATCCGGTTCAGTTTTTTCAGTAATTAGAGAGAGATCTCAGTTATAACCAAGCTTTACTGGTATTTGTGAATTGATTAGTGGTACAGCACATAACAGGACACTGGAGTCACATGGGGCTGAATCAGCAGGCTTTTTTTTAAAGAAGTTTTAACAAACAAAGTGATACAAATCCCAGAAGCCACCAGGGTTTCATTATGGGCTAGGGACTGCGCTGGTTAGACAGAACTTGTCTAAGCACCAGGGCAAACCCCATGAGACGTCGGGAGGCCGTTCGTCTGGTTGGAAGCTGCACAATCCCAGTTTTTTGGAACACTATTCCCAGGGGTGAAAGTGACTTAAAAGACTTGCTGGTACTCCAGAGTCCTGTGGTGGTGGGGAAGGGCTTCAACTAACGGGGTTGGGGCTTTTAAATCAGGATTTAAAGGGCTTGGGGATTCAGCTGAAGCTAGGAGCCAGGCCCTTTAAATCATCCTTGGTGCTACCAGCTGCAGAGATGGCTGGGAGCCCTGGGGTTTGGGCAGGAGTGAAAGTAATTTACATTTCTGACCCATAATGGTCCAGTCGCAAGCAACCCACCTCTCCTATGTACTTCATGGATCCCTCCCATTGCATGACATAGATAGAGAACATAAAGCTACTATTACTACTACCAGTACTGTCTGTAATAAAACTTTACTATTGAAATAAGCCTGAAAAAGTGAAAAGTCACTGTCACATTTTAATCCGTGTTTTCCTCCTCCTCCAGCCAGGCTGCGGACACTAGGCTCTGTGCTTTCTCCCTACCTGGCACTGAGTAGCAGCTGCAGGGGCTTTCCTCTAGCTTGCAGCAGGGAGACTGGCTGAGGGAGGGAGAAGCCTGCCTCCTGCATAAGAACAGTTTAAACTCAGCTATTCCCTGCATAGTTCAGTAACATTTCAAAGATGATCTGCAAGCAGTTTGGACATCACAACCATGATCATCTGCTGGGAAGGGAATGGGAGAGATTTGAACTTGGAAATGGTTCCTGATTTTGATTGTGTTTTTTGTGTATAGGAGATCTCCTCATCCCAAGGGCAGAAAAGAACTGCCCCTGCTAAGATCACCCACCCCACCCCAACAACAACTGGGAGTGAAATTAACAAGGATGCCAGAAAAGGCTTCTAATCCTGGGGGCTGAACTGCGTAGGGAACAGCTGAGTTTAAACTGTTCTTATGCAGGCAGCAGCAGCAGCAGCAGCAGCAGGCATCTCAGCCAATGTCCCTACTGTAAGCTAGAACTTAGAGGAGAACCCCTGCTGGGGGTGGGGCAGGAGGAATGCAGAGCCTTGTCTGCAGCCTGGCTGGAGGAGGGGGAGGGAGGAGATGAGAAACCAATGTGACAGTGAGTTTTCCCCTTCCACCTGCTTTGATTAGCTCTGGATTTAAGCTGTGCAGCCAAATGCTTGTATTTCTTGTGTATAGACAAAAGCCCCTCATCCTGGGGGCAGATAAGGACTGCCCCTGCCATGGTCAAACACACCCTCCTCTCCCCACTCCCCGCAGCTACTGTGAGTGAAATTAACAAGGATGCCAGAAACCGCTGCTAACCCCAAGGGCTGAACCACTCCGGGAACAGCTTAGGCTTTGGCTACACTTACACTTCAAAGCGCTGCCGCGGCAGCGCTACCGCGGCAGCGCTTTGACGCGCTAAGTGTAGTCAAAGCACCAGCGCTGGGAGAAAACTCTCCCAGCGCTGTCTGTACTCCACATCCCTGTGGGGAATAACGGACAGCGCTGGGAGCGCGGCTCCCAGCGCTGGGGCTCTGACTACACTGGCGCTTTGTAGCGCCGCAATTTGCAGCGCTGCAGAGGGTGTGTTTTCACACCCTGCTGCAGCGCTGCAAATTTGTAAGTGTAGCCAAGCCCTTAGTTTAAACTATTCTTATGCAGGGGGGCGGGCTTCTCCCTCCCTCAGCCAGTCTCCTTTTCTTACCGGTCCTCGTACCGACTTACTTTCACTCCTGACAATCCCTGTCCAGTAGGGACCCAGCACTGGACATGAGTTTGTCCAGTGAAAAAGAAAAAGGAGGAGACTGAGGACGCAGAAGGACACCGTGAGGGCGGGGGCAGGGGTGGGACCAGCAGAATGATGAAGGTGGAGGAAAGCTGAAGAAGGTGGGGGAGGGCCCATGCTAACTGACTGATTCAGATGCAGGAGGGCCCATGCAGGCAGGCGTGGTGATGTCCTATGTTCTGGGGATGCCTCAGTGGCCATCCTAATTGGACATGCAGATTTGTATAAAGAACAGATGGGGTTTGCCCCACTGCAATGCCCTCTGGGTAGGTCCCCACTGTCCCATTCCCTGGTAAAGATCTCGGAAGCAGTGCATTCTGGGATATTACAAAACCTGCCTGGTGGGACTAACAGAACGGCTCTGGCTGGTCCTTGCCAAGTACACAACAGAACAGGTCAGACTGGCACTGGTCAGCTCCAGCTTGGAGTTAGTTTTGCTTCAATCCAGTGAATTCCAGTGGTACTTGGCATGGACCTGAGCTGTCTGGAGCCCTTTTGTGTGCAGGCTCAAGGTGCTCGGGGTCCCAAGCATTTAGCGCCATGATCTCCTCCAGTGCAGGCTGACATCATCTGAGTTTAACCCCTCATGGAGCAACACAGGAGTTCAGAATCCCAGTGGGAAACCTTGTCTCTGTGCTGAGCCTGGGAGTCTTTTCTTCCTACTTTTTGCACTTCATCACTGCTCAGTGTTGCTGAGGGGGGCAGCGTAGGCTAGTGGCTACGGCACTTGGCTTGGCCTTGGATAAGTGGGGGTTTATACTCAGCTCTGACACTGACCTACTGAGTGACCTTGCACAACTCACTTCCCCTCTTTGTGCCTCAGTTTCTCCTCCCACCTTTTGTCTCTCTTGTCCAGTTAGACGAGGGGTGGGCAAACTTTTTGGCCCACGGGCCACATAGGGGTTGCAAAACTGTATGGAGTGCTGAGTAGGGAATTCTGTGCCTCCCCAAATGGCCTGACCCCTGCCCCCATCCACCTCCTCCCACTTCCCACATCCTGACTGCCCCCCTCAGAATCCCCGACCCATCCAACCTCCCCACACTCCTTATCCACTGACCGTCCCCTCCCAGGACCCCCCATCCCTAACCACCCTCCCAGGACCCCACCCCCCATCCAACCACCCCTACTCCCTGTCTCCTGACTGCCCCGCCCCCTATCCACACCCCCGCCCCTGACTGGCCCCTCAGGACTCCCATGCCCCATCCAACTGCCCCCTGTTCCCAGTCCACTGACTGCCCCCCAGGACCCGCTGCCCCTTACCCAACCCCCCGGCCCCCTTACCACGCCACTCAGAGCAGCACGTCTGGCAGCCTTGCAGCCCACTCGGAGCCAGACACGCTGCCGCGCAGCCCTGCAGAACTGCGCAGCCTCACCGCCCAGAGCACTGCCTGCGCAGCGGTGTGGCTCCATGGGGCAGGGGGGACCACGGGGCGGGGCGGTTCTAGCCTTCCCAGCTGGGAGCTCAGGGTCTGGACAGGATGGTCCCATAGGCTGGATGTGGCCCACGGGCCATAGTTTGCCCATCCCTGAGTTGGACTGTAAATGGCTCAGGGGAGGGATTGTCCCTCACTGGGTTTTCTACAGGGCCCCCTGCAATCGAGGTCAGATCTCATCTGGGGGCTGTAGGGGCTGCTGGGATGCCAATAACAATAATAAACACTGTGATCCAATCAGTAATAACAGCCACAGCTTGTAACTCCCCCTGCAGCTCTTGTGAATCAAACCTCACTGGTCATTTAATAACTTCTGGTCTGCAGAGAGTTCCCTTAGTTCACTGGTGGGAGCTGGGTTTGAAAAGGATTCAGCTGCTCAGAGAAAACTTTTCCACATCAGACAATTTTTAAATCTTTCTGTTCCCTTTCTTGCCAGGCTGGAGTATCATTAATTTGCACAGCCTCTTTCATGTAATGAGGGCTACACACAGCTGAGTGACACAGTTACACCTGTCTTAGGAAACTTGTGATGCCAAATTTATTACCCATAAGACTGGACAGCAACTCGGTACCTTGTACTCATGGGCGGCTTCCTGTATGGGAACCACTGTGTGAGCGCGGTGAGCCCGGGACTCTCTGCAGATCACACAGATGGGAGTTTGATCCTCTTCACAGAACAGTTTCAGAGCCTCCTGGTGTTCCCCACACACCCCGTCCCCTCCTCTTCCCTTTGTTGCCTGTAAACTCAGTCGCTTGGCGATTTCTACCATGTTTGCCAGCTGCCTGTTGGGCCTGAGGTTTCCCTGTTGCACAGTTTCTCTGCACTGAGGGCAGGAGGCGGCTGTATCGGATCCCTCCCAGCACTGGCTGATGCAGGCTCGGCAGAAATTGTGCCCACACTCCAGGATGACAGGTTCTGTGAAATACTCCAGACAGACGGGACATGACGCTTCCTCCTGGAGACTTTCCACAGGGTTTTCTGCAGCCATGGCTTCCTCTGGGCAGAGTAACAGGGTTAGTTTCAATTTCCTGAGTTCACACTATGCCCCACCTGCAGCAGCAAGGGGGTGTTTCCCTTCCTGGAACTGACTCCTGTTCTTTGTTCAGTTGGAAGGGGCCTACCTGTAAGATTACAGCCCTGGAGGCTGTGGTGAGAAATTTACCACTAGCGCTGTGGTCTGGCAATCAGCCATCTGTGCTGGTGGGGAGGGTCACTGGGGCTTCACATGGACGTCAGCTCTCCCTGTGAGGATGAGCCTGCAGGAGCAGGGTCTGTGTGTCTAAGGCGCGATAGTCAGATTTGGTGGAATTCTTTTTTTTTTATACTATATAATTTTGACAGAAAATGTTCATTTTAAGCAATTTTTATATTTATTAATTTAAACTTTCACAGTTGCAAAAAAATCCCGGTTTCAGCATTTCATTCCAATTGTTACCAATTTAAATTTTCAAGGCTGTGGAAAATAATGGGGGGATCAGACAGTATTTTGGTCAGACCAGAACTATTTAATGACACTGGACACTGAGATTCAAGAAGTTGAAGCTTTAGAACTGTTAAAATTGTCTGTGAGCAGCTAAATCTCCTCCCTCCCCCAGCAGCTCCCCCAGGACAATAACCCAATTCCTCCCTTCGCACCACACAGACTGAGGCTGAAAGTCCATCTGATGGCGGCTCAGGTGCCTGTGGAATGTGCTGGGATCTCAGCCTGGGCACTTGACCCTGTAACACAACCACGCCCAGTAAGGCCTGCACTGATTTTCTCCCTGTTTGTCAGTCTCAGCAGAGAGGCCAGGGACTCAGTGCTGTACTGAGACCAATCTCCTCCCCACCAGGTGAGGGCTGGGGCCCAATGGCCAAGGGCAGTGGGCGTGAGGGGAGCTGGCACAAGGGGTCCTGCACTGCACAGGGTGTGGGACAAACAGAGAGCTCTAGGGGTCCCTGGTTCAGTGCTGGGTGCGCTGGCCAAGACAGCAGCCGTCACACCTGTTCTTAGCCTGGCGGCTCCTGCTTCTGTTTCCCTGCACAGTCTCCCCAGCAATACGGGACTCCTGGCTCTCTGCAGATGGCAGTCGGTGTGAGGGGAGCTGGTGGTGGGGCTCCTGCGCTGTACAGGGGATGAGCTAACCAGAGATCTCCTGTCCCCAAGGCTCTGATAGGGAAAATATCCCCCCACCCCGCTTATAGGCCCATTTTTTTTAACGTATCTTAACCCCCCTTGATTCGCAGGCTCAAGGCCTGTAGCTAGAACAATTGCTATGTAAGAGCAAAGGTTGGAACTTCTGCAAAACTTGTTTGTCTGTACAAGGGGCACGGGGGAGCGGGTTGGGGATGAGACCAGAGATAGAGGAACTGAGGAAAGGAACAAAGAGGGCCCATATGTGCCAGCTCAGTTAGAATGAGACAAGAGCCTTATCCAATGCGACCGCAAAGGAGGGGTCTTAAGGCAGGCAGACCACCAACGAAAACTGCCAAAGAACAATAACAGGAAAAACCAAATATGGAAAAGTACTGAGCTAGCTTGCTTAATTTGCCATTGATAATCCCAAATAAGGGAAATTTAGTAAGTAATGATTTGTGGTTTTAGCCTTTATAAGCTTGGTGAAATCCGTTGAAGAGAGGGCAGCCACCCCTTGCATGGGGCCATGCTAACCTTCCATGCATGCATGCCTGTATAACAATAAAGGTGCCTCAGGCTGTCTGATCTAAAATCAAACATGTGGCTAATTTTCCACAACAGCTCTCAGGCCACTCGTCCAGCCTGGCTGCAGGAGGGGATCTGGGGACAGACAGAGGGGGCCTGGGAGAGTCTGCGGGGGTAGCCACCTGGGAGCAGACACTGAAATCCAGCGGTGGTGAGAAAGGCAAAGGGGCAGGTGCTCAGGGCTGTGTCCCTTAAATATTCACAGCTCATGTCAGTGAAGATGCTGATTGGATGCTCACTGGGGGTTGAACCATCAAAATTATAATTCAACATACAATGGATCTTAGTATAATTGGTGTCAAACAATGACTGAGAAACCGTCACCAGCCATTTCCCCAGAGATGCTGATAACCTGAGTGTTAATAAACTTCTTTCGCAAGCAGAGACCCCACGGCACAAGAAGATCCCACGACCTGATCTGGTGCCTCTTGAAAGCAGAGGCAAGATTCCCACTCACATAAAAGGCTTTTGGATCAATCTCTGAGTGACTTGGTCAGACATGAGTGCCATTCACTGCACCCCAAAACTGGGTTCTCTGCACATGCAGTGCAGGGGGGTTGGGGAGGTGAAATCCAGCCCCCTTCTGGGGCCAGGACATAGGGCCCCAGCACAGCACAGCCTGTGCATCGTAAAGTCAGCCCCTCCCCC
Organism: Mauremys mutica; assembly: GCF_020497125.1. Classification (NCBI taxonomy): domain Eukaryota; kingdom Metazoa; phylum Chordata; order Testudines; family Geoemydidae; genus Mauremys; species Mauremys mutica. The sequence continues at coordinate 31,897,695 of NC_059083.1, forward strand.
AGCCTGTGCTGGGGTGGGTGAGAGGGGCTGGCACTGGGAAGAAGATGGCACCGCGGGCAGGGGCTGTTCCTCATGGGGAGGAGCTGATCAGCTGCCCTGCCCTGCCCTGCACTACCACTGCCTGTGACACTCCGCACCTGCCCAAGGCTTGCAGTGGCCTCCTGCCCCCAAACTGTGCCCATATTAAAAAATGGGCAGAGCTCAGTGGCCTCACCACCATGGTCCCTGGTCTTCCCTGTTCTAGTGCCCCTGGATCTCCTCACTGCTAAATGGGCTAGTTTTAGGGCTTTGTGTCCTGGCCACTGTTGCTTTGGTTGGTAACTTTAGCTACAATCCCAGGGAGATGTTTCCACTGAAATTTTCTCGTAATTTAAAGACAATCTTCTCCTAAATCTCACCCTGTCTGAATGATTCTAGGGATTTCCCCTTTTTCTCTCCAGTTCAGACAGTTGGCGATCTCTGTATGGGAAGCTAGACTTGGGGGAAAGCAGCATCCCCGCGGTTATATCCACGTGCTGTACCCTCCATAATATTTGTCAAGGGAAGGGTGAAAGATTCAGTCAGGCATGGACCTCCGAGGTTCAACGCCTGGAGGTTGAATTTGCACAGCCAGAGAGCAGGGGCATGGGCGCCAGCTTATATGGGCTCGTGGAGCTAAAGCCCCAGGAATATTCATAATCAGGGGCTCTGCTCCACCAATATTTGGAGCTAGGTTTTCCCCCCCCCCCAAAGTTTCCCTGCCTGAATGTAAAGAGAGCTCTCTCCCTTGCTTTTGCTGCTGTAGCCTAAGGCTACAGCTGCCGCATTAGCATAAGAACAATGCTAACTAACTGCTGCTGTAGAGGGGGAGGGGAGTGGAGGGGGCCTCTTCTCCCCTCCCCTGCCCCTACCTGGAGGAGACGCGAACGGGACTTTCCGCCAGGAGAGGGACATCCCTCACCTTAGCAGCTTTTGGGGCTTCCGTGAGTGTTTGACCCTATGATTTTTTTTATTATGTTTGAGTGTTTGACCCTATGATTCCCCCCTAGCCCCAGCCCCAGCCCCAGCTCCAGCCCCCACTCCTACCCCCAGTGAGGAGCAGCAGGCTGCACAGGGGAGGCAGGAAGCCACATGTGAAGGCAATGCCCCCTCCCCCAGCACCCATCAACCCACCAGCCACAGGAGGGATGGGAGAGGGAGGCTTCCTAGACCTGAGCAGCTGGGGCTTGGATGAATTTTATGACACCCTGCTCCCCCACCCCATAGCCAGCCACCACCCTGCCTACCCCACTTCTGCCCCATGCTGGGCAAGGGGCAGCCCCATCACCCATCCACAGTGAAGTTATGGTGAGGGGCAGCACGGAAGGCCACCTGTGATGGCAACCCCCCCCCCAGTACCCATCATAGGGGAGGGGAGTGAGCTTTCTGGACCTGAGGGGCCCTAGGAGCATGTGCAGTGACTGTGGTGCAGAGTGAGTGTGCTGTGGGGGGTAGGGGGGCAGAGGAGGGGTCCCTCCCCTGGAGCTTGCTGCTGCCAGTGGTGGTGATGGGGAGTCCTCTCTGGCCCTAGCCCTGGAGCAGCCTATCTGCACCCCAAGATCCTCATCCTCAGCCCTGCCTCATCCCAAAGCCTGCACCCCCAGCACCGAGCACGCTCCTGTACTGTGAACCCCTCATCCCCAGCCCCACCCCAGAACCCTCACCTGAGGAGAAAAACGTGCAACTTAAATTTGGTGGTCAGTTTGGAGTATCATTGTATTTAGCACAATATTTGATTATTTTACACCCTTCAAAGTATGTAACTGGTCGTATACAGGTGTTTTCTCTGAATATGGTCTGTGTGCCTCAGTTTCCCCAATGCATTTCTTAAGGCTCTAGATGGTGGGATAAGGGGGTGTGATTGTTGTAAAGCCCTAGAGGGCCAGTGTGATGCCATCTGCACAGAGAATGGCTGCAACCCTGCCTCCAGGCAACTGATGGCCTGGGCCACCCTCCTGCAAGGTGCCAACTGAAGGTGTTGGAGAACAAAGAGATCAGGTGGCCTCCTAATGCCTGGAAAAGAGACAAAGGCCAGAGGAGGGAGTGTCAGTGCCTGTGCAGACTTCCGGGAAGCGCATGGTGTGGAAGGGGATGCTGGGATGCTTTGGAACAACTCCATACAAAGCCAGTCAGGACTCTGGGGGAGCCTCCTCTCTGAGCATACTGTCTCCAGGGCAAGAAGCTTACACCTTCCTGGGTCTGACCTCGGAGCATTCAGCATGCCCTTCCACACCATGCACTTTCCGCAGCGAGTGTGCCCAGGCAGGTCCTGGGGCAACCAGAGGTCCCTGCACCCCAACTCCGCAGTCAGATGTGACTCTCAGCCAGACAGTAAAACAGAAGGTTTATTAGATGACAGGGATACAGTCTAAAACAGAGCTTGTAGGTACAGAAAACAGGACCCCTCAGTCAGGTCCATCTTGGGGGGGTGGGGAGCCCAGACCCAAGTTCTGGGCCTCTCCCGATTTCCCCAGCCAGCTCCAAACTGACACTCCCTCATCTGGCCTTTGTGTCTCTTCCGGACAAGGAGGCCACCTGATCTCTTTGTCCCCAACACCGTCAGTTGGCACTTTGCAGGGGAAACTGAGGCACCCACACAGTATTGAGAGAAAACATTAAGAACATTCCCACTTTGTCACAACAGGTGTAACAAAATGTAATACCGTATATTGAAGCAGGCAAGTGCTGCTTCTGACTTTCCACTTTTAATTGACCCTTGTAATCTTGTGGTGCTGACGCATTGTAGCTTCATTTTATATCAGCTTACAGGGTGAGAGCGGGGGGGGGGGGGGACACCACCATTTTGGGCCCCACCAAAAATTTTACGAACCTGCCGCCTATGAGCAGAGCTACTAGAGAGGCCCAGCACAGGGCTGCGAGGATTAGGGATGCCTTGAGGGAGGAATTTGAGGCTGAAAACCAACAGTAATGTTTGGTGCCTTGCATGGGAGTGAAGTGCAGTGGTTACAATGATAGTAGGAATGTGTGTTTCCTAAGCTGATTTGCAGTGCCTGTTTCTTTCCTGGGCTAAAGTATCTTTGACTTTCTGCAATAATAACGACTGTTTTCAAAGCCAATAATTCATTTATTGAAAAGAAAATAAGTTTATTGACAGACACACAACATTTTGGGAACCTAAAAGGGCAGGTGGGTGGGGTGGGTGGGGAACTGTACGGTCACAGGTTTGAATATGTCCTGTCTGGAGTGCTGTGCAATGACTGCTGCACTTCTGGATGCCTATACTGCCTGGTGATGGGGGTTGAGTGCAGAGGGTAAGGGTCGTAGTTCTCAGGGCTGGTTGGTGAACGTACAGGTGTTGGAGGCAGCTGCTGGTGGTGGTAAGAACCTGGATGCTGGGGAACAGTGATTTCCCTACACCCCCGCTGAATTTCCCCAACACCCCCCCAGTTTTGTGAGCTAGTTACATACCAATTTAGTGACTGTTTGGAAATATGAATTTAAACTGAAACATTAATACAGACTTTAAAAGCTTATACAGTGTATGATAAAATATGTGTATCTGAAAAAGTATAATAGATCTGAAAAGTATTAACATAGACTAGCTTCCTTGCTTCCTTATACAGCTGTTGTTTTTTATGATGTCAGTGCATTCATTTCGGTGATGTTGGCCAACCTAATAATTTCAAATGATGATTTGTAAGCGAAGTCTAAATGAGCTCTCCCTGACAGCTAGTGATAAGCTGGGGCTGGGGGGAAAAGCTTCAGGGCCAGATTATATTTACATTCACACCTAATCTACCAAGGTATCCAGCAAACCGAGCTGTGTTGTCCAAGTGATAGATTTTGGCTGGGGTTGGGTTACAAACCACTTGAATGCAGGGCCGCCCAGAGGATTCCGGGGGCCCGGGGGTCTTCGGCGGTGGGGGCCCCCGCTTCAGCAGTAAGTCGGCGGTAAGTCGTCGGCGGGGGGTCCTTCCATTCCGGGACCCGCCACCAAAGTGCCCCAAAGACCCACGGCGGGGACCCCCCTCCACCGAATTACCGCCAAAGCAGGACCCGCCCCCGAAGTGCAGCCCCCACCGCGGGTTTTCGGGGCACTTCAGCGGTGGGTCCCGGAACGGAAGGACACCCCCCGCCCCCCGCAGCCGAATTACCGCCGAAGACCCGGCTGCACTCCGGCGGCGGGTCCCGCTTTGGCTGTAATTCGGCGGCGGGGGGGTCCTTCTATCCCGGAGAGGAAGGACCCCCCCCCCCGCCAGCGAAGACTGGGAGCAAAGAAGCTCCGGGGGCCCGGGCCCCACGAGAATTTTCCGGGGGCCCCGGAGCGAGTGAAGGACCCCGCTCCAGGGGCCCCGAAAAACTCTCGTGGGGGCCCCTGCTGGGCCCGGGGCCTGGGGCAAATTGCCCCTCTTGCCCCCCCCTCTGGGCGGCCCTGCTTGAATGTGGGGCAAATGGGGGATGAAATGTTGTTTTTATTGTATGAGTAAAGGGCAGTAGAACTGTACTTAGGGTATGGCTACACTTACGGTTTGCAGCACTGGTAGTTTGCAGCACTGGTCATCCAGCTGTGTAGGAGCAGCGCTGGTGTGTGGCCACACTCACAGCTACCAGCGCTGGTGTGTGGCCACATTTGCAGTATTAGCAGCACTGTTGGGAGTGCTGCATTATGGACAGCTATCCCAGCATTCAAGTGCAACAACGTGCTTTTCAAAAGAGGGGGGTGGAGGGTGGTGTACTGTGACAGGGAGCGGGGAAGATAGAGAGTGGATTTTTGGAGCCAACACTGTGTGTTAGCTTCCTGGATTGGAAAAATCACAAAATGTTCATGAGCCCTTAGTCTTAACTCTTAATTGCAATCAGCCTGCCTCCAACACGGACTCCCCGCTGTTTCACTCACTCCCTGTGGTGTACTGTGACAGGGAGCGGGGAAGAGAGAGATTGGAAAAATCACAAAATGTTTGCGAACCCTTAAAGTCTTGCAAACAGCCTGCATCCAACTCTGTTTCCCCTGCCTCTCATTTGATCGTTCACAGCCAGGTACAGATAGCTCCTGTTTGCTGTGATCAGTGTTTGTTTTTTTAGATAAGCAGTTCAACGGAGCTTCGATCGGCTCCGTTCTGTTTGCCTGCCTCTCATTTGATTGTTTATAGCCAGGTACAGATGATCACAGCAAACAGGAGCTCTGTTCGGAGCTCCGATCGGAGCTCGTTCACAACAAAACAAAGAGAGGCTGCATAACAAAACAAAGAGAGTAATTTATAAAAGCATTCTGGGATACACCTTATACCCTGGAGGCCAATCACAGCGCTGGTGTGTGGCCACACTTGATGACCAGCGCTGCAGCACCAGCGCTGGAATCCTTATTCCCCATGCCGAGTGAGGTGTACGGCCAGCGCTGCAGCCAGGGAGTTGCAGCGCTGGAAGTGCCCTGCAGGTGTGGCCACTTACTAATTGCAGCGCTGGTGGAGGCTTTCCAGCGCTGCAAATCGCCAGTGTAGCCATACCCTTAGTCTGTGATGATTTGAAGGCATCAAGAGAGAGGGCGGGGACCTGTCCCTCTCCACTGTTTAAAGACAGAGCTGATTAGGCTCCATAGAGAGTCTTTTGTTCTGTTAAGTGACCACTGCAGCTGAAATCACTGACAATCAGGTCTAAGTGCTTAGTCCTGTTGTGGGGACAGTGTTCCTGTGGATACAATGTTTTTGTGTAAGAGACAACCCAGACTGCACTAGCAGTGAGGTTCCCCCACTGAGAGCTCAGCTGAAATCACTGAGAGCTGGTGGAACCTCAAGAGACCAACTCGCAGAGGTCAAAGTGGCAGGTGGCAGCAGAAGGTGACTGCGCAGGGCCATTGGCAACAGAGCGGTGGAGTGAACAGTGGCACAATGAACAGCCGTGGCCAGAGCGAACAGTGAGCAGCTGGAGGAACAAGTAAAGTGCCTTCTTGTCCCCCACCTGGAAGGTGTACTCACGTGAAAGCACCTCTGAACTCTGAGTCTCCACTGACCAAAGACAACACCGGAGAGCGGGGTGCGGTGGAGGGAAAAGCGAGGGGCACCTTAATAAACATTTGTTTGTTGGACTATATTTTAGTCACTTTGCTCCAGAATGCTAGATTTGTGACTGGGAATGGAAGCTTATATAAATATGTTTCCTAGTAGGCCAAGATTTTTAAGTGTTGCATCCCTCCCATCCTGGCTAATAGCCACTAATGGACCTATTCTCCAGGAATTTATCTAGTTCTTTTTTTAATCCTGTTATAGTTTTGGTCTTCACAGCATTCTCCGGCAAAGAGTTCCCTGGGTTGACTTTATATTGTATGAAGAAGTACTTCCTTTGTTTTTTAAAAACCTGCTGCCTATTAATTTCATTGGGTGACTGCTAGTTCTTGTGTTATGTGAAGGATTAAATAACATTTCCTTATTCACTTTCTTCGCACCACTCAAGATTTTATAGACCTCTATCATATCCCCCTTAGTCATCTCTTCTCTAAGCTGAAAATTCCCAGTCATTTTAATCTCTCCTCCTGTTTTATATCCCTGATCATTTTAGTTGCCCATCTCTGTACCTTTTCCAATTTCAATATATCTCTTTTGGGATGGGGTGACCAGATCTGCACACACTATTCAAGGAGTACACATACCATGGATTTATAGAAAGGCAATATGATATTTTCTGTCTTAGTATCTATCCCTTTCTTAATGATTCCCAACATTCTGTTTGCTTTTTTGACAGCTGCACATTGAGTGGATGTTTTCAGAGAACTATCCACAATGACTCCAAGATCTCTTTCTTAAGTGGTAACAGTTAATTCAGATGCCATCATTTTGTATGTATAGTTGAGATTGTTTTCCAATGTGCATTACTTTGCATTTATCAACATTGAATTTCATTTGCCATTTTGTTGCCCAGTCACCCTGTTTTGTGAGATCCCTTGGTAACTCTTCACAGTCTGCCTGGGGCTTAACTATCTTGAATAGTTTTGTATCATCTGCAAATTTTGCCACCTCACTGTTTACCCATTTTTCCAGATGAATATGTTGAATAGGACTGGTCCCAGTACTGACCCCTCAAGGATGCCACTATTTATCTCTCTCCATTCTGAAAACTGATAATTGATTCCTACCCTTTGTTTCCGATCTTTTAACCAGTTATTGATCCATGAGAAAACTTCCCTCTTATCCCATGATGGCTTACTTTTCAAAAGTCAATTTAAATTAAATTTTTTTTACTTATATATTTTTAGAAATCTAGAACTGTTATGCGTTTTGGTGTAACTTGCATTATTCTTATGTTAAATTTGCATCATCCTAACAAAACATTTACTTTATTCATATCTCTTTTATATATCATTGGTCCTGACACCCCTCCTGTAAATTCGAACCCCCCCCCCCTAATTTCAATTCTTGGGGAAACCACTGAGTAGAGCTGTGAGTGGCTGGCAAGGCATCTGGTGCCAGAGCAAATGCTTGGACAGTGGACCAAGCAAGATGCACCCCCTGGCCCCCACCAGGGTGAGAGGTGAACTCTGCAGATGCACCTCTACATTCTGGGTCTTCATTGTGTTGACAGCAAAGTTCGTTGTCTGACCGCAGAGAGACAGGCAACACCAGCAAGGTCCGATAAAAAGTTCTTTATTGACAAGTGCACGCATCAGTAAAGAACAGCTCGTATCCGAAAAGAACCAGCCCCCTCTTTACAGCTTAGTATTAGCTTATATAGACAGTTTTATTACGTCATAAATCATTTACTTAAGCAATTGTGAAAGTAGAATGAATTATATTGTAAAAATAAGAATGGATTAAAGAAATGTTGTATGTACCTTTAAGCAGAAATACGAAATGTTGAAATACAGGTGCCAGGAAAAGAAACATTAGGCATAAACAATGGTGCTAATGGCGAAACATTAACAGAAGATGGGTAATAGTTAGTATATGCATGCCTAGCCCAGGTAAACTTATCTGATTCTGCTTCCTTTGTTATCTTGTTAAGTTCTCACCCTTTTATCTGTATAAATAAGATAGTTTGTGTCTTGCATGGTGCTCACATTATCTGGGTGTTATTAGCAGAGCGCTGTGCTAATAAAACAGAGTGGTCTGACAAACTGTGAGTCCTGAGTCTAACTTTGACAATTTGGAGGTTCCACCGAGATGGCAACCGTCTTCACTGGAGCTGTGTGATTCCTGACTGTTTTTGTAGGATGACCGTGGCAGCCGGCACCTGGGCATTTGGCCCGAGCGGTCCTCCACCAGAACGGAAAGGTGCACGACCACAGTGAAGTCTACGCCATTGAACCTGTTGGTTCCCACTCTGTTCTGGTAGGGATCCCGGGATCTGACATCAGGAATCTGGTCAGGTAATTATTTCTGTGTTTTGTCCGGACTGAGGACTGTCCTGTCTCTGTGTCTATCTGTCTTCCTGTGGAGTGTTTGAGTCTGGGTGCCATCTCTGTCCGGGGATCGGCCGACCAAGGGGTTCCTGTCCCTGCGGTCTGAGTGAGTGGAATCTGCACAATTGCAGCCGCACCACACTTTGGGTAAAACCCCTGGTGTGAAAGCAAGGGCAATTGAGGCAGTAGCCTGTGGGCTCCTTTTGTGTGTTGCTCTGACGAACCCGAATTTCCTTCTTGTGCGATTGGTGTGTGAAGTCCTCCTGTATGGGTAACCAGACGTCTAAGTCAGGACAGTTCCCTAAACGAACGCTGGCTCATTTTATATATTTAGGATGGGTCCAGACTCCTGTAAGAAGGGTCCGGACTCCTGTAAATTTCTGGAAAAATGGTCTAGGCTAACTCAGGGGGATCCCAAAACTCAGTGGCCACTGTTAATATCTTGGAACAAAGACCGAGTGGACGTCTTAAATGACAAACTCGGCCAACCTAAAACTAAATTGGCTAAAGAAGAGGTTAATTGTTTCATTCAGTGGTGGGAAGAGGCAAATCGTAGCTAGACAAAATCAAAACTCGCCTCTCTCAAATATTCAAATAATAAGTTAAAAGCTTTATTAAAAGCCTCCTCTCCCACCACCAGACCGAGCGCTCCCCTTTACCCCGTTCTCAAAAACCCACCCCGGATTGATCCAACCCCCTTAATTCTCCTATCTCATTGTAAAAAGGACAAAAAGCCCCTTGTTCTGTTCCCCTTTGTTGTCTGCCTCAAAAACTGATTCTTTAGTGTTCCACTAACAATTCAGCAAGGGGAGGGGCTCCTTTCCTTGAACATTTATTTCAAAATTGTGAAGTGACCACAATATCACTCAAACAGTTCATTCAAGAAAAAAAAAAAAAAAAAAAAAAAGCAGGATCGGGCCCAGAAAAGCAGGCAAGCAACAGATAAAGAAACTGAAAAACAGGTTGGAAGCCCTAAGGGCATAGTGTAAGGAGTAAGAAAAGCAGTAAGTGCAGGCATGAACCCCTGGAACAATACTTAAAATGGTGAAATCTGAGGGGATAAAGGTGTTATTTTGGGAGAAAAACAAGTGATTTAAGGAAAGAGAGTGAAAAGTTAACTCTACAAAGGCTGGAGAGAATTAAGCAGTTAAATTTTGTGAAAATGTGTATGTATCTATTTGTGAAAATATGTAAAGTTCTAAGAATCTAAACCAGCACATCTGGTTTGTAAAACTCCTGTTTTGTAGGTGTAAGATAAATTAGTTTTGTTTTTGTTTTTAATGCCACTAAAAAAATTCATTTGACTCTTAATTCAAAGTTGCAAAACTGACAGACCTTTTTGCAAGACACAGGTAATTAGTGTTGTTTGGCTTTGGGATTTAGCATTTAACCCTTAAGGGGTAACTTGATTCTTTATAAAATTTAAAATGTTTTTTTAAATAAAAACCAAGTCATGGCTGCAATATGGCAGTCAAAATCAGGAGAATAGGGAGAGATTCTGGAGTCTTTTTGTTTGTTTGGTTTTGTTTTGTTTTTCTGGTAACAATAGCAGATAAGAGCTGTAGTGAAAAAAAATAATAATTTTTTAACAGTGCCCCTCTGAAGCAACAGCAGAGGTGAGGTGCACAAAACAAAAAGAAGCAATGTTAAAAACACTGAGCCTTAAAATTGCTCTGTGTAATCAGACTGTCACTTTTGATAAGGGTACATGAAAACTCTGTAAGAAAAAAGAAACAGTTACATCGTATGTAAAAATTCATATGGCTAATGTTTAAAAAAAAAAAAAAGTTGTACTATAGAAGAAATGTGCTTTTTCCCTAGGACATGTGCAGTGTATATTGTAAAAAGGGGTAAAAAAAATACAAATGAAATATGCTACTGAATTAAAATCCTATTAGGGCTCCAAAAAGAGCCGCAATAGACTGTTTTCTTTTTCAGATCTCTGTGTGTTTTGTAAGCAGGAGTTGAAAGTGGAAAGAAATCAAAACTCTGGTGGAAGTTGATTGTGTCCCTTTTAAGACAGAGTCTCTGAGCTCTGCTGATGGCTTTGAATCCAAAAGCCAAGCCTGTGTTGATGCAAATTACCTAACTGATAAAGGAAGGTGAAAACTGCCAGCACAAAATAAATTGCCTAAATAAAAGACATGGTATAACAAGATCCCTTTAAGAGATTTGATGCTAAATGTTATTGTTAATATTAAACATTGAAATAAATTTAATGTTAGTAAGTACCCCTGTAACAAGGTATAGTGTGTATGATTTTTGGAAAAATCCTTGAAGGTAATATGGTAATGATGCTTCTCAGCTATCACCTGTGAATAAACTTAAAACACACACACAGGAAAATATGGGGGTAATTCCTCTGTTTTGCCTGCAATCAGCAAGGGTATTTGTAAAAGAAAGGAATCTTTTAAGCAACAATCAATGCCACCCTGAAAGAGGTAGAAAAATGTTATTTTTGTCTTTCAGAAAATCAGAAAAAGCTAATACCAGCTACAGAACAACCTATTAAAAAAACAAAAGTTTAAAAAAAACATACTGCAATAGCTATGGAATGTACTAAAATGCAGATATTTAGAACATAAGATGTTTTGGGTAATATCAGAGAATATTAAGGTTTTAATACATCTGTTAAAGCAAAGAAAAAGATAATTGTTTAATACCTATCAATATAACTGGATGCAGTATGACTCCAGTACGGTAACACAAAATTTGTTAAGTGAAGAAATTGTTGTTAAAATTGCACCCCACCAGGCTCTGGAAGCAAAGATATGGAAAGCTAGCCCACTCCACAGATTGCGCCTGGGATCCTTCTGGCTACCTCAAACCTCAAGCCAGTGGGCTGGGAGGAAGGGAAACTATTGGACACTAGAGGTTGTACCAAGTGGACTCCTCAAAAGTGGGTATGCTTATCCATGCCTGTTGCTCCAAAGCCCTGTAGTAAAGACATCTCACTAGGATCCTGTATGTGGGATAAAATTAATAATTAGACCAAAGTATTGTATAACGGGCAATGTGTGTGTTAATTCTTGGAAAGAAGTGTTTTAAAAGGATAGAAGTTTTAGCAACCCATCAGTAGACAAATGTACATGTAATGTAAGTACTGTGTTTACCAATAATCACATTTACTATTTGCCACAACCAAAAAGTCTCAGCTTACTGTAAGCACTGATTTAGCTGAGTTCTCTATCAGTCTTGGCATTGAATGGCAAACAGTTACCAATTATCTGTTTAAAAAGGTAACATAGTTCCTAAAAACAAACAAACAAAACACTGTGGGAAACAGAACCATTCATATTATCTGGATGGTCTCCCACAACTACTGGCATACTAATGTTACTACCCCTAATTGTTTTTGGTTTTAAATTGTATGTGTTTAATTGAAATGTTTAAAATATGCTGGTGGATAAAACAAATGTATGCAAAGCTAGAGCCACAGGCCCAAATCACCTCCCAGTATTTTACTACATAATAGTGACACTGGCGATTGATAATCTTAGTGTCAAAAGGGGGATATGTAGAAGCTGGACTTTATAATGTATAATTTGATTTCATCCTGCCAGCCACCCTTTTTGAATAGCAGAAAGAAATGACCCTCTGGAACTGTAAGATTCTGTTTTCCCATATGCATTACAAATTGGGCCCTCTCTAACTCTTTGTTTTAAGATTTAGGTAGTAAGAGACAGGATTCTCTATTGTGTCTATGTTAAGTAAATTAAAGAAACATTGAAGGCCTGGGTCTCAGTGTAAATTGTCTTGGTTATTAATTGTAAAACTTAGCAAGGTTTAATTTGCAATGCCTTTTTGCTCGATATAAAATACTACTGTTTGTATTCTCAATCTGTTTGTGTGAATGAGGAATGAATGCATCAGGAAAAGATAAGGTGTGAAGGCCATTGTTATAGCCAGAGTCAAGGAAAGAAGCAAAAAGACTTAAAGAGTATCAAAGAATCATCAGGCACTGCTTACTACCCAGACGGCTGTTAAACTGTCTGGAATCCGCAGCATGAATACATGCTTTGCCGTGTAAGAATGCACCACCCCCAGCGAACCAATCATCACCTCAGGACCATGCAGAGTCAATTTTGACTCCAGAAGATGACGTAGAGGAACAGCCTGCAATACCTTACAATCTATGTTCTCGTAAGGGTTGCCAGAAGCAGACGACTACCTAAAGCAAGGCCCAAGAAAAAGCAGTAGTGAGCCTAGCGCCTGCTGCCTGGTGGACATAAAACTGTGACTACAGTTCCCTCAGTTGAGGTTGTCAGAACCAGAAGGGCCCTGCCTCCAACATGCACCTCTGGTGGTGCCTGTTCCTCGGCTGTTGGTGTCTGAAGGTCTGGGGAGTCCACAATGACAATTCTTTTATCCAGCAGCAAGTGTGGATAGCTCAGACCCTTAATATTTCTAAATGCTGGGTCTGCAGCCACATCCCAGCCCACTCTCAAACTGATGTTCCTGTCCTGGCTATCCCACTCAATTCCCCAGACCTCACTGGAGGACCTTGTCCGTTTAACACAATATGGAACAGTAATGACACCTGGGAAGAGACTATTGGCAGTTCCTTTAACCCACTTGGGGAGTAATACACCAGGCAAAAAGGCTCCTGAGGTTAAAAGAAGTAGTTAAAATAATGGCAAATAAAACTTAAGAAAGTTTAAGAGCCCTGGCCAAAGAAACAGGGGCGATCCGACAGGTGGTCCTCCAAAACCGTCAGGCATTGTACATAGTGCTGGCGGCCAAAGGAGGGACCTGTGCTCTCATTGGAAAACAATGTTGTGTGTTTATACCTGACGATACCAATGAGGTAATAGATCACGCTAGCCACTTAGAACAAATTGCATATCTTCCCCATGAAGAGCCAAGTTCTTTATGGAAGTGGCTAAGTATTCTCTGGCATAGGAAACTGGTTGTTTCAGGGAGCCCTGACTATCCTGTTTGGAATCCTAATAATTTTTGTATGTTTTCAGTTAGTCTCCTGTTGTACCCAAAATTGTGTAAGGCATGCCACTCAGGTGACTGCCCCAGAACAGAGTGCTAATATGATGATTTTGAATATTGCTGATGAACAAAGAGATAAAGAACGGTTAATATGTGGAACCCAGTAAAATTTTGGTCATGGCGTGAGCTTGACCAAAAGGAGGGATTGTGAAAGTAGAATGAATTATATTGTAAAAATAAGAATGGATTAAAGAAATGTTGTATGTACCTTTAAGCAGAAATACGAAATGTTGAAATACAGGTGCCAGGAAAAGAAACATTAGGCATAAACAATGGTGCTAATGGCGAAACATTAACAGAAGATGGGTAATAGTTAGTATATGCATGCCTAGCCCAGGTAAACTTATCTGATTCTGCTTCCTTTGTTATCTTGTTAAGTTCTCACCCTTTTATCTGTATAAATAAGATAGTTTGTGTCTTGCATGGTGCTCACATTATCTGGGTGTTATTAGCAGAGCGCTGTGCTAATAAAACAGAGTGGTCTGACAAACTGTGAGTCCTGAGTCTAACTTTGACACAATCCACCCCCTTTGTCTAACAACTAGAAATTAGACACCTTTTAATATATACGCATGCCTAGTCTCTACAGCATTATATTGTTAATATCTCAACAAGCGCCAAAGGTTAGGAATGTGAGGGAGTTAAAAACACACCGAACACTAAACTAGGGAGTTAGAGTCAGAACTGTGAGATGCTTGTGTTTCTTATCAGTCCTTCAAACACTGTTTCTTAACACAACACAGCTGGCACCAGCCCCCTCACTTATCTTACTCTTTCCCAGGGCTTTGTGAGACAATACTGCTTCTCAGTATTCCACTCTGGGTTTACCCAGAAACCTCTGCTAGCCTGATTTCAGTCAGGTTGGCCTAACCGGTTTTGTACTACATCTTTATTCAGGCCTAACAACTCTGTAGCCCCCACATATGCCCCAAGTCCCCTTTTCTCCTCCCATACTTGGAGCTGTTGGGGGGGGGGCAGAGGGAGGAGCTTCGAAGGGCCATAGAGCTAAGAGGCCAGAGGTTGGGTAGACAGGAGTCCTCCAGGCCATAGGGGATAGGATTACTTGGCTAGAGAAACCAATTTTTCCATTCCCAGTGGGCTGTTGCCCCCCGCCGCCCCGCATGTCTCAGTGGCACTGTCTGACCCAGGATCCCCAGAGTTCTCCTGGATCATACAGGACAGTGGCAAACAGGCTGCACAGTCCCTGGGTCAGTGATGCTATTGGCTTCTCTACCATGCAGCAGCCTCCAGGGTCATAGAGACGGGATGATAGAAAGTCCACAGGGACAGGTCACAGAGACAAGGGTGTATGAGGCTAGACAGGCTGATCTCCGGGCTCCCAGTGAGATATTCCCTGCCCCTCCCCTGCGTGTATTAGGGACACAGTCTGAGCCGGGATCCCCCCACCCAGAGCCAGGGTCGGATTCTCCCCCCTGGGACGGAGCCAGGCGGGAAAGTGAAGATCGGGGCCTCGTCACGAGCATCGATAAATGTCACCTGCCCCCGGTCACAGTCCAGACAAACCCGCATCCTGCTGGGGAACCGGCTCAGGGGCAGGGGGGTCTCAGGGGAGGTGAGAGCCTGGAACTGATCCCCCCATCGTTCCACAGCCCAGATCCCCCCCTCAGGGCTGAGGCTGATCTCTCCCTTCCTCCTCACAGACTCTCTGGCCACCCCCACAGCCCAGTATCGCCCAGCCCCCACCTCCACCTTCCAGCAATGTCTCCCCGAGGTGAATCCCTCACAGCCCAGCACACAGGTCCAAGGGTCAAATCTCTCAGGGTTGTTGGGCAGTCGCTGCCATGTGTCTCCCCATCTCACACTTTTCCGATCCTCAGACAGGACGAGGTTGGGATGAGCCGTGTCTGGATCCAGAGTCACATTCACTGGGGAGAGAGAATCAGAGCGTTAGGGGCAGAGCTCGGCCCTGGGGGAGCCTGGGGCCATTTCTCAGATTCCCCAGCAGCCCCGTCCTGGCTGGGACAGGCCTGGATCCCAGGGAGCTGCCTCTGCCCTGGGCACCTGAGACTGAGCAGGGACGTCACTGCAGCTCCTCAGGGTAGTGATTGATCTATCGGGGATCAATTTATAGAGTCTAGTCTAGACAAGATGAATCAATCCCCGAGCTCTCTCCCCGTCAACTCCGGTTCTCCCCCGCCAGGAGAGGTGGAAGCGGAGTCGATGGGGGAGGGGCAGCATCTTAGCTCGACCGCCCCCGCCCCCCTTAGCATAGACCAGGGCCTAGTGTGTTTCTCATTTGCTAACAGAAGCTTCAGCTCCTGGCTCCCCCTGCTGGGGCTGCTCCATTCCCAGGGGCAGAGACACAGCCAGGAAGGCGTCAGAAGCTTTTATTGAGGAGGGAGCAGAGGAGGCCGGTACCAGCTTTATACCCCAGAGGGAAACTCCCTCCCCTAAGGCAGCCTCCACTCCCAGGCCGGGGAACAGAGAGGAAGGTGCAGCACTGGGGAAGAGCTGCTTAAAACCACAGAGTAGGAGGTGGCATTGGGTGGGGGAGCCCCATCCCCAGCCCAGAGAGAAGGGAGGCGCTGCCAGCATCACAGGGAGAGCATCTCCCCAATCCAGGAAGCAGTGAGCTGCTCCAATGGGAGAGCCCAGCCCTGCCCACAGGAAAGGCAGGATGTTGGAGAAGAGCGATGGGGAGACCTCTCCACTAGGGTAAACCAGAGAGATGTGTCAGCCCTCAGGGCAGAGAGCTCTGTTCAGATGCTGCTTAGTGAATGTTTCTGTTCATCAGTGTGGGCATGAACTCAGCACTAAGGTTGGTGTCAGGAGTGTTTGTGTGATGACAGTCTGGGATCTCCCCACGAGTTCTGGAACCTTGGTACAAGTTGGGGGTGGGGTACGAGATCCCACCAGTGGTGGCCCCGCCCACTCCGTGGCCCTGCCCCATTACTCCTCTTCCGACCAAGCCCTGACCCCTGGCCAGGCTGTGAGCGTTGCCTGCTGAGGAGATCCCTTGACCCTTCACCTGTCCTGGGTGGGTCTCTGGGGGGCCTGAGAGCAGCCCCCGTTCCATGTCCCCGCTCCCCGGGGTGCTCCACCCAGGGCAGGTGGAGGGTGCAGGGCTCCACACTGCCACTCGGGCTGCCAGGGTGGGAGCCCGGCTCTGGTTTCTCGCCTGGCCAGGGACAGGGTCTCGGGGGAAGAGGAGCAGGGGTTGGGCCGCTGAGAGGGGCCAGTGCAGGGAAGAGGCTCCAATCTCACCCTGTCTGTGCGCTCCGAGTGGTTCCCCTCTTTTTCTCTCCAGTGCAGACGGCAGAGTGTCTAGAGGGGGAAAGATAAGAGAGGTGAGATTTCAGACTTCATATTTATAACAGCGTCCCCACTCTGATCTCCTAGAACTGTGTTTTCATCATGACACAGAAAGAGAGGGAGACACACTCAAGTATTTAATGTGACAAGGTCTGAAACCTCTTTCCTCTCTCATTCAGGCATCTCCCAGCAATGGACCCAACATCCTTGTGAACTCCCGACTTGTCAAAAGACATGAAATTGTAGTAAAGATCCTTGGGTCCTGATTCTGTCACCCCAGATCTGCTTAGGTTTCATCAGGGGAAGTTTGAGTCGCCAGACTGAGGTCCCAGTTATGCTGGTACACCCTCAAGGTGATATTGGACACTGGACTATGAACTATTTCTGAAAGAACTCTTTACAGCTAGAAAGCTCGCTATCTCCACTATGAATCTGAACCTCGATGAATCAAACTCATGTCTGTTTGTATACTGATCTTTTAACCATACTCTCTCTCTTGTTTTTTAATAAAGTTTAGTTTCGTTAACAAGAAATGGCTGTAGTGTGTATTTGGGTAAGATCTAAAACAATCGTTAACCTGGGACGTAATGTGTCCGATCCTTTGGGATTGGTAGAACCTTTTCTGTTATATAATGAAGTAAGATTTTCAGAAATCATTGTATTTGACATAAGGGAAATGTTTCCTTAAGTGACCTTGTTATTAAGTGATGTGTTCATAAGTTCCCCTGTGGGATACAGAGATGTTTCGACCACACAATGTGCATAAAGACACCAGACACCCACAATGTACTGCCCAGGAGCAGTTAGCAAAGTCCAAAAAATCCCATGTGGAGAAAAGGGTCAAAGTGACCCGTGCACGTCAGTGTGTAATGACAGGTAATAAACGAATAAAATACCTTCGACAGCAAAAGCCCTGCCAGTTAGAAGATACTTACAATGCATAACACACATGCATGTGTAGTGTATGAGTTATACAAGATACTTTCTATTCATAACATTCAAAGGTGATTGGAAAAGAACTAATAAATATATACTCTGGATGTGTATAATACGTCAGACATTGTAAGGAGCATCATAGGAGAAATGCATCATGACCTACCTATGCCCCAGGAGAAGGTAACTGGGCAGTATTTCTTTCAGTATGTTTGTCATTTCTTACTTTAACAAGTATCAGAGGGGTAGCCGTGTTAGTCTGGTTCTGTAGAAGCAGCAAAGAATCCTGTGGCACCTTATAGACTAACAGACGTTTTGCAGCATGAGCTTTCGTGGGTGAAAGCTGCTTGCATCCGAAAAAGTGGGTATTCACCCACGAAAGCTCATGCTGCAAAACGTCTGTTACTTTAACAGTAATTGTAATGGCAAGACATGCTTTTGGAACAAATAACGGGTTGAATTAATCAGCCTGAGTGTCTTAGACCCTAAGTGTATGGCATTCTCATCCAACAATTAAATAGAAGCATAATGTAATTATGAACCAATTGACCACCGCCATTCTCTTTCCACAGCTTCAGACACTTATCCCAGTTTCCCCTCCTAGATCCCTTCTAGGTACCTTTGAACTTCCTCAGAGCCTCCAGTAGCGCAATAGTTTTCTGGGAGAAACCACTGACTTGTTCTTCCAGTTCAGGAGAAATCTCCTCTGGCTGCTGCAACTTCCTCTTCTTACACCTATAGAGAAACAATTTCATGTGATTACAGTTCATTGTGAGATTCATTCTAAGTGGTTGCTAGGGAGTCGCTGCTCTAATGGGCCTGGAGTTAGAATTCTTCTGCTTCTCCCAGCTGCAGAAATCTGTCCCCTAGGAACTAGACTGAGGCACGAACTCCCACCTCCCCAGCTCATTCCACACAGGTATCCAAATGGTCCTGAGGCGGGAAAGACTCTTGACCACTGCTGGCCTGGGCTGAATGGTAACCAGGGCCCCAGCAGTGACAGGACCATATTCCATCTCCACTATCCTGAGGAGGCCAGTCCCCCAGGGAGGTGACATCTCTGGGAAATACTTGAGGTCCGTCCTTCCCACTGAATGGAGAATTCCAGAGTTTTCTGTGCAAGGGTGAGAACCTCAGGATGAAGTTGATCAGAGAGATTTGTATCTACAATGTGACCTTCCCCACACATTTTGCTGTACAGCCCAGGGGAGATGTAGTGCTAACATCACCATTAAGCTCTTTCCCAGTATTGTGAAGTGCGAGGTGGAGTGAGAGGGAGCTACGTACCTGCTCAAGGTGCTTCTGACATTCTAGAGGGGAAGGAGTGGGAGAGAGAGAGAGGAAAGACTGTCAGTTCCATTTGACTCACACAGGGGATCCCAGGGAAGGGATTTTGCAAATATGGGGAAGAGAAGCCCTGCCCTGATCCCAGGGCCATGGATTCACTGAGCTAATGGGGCTTTTCCATCTCTAAGATCTCTGTCTGTAACTCTGCAAAGAACAATAGTCACTCACATGTCAGCAATGCACACGCCGAGTTACACTCAGATCTCTGACCGCTGGCTCCAGTGCTTATGATTCAGGAGCCCTCCCTTCCCTGTGTGGGGATCTGGGATGTTTCTAACCACAGGTGCTGGCTTCTAATTGTCCCTGGAGGTGCTCAACCCCAGGCCCTGACCCGACTCCGCCCCTTCCCCAATGCCACACCTCCACCCTCCCTCTTACCACTGAGGCAGGTGGGAAGTGCTGGGAGGGAGGGGGAGGAGTTGATCGGTGGGCATGAGGCGCTAGGGGTAGAGTGGGGGAGCTGGCTGCCAATGGGTGCTAAGCACCTACTAATTTTTTTCCCTGGGTGCTCTGGCCTTTAAGCACCCATGGAATCGGTGCCTCTGTTTCTCCCTGTCTCACCTGCAGGAATTCATTGGCTGGCTTCTGACACTTCTCCTCCAGCTCACTGATCAGCTCACTGAGATGGGAAATCTGCTCGGAGAGTTTACTGACATTTTCATTCTGGATCCTCACAATCTCCTCGTCCAGCTTCTTCAGCTGGGCCAGCAGGAGTCGCTCTTGTTCCTCCAGGAACTGCCGCAGTTGCTGAAATTCAGACACAACCTTCTGCCTCTCGGTTTGTGTTTGTTTCTGTACGAAAATAGGGGAAGGGCTGGTCAGGGACATGGATGGAGCCTGGGGTCCTTTCACGGAGAGCTGAGTGTGCAGGAGGGAGAACTTAGTTGAAAATCCTAAGATTTCGGACATTTGACTTTACCCTAGGGAGAGGAATCTCTCACAGCTTCCCCTTCAGCCCCTGTCTCTCTGAAAGGGAGGTTTCCATGTCTGTCATGTTAGTATATTATGTCATTCATGGTCTCTGGGAATTCAGACCCAGAGCAGCAGGAGGCAGGACTCAGCACTACACTGACAGAGACACCAGGGGAGAAAAAAGAAACAAACATGTTAATGCACGAAATGACCAGACACAGGGGACAGCACCTCACGGGTGACATTCAGTTCACTTGGGGAGGATTTCTGGGCAAGTCACAAGAGCGAGACATTAACTGACCAGCTGAAATGGAAGCTTAGGGCTTGTCTATGGACAAATCTAACCCAGTAATCCATGGTCATGGAGAAACACACACAAGTCCACATTCACCAAGGCCACACACAGGAATCTGCCTCCAAACAGACCTCCCACTGCCAGTCCCTGCTGGTTCATAACAACAGGCACCTACCAGATACTCCTGGCTTTCCCCCTCTCCGGTCACTTTCAATCCCAGCAGCTTTTCTCGCTCTGCCCTCAGAGTGTTCAGTTGGGTCTGGATTTTTTCCTGAAGAAACACAAATGATTTGGGAACTTGAATTTCAATGGTTCAGAGGGGTGTGGAGCTTTTCGTTTTTTCATCCAAGATGACTGTTGGTCCTAATCACTTTGTGATATTAGGGCCAACAAGGAGATGAAACCTTATCAATGCAGACTGGGAGTGTGTCATTATCAGACTCGTTACCAATTCAGATTCAGTCTTTTTAGTAATTAGAGAGAGATCTCAATTATAACCAAGCTTTACTGGTATTTGTGAATTGATGAGTGGTACAGAGCATAACAGGACATTGGAGTCACATGGGGGTGAATCAATACATCTGTTTTTGAGGTTTAATGAACAAAGTGATACAAATCCCAGAAGCCACCAGGGTTTCAATATGGGCTGGGATTTCAGCCCTGAAGCCCTGGGGACTTCACTGGTTGGGCTGAGCTGGTCTAGGCACCAGGGCAATCCCCATGAGACATCAGGAGGCCATTCGTCTGTTTGGAAGCTCCACAGTCCAAGTTTTGTGGAGCACTATTCGTGTCTGGTAGGCACCCAGCACTGGGTGTGGCTTCGTCCGGTGAAAAAGAGGGAAAAGGAGACCGAGGATGCAGGAGGACACCAGTGAGGGTGGGGGCAGGGGTGTGAGTGGCACTTCCATGCAGAATGATGCAGGTGGGGTGGAGCTGACAAAGGCGGGGGAGGGCCCAAGCAGGCTGATCGATTCAGGTGCGGGAGGGCCCCATGCAGGCAGGCATGGGGATGTCCTATATTCTGGGGATGCCTCAGGGCCCCTCCTAATGAGGCAGATTTGTATAAGGAACTGTTGGGATTTCCCCCAGTGCTGCCCTAAACCCTTTCCATGGCAATGCCCTCTGGGTAGGTCCCCACTGTCCCATTCCCTGGTAAAGATCCCGGAAGTAGTGCATTCTGGGAGATTTCTAAAGGCTGCCTGGTGGGACTAACAGAACAGCTCTGGCTGGTCCCTGCCCACGTACACAACAGAGCAGGTCAGACTGGCACCGGTCAGCTCCAGCCTGGGGTTGGTTTTGCTACAACCCAGTGTAATCCCAGTGGTACTTGGCATGGACCTGAGCGGTCTGGAGCCCTTTTGTGTGCGGACTGAAGGTGCTCAGGGTCCCACACAGTGTTTAGCCCAGTGATCTCCTCTAGTGCAGACCAGCAGCATCTGAGTTTAACCCTTCATGGAACAACACAGGAATTCAGATTCCCCCTGGGAAACCTTCTCTCCCTGGTGAGTCTGGGGCTTTTCTCAAGGAATCTTTTCCTCCTACTGTTCACATGCCATCATTGCTCCATGCTCCTGAGGGGACAGTGTATTCTAGTGGTTAGGGCACTGGGCTTGGCCTTGGAAAAATGGAGATTTATACCCAGCTCTGACACTGACCTACTGAGTGACCTTGGACAAGTCACTTCCCCTCTTTGTGCCTCAGTTTCCCCTCCCACCTTTTGCCTCTCTTATCCAGTTAGACCAGGGGTGGGACAACATGGGAGCGGGGAGGGGCCAGCCTCCTCAGCCAGGAGCTCAGGGGACAGGCAGGATGGGCCTGTGGCTGGATGTGGCCCGCAGGCCGTAGTTTCCCCACCCCTGAGTTAGACTGTAAATGGCTCAGGGCAGGGATTGTCCCTCACTGGGTTTTCTACAGGGCCCCCCCCACAATCGAGGTCAGATCTCAACTGGGGGCTGTAGGGGCTGCTGGGATGCCAATAACAATAATAAACACTGTGACACAGTCAGTAATAACAGCCACAGCTTGTAACTCCCCCTTCTCCAGCCTGAAGGCAGCACTCCCACATAGACTAGCCTGCAGCTCTAGTGAATGAAACCTCACTGGGCATTTAATGACTTCTGGTCTGCAGAGAGTTCCCTTAGTTCACTGGTGGGAGCTGGGTTTCAAAAGGTTTCATCTGCTCAGAGAAAACTTTCCACATCAGACAATTTTTAAATCGTTCTCTTACCTTTCTTGCCAGGCTGGAGTATCATTAATTTGTACAGTCTCTTTCATGCAATGAAGGCTACACACAGCTTAGTGACATAGATACACCAGTCTCAGGATACTTGTGTTGCTATTAACTTTGGATTTGAATTACAGGTTATTATCCATTAGACGGGACAGCAGTTCCCTACCTTGTACTCTTGGGCAGCCTCCTGGATGGGAACCACCGTGTGAGAGCGGTGAGCCCGGGACTCTCTGCAGAGCACACAGATGGGGGTTTGATCCTCTTCACAGAACAGTTTCAGGGCCTCCTGGTGTTTCCCACAAACCCCGTCCCCTCCGCTTCCCTTTGCTGCCTGTAAACTCAGTCGCTTGGCGATTTCTACCATGTTTGCCAGCTGCCTGTTGGGCCGGAGGTTTCTCTGTTGCACAGTTTGTCTGCACTGAGGGCAGGAGGCAGCTGTATCGGATCCCTCCCAGCACTGGCTGACGCAGGCTCGGCAGAAATTGTGCCCACACTCCAGGATGACAGGTTCTGTGAAATACTCCAGACAGACGGGACATGTCGCTTCCTTCTGGAGACTTTCCACGGGGTTCTCTGCAGCCATGGCTCCCTCTGGGCAGTTTGTAACAGGCTTTGTTTAAAATTCCTGAGTTCACACTATGCCCCGCCTGCAGCAGCAAGGAGGTGTTTCCCTTCCTGGAACTGACTCCTGCTCTTTGTTCAGTTGGAAGGGGCCTACCTGTAAGAATACAGCCCTGGAGGTTGTGGTGAAAAATTTACCACTAGGGCTCTGGTCTGGCAATCAGCCCCTGTGCTGGTGCGGAGGGTCACTGGGGTTTCACATGGACGTCAGCTCTCCCTGTGAGGATGAGCCTGCAGGGGCAGGGTCTGTGTGTCTAAGGCCTTGTCTACACTACAGGACTATTTCGAATCTACTTAATTCGAATTTGTGGATTCGACCTTATGAAGTCGAATTTGTGTATCCATACTAAATACACTAATTCGAACTTCTGAGTCCACATTAACGGGGCCGGCGTTGACTTTCGAAGCGGTGCACTGTGGGAAGCTATCCCACAGTTCCCGCAGTCCCCGCTGCCCATTGGAATGCTGGGTAGAGCCCCCAATGCCTGCTGGGGGAAAAAATGTGTCGAGGGTGGTTTTGGGTGACTGTCGTCATTGAACCGTCAATCACGCCCTCACTCCCTCCCTCCCTGAAAGCGCCTGCGGGCAATCGGTTCGTGCCCTTTTCTGGTCAGTGACAGCGTGGACGCCACAGCACTGCAAGCATGGAGCCCGCTGCGATCCTCGCCGTTTTCTCCTCCTCGCACTTTATCGTCCACCTCTTCCACATTCAGCTGCTGAGAAATTGGGCTACTTTTCAATGGTTCTGCAAGCACTGGGGGACCATAGGGGCCTTTTTACCAACATGAACGTCGTATGGCCGGGCAAGGTTCCTGATGCGTGTGTTCTCAGGAACTGTGGGCTGCTCAGACGCCTGCTGGAAGGTAGTTTCTTCCCGTACCACGAAATAACTGTTGTGGATGTGCATTTGCCTATAGTGATCCTCGGTGACCCAGCCTGCCCGCTAATGCACTTGCTCATGAAGCCCTATACAGGCGCCTGGGACAGCGACAAGGAACTCTTTAAATACCAGCGAGCAGCGTGACCTGTGACTGTTCAGTTTCTTTACAGAGAAGCTGAACCTGCCCCTGTTTCTTTACCCAGTTACTGTTGACTCTCCTCTTCGGTTAAATACCCCGTTCTCCCCGTTTCCTCCACTTCCAAGACACGTGTAAAAATAAAATACATGTCACACTGTTACTGAGGAGAGGTTTCTTTATTCATGACTTTTCGTTAAAGGGTCGAAACTGGAACGCAGACTGCGGTGGGTAGGGTGTGCGCTGATGTAAAGACCGCCTCTAAACTCAAGGAATGACAGGCTCCTGCTCCTACAGCGGTCCGCATTGCCGGACTGCTTGTTTCAACGGAGCCTGCCATCCCTCCTTTTTGGGATTCTGTGTGCGGGGGGCTATGTGGCCTTGTGGCGGAGGAGGACGGATACAGATTCCTCTGCTGCGTGACTCAGCGGTCCACGACAAGGACCGCTGTATAAGATCTGTACCCGCCCTCCCCCGCTAAAAAGTCACATCCCCACCGCCCACACAGAACCTGGAAACCACCTCCCATACCGACCACGGTGCCTGCTGACTGCACTGTGTGTGTTACCCGCTGCTGATCCGGCCCCCGTGTCTGTACCCTGCGAAAGGTGCCTGTCCTATGCAATTAGCAACACACTTCCCCACGCACCCCATTCAAACACAGTCTTCAGTGAAGAAACATGACGGAAACAGTACTTAACAGCAAAGTATTTTTATTACTTAAGTACACAGTTATGGGATGGGACTGGGATTGGGACTTGTTTGAGTCCGGAAGGGAAGGACTTATGCAAACGTAGGGTATGAGAGCTTTTGGTTACTTGAGCACTCTGCTGGGGTGCAGTGACAGTATTCACGGCCCAGGGCGGGCATCCTCCTGGTTATTTAGGGTGAGGGGGGTATGTGACTTTGTGGCGGGGGAGGGCGGTTGCAGAGATACTGCCGGGGGCTCTGTCCTGCAGCGGTCCTGCAGAACATACACAAGTCGCCGGAGCGTGTCCGTTTGCTCCCTCACTAGTACAAGCATTGCTTGAGTCGCCTGCTTGTGTTCCTCACGCCACCTCTCCTCCCATTCGCTGTGTGAGCGCTGGTACAGAGAGACTTTCTCCCTCCACTGCCTCTGCTGGTCCGCCTCGGCTAGGTAGCAGCCCACACATTCATCGAAAATCGTGTCCCTTGTCTTTTTCTTTCGCCGCCTAACCTTCGCCAGCCTCTGCGAGGGGGATGCTGTGGAAGGTCTGGAGACAGTGGAAGCTGTGAGATGGGAAACAGTTAGTGAATTCCTTGCAATGATACTTTTTTGCGAACAATTAACTGAGTCTAGGCTGTCTCTGTGAATTTTTTGTTGAGACCCCTGTGCCTGCTGTTGCACAAATCATTTGCGCGGTGGATTCTGGGTAAATGTCGCCAGTCATTCCTTCCTCCGGGAAAGCAACGGCAGACAATCATTTCGAGCATGTTTTCCATGAAATGCCCTGGCACACGCCATAGCGTGGCAACAATGGACCCTATTTTGCCTTTTGTGTATGTCACCGTATGTGTACTGGATGCCGCTGACAGAGGCGGACCAGCAGCGCTACACAGCAGCATGCTTATGCTTTTGCATGACAGCAGCGATGGTTACCAGGCATACTGCACCGTCTACCATACCATGAACTGGTAAGAAGACGGTAATAAGATGGTCATGGTTACCTGTCCTTTTGCACTGCGCCATTTGGTGCTGTCATAAGTGCCCCTGGTCGATCAGCCAGGGGCGCAAAAGCAAAATTTGGGAATGACTCCCCGAGTCAATCCCTCCTTTTTGGGTATCTAAAAATAGAATCAGTCCTGCCTAGATTATGGACACAGCCCTGAGCACCAGCCCCTTTGCCTTTCTCACCACCGCTGGATTTCAGTGTCTGCTCCCAGGTGGCTGCCCCCGCAGACTCTCCCAGGCCCCCTCTGTCTGTCCCCAGATCCCCTCCTGCAGCCAGGCTGGACAAGTGGCTTGAGAGCCTTGGGGACAGGAGAGCTCTGGTTAGCCCATCCCCTGTACAGCGCAGGAGCCCCAGCGCCAGCTCCCCTCACACCCGCTGCCCTTGGCCATTGGGCCCCAGCCCTCACCCCCTGATTCAGGATCCGGGTTCCTGGCTGGGGAGGGTTGGTAGGGGATCTCCGTGACGGTGATGAAGAGATCCTGGCTGTCGGGGAAACCAGCGTTGTAAGCGCTATCGCCTGCCTCGTCCTCCACAAACCCTTCCTCATCTTCCCCGTCCGTGAACATCGTCGAGGAACTGTCCGTCGACACTGTCCCATCATCAGAGTCCATGGTCACTGGTGGGGCAGTGGTGGCAGGCTCCGTAGCGTCCGTTGGCCGCTTTGATTTTTTGGTAGGCTTGTCTGGGGTCCTTGATTTTCACGCGGCGCTGCGTTGCATGACGGCTGTATCCTCTGTCTGGATCATGGCTTTGGAGACCTTCTCGTAGGTCTTTGCATTCCGTTCGTTGGAGCGCAGCTCCGAAAGCACAGACTCCTCGCCCCACACACCGATCAGATCCAAGAGTTCCCGGTCAGTCTATGCCGGGTCCCTCTTTCTATTCAGAGATTACATGAACTCCTCTGCTGGAGAGCTCTGCATTGCTGCCGGTGCTGCGGAGCTCGCCCCGATGTGCAACCAGAACGTCAGATTCAAACCGCCCAGACAGGAAAATGAATTCAAATTTTCGCGGGTCATTTCCTGTGTGGCTGGGCAGAGAATCCAAGCTCGGGCTGCTGTCCAGAGCGTCAAGAGAGTGGTGCAGTGTGGGATAGCTCCCGGAGCTACTAAGTTCGATTTCCATCCACACCTAGCCTAATTCGAACTAGCCATGTCGAATTTAGCGTTACTCCACCTGCCGGGGTGGAGTACCAAATTCGAACTAAAGAGCCCTCTAGTTCGAATTAAATGGCTTCCTGGTGTGGACGGTTGAGCGGTTAGTTCGAATTAACGCTGCTAAATTCGAATTAAAGTCCTAGTGTAGACCAGGCCTAAGGAGCGATAGTCAGAATTGGTGGGTTTCTTTCTTGTTTTATACTATATAATTTTGATACATAATGCTCATTTAAAGCAATTTTTATATTTATTGTAAACTTTCACAGTTGCACAAAAATCCCAGTTTCAGCATTTCATTCCAATTGTTACCAATTTAAATGTTCACAGCTCTGGGAAATTGTGGGGGGGATCAGAGAATATTTCGGTCAGACCAGAACTATTGAATGACACTGGACACTGAGATTCAAAAAGTTGAAGCTTTAGAACTATTAAAATAGTCTGTGAGCAGGTAAATCTCCTCCCTCCCCCAGCAGCTCCCCCAGGGCAGTAA
Organism: Mauremys mutica; assembly: GCF_020497125.1. Classification (NCBI taxonomy): domain Eukaryota; kingdom Metazoa; phylum Chordata; order Testudines; family Geoemydidae; genus Mauremys; species Mauremys mutica. Next base: position 31,925,029 of record NC_059083.1, read on the forward strand.
CCCAGTGCCTCCCTCCCCACCACATGGACTGAGGCTGAAAGCAGGGCCGGTGCAACTATTTAGGCCAACTAGGCGGCCGCCTAGGGTGCCTAGTGGTTGGGGGTGCGTAAAAGCCCGCTCAGGCGAGGAGGTGGAGTGGAGGTGAGCTGGGGGGGTGCGGGGAGGGCTGCCCGCAGTAACGGGGTGGGGGGGGGAGGCGCACAGGGGAACTGCTCCCCGCCCCAGATAACCTCCACTCTGCCTCCTCCGCTGAGCACATAACCCCCGCTCTAAGTCTCCTCCAATCGGCGCCGCAAGCCTGGGCGGGGAGGAGAATTAGAGCGACGCGGCGTGCTCAGTGGAGGAGGCGGAGCCGAGGTGAACCGGGGGAAGCTCCCCTGGCGGGGTTAGTTGCAGAGCAGGGTAGCTGTTGCGGGGGGCTCCCTGGGCAGGGGGTGGGGGTGCCTGGCTCCCTGGGTAGGGGGCTTGGTTAACTGCAGCGGGGGATGGGGTTAGCGGGGGGCGGGTGCAAGGTGGAAGTTCGCCTAGGGTGCGAAACTTACTTGCACCAGCCCTGGCTGAAAGTCCATCTGATGGGAGCTCAGGGGCCTGTGGAATGTGCTGGGGTCTCAGCCTGGGCCCTAGTGGGGCAGGTGACGCTGTAACACGACCACACCCAGCAAGGCCTGCACTGATTTTCTCCCTGTTTGTCAGTCCCAGCAGACAGGCCAGGGACTCAGTGATGTACTGAGACCAAGCTCCTCCCCACCGGGTGAGGGCTGGGGCCCAATGGCCAAGGGCAGCGGGTGTGAGGGGAGCTGGCGCTGGGGCTCCTGCGCTGTACAGGGGATGGGCTAACCAGAGCTCTCCTGTCCCCAAGGCTCTCAGGCCACTTGTCCAGCCTGGCTGCAGGAGGGGATCTGGGGACAGACAGAGGGGGCCTGGGAGAGTCTGGGGGGGCAGCCACCTGGGAGCAGACACTGAAATCCAGCGGTGGTGAGAAAGGCAAAGGGGCTGGTGCTCAGGGCTGTGTCCCTTAGATATTCACAGCTCATGTCAGTGAAGATGCTGATTGGGTGCTCACTGCGGGTTGAACCATCAAAATTATAATTCAACGTACAATGGATCTTAGTACTTGGTGTCAAACAATGACTGAGAAACCGTCACCAGCCACTTCCCCGGAGATGCTGATAACCTGAGTGTTGTTAAACTTCTTTCGCAAGCAGAGACCCCAAGGCACAAGAAGATCCCACGCCCTGATCTGGTGCCTCTTGAAAGCAGAGGAAAGATTCCCACTCACATAAAAGGCTTTTGGATCAATCCCTGAGTGACTTGGTCAGTCACCCTGAGTGCCATTCACTGCACCCCAAAACTGGGTTCTCTGCACATGCAGTGCAGGGGGGTTGGGGAGGTGAAATCCAGCCCCATCCTGGAGCCGGGACATAGGGCCCCAGCACAGCACAGACTGTGCACCCTAAAGTCAGCCCCTTCCCCAGCCTGTGCAGGGGTGGGGCCACTGAGAGGGGCTGGCCCTGGGAAGAAGCTGGCACGGCGGGCAGGGGCTGTTCCTCATGGGGAGGAGCTGATCAGCTGCCCTGCCTGAAGCACAACCACTGCCTGTGACACTCTGCACGTGCCCAAGGCTTGCAGTGGCCTCCTGCCCCCAAACTGTGCCCATGTAAAAAAATGGGCAGAGCTCAGTGGCCTTACCACCATGGCCCCTGGTCTACCCTGCTCCAGTGCCCCTGGATCTCCTCACTGCTACATGGGCTAGTTTTAGGGCTTCGTGTCCTGGCCACTGTCGCTTTGGTTGGTAACTTTAGCTACGATCCCAGGGAGATGTTTGCACTGAAATTTTCTCCTAATTTAAAGACAATCTTCTCCTAAAATCTCACCCTGTCTGAATGGTCCTAGGGATTTCCCCTTTTTCTCTCCAGTTCAGACAGCAGAGTGTCTGGAAGAGGAAAGGAGAAGAGAGGTGAGATTTAAGGCTTTCATATTAGAACAGCGTCCCCAGTCTGAACTCCTAGAGCTGTGTTTTCATTATGACAGAGAAATAGACAGAGACACACTCGGGTATTTAATCTGAAGCCGTCTCTTTTGGTTCTCACTCAGGCATCTCCCAGCAATGGAACCAACATCCATGAAGCCTCACAAGCATCCCAGGACAGACAATCTGTAAGTGAGATTTACTTTTCCCTCATCATCCCCTCCCACCCCTCAGAATCCAGTTGGTTTGTCTCATTCACTTGCTGCCTTTTGTCATAACCTAGACCCAGATCATGCAAAGACTTTGGCATACAAGTAACTTTACCCACTTGGGTCCCTTTGACACTAACGGGATGTTCAGAGTGCCCTGGAGCGCTGGCTGCAGCCCCCCTGCACCACTGGGATTCCCCTTCCAGGAGACACTGGAGCTGCTTCTCCTCCAGCAGTTAGTCCAATCTGTCCTCTTGCTGCTGCAGCCTCACTGCTATTGGCAGTGTGCTCGCTCCAGCAGTGTCAGCATGTTTACATGCACCCATCTGGGAATCACACCTCCCAGGTGCTGTGTAGATGTGCCCTCAACCAGTGATGAGCTGCCAAAATCTTAACAACCGGTTCCCTATAAAAAGTTCTGATTTAAGGGGGGGGAGTGGGGGAGGGGCCAGGGAGAGATCGTCGTGGGGCCAGAGGCCCCTGCAGGGCCTGGGCCAATTGCCCCACTTGCCCCCTCCCCTCTTCTCTGGCCAGCCCTGGAGTTTGCAGCAGCCCCCCCCCCCACCTTGCTGGGCCATTCAAAATGTGGCACCAGGACGACTCCAGAGCTCAGCTGAGCTGCCCAGCTGATGCCGGCAGCTGGCCACGCTGCAGCTGGGAGGAAGCGGGGGAAGGGCCGGGGGAGCCTCAGCCTCCCCAGCTGGGAATCCTGGGAGCAACAGGATGGTCCGGCCCACAGACCAGAGTTCTTTGCCCACCCTTTGGCCCTTTAACAACCGGTTCTCCACGGAGGTCTAATTTTAGCAACCGATTCTTGAGAATCTGTGGGAACCTGCTCCAGCTCACCACTGCCCTCAACCCAACTAGGACATTCTTAATGTAGGTACCGTCTGATTGAGCTCTCCCCTGACACCGAGTGATGAGCTGGGGAAGAGAACTTCAGGAGCTGCCCTTGTTTGCATGGACACACCCACCCTGACTCGGTGCGCAGCATGATGGGGCTGCTTTGCCCAAACGATCCCTTTTGGCTGGTATTGGATCACCAGTCAGTTTGCTATTGGGGACTCAGATACCAAAGTAGGGGTAGGCAACCTATGGTACATGTGCCAAAGGCGGCACGCGAGCAGATTTTCAGTGGGGGATAGAGAATAAGACTGAGAATATATTATTGCCCTTATATAAATCCATGGTACACCCACATCTCGAATACTGTGTACAGATGTGGTCTCCTCACCTCAAAAAAGATATTCTAGCACTAGAAAAGGTTCAGAAAAGGGCAACTAAAATGATTAGGGGTTTAGAGAGGGTCCCATATGAGGAAAGATTAAAGAGGCTAGGACTCTTCAGCTTGGAAAAGAGAAGACTAAGGGGGGATATGATAGAGGTATATAAAATCATGAGTGATGTTGAGAAAGTGGATAAGGAAAAGTTATTTACTTATTCCCATAATACAAGAACTAGGGGTCACCAAATGAAATTAATAGGCAGCAGGTTTAAAACAAATAAAAGGAAGTTCTTCTTCACGCAGCGCACAGTCAACTTGTGGAACTCCTTACCGGAGGAGGTTGTGAAGGCTAGGACTATAACAATGTTTAAAAGGGGACTGGATAAATTCATGGTGGCTAAGTCCATAAATGGCTATTAGCCAGAATGGGTAAGAATGGTGTCCCTAGCCTCTGTTCGTCAGAGGATGGAGATGGATGGCAGGAGAGAGATCACTTGATCATTGCCTGTTAGATTCACTCCCTCTGGGGCACCTGGCATTGGCCACTGTCGGTAGACAGATACTGGGCTAGATGGACCTTTGGTCTGACCCGGTACGGCCTTTCTTATGTTCTTATGTTATGGCACTCACGCTGCCTGGGTCCTGGCCATCGGTCCGGGAGGCTCTGTATTTTAATTTAATTTTAAATGAAGCTTCTTAAACATTTTAAAAACCTTATTTACTTTACATACAACAATAGTTTAGTTATATATTATAAATTTATAAAATGTTAAAATGTATTACTGGCACGCAAAACCTTACCTTAGAGTGAATAAATGAAGACTTGGCACAGCACTTCTGAAAGGTTGCCGACTCCTGTACTAAAGTGTTGCTATCCTTGTTGTGTGAATCAAGGGCAGCAGAACTGTGCTTTACATACCCTGATTGAGGGGCTTACCCTCAACTAAACAGCCCTTGCTGGGCAGGAGATGTTGGTGCCAAAGACTAGTGGAGGTGTGAGAAGGTGGTGAGATATCTGTGCTAGATGGTATAAGCCCTGGCTGCTCTCCAATCCTTTCTGTGTCCACTGTATAATAATAGAGCTGGTAAGATTCAATGGGATGTTTTGTTACATACCAACAGATCTGCAATCACTGATTGTCAGGTCTAAGGTCTTCGTTGGGAGAGTTTTTCTGATACCATAGACTGCCCTGTCTGTGCTATCAGTGAGGCTCCCTCACTAGCACTGAAATCACTGAAAGCTGTGCTAAGTGGTATGATGTGAAGATGTCACAGAGAGTATAGGGCAGCGAGCCAATAACTGGCTGAGCAGCTGGTGCGGTGGTAAGTAGAGCTGTGAGTGGCAGGCAAGGCAGCCGGTGCCAGAGCAAATGTCTGGACAGTGGAGCAATCAAGATTCACTTACCACCACCACCACCACCACCGCCACCAGGGTGAGAGGTGAACTCTGCAGATGCACCTCTACATTCTGGGTCTTCACTGTGAGTGCTGCAGAGGGAGAAGGGGTGGGCACGTTAAAGGACATTTTGGTTGCTTGAATTAAGAACCTGAGACAAAAGGTCACTGCCCAATGTATTCCAGGGTGATTGTTTTGCTCATGGTTTTATGTTTATTAATCCAGCTTGCAGCATTTTTCCAAATGCATGCTGTGCGATTTCCCTCCTTTCATTCAAAGGTTCTGTTCTACACTCACACTCCGTGCTTGTGAGAGGGGAAGTATTGCCTCTAGAGGCACCCAGGGGTGATGTGTAATTTTCTCAGGTTACTGGGTGGGGCTGGAGCCGGTTCTGTTGTATTGTTGAAAAGGAACCCCTAGATCAGTGGTTCCCAAACTGGGCTTCGTGAACCCCTGGGGGTTTGCGAAATGGAACAGGGGGTTCTCGAGGAAAAATTCCCTAATGGCAGACAGAGCTGTCCCTAGGGACTCTAGACAGCACGGGTCAGCAGCCCAGATCTCCTGGACTTCCAAGAGCTAAGGAGATCAAAGCAAGCATCTCTATCACACTGCGGGGATTTAAACTTCAAGATTCCTTATAAGAAATAGAAAGCGAGGTGGATATTTTTGGCTGTTTTTAAAATTAAATAGGCAGCTAGGATTGTTTTTAAACTTATTATGAAGAACAAGTTTAAGTTTTATTGTAATGCGCATTGTTTGCCTGGACTGCTGAAGACCTGAATGCTTGTGTAGGAGGAACTCTTTGAGTTGGCTTCTTAAATACCTTCCTGCTCTTTCACATATGATGCTCCTTGATGAAACCTAGGAGCCTTGTCTTATAACAGGCTTATTCAAAGTGACACAAGCTACGAAAGTGAGAGCTTGGAAGTGTGCTGCCGTTTACATTATGTAATAAAAATACTGTCCCGATAAGCGATGATTAATAATAAATAGTATTTAATAAGCATGTCATAAAAACAAATTTTATGTTTCCAAGATCACTGCTTTTATAATTTATAGTGAGGTCAAGGAGAATATCCCTGGAAATACTCATTTTTAGGAGGGGGTTCACAGGACTTGACATTTTAGTGAAAAGGGTTCACGGGTTGTTAAAGTTTGGGAACCACTGCCCTAGATATTGAACCCAGGCCTGGTTGCTGCCAGCTCTCCGTAGCAGAAGGGTTATATTAATACACAGTGAGGGCATCCACAGTCACACACAGACTTGGAACAATAAGTGGAAACTAAACCCCCTTGAGTGATTTCAGTGGCAATGTGTTGGCAGAGGAGCCTTGGCTTGGCGGTGTCTTGCTGAACATCTAACCACCCGCCTGGGACCAGCCGGGCTACAGGGGCTCCCTGGGTTAAGGTCAGAGGCAGCTGGTGTGTGTTAGTGACAACGCATGAAAATGGCAACAATTCATTAATCTGGAGCAAACCTGGAGCTGAAGGGTGATTTCATGGTAAATCCTCTAAGATTTATGTCATTGCAATCTGAAGGTCACAGCCGAGCCCCTTCAAAACACGAGCTAAGAGCTAGAAAGAAGAGTTTAGGTTTTAATTTTGTAAAACTCCAAACACAAAAGGGAAAGTAACAATCCAACCCATTCCCCACCCCAATCCCCCAACCTGTTCCAGCTGCCCCAGTCTCTACCTGTCATTTTGTCTCCTTGGGCCAATACCGAGTTCATTATCACTGTGCTGACTGGGTCTGCTGGGGGGAAATACAAGCCAGGGATCCACGTTTGGGCTTTGTCTGACTCTGAGCAGAGGAGTGTCAGGCTGGAGAGAAGGGACAATGGGGACTGCTCGGCACACAAAGCTGGACATGCTCACATCCACAGTTAGCAGCAATCTGCTCCTCTGCACAGGCTCTTTGCTGCTGGAGCTCCCCGCAAATGTTTCCCACCAACGCATTTGCCTCCACAGGTCTAGATTCTGACTGTGGTTGTCCCATTGCTCCTTTGACCTGAGCAGTTAGCCAGTGTTTGGGGCCTGGCTAGGTGCTTCCATTGGCTAGACTAGACTGAACCCACCACCCAGCCTAGTCCATCCCGGAGCCCAGGACTGAGGGCAAATGTCCCCACACCCCCAGGCCACCTGTTTCCACTCCTGGTCTCTCCCAGTGCTGCCAGTGATTCTGTATGGCTGCATCAGGTGGGATTTCAACCGGACCCCCCGCCCCGGTAAATTCACCCCTGTTTTGCAACCGCTCTGCCCCAAGAGCACCTTCCTTCCCTGCCCTAGAGCTGTTGGATGGATAGAAAGCTGAGCTGGGCATTTGATTGATCTGGAATATTATCATGCCCCCACCTTAAAAAAAACTTAATATCCACACAGCTTTTGGGGGGAATAGCCCCCCCCCCTCCAAGCCGGTCTAATTTATTGTTGTAGGGCAAACGAAGAAGCCATAGTTTAATGGAAATATTCAGCCCCTACAGCGGCCTTACAGCAGGGAAAACAGAGTTGATGGGAAGGGAACTGGTTTGGATAGGAGCCCCAGTCCCCTTCCTTTGCAAAATAATTTGGAGAGGGGAATCAGATCACTTCGTGCCTCAATTTCCCCTCTTGTGTGTGTGTGTGGGGGGAGATATGTCTCAGCCTGCCCTGTTGCAGACCTTTCGCATTCTCCCCTCTTGATGTATTTGATTTCCTCCTCCAAACCTCCCTCTCTCTCTCACCTGGAGTTCACAGCACTAAGTACCGGCTCGGGGCTTTTCTCCTGGGTTACATTACATGATCCCAACTTTAGTTTTGAAACAGACACAGGCAGGCACAGACTCACCCTCAAACAGCAACACCACCGAAAACCACACCACCAACCCAATATTACAAACCTACGGGGAATCACAGGGTCAAACACTCACTGCTGGAAGCCCCAGCAGCTGCTCAGGTGACTGAGGTGCACTGCAGAGATTCCTGTCTCCCACCGGACCAGAAGCTCCCTCGGCGTCTCCTCCAGGTAAGTGCTGGGGGGAGGGGAGGGGAAGGAAGGCTGCAAAGCACAAATGCCTTGTCCCTCCTCCCCGCTTTCCCCTCCTGACCTGCAACACCCACGCGGCTGCCTCTGCCTCAGGCCTCTGCCGGCCGGCGTCTCTCATTGCCTAGCAGCAACAGCTGCTGCTTCCGGGAGAGACGCTGCCGGCGCGGGGCCCTCTCAGGTGCGGGGCCCAATTCGGAGGAATCGGTCAAATGGGCCTAAAGCCGGCCCTGCTCCACACAGATAACAAGGAACAGGCTGACCCATCCCAATGACAGGGCCAAAAGGGTAATATGATGGATAGAGTTGTTTTGTTCAAACCAACATGTACAAGATGAGAGGCGGCACCTTACTACGTAGAGGGGTTGTACCTTGCTACATAGAAGGGTTGCACCTCAATACGTCAGGAGTGATGTGTAACTTGTTTTACCTGTGTATAAGAATGCATCCCTGGGGCAGTGTCTTTGTCCAGCCGAGGGGGCAGTGGAAAGTCCCACCACTGACTTAGCTGGGTCCATTACCAGGGAGCACAGAAGTACTGGTTTCAGAGTAGCAGCCCTGTTAGTCTGTATCCGCAAAAAGAACAGGAGTACTGTGGCACCTTAGAGACTAACAAATTTATTTCAGCAGGAGCTTTCGTGAGCTACAGCTCACTTCTTCGGATGCATAAAATGGAACACAGAGAGAGGAGATATTTATACATACAGAGAACATGAAAAGGTGGAAGTATGCATACCAACAGGCAGAGTCTAATCAATTGAGATGAGCTATCATCAGCAGGAGAAAAAAAACCACTTTTGAAGTGATAATTAAGGTGACCCATAGAAGGTGTGAGGAGAACTTAATGTAGGGAAATAGATTCAATTAGTGTAATGACCCAACCATTCCCAGTCTCTGTTTAGGCCTGAGTTAATTGTGTCATATTTGCATATTAATTCAAGTTCAGCAGTCTCTCGCTCATCTCAGTTGATTAGACTCTTCCTGTTGGTATGCATACTTCCACCTTTTCATGTTCTCTGTATGTATAAATATCTCCTGTCTCTGTGTTCCATTCTATGCATCCGAAGAAGCGAGCTGTAGCTCACGAAAGCTCCTGCTGAAATAAATTTGTTAGTCTCTAAGGTGCCACAGTACTCCTGTTCTTTTTTCATAAGTACTGGCTAGCTGCATCTTAGCAGCACCTTGGACTTCGTTTGCCAGGGAGCTGGAGACTGTGTTTCTCTTCGACAATAAACCTGGCCGACGTGCCTTCGTACCTTACTAGAGCCTGTGGTCATTGGGGGTTCTCACGGGGTCTGCTGGGTCAGCGATCTGCACAGAGCCAGGGCAGCACACGGAGAGAACACACACACGCAGCCGATTGATATCAACATTGAACAGAGCAGAGCACCACACCGGTAGCATCTGACAACACCACGCAGCAGCCTCCAGGGTCACAGAGACGGCATGATAGAAAGTCCATAGGGAGAGGTCATAGAGACTAGAGTGTGTGAGGCTGATCTCCGGGCTCCCAGTGAGCTATTCCCCTGCCCCTCCCCCGCGTGTCTTAGGGACACAGTCTGAGCTGGGATCCCACCACCGAGAACCAGGGTCGGATTCTCTCCCCAGGGACGGAGCCCGGCGGGAAAGTGAAGATTGGGGCCTCGTCACCAGCATCGATAAATGTCACCAGCCCCCGGTCACAGTCCAGACAAACCCGGATCCTGCTGGGGGCCCGGCTCAGGGGCAGGGGGGTCACAGGGGAGGTGAGAGCCCGGAACTCACCCTCCCATCGCTCCACAGCCCAGATCCCCCCCTCAGGGCTACGGCTGATCCCTCCCTTCCTCCCCACAGACTCTCTGGCCACCCCCACAGCGGCAAGGGACACTTCAGAGCATGGTTTTCCTGATATTTGGTCTTTGTTAAAGCCCCAGCTCCTGGAAGCATGTGACGAGGTGAGACGCTTGGCTTTTGTTTCCTAAACAAAGGAAGTTTCTAGCTTTCTTGATGGCAGAGAAAAATGTAACAATGTGATCTGAGTGCAACCTAAAGGTCTGAGAAGCCAGACAGCAAATAGAAAGAACCCAGCATTTATTATTAACTATTATTTTTAAGTCTCATGGTTTTAAAGGCAATCTCATCATATCACAGGTCCTGCCTCATGATTTTTAAACATTTGGAATTGGCAATACTGCGAGAATTCAGGCCTTAACGCTATTCACTACCCATGGAAAGTCCCCTATTTTAATGCCATCATTTACCTAAAACAGCAGAATCAACAGAAAGGGAAACAGAGAGGGCGAGGTGTGGGAATGCGCATGGAGCCAGGCTGTGGGCCCAAGCAGCAAATGAGCACAGGCCCCCTGGAGGAAGGGTGAAGTAAAGAGAGAAATTAGAATGTTCATTTTTATATTTGGGTCCTTAGAGCCTTTGCTGGAAGCAAGAGGCCTGACAACAAACTGATCGCTGCCAATGCAATATTGCCAGCACCGCGTAATCAAAAATCTTGAGGTTGGCTGAAGGAAACATGAGGGGTTTTCTCCTAAAAAATTACATTCTGGAGTTTTTGTTTGTTTCGGAGCATTCATGATTCGCTCTGGTCACGTTCTCAACCCTTTCTACTCAGCCATGAGAGCAAGAAACTGACCTTTGTTAGACAGCTGAGATTGTCACATAATCACAGGATTCCAGGAGCTGGGGTGTTAAGAGAAACACCAACTAGTGAAAGGGTCAGTGTGAAATCGGGCAAGTTTGTGACAACTCCAATGTGATGTTTTTGTGAGTTGATGTGGAGAGGAAACAGCTGCACTTCTAGCAATTGCAGGTCCTTACCTGGCCCCCATCCCTGCACTGTCTGAGCACCTCACAAATGCCAATGGGCTCAGCTTCACCATGCTGCTGTGCAGAGATAACCTGCCTGCAGTGTGGGGGGAAGGGGCAGAGTGAGGGCAGCGCCTTCAGCTGACGTTACTGAACATGCTCAGTCTCTGTGAACATGGTCACTACAAGACAGGCAGCAAATCTGGGGGACACATGACCCCATGTGCCCTCTTTCCCCCTCCCCTACATCCATATGATGCCTTTGCTGCTGTGAGATGGGGAAGGGCTGTTTCCCCCTTTTTAGAATTGGGGAAATTCAGGCCCAGACAGAATCAGTGACTTCACACAGAGCAGAGAACAGAACCTGGGTAACTTAGCGCATTCGCTGCTGGGCAAACCTTTCCATCTGCAGCCGGATCCTGGGAGAAGAGGATAAGGAGATGGATGGACACGCTCAGACACAGAGTTTGTCTGATAATCATCTCACTGACCCTCCCCACCGACCCTAGGCCAGTCTGTGCAGAGTCAGGTGATAATGGTGATGTCACCACTCCTTGATGTGGCCTTTGTCCTTGGCCCAATACTGACCCCATAATCACTGGCTGGTAACTCCCTTCTCTTCATGATTAATAATGCCTGAATCTAATTTTCACTCCATACATCTGAGGAAGTGGTTTTCCTACCCACGAAAGCTTATGACCAAATACATCAAACTCAGGGTTGTGAGTTCAATCCTTGAGGGGGCCATTTAGAGATTTGGGGATTTAGCAGGGAATTGGTCCTGCTTTGAGCAGTGGGTTGGACTAGATGACCTCCTGAGGTCCCTTCCAACCCTGTGATTCTATGATTTCTATGAAATCTGTTAGTCTTTAAGGTGCCACTGGACTCCCCGTTGTTTTTGTGGATATAGACTAACACAGCTACCCCCTATTACTGTCTGGGCTGGTTCTGCTGCGCAGAAATACGAGCCAGGGATCCTCATTTGGGTTTTGTCTGACTGTGGGCAGAGGAGTGTTAGGCCGGAGAGAAGGGACAATGGGGACTGCTCGGCACACAAAGCTGGACATGCTTAAGTCCACAATTAGCAGCAATTGCTCATCTGCACAGGCTCTTTGCTGCTGGAGCTTCCCGCAGCTGTTTCCCACCAATAGATTTCCCTCCACAGGTCTAGATTCTGACTTGGGTTGTACCATTGCTCCTTTGACCTCAGCAGTTAGCCAGTGTTTGGGGCTTGGCTAGGTTCTTCCATTGGCAGGAGAAATGGATGATAGGAGTCAGGTATTTCTGTGGTGCAATCTGTATTAGTTACAAATGATGTCCACACATTCCTGTGCTCTTAACACGGTACAAACAAACAGCAGCCACCAGTTTTCTTACCTAGGACTCCAAGTCTCCCTTTCCAGGGAACCCAGGGCCTGAAGCAAGCTCTGTCACTCAGTTTCCTGCTGGGATCACACCCAGGACTGGTTCTCTTGGCTTTCTGCCTCATGCACACCAAGCTGCCAGCCAGTGCCTCAGCCCCTGTGTTTCCAGGCAGCTCCAGGGAAACCCCCCTTAGGCCTGCTCAACACTTAACACTTAGATCATTATTCGGGCCTGTGAAACTTTGTGTGCTCTGAGCGCCACAGCTAGATCGGCCCAGCCCCCGGTTCAGACAATGGAATTCTGCAGGTGACCTGGCTACGGCCTCACAGAAAGGGGGATTAACTAGAGCGATAGAAAAACCACTTCTGTCAATGTAGAAAGCATCTACACTAGGGCACTTCAGGGACACAGCTGTAACGTTGTAGCTCTGCCACTCTAGCCACTGGCCCACCCCTAAACCTTAGGTTAATCTAGCTACATGGCTGTCAAGGGTCCTCCCCCACTCTGAACTGTAGGGTACAGATGTGGGGACCTGCATAAACACTTCTAAGCTTAACTACCAGCTTAGATCCGATTTCGCTGCCACCATCCAGATTCCTCAGTCTGGAACACCCCCTTTCCTCCCAAAACTTTCCCCTCCCTGGGTAGCCTTGAGAGACTTTTTCATCAAGTTCCTGGTGAACATCGATCCAACCCCTTGGATCTTAACACAAGGAGAATTTAACCATCCCCCCTCCTTTCCCCCATCAATTCCTGGTGAGTCCAGATCCAATCCCCTTGGATCTTAAAACAAGGAAAAATCAATCAGGTTCTTAAAAAGAAAGGTTTTAATTAAAGAAAGAAAGGTAAAAATCATCTCTGTAAAATCAGGATGGAAAATACTTTACAGGGTAATCAGATTCATATAGCCCAGAGGAATCCCCTCTAGCCTTAGGTTGAAAGTTACAGCAAACAGAGGTAAAATCGTCACAGTAAAAAGGAACATTTACAAGTTGAGAAAACAAAAATAAAACTAACACGCCTTGCCTGGCTGTTACTTACAAGTTTGAAATATGAGAGACTGGTTCAGAAAGATTTGGAGAGCCTGGATTGATGTCTGGTCCCTCTTAGTCCCAAGAGCGAACAACCCCAAAAACAAAGAGCACAAACAAAAGACTTCCCCCCATCAAGATTTGAAAGTATCTTGTCCCCTTATTGGTCCTTTGGGTCAGGTGTCAGCCAGGTTTCCTGAGCTTCTTAACCCTTTAAAGGTAAAAAAGGATTTTGGTGTCTCTGGCCATGAGGGATTTTATAGTATTGTACACAGGAGGGCTGTTCTCTTCCCTTTATAGTTATGACAATTGCTCAGAGCTGTGAAAACGTACACACCCTGTGTGATGTAGTTAGGTCAATCTAATCCCTGCTGTAAATGCAGATGGGTCAAGGGAAAATTTTTTGTTGCTCTAACTACTGCCTCTCCTGGAAGTGGATTTATTGCATTGATGGTAAAACCTCTTTTCTCCTCCTGCACCCCCAGAAGTTCTTCACCCCTTCCCTTCCCATACCTGGTGCTGCAGGGAGAGAGGGGGAGGAGCTTCCAGGGATCATAGAGCTAAGAGGCCAGAGGTTGGGTGGACAGGAGTCCTCCAGGCCATAGGGGCTAGGATTACTTGGCTAGAGAAACCCATTTTTCCATTCCCAGTGGGCTCGTCCCCCGCATGTCTCAGTGGCACTGTCTGACTCAGGATCCCCAGAGTTCTCCTGGATCATAGAGGACAGCGGCAAAGAGGCTGCACAGTCTCTGGGTCAGTGATGGGATTGGCTTCTCTACCACGCAGGAGCCTCCAGGGTCATAGAGATGGGATGATAGAAAGGCCAAAGGGAGATGTCACAGAGACAAGGGTGTGTGAGGCTAAAGCGGCTGATTTCAGGGCTCCCAGTGAGATATTTCCCCTCCCCTGCATGTCTCAGGGATACAGGCTGAGCCGGGATCCCCGCCACACCCAGAACCAGGGTCGGATTCTCCCCTCAGGGACGGAGCCCGGAGGGAAAGTGAAGATCGGGGCCTCATCACCAGCATCGATAAATGTCACCTGCCCCCGGTCACAGTCCAGACAAACCCAGATCCTGCTGGGGACCCAGCTCTGGGGCAGGAGGGTCACAGAGGAGGTGAGAGCCCAGAACTGATCCAGGCGCTCCACAGCCCAGATCCCCCCCTCAGGGCTACGGCTGATCTTTCCGTTCCTCCCCACAGACTCTATGGCCACCCCCACAGCCCAGCAACCCTCACCCCCCACTTCCACCTTCCAGCAATGTCTCCCCGAGGTGAATCCTTCACAGCCCAGCACACAGAGCTCAGTGTCAAATCTCTCAGGTTTGTTAGGCAGTCGCTGCTGCGTGTCTCCCCATCTCACAGTTTTCCGATCCTCAGACAGGACGAGGATGGGATGGGCCGTGTCTGGATCCAGAGTCACATTCGCTGGGGAGAGAGAATCAGAGCGTTAGGGGCAGAGCTCAGCCCTGGGGGAGGCTGGGACCATTTCTCACATTCTCCAGCAGCCCTGTCCTGGTTGGGTCAGTCCTGGATCCCAGGGAGCTCCCTCTGTCCTGGGCACCTGAGACCGAGCAGGGACGTCACTGCAGCTCCTCAGGGTAGTGATCGATCTATCGGGGATCAATTTATAGTCTAGACACGATTGATCAATCCCTGAGCTCTCTCCCCGTCAACTCCGGTTCTACCCCACCGCGAGAGGCGGAAGTGCAGTCGATGGGGGAGCGACAGTATCTTAGCTCGACCCCCCACCCCCACCCTTTAGCATAGACCAGGGCCTAGTGAATTTCTCATTTGCTTCCAGAAGCTTCAGCTCCCAGCTCCTTCTGCTGGGGCTGCTCCATTCCCAGGGGCACAGACACAGCCAGGAAGGCGTCAGAAGCTTTTCTTGAGCAGGGAGCAGAGGAGGCCGGTACCAGCTTTATACCCCAGAGGGAAGCTCCCTCCCCTAATGCAGCCTCCACTCCCAGGCCAGGGAACAGAGAGGAAGGTGCAGCATTGGGGAAGAGCTGCTTAACATCAGAGAGTAGGAGGTGGCATTGGGTGGGGGAGCCCCATCCCCAGCCCAGAGAGAAGGGAGGACCTGCCAGCATCACAGGGAGAGCGTCTCCCCAATCCAGGAAGCAGTGAGCAGCTCCAATGGGAGAGCCCAGCCCTGCCCAGAGGGAAGGGAGGATGTTGGAGAAGAGCGATGGGGAGACCTCTCCACTAGGGTAAAGCAGAGGGATGTGTCAGCCCTCAGGGCAGAGAGCTCTGTTCAGGTGCTGCTCAGTGAATGTTTCTGTCCAGCAGCCTGGGCATGAACTCAGCACTAAGGTTGGTGTCAGTCTGGGATCTCCCCACGAGTTCTGGAACCTTGGAACAAGTTGCTGTGGGGGGCACGAGGTCTCACCACCTGTGGCCACATCCCCTCCATGGCCCTGCCCCACTCCCCCTCTTCCCGCTGAGGCCCCGCCCCCTGGCCAGGCTGAGAACTTGGCTGCTGTGGAGAGCTTCTAATCCTCCACCTCTGCTCGGTGGGTTTCTGGGGGGCCTAAGAGCAGCCCCCAGCCCAGATCCCCGCTCCCTGGAATGCGTGATGTTGGCTTGGGATCTCCCCAGGACTTCCGGACCCTTGGTAGAAGTTGGGGGTGGGGCACAAGATCCCACTCCCAGTGGCCCTGCCCACTCCGTGGCCCTGCCCCATTACTCCTCTTCCCACCAAGCCCCTAACCCCTGGCCAGGCTGGGAGCATTGTCTGCTGGGGAGAGCCCTTGACCCTCCATCTGTCCTTCGTGGGTCTCTGGGAGGCCTGAGAGCAGCCCCCGTCGCATGTCCCCGCTTCCCAGGGTGATCCACCCATGGCAGGTGGAGGGTGCAGGGCTCCACAGTGCCACTCGGGCTCTCTGGGTGGGAGCCCGGCTCTGGTTTCTGGCCTGGCCAGGGGCAGGGTCTCGGGGGAAGAGGAGCGGGGGGGGGGGGTCGTTGAGAGGGGCCAGTGCTGGGAAGAGGCTGCAATCTCACCCTGTCTGTGTGCTCCGAGTGGTTCCCCTCTTTTTCTCTCCAGTGCAGACGGCAGAGTGTCTGAAGGGGGAAAGAATAAGAGACGTGAGATTTCAGGCTTCATATTTATGACAGTATCATCACTCTGATCTCCTAGAACTGTGTTTTCATCATAACACAGAAAGAGACAGAGACACACTCAGGTATTTAATGTGAAAAGGTCTGAAACCTCTTTCCTCTTTCATTCACGCATCTCCCAGCAATGGACCTAACATCCTTGTGAACTCCCAACTTGTCAAAAGACATGAAATTGTAATAAAGATCCTTGGGTCCTGATTCTGTCATCCCAGATCTGCTTAGGCTTCATCAGGGGACGATTGAGTCGCAAGACTGAGGTCCCAGTTATGCTGGTACGCCCTCAAGGTGATATTGGACACTGGACTATGAACTGTTTCTGAAAGAACTCTTTACAGCTAGAAAGCTCGCCAGCTCCACTGTGAATCTGAACCTCGATGAATCAAACTCATGTCTGTGTGTATACTGATCTTTTAACCATACTCTCTCTCTTTTGTTTTTTAATAAAGTGTAGTTTTGTTAACAAGAAATGGCTGTAGCGTGTATTTGGGTAAGATCTGAAACATTTGGTAACCTGGGGCGTAATGTGTCCAATCCTTTGGGATTGGTAGAACATTTTGTGTTATATGATGAAGTAAGATTTTCAGAAATCATTGTATTTGACATAAGGGAAATATTTCCTTAAGTTACCTTGTTATTAAGTGATGTGTTCATAAATTGCTCTGTGGGACAAAGAGATGTTTCGACCACACAATGTCCTCAGAGACACCAGACACCCACAATGTGCTGCCCAGGAGCAGTTAGCAAAGTCCAAAAAACCGCATGTGGAGAAAAGGGTCAAAGTGACCCGTGCACATCAGTGTGTAATGACTGGTAATGAACGAATCAGAAATGAGAATAACTTGAAAATAGCTTGGATAGCAAAAGCCCTGCCAGTTAGAAGATACTTACAATACATAACACACATGCATGTGTAGTGTTTGAGTTATACAAGATACTTCCTATTCATAACATTCAAAGGTGATTGGAAAAGAAATAATAAATATATACTCTGGATGTGTATAACACATCAGACATTGTAAGGAGCATCATAGGAGAAATGCATCATGACCTGCCTATGCCCCAGGAGAAGGTAACTGGGCAGTATTTCTTTCAGTATGTCTGTCATTTCTTACTTGAACAGTAATTGTAATGGCAAGCCATGCTTTTGGAACACATAACGGGTTGAATTAATCAGTCTGAGTGTCTTGGATCCTAAGTGTGTGGCATTCTCATCCAAACATTAAATGGAAGCATAATGTAATTATGAACCAATTGACCAGAGCCATTCTCTTTCCACAGCCTCAGACACTTATCCCAGTTTCCCCTACTAGATCCCTTCTAGGTACCTTTGAACTTCCTCAGAGCCTCCAGTAGCGCAATAGTTTTCTGGGAGAAACCACTGACTTGCTCTTCCAGTTCAGGAGAAATCTCCTCTGGCTGCTGCAACTTCCTCTTCTTACACCTATAGAGAAACAATGTCATGTGATTACAGTTCATTGTGAGACTCATTATAAGTGGTTGCTAGGGAGTCGCTGCTCTAACGGGCCTGGAGTTAGAATTCTTCTGCTTCTCCCAGCTGCAGAAATCTGTCCCCCAGGAACTAGACTGAGGCACCAACTCCCACTTCCCCAGCTCACTCCACACAGGTCTCCAAACAGTCCTCAGGAGGGAAAGACTCTTGACCACTGCTGGCCTGGGCTGAATGGTAACCAGGGCCCCAGCAGTGACAGGCCCATATTCCATCCCCACTATCCTGAGGAGGCCAGTCCCCCAGGGAGGTGACATCTCTGGGAAATACTTGAGGTCAGTCCTTCCCACTGACTGGAGAATCCCAGAGTTTTCTGTGCAAGGGTGAGAACCTCCGGATGAAGTTGTTCAGAGAGATTTGTATCTAGACTGTGACCTTCCCCACACATTTTGCTGTACAGCCCTGGGAGATGCAGTGCTAACATCACCATTAAGCCCTTTCCAGTATTGTGAAGTGCGAGGGGGAGTGAGAGGGAGCTACGTACCTGCTCAAGGTGCTTCTGACATCCTAGAGGGGAAGGAGAGGGAGAGAGAGAGAGAAGAAAGTCTGTCAGTTCCATTTGATGCACACAGGGGATCCCAGGGAAGGGATTTTGCAAATATGGGGAAGAGAGGCCCTGCCCTGACCCCAGGGCCATGGATTCCCTGAGCTAATGGGGCTTTTCCATCTCTAAGATCTCTGTCTGTAACTCTGCAAAGAACAATAGTCACTCACATGTCAGCAATGAACACGCCGAGTTACACTCGGATCTCTGACCGCTGGCTCCAGTGCTTATGATTCAGGAGCCCTCCCTTCCCTGTGTGGGGATCTGGGATGGTT
Organism: Mauremys mutica; assembly: GCF_020497125.1. Lineage (NCBI taxonomy): Eukaryota > Metazoa > Chordata > Testudines > Geoemydidae > Mauremys > Mauremys mutica. The sequence continues at coordinate 31,943,487 of NC_059083.1, forward strand.
CTAACCACAGGTGCTGGCTTCTAATTGTCCCTGGAGGTGCTCAACCCCAGTCCCTGCCCCGACTCTGCCCCTTCCCCAATGCCACACCTCCACACTCCCTCTTATCACTGAGGCAGATGGGAAGCGCTGGGAGGGAAGGGGAGGAGTTGATTGATGGGCAGGAGGCGCTGGGGACAGAGGGAGGAGCTGGCTGCCAATGGGTGCTAAGCGTCCACTAATTTTTTTCCATGGGTGCTCTAGCCCTTAAGCACCCACGGAATCGGCGCCTCTGTTTCTCCCTGTCTCACCTGCAGGAATTCACTCGCTGGCTTCTGACACTTCCCCTCCATCTCACTGATCAGCTCACTGAGATGGGATATCTGCTCGCAGAGTTTACTGACATTTTTATTCTGCATCCTCACAATCTCCTCGTCAAGCTTCTTCAGCTGGGCCAGCAGGAGTCGCTCTTGTTCCTCCAGGAACTGCCGCAGCTCCTGAAATTCAGACACAATCTTTTGCCTCTCGGTTTGTGTTTGTTTCTGTACGAAAATAGGGCAAGAACTGGTCAGGGACATGGATGGAGCCTGGGGTCCTTTCATGAAGAGCTGAGTGTGCAGGAGGGAGAACTTAGTTGAAAATCCTGATTTCTGACATTTGACTTTACCCTAGGGAGAGGATTCTCTCACAGCTTCCCCTTCAGCCCCTGTATCTCTGAAAGGGAGGTTTCCATGTCTGTCATGTTAGTATATTATGTCATTCATGGTCTCTGGGAATTCAGACCCAGAGCAGCAGGAGGCAGGACTCAGCACTACACTGACAGAGACACCAGGGGAGAAAAAAGAAACAAACGTGTTAATGCACGAAATGACCAGACCCAGTGGACAGCACCTCACGGGGACATTCAGTTCACTTGGGGGGGATTTCTAGGCAAGTCACAAGAGCTAGACATTAACTGATCAGTTGAAATGGAACTTTAGAGCTTGTCTATGCACAAATCTAACCCAGTAATCCATGGTCATGGAGAAACACACACAAGCCCACGTTCACCAAGGCCACACAGGAGTCTGCCGCAAACAGACCTCCCACTGCCAGTCTCTGCTGGGTCATAACAACAGGCACCTACCAGATACTCCTGGCTTTTCCCCTCTCCAGTCACTTTCAATCCCAGCAGCTTTTCTCGCTCTGCCCTCAGAGTGTTCAGTTGGGTCTGGATTTTTTCCTGAAGAAACAGAAAGGATTTGGGAACTTGAATTTGAATGGTTGAGAGGGGTGTGGAGCTTTTCGTTTTTTCATCCAAGATGACTGTTGGTCCTAATCACTTTGTGACATTAGGGCCACCAAGGAGATGAAACCTTATCAGTGCAGACTGGGAGTGTGTCATTATCAGACTCGTTACCAATTCAGATTCAGTCTTTTCAGTAATTAGAGAGAGATCTCAATTATAACCAAGCTTTACTGGTATTTGTGAATTGATGAGCGGTACAGAGCATAACAGGACATTGGAGTCACATGGGGGTGAATCAATAAATCTGTTTTTGAAGTTTAATGAACAAAGTGATACAAATCCCAGAAGCCACCAGGGCTTCAATATGGGCTGGGATTTCGGCCCTGAAGCCCTGGGGACTTCACTGGTTGGGCAGAGCTGGTCTAGGCCCCAGGGCAAACCCCATGAGACGTCGGGAGGCCATTTGTCTGGTTGGAAGCTGCACAATCCCAGTTTTGTGGAGCACTATTCGTGTCTGGTAGGGACCCAGCACTGGGTGTGGCTTCATCCGGTGAGAAAGAGGGAAGAGGAGACCGAGGATGCAGGAGGACACCAGTGAGGGTGGGGGCAGGGGTGTGAGTGGCACTTCCATGCAGAATGATGCAGGTGGGGTCGAGCTGACAAAGGCGGGGGAATGCCCAAGCAGGCTGATCGATTCAGGTGCGGGAGGGCCCCATGCTGGCAGGCGTGGGCATGTCCTATATTCTGGAGATGCCTCAGGGCCCCTCCTAATGAGGCAGATTTGTATAAGGAATTGTTGGGATTTGCCCCAGTGCTGCCCTAAACCCTTTCCGTGGCAATGCCCTCTGGGTAGGTCCCCACTGTCCCATTCCCTGGTAAAGATCCCGGAAGCAGTGCATTCTGGGAGATTTCTAAAGGCTGCCTGGTGGGACTAACAGAACAGCTATGGCTGGTCCCTGCCCACGTACACAACAGAGCAGGTCAGACTGGCACCGGTCAGCTCCAGCCTGGGGTTGGTTTTGCTACAACCCAGTGTAATCCCAGTGGTACTTGGCATGGACCTGAGCTGTCTGGAGCCCTTTTGTGTGCGGACTGAAGGTGCTCAGGGTCCCACACAGCGTTTAGCCCAGTGATCTCCTCTAGTGCAGACCGGTAGCATCTGAGTTTAACTCCTCGTGGAGCAGCACAGGAGTTCAGGTTCCCCCTGGGAAACCTCGTCTCCCTGGTGAGCCTGGAGCTTTTCTCAAGGAGTCTTTTTCTCCTACTGTCCACATGTGATCACTGCTCCGTGCTCCTGAGGGGGACAGTGTAGCCTAGTGGTTAGGGCACTGGGCTTGGCCTTGGAAAAATGGGGGTTTATATCTAGCTCTGACACTGACCTACTGAGTAACCTTGGACAAGTCACTTCCCCTCTTTGCACCTCAAGTTCCCCTCCCACCTTTTGTCTCTCTTGTCCAATTAGACAAGGGGTGAGACAATATGGGAGCGGGGAGGGGCCAGCCTCCTCAGCCAGGAGCTCAGAGGACGGGCAGGATGGGCCTGTGGCTGGATGTGGCCCGCAGGCCGTAGTTTCCCCACCCCTGAGTTAGACTGTAAATGGCTCAGGGCAGGGATTGTCTCTCACTGGGTTTTCTACAGGGCCCCCCACAATCGAGGTCAGATCTCATCTGGGGGCTGTAGGGGCTGCTGGGATGCCAATAACAATAATAAACACTGTGACACAATCAGTAATAACAGACACAGCTTGTAACTCCCCCTTCTCCAGTCTGAAGGTAGCACTCCCACATAGACTGGCCTGCAGCTCTAGTGAATCAAACCTCATTGGGCATTTAATAAATTCCGGTCTGCAGAGAGTTCCCTTAGTTCACTGGGTTTGAAAAGGATTCAGCTGCTCAGAGAAAAGTTTCCCACATCAGACAATTTTTAAATCGTTCTCTTGTCTTTCTTGCCAGGCTGGAGTATCATTAATTTGTACAGCCTCTTTCATGCAATGAAGGCTACACACAGCTGAGTGACACAGATACACCAGTCTCAGGAAACTTGTGATGCTATTAACCTGTAATTCAAATCCAGAGTTATTATCCATTAGACGGGACAGCAGTTCCCTACCTTGTACTCCTGGGCAGCCTCCTGGATGGGAACCACCATGTGAGCGCGGTGAGCCTGGGATCTGTCGCACACCACACAGATGGGGGTTTGATCCTCTTCACAGAACAGTTTCAGAGCCTCCTGGTGTTTCCCACAAACCCCGTCCCCTCCTGTTCCCTTTGCTGCCTGTAAACTCAGTCGCTTGGCGATTTCTACCATGTTTGCCAGCTGCCTGTTGGGCCGGAGGTTTCTCTGTTGCACAGTTTGTCTGCACTGAGGGCAGAAGGCGTCTGTATCGGATCCCTCCCAGCACTGGGCGATGCAGGCTCGGCAGAAATTGTGCCCACACTCCAGAGTGACAGGTTCTGTGAAATACTCCAGACAGACGGGACATGTCGCTTCCTTCTGGAGACTTTCCATGGGGTTCTCTGCAGCCATGGCTCCTTCTGGGCAGTTTGTAACAGGCTTTGTTTCAAATTCCTGAATTCACACTATGCCTCCCCCGCCTGCAGCAGCAAGTGGGTGTTTCCCTTCCTGCTCTTTGTTCAGTTGGAAGGGGCCTACCTGTAAGATCAGAGCCCTGGAGGTTGTGGTGAAAAATTTACCACTAGGGCTGTGGTCTGGCAATCAGCCCCTGTGCTGGTGGAGAGGGTCACTGGGGCTTCACATGGACGTCAGCTCTCCCTGTGAGGATGAGCCTGCTGGAGCAGGGTCTGTGTGTCTAAGGAGCGATAGTCAGAATTGGTGGGATTCTTTCTTGTTTTATACTATATAATTTTGATACATAATGTTCATATTAAGCAATTTTTATATTTATTGTAAACTTTCACAGTTGCACAAAAATCCCGGTTTCAGCATTTCATTCCAATTGTTACCAATTTAAATGTTCACAGCTCTGGGAAATTATGGGGGGGATCAGAGAATATTTAGGTCAGACCAGAACTATTTAATGACACTGGACACTGAGATTCAAAAAGTTGAAGCTTTAGAACTGTTAAAATTGTCTGTGAGCAGGTAAATCTCCTCCCTCCCCCAGCAGCTCCCCCAAGGCAATATCCCAATTCCTCCGCCCCACCACATGGACTGAGGCTGAAAGCAGGGCCAGTGCAACCATTTAGGCCAACTAGGTGACCGCCTAGGGTGCCTAGTGGTTGGGGGTGTGTAAAAGCCTACTCAGGTGAGGAGGTGGAGTGGAGGTGAGCTGGGGGAGGGGCGCGGGGAGGGCTGCCCGCAGTAACGGGGAGCGGGGGGGAGGCGCACAGGGGAACCGCTCCCTGCCCCAGATCACCTCCACTCTGCCTCCTCCGCTGAGCACATAACCCAGCTCTAAGTCTCCTCCAATCGGCGCCGCAAGCCTGGGAGGGGAGGAGAATTAGAGCGACGCGGCGTGCTCAGCGGAGGAGGCGGAGCCGAGGTGAGCTGGGGCAAGCTCCCCAGGCGAGGTTAGCTGCTGCGGGGGGCTCCCTGGGTGGACTTTCAGCCAGGGTCGGTGCAAGTAAGTTTCGCACCCTAGGCGAACTTCCACCTTGCACCCGCCCCCCGCTAACCCCGTCCCCCACTGCAGCTAACCGAGCCCCCTACCCAGGGAGCCCACCCCTGCTCCTTGTCCCCTGACTGCCCCAACCCCTATCCCCCCCCGCTGAGTCCTGACAGACCCCCCCCCCGGAACACCCACAATCCAACCCCCCCCATTCCCTGCCCCCTGACCGCCCCCCCAACCTCCGCCCCCTCTCTGTGCCCTGACTGTCCCCAGGACTCCCTGCCCCTTAGCCAACCCCCCTGGCCCCAGCCTCTTACCCCCGGCTCCCTCCTCACCCAGAGCCTCAGCGCCTCGCCCGACAGCTGCAGCGTGTGGCCGGCGGGGCCTGAGCAGGGCCGGCTCTAGGTTTTTTGCCGCCCCAAGCAAAAAAGATTTTGGCTACCCCAGCCCTTGGTTCTTTCTTCCCCCCTCAACACCCCCCCCCCGCACACCCTGCTGCCCCAGCCCTGGGCTCCCCCCCAAATGTGACCTCCTCATTCACCACGGCAATCCCCGTTTACACTTGCAGTGAGGATCAAACCGTTTCTCCTATTTTTATTTCACTTTAGTATAAATCTCATCCCCTCATCCCCTGCAACCCCATCTTTAGTGCTCCACATGCACATGGAAGGCACAGGGACTAACCCTCAAACCTTGTACCCGGAAAGGAATGGTGTCAAGGTTCCTTCCCCACTCTGAACTTTAGGGTACAGATGTGGGGGACCTGCATGAGAAGCTCTAAGCTCAATTACCAGCTTAGATCTGGTCTGGCTGCCACCATTCACAAGCACTCCCTTCCTTGGGTAGCCTTGAGAAACTTCACCAATTTCCTGGTGAACACAGATCCAAACCCCTTGGATCTTAAAACAAGGAGAAATTAACCATCCTCCCTCCTTTCTCCCACCAACTCCTGGTGGATCCAGATCCAACCCACTTGGATCTAAAAACAAGGGAAAAAATCAATCAGGTATTAAGAAAAAGGCTTTTAATTAAAGAAAAGAAAGGTAAAAGAAAACCCTCTGGGAGAGATTAGCATACCAGCTACTCTCACAGACAACAGATTCAAAACACAGAGGATGTTCCCCTTGGCAAAAATTTAGTACACCAATGAAAATACCCAAATACCCAATTTGATTCTACCTCTAATTGCACAAGACAGGTTACAAAGAAATAAACATAAACCTATTTATCTCTTTCTAAAATTTACTACTCTGATAAGAGGCTGGTTCCCTGATCTTTTTCACTCTGGCTGAAACTGAAAACTAAACAAAGGAAAAAACCCTCCTTCCTTTTGAAACATCTTGTTCCCCCATTGCTTCCTCTGGTCAGGTGTCAGCCAGGCTAGGTGAACGTCTTAATCCTTTGCAGGTAAAAGAGGCATTAACCCATAACTGTCTGTTTATGACAGATGGGGATCTAGTAAAGAGGGTTCAGGCAGAGGAGCAGGTGTGGGGGTGCTGGGGGCTCTACACTGGCAGAGAAGCGGCGTGTGATGTACTCACAGAGGAGGGTGGAGGAGGACAGAGGGTATCGGGAGGGTTGCAGGAGAAGAGGTGCAGGGGGAGGTGCAGGAGGAGAGGGCTGGGGGAAGATACAAGGGGAGAGGTGCAGGGAAAGAGAGAGTACAAGAGGAAGGGGTGCAGCGAAGGCGCGATGGGGGAGGTACAAGTGGAGGGGCTGGGAGTGGGATGGGGGGTGCAAGGGCTGAGAGGGGCAGGCGCTGACAGCTGCTTCCGCAGCCCCGTGCAGGCAGAGCCGAGAGGACGGACGCTGACCTCAGGTGCCCGAGCCAGGGGAGTCCCCTGCTGGGGCAGTATCCCCGGCTGCCCTGCTTGGAGCTGGGCTCTGCCTCTCCCCACCCAGGGCAGGCAGCACAGGGCTGAGGCGGGGAAGGTGCACGGCGGGCTGGGTCCAGGGGCAGGAGGGGGCAGCTCCATAGGCGGCAGGTTCGTATAATTTTTGGTGGGGCCCAAAATGGTGCCCCCCTCCCCGCGCTCTCACCCTGTAAACTGATATAAAATGAAGCTACAATGCGTCAGCACCACAAGATTACAAGGGTCAATTAAAAGTGGAAAGTCAGAAGCAGCACTTGTCTATTAATACCTAATATACGGTATTAAATTTTGTTGCACCTGTTGTGACAAAGTGGGAATGTTCTTAATGTTTTCTCTGAATACTGTGTGGGTGCCTCAGTTTCCCCTGCAAAGTGCCAACTGATGGTGTTGGGAACAAAGAGATCAGGTGGCCTCTTGTCCGGAAGAGACACAAAGGCCAGAGGAGGGAGTGTCAGTTTGGAGCTGGCTGGGGAAATCAGGAGAGGCCCAGAACTTGGGTCTGGGCTCCCCACCCCCCAAGATGGACCTGACAGAGGGGTCCTGTTTTCTGTACATACAAGCTCTGTTTTAGACTGTATCCCTGTCATCTAATAAACCTTCTGTTTTACTGTCTGGCTGAGAGTCACATCTGACTGCGGAGTTGGGGTGCAGGGACCTCTGGTTGCCCCAGGACCTGCCTGGGCAGACTCGCTGCAGAAAGCGCACGGTGTGGAAGGGCTGAATGCTTCGAGGTCAGACCCAGGAAGGTGTAAGCTTCTTGCCCTGGAGACAGTATGCTCAGAGAGGAGGCTCCCCCAGAGTCCTGACTGGCTTTGTATGGAGTTGTTCCAAAGCATCCCAGCATCCCCTTCCACACCATGCGCTTCCCAGAAGTCTGCATAGGCACTGACACTCCCTCCTCTGGCCTTTGTCTCTTTTCCAAGCATTAGGAGGCCACCTGATCTCTTTGTTCTCCAACACCTTCAGTTGGCACCTTGCAGGAGAGTGGCCCAGGCCATCAGTTGCCTGGAGACAGGGTGTCAGCCATTCTCTGTGCAGACAGCATCACACTGGCCCTCTAGGGCTTTACAACAATCACACCCCCTTATCCCACCATCTAGAGCCTTAAGAAATGCATTGGGGAAACTGAGGCACACAGACAGTATTCAGAGAAAACACCTGTATACGACCAGTTACATACTTTGAAGGGTGTAAAATAATCAAATATTGTGCTAAATACAATGATACTCCAAACTGACCACCAAATTTAAGTTGCATGTTTTTCCCCTCAGGTGAGGGTTCTGGGGTGGGGCTGGGGATGAGGGGTTCACAGTGCAGGAGCGTGCTCGGTGCTGGGGGTGCAGGCTTTGGGGTGAGGCAGGGCTGAGGATGAGGAACTTGGGGTGCAGACAGGCTGCCCCAGGGCTAGGGCCAGAGAGGACTCCCCATCACCACCACTGGCAGCAGCAAGCTCCAGGGGAGGGACCCCTCCTCTCCCCCCTGCCCCCCACAGCACACACACTCTGCACCACAGTCACTGCACATGTTCCTTCCTAGGGCCCCTCAGGTCCAGAAAGCCCACTCACCTCCCCTGTGATGGGTACTAGGGGGTGGGGGTTGCCATCACAGGTGACCTTCCATGTTGCTGCCCCTCACCATAACTTCACTGTGGATGGGGCTGCCCCTTGCCCAGCATGGGGCAGAAGTGGGGTCTGCATGGTGATGGCTATGGGGCAGGGGAGCAGGGTGTCATAAAATTCACCCAAGCCCCAGCTGCTCAGGTAGGTCTATGAATCCCCCTCCCCCATCTGCCCTGTGGTGGGTGGATGCTGGAGGGGAGGGGCACTGCCTTCACATATGGCTTCCTGCCTCCCTGACCCCTGCTGCAGCCTGCAGCCCCTCACCGTAGCTTCAGTGGGGGGGACGGGGGGAGGGGATGGCATGGGGCTGCCCCTTCCCCAGCGTTGGGCAGGAGTGGGGGCTGGGGGGGAATCATAAGGTCAAACACTCACGGAAGCCCAGGACCTGCTCAGGTGGGTGAGGTCAGTCTCCGAGTCCTGGCCGGAAGTGCCCTTTGCATCTCCTCCAGGTAGGGGGAGGGGAGGGATGCCAAACATGGCACAGCCCCCTCCCCTCCGCTCCCCTCCCCCGGCCAGTGCTCCAGCAAGCAACAGCAGCCGGCAGCAGCAGAGGCAACAGGCAAGGCAAGGGAGAGAGACATGCCTGCGTTTAAGCCTCCAGCCTCCGGGGTGGGGCAGAGGAGAGGGCTGCCACCAGCACGGCGGGCCCCCCTCCCCATCCCCCTCCACTCGGAGATGGTACAGTCAGCAACAGTCAGCAGCAGCTCCAGCTTGCACTCACTGCTGACTGCTGAGCGGCAAGGAAGAGACTGAGACACGCAGACGCAGCTGCCTGCGTTCAGGCAGTTAAGCTCTCTGGGGCCGGGCGGGGAGGGGAGGGGGGAAGCTCTCCAGCCCTGGGGGCGGCGGTGGCGGCGGGGGGGCGCTCCAAGCAGGGGAGAAAAAACATTGGTGGGGCAGAGCCCCTGCTTGGGATTTATTCCTGGGGCTAAAGCCCCAGAGCCCCATATAAGTCGGCGCCTATGGGCAGCTCCCTGGCAGCTCGAGCTGCCCAGCCACTCGCCCTGTCAGCGCGAGCCGGGATCTGAACCCCCTCCCCAGCCCGGCGGCGCCCTGCACAGCCCACTCGGGCAGGGAAACACCGCGCCGCCCTGGGGAGACTCAGAGCAGAGCAGCAGCGGCAGCAGGACCCTCCCCCCTCCCTGCATCCTGGGCCCTGCTTCCCTCCCTCCCCGGCTCCTCACCCACAGGCTGGACTGCAGTTCAGGCTGCCCTGCCGCTGGGGAGCCCGAGCATCATCCCCCGGAGCTGAGCCCCTCCCGCTGCCGCAGCCCAGGCTCAGCTCCAGGGGATGCTGCTCAGGGCAGCCTGAACTGCAGTCCAGCCTGGGCAACTCAGGCTGTCATGAGCGCCATCTAGTGACTGAATTCAGAACTGCAGTGTCAGCTCCAGCTCACACTGAAACATGAGCTGAACATCTTGGTTCAGGGCCGGCTCCTGGCTTTTTGTGCCCCAAGCAAAAAAAAAGTGTGTGTGGAGGGGTGGGGGTGGGGCTGGAGTGCCGCCCCTTGGAAAGTGCTGCCCCAAGCATATGCTTGGAGCGCTGGTGCCTAGAGCCGGCCCTGTGCCTGAGCTCCGTCCCGCTCAGAGCCGCGTGGTGAGGGGGCGGGGCTGGGAGCTCCACGCCCAGTGGAGGCAGCTGAGCTCAGCCCGGAGCTCGCAGCCCAGCCCCCTCACCTCTGAGGGGGCAGGGATTAGGGGCCCCGCCGGAGACACGCCGCTTGATGTGCTAGGGGTCAGTTCGCGGCCCGGTTCCTAACAGGCCGTGGACTGGTACCGGTCCGCGGCCCAGGGGTTGGGGACCCCTGCTCTAGGGGTCCCTGGTTCAGTGCTGGGTGCGCTGGCCAAGAGAGCAGCTGTCACCCCAGTTCTTAGCCTGGCGGCTCCTGCTTCTGTTTCCCTGCACAGTCTCCCCAGCTCTCCGGGACTCCTGGCTCTCTGCAGATGGCAGCGGCTGTGAGGGGAGCTGGCGCTGTACAGGGGATGGGCAGAGCTCAGTGGCCTCACCACCATGGCCCCTGGTCTTCCCTGCTCCAGTGCCCCTGGATCGCCTCACTGCTACATCGGCTAGTTTTAGGGCTTTGTGTCCTGGCCACTGTTGCTTTGGTTGGTAACTTTAGCTACAATCCCAGGGAGATGTTTGCACTGGAATTTTCTCATAATTTAAAGACAATCTTCTCCTAAAATCTCACCCTGTCTGAATGGTCCTAGGGATTTCACCTTTTTCTCTCCAGTTCAGACAGCTGGTGATCTCTGTATGGGAAACTAGACTTGGGGGAAAGCAGCATCCCCGCGGTTATATCCGCGAGCTGCACCCTCCATAATATTTGTCAAGGGAAGGGTGAAAGATTCAGTCAGGCAGGGACCTCGGAGGTTCAACACCTGGAGGCTGAATTTGCACAGCCAGAGAGCAGGGCTACTAGAGAGGCCCAGCACAGGGCTGCAAGGATTAGGGATGCCTTGAGGGAGGAATTTGAGGCTGAAAACCAACAGTAATGTTTGGTGCCTTGCACGGGAGTGAAGTGCAGTGGTTACAATGTTAGTAGGAATGTGTGTTTCCTAAGATGATTTGCAGTGCCTGTTTCTTTCCTGGGCTAAAGTATCTTTGACTTTCTGCAATAATAAAGACTGTTTTCAAAGCCAAGAATTCATTTATTGAAAAGAAAATTAGTTTATTGACAGACACACAACATTTTGGGAATCTAAAAGGGCAGAGCGGTGGGGTGGGGAACTGTACGGTCACAGGTTTGAATATGTCCTGTCTGGAGTGCTGTGTAGTGAGTGCTGCACTTCAGGATGCCTATACTGCATGGGGATGGGGGTTGAGTGCAGAGGGTAAGGGTCGTAGTTCTCAGGGCTGGTTGGTGAACGTACAGGTATTGGAGGCAGCTGCTTCTGGTGGTAAGAACCCGGATGCTGGGGAACAGTGATTTCCCTACACCTCCCCTGAATTTCCCCAACACCCCCCCAGTTTTGTGAGCTAGTTACATACCAATTTAGTGACTGTTTGCAAATCTGAATTTAAAGTGAAACATTAATACACACTTTAAAAGCTTATACAGTGCATGATAAAATATGTGTATCTGAAAAAGTATAATAGATTTGAAAAGTATTAACATAGACTAGCTTCCTTGCTTCCTTATACAGCTGTTGTTTTTTATGATGTCAGTGCATTCATTTCGGTGATGTTGGCCAACCTAATAATTTCAAATGATGATTTGTAAGCAAAGTCTAAATGAGCTCTCCCTGAAAGCTAGTGATGAGCTGGGGCTGTGGGGAAAAGCTTCAGGGCCAGATTATATTTACATTCACACCTAATCTACCTAGGTATTCAGCAAACAGAGCTGTGTTGTCCAAGTGATAGATTTTGGCTGGGGTTGGGTTACAAACCACTTGAATGCGGGGGAAATGGGGGATGAAATTTTTTTTTATTGTATGAGTAAAGGGCAGTAGAACTGTACTTAGCCTGTGATGATTTGAAGGCATCAAGAGAGAGGGTGGGGACCTGTCCCTCTCCACTGTTTAAAAGGAGAGCTGATTAGGCTCCATAGATAGTCTTTTGTTCTGTGTAAACGTGGGTGTCCGGGGCTCAACCCTCCCTGGGGAGGAGGTGAGGCACACCGGCCTGTTGTTCTTACTCGGGTCCTGCCCTGTTTCTTCAAGGCCGAGCAACAATACAAAAAGACAGTTAGGGCTCAGGCCTTCTGCTGCAAGGCTGAGCACTGGGGTGAGAGGGGAAGACTGCCACCCGTGAGTGGGGTGGCAGGGGGGACGCAGGCCCGCCCACTCCACTGCGTCCCGGCCCGGGGCCCTAGGCAGCGGCTACCACCACTGACGGTCAGTGGGGATCCTGACCGTAACACACTGACATGGGCGTAGGTTAATCTGCAGCCTGACTGGGGTCGGCTGCCCCCGGGCCATTTCCAATACCCCCCTCGGGGCCTACCTGGTCCGGGACGTCTGCTCCCGGGAAGTCCAACAGCATGGGCTCCTCGCAGCCCGGGCTGGGGGGTAGATCCGGCAGTTCCTCGGGGAAGTCCAGCCAGTTCTGCTCCGGGGGTTCCTCGGGGTAACAACAAGGGAGAGGTGAAGTCTCCGGCAGGTTCCTCCTCGTAGACGGCACGGGGAAGCTTCAGCGGGTCCTCCCAGTAGCGAGCGAGGGGAAGCTCCAGCCAGTTTGGGCAACTGCTGTGGGCTCCAGCAGCTTCGCAGTCCCGAGCCCTCTTGGGCAGGTCTGCTCCCGACGGTGGCTGGGCTCCGACTGAGCTCTGGTGGCCGGTTTTTATGCTTCCGGGTCGCCGCCTGACCCTCTGAGGGGCGGGCTCACTGTTCTGGAGCCCCGCCCCTTGGGTGTCCGGGGCTTAACCCTCCCTGGGGAGGAGGGGAGCCACACCAGCCTGTTACATTCTGTTAAGTGATAACTGCAGCTGAGATCACTGACAATCAGGTCTAAGTGCTTAGTCCTGTTGTAGGGACAGTGTTCCTGTGGGGACAATGTTTTTGTGTAAGAGACAGCCCAGACTGCACTAGCAGTGAGGTTCCCCCACTGAGAGCTCCGCTGAAATCACTGAGAGCTGGTGGAAGCTCAAGAGACCAACTCATAGAAGGCAAAGTGGCAGGTGGCAGCAGACGGTGACTGCGCAGGGCCATTGGCAACAGAGCGGTGGAGTGAACGGTGGCATAACGAACAGCCGTGTCCAGAGCGAACAGTGAGCAGCTGGAAGAACAAGTAAAGTGCCTTATTGTCCTCCACCTGGAAGGTGTACTCACGTGAAAGCACCTCTGAACTCTGAGTCTCCACTGACTAAAGACAACACTGGTGAGCGGGGTGCAGTGGAGGGAAAAGGGAGGGGCATGTTAAGTAAACATTTGTTTGTTGGACTATATTTTAGTCACTTTGCTCCAGAATGCTAGATTTGTGACTGGGAATGGAAGCTTATATAAATATGTTTCCTGGTAGGCCAAGATTTTTAAAATGCATTATTTGCCAAGGTTGTTATCTCACATTGTTGCTATCTTGGGAGGTCATTATGTTGGGGAGTTTCTGTACTAAACATTTTTATTATTATAATTAATTTTTACATAAGAATGGTCATACTGGGTCAGACCCATGGTCCATATAGCCCAGTACCCTGTCTTCCAACAGTGGTCAAGGCCAGGTGCTTCAGAGGGAATGAACAGAACAAGTAATCATCAAGTGACCATCCCCTGTTGCCAATTCCCAGCTTCTGGCAAACAGGCTAGGGACACTCAGAGCATGGTGTTGCATCCCTCCCATCCTGGCTAATAGCCACAGATGGACCTATTCTCCAGGAATTTATCTAGTTCTTTCTTTAATCCTGTTATAGTTTTGGTCTTCACACCATCCCCTGGCAAAGAGTTCCCTGGGTTGACTTTATATTGTGTGAGGAAGTACTTCCTTTTGTTTTTTTAAACCTGCTGCCTATGAATTTCATTGGGTGACTGCTAGTTCTTGTGTTATGTGAAGGATTAAATAACATTTCCTTATTCACTTTCTTTGCACCAGTCAAGATTTTATAGACCTCTATCATATCCCCATTAGCCATCTCTTTTCTAAGCTGAAAATTCTCAGTCATTTTAATCTCTCCTCCTGTTTCATATCCCTGATCATTTTAGTTGCCCATCTCTGTACCTTTTCCAATTCCAATATATCTGTTTTGGGATGGGGTGACCAGATCTGCACACACCATTCAAGGTGTACACATACCATGGATTTATATAGAGGCAATATGATATTTTCTGTCTTATTATCTATCCCTTTCTTAATGACTCTCAACATTCTGTTTGCTTTTTTGACAGCTGCTGCACATTGAGTGGATGTTTTCAGAGAACTATCCACAATGACTCCAACATCTCTTTCTTAAGTGGTAACAGCTAATTCAGATGCCATCATTTTCTATGTATAGTTGAGATTGTTTCCCAATGTGCATTACTTTGCATTTATCAACATTTAATTTCATTTGCCATTTTGTTGCCCAGTCACCCTGTTTTGTGAGATCCCTTTGTAATTCTTCACAGTCTGCCTGGGACTTAACTATCTTGAATAGTTTTGTATCATCTGCAAATTTTGCTACCTCACTGTTTACCCATTTTTCCAGATGAATATGTTGAATAGGACTGGTCCCAGTACTGACCCCTCCAGGATACCACTATTTATCTCTCTCCATTCTGAAAACTGATAATTTATTCCTACCCTTTGTTTCCCATCTTTTAACCAGTTATTGATCCATGAGAAAACTTCCCTGTTATCCCACAATGGCTTACTTTTCAAAAGTCAATTTAAATTAATATTTTTTTAATTTATATATTTTTAGAAATCTAGACCTGTTATGCATTTTGGTGTAACTTGCATTATTCTTATGTTAAATTTGCATCATCCTAACAAAGCATTTAGTTTATTCATATGGCTTTTATATATCTCATTGGTCCTGACACCCGTCCTGTAAATTCGAACACCCCCCCCTAATTTCAATTCCTGGGGAAACCACTGAGCAGAGCTGTGAGTGGCTGGCAAGGCATCTGGTGCCAGAGCAAATGCCTGGACAGTGGACCAAGCAAGATGCACCCCCTGGCCCCCACCAGGGTGAGAGGTGAACTCTGCAGATGCACCTCTACATTCTGGGTCTTCACTGTGAGTGCTGCAGAGGGAGAAGGGGTGGGCACGTTAAAGGAACTTTTGGTTGCTTGAATTAAAACCTGAGACAAAAGGTTTTGTCCCCCACCCAATGTATTCCAGGGTGGTTGTTTTGCTCATGGTTTTATGTTTATTAATCCAGCTTGCAGCGTTTCCCCAAATGAATGCCGTGTGATTTCTCTCCTTTCATTCAAAGTTTCTTTTCTACACTCAGACTCCGTGGTTGTGAGAGGGGAAGTATTGCCTCTAGAGGCGCCCAGGGCTGTGTGTCATTTTCTCAGGTTACTGGGTGGGGCTGGAGCTGGTTCTGTTGTATTGTTGAAATGAACTCCTAGATCAGTGGTTCCCAAACTGGGCTTCGTGAACCCCTGGGGTTTGTACAGTTTTTTTGGATATTGCCATTCCTAATATCTGATTTGTCTCCATTTATCCTTTTCCGTAGAGACTGTCCAGTTTGGCCGATGTACATAGCAGAGGGGCATTGCTGGCACATGATGGCGTAAAACCTGTAGGAGAACACTTCAACCTCCCTGGCCACACAATAGCAGATCTTAAGGTGTTTCCAAGATCGCTGCTTTTATAATTTATACTCAGGTCAAGGAGAATATCCCTGGAAATACTCATTTTTAGGAGGAGGTTCACAGGACTTGACATTTTAGTGAAAGGTGTTCACGGGTTGTTAAAGTTTGGGACTCACTGCCCTAGATATTGAACCCGGGCCTGGCTGCTGCGAGCTTCCCCCAGCAGAAGGGTTATATTAATACACAGTGAGGGCATCCACAGTCACACACAGACTTGCACTGAAACAATAGGTGGGAACTAAACCCCCTTGAGTGATTTCAGTGGCAATGTGTTGGCAGAGGAGCCTTGGCTTGGTGGTATCTTGCTGATCATCTAACCACCCGCCTGGGACCAGCCGGGCTACAGGGGCTCCCTGGGTTAAGGTCAGAGGCAGCTGGTGTATGTTAGTGACAATGCATGAAAATAGCAACAATTCATTAATCTGGAGAAAACCTGGAGCTGAAGGGTGATTTTATGGTAAATCTTCTAAGATTTATGTCATCACAACCTGAAGGTCACAGCCGAGCCCCTTCAGAACACAAGCTACGAGCTAGAAAGAAGATTTTAGGTTTTAATTGTGTAAAACTCCAAACACAAAAGGGAAAGTAACACTCAAACCCATTCCCCACCCCAATCCCCCACCCTGTTCCAGCTGCCCCAGTCTCTTCCTGTCATTTTGTCTCCTTGGGCCAATACCGAGTTCATTATCACTGTGTTGACTGGGTCTGCTGGGGGGAAATACAAGGCAGAGATCCATGTTTTGGTTTTGTCTGATTCTGGGCAGAGGAGTGTCAGGCCAGAGAAAAGGGACAATGGGGACTGCTCGGCACACAAAGCTGGACATGCTCAAGTCCACAATTAGCAGCAATTGCTCCTCTGCACAGGCTCTTTGCTGCTGGAGCTCCCCGCAAATGTTTCCCACCAACGCATTTGCCTCCACAGGTCTAGATTTTGACTGTGGTTGCACCGTTGCTCCTTTGACCTGAGCAGTTAGCCAGTGTTTGGGGCCTTGCTAGGTTCTTCCATTGGCAGGAGAAATTGATTATAGGAGTCAGGTATTTCTTTGGTGCAATCTTTATTATTTACAAACAATATCCACACATTCTTTTCCCCTGAACACGCTACAAACAAACAGCAGCCGGCAGTTTCTTTACTCAGAACTCCACATCTGCCTTTCCAGGGAACCCCGGCCTGAAGCAAGCTGTCACTCAGTTTCCTGCTGGGATCACACTCAGGACTGGTTCTCTTGGCTTTTTGTCTCACGCTCACCAAGCTGCCAGCCAGTCCCTCAGTCCCTGTGTTTTCAGCCAGCTCCAGGGAAAGCCCTCTTAGGCCTGCTCTACACTTAACACTTAGATCAACCTGGGGATGTTATTCAGGGCTGTGAAACTTTGTGTGCTCTGAGTGCCACAGCTAGATCGACCTAACCCCCGGTGCAGCCAATGGAATTCTGCCGGTGACCTGGCTACAGTCTGTGAGAAAGGGGGATAAACTAGAGCGATGGAAAAAACACTTCCGGATGCATCTACACTATGGCACTTCAGTGACAGCTGTAGCTCTGCTGTAGTAGCAATATTCTTCCTGAGACCTGGTCTACACCTAAAACTTACATCAGCGTAGCTACATCGCTTAGAGCTGTGAAAACTTTCACACCATGTGTGATGTAGTTAGGTAAATCTAACACCTGATGTAGACGCAGATAAGTCAAGGGAAGAATTCTTTATTGCCCTAACTACTGTGTCTTCTGGAGGTGGATTTACTGCATTGATGGTAAAATCTCTTTTATCGACCTAGGAAGTGTCTACGCTTGTCACTCATTTCTACTGGATATTGGGATGAATGCACACTCCACAGTCCCTGGGTCTCCTTCTCCCAGGCTCCCGCTTGGTGCGGAGCTTCCAGCTTCTTCCCAAAATGCCAAATCTTAATTAAATAGTTCTGTGTCCCTGCCCACCCCCCCGATATGCCTGTTCCCAGCCCCACATTAATACTGCCGCATAACCTCAAATCAATTCTGCCCCCAGCCCCTCCACCAGTTGTGACTCTGTAGCCCCCACATCTGCCCCAACGCCCCTTTTCTTCTCCCATACCTGGTGCTGCAGGGAGGGAGGTGGAGGAGTTTCCAGGGGTCATAGAGCTAAGAGGCCAGAGGTTGGGTAGACAGGAGTCCTCCAGGCCACAGGGGCTAGGATTACTTGGCTAGAGAAACCCATTTTTCCATTCCCAGTGGGCTGTTGCCCCCCGCAGCACCGCATGTCTCAGTGGCACTGTCTGACCCAGGATCCCAAGAGTCCTCCTGGATCATAGAGGACAGCGGCAAAGAGGCTGCACAGTCCCTGGGTCAGTGATGCTATTGGCTTCTCTGCCACGCAGCAGCCTCCAGGGTCATAGAGACGGGATGATAGAAAGTCCACAGGAAGAGGTCACAGAGAAAAGGGTGTGTGAGGCTAGACAGGCTGATTTCAGGGCTCCCAGTGAGATATTCCCCCGCCCCTCCCCTGTGTGTCTCAGGGACACAGTCTGAGCTGGGATCCCCCCACCCAGAACCAGGGTCGGATTCTCTCCCCAGGGACGGAGCCCGGCGGGAAAGTGAAGATCGGGGCCTCGTCACCAGCATCGATAAATGTCACCTGCCCCCGGTCACAGTCCAGACAAACCCGGATCCTGCTGGGGGCCCTGCTCAGGGGCAGAGGAGTCGCAGGGGAGGTGAGAGCCTCGAACCGACCCCACCACCCCACAGCCCAGATCCCCTCCTCAGGGCTGAGGCTGATCCCGTCCTTCCTCCCCACAGACTCTCTGGCCACCCCCACAGCCCAGCATCCCCCAGCCCCCACCTCCACTTCCACCTCCCAGCAATGTCTCCCCGAGGTGAATCCCTCACAGCCCAGCACACAGCCCCAATAGTCAAATCTCTCAGGGTTCTCGGGCAGATCCTGCCATGTGTCTCCCAGTCTCACACTTTTCCGATCCTCAGACAGGACGAGGTTGGGATGAGCCGTGTCTGGATCTAGAGTCACATTTGCTGGGGAGAGAGAATCAGAGCGTTAGGGGCAGAGCTTGGTCCTGGGGGAGGCTGGGGCCATTTCTCACACTGCCCAGCAGCCCCGTCCTGGCTGGGACAGGCCTGGATCCCAGGGAGCTGCCTGTGCCCTGGGCACCTGAGACCGAGCAGGGATGTCACTGTAGCTCCTCAGGGTAGTGATCGATCTATCGGGGATCAATTTATAGAGTCTAGTCTAGACACGATGAATCGATCCCCGAGCTCTCTCCCCGTCAACTCCGGTTCTCCCCTGCTGTGAGAGGCGGAAGCGGAGTCGATGGGGGAGGGGCAGTATCTTAGCTCGACACCCCGCCCCCTTAGCATAGACCAGGGCCTAGTGAGTTTCTCATTTGCTTCCAGAAGCTTCAGCTCCCGGCTCCCCCTGCTGGGGCTGCTCCATTCCCAGGGGCACAGACACAGCCAGGAAGGCGTCAGAAGCTTTTCCTGAGCAGGGAGCAGAGGAGACCGGTATCATCTTTATACCCCAGAGGGAAGCTCCCTCCCCTAATGCAGCCTCCACTCCCAGGCCAGGGAACAGAGACGAAGGTGCAGCATTGGGGAATAGCTGGTTAACACCACAGAGTAGGAGGTGGCATTGGGTGGGGGAGCCCCATCCCCAGCCCAGAGAGAGGGGAGGACCTGCTAGCATCACAGGGAGAGCGTCTCCCCAATCCAGGAAGCAGGGAGCAGCTTCAATGGGAGAGCCCAGCCCTGCCCACAGGAAAGGCAGGATGTTGGAGAAGAGTGATGGGGAGACCTCTCCACTAGGGTAAACCAGAGGGATGTCTCAGCCCTCAGGGCAGAGAGCTCTGTTCAGGTGCTGCTCAGTGAATGTTTCCGTCCAGCAGCCTGGACATGAACTCAGCACTAAGGTTGGTGTCAGGAGTGTTTGTGTGATGTCAGTCTGGGATCTCCCCACGAGTTCTGGAACCTTGGTACAAGTTGCTGTGGGGGGCAAAACGTCTCACCACCTGTGGCCACATCCCCTCCATGGCCCTGCCCCACTCCTCCTCTTCCTGCTGAGGCCCCGCCCCCTGGCCAGGCTGAGAACTTGGCTGCTGTGGAGAGCTTCTAATCCTCCATCTCTGCTGGGTGGGTTTCTGCGGGGCCTAAGAGCAACCCCCAGCCCAGGTCCCCGCTCCCTGGAATGCGTGATGATGGCTTGGGATCTCCCCAGGAGTTCCAGACCCTTGGTAGAAGTTGGGGGTGGGGCACGAGGTCCCACCACTGGTGGCCCCGCCCACTCCGTGGCCCTGCCTCATTACTCCTCTTCCCACCAAGCCCTGACCCCTGGCCAGGCTGGGAGCATTGCCTGCTGGGGAGAGCTCATGATCCTTCACCTGTCCTGGGTGGGTCTCTGGGGGGCCTGAGAGCAGGCTCTGTCCCATGTCCCCACTCCCCGGGGTTCTCCACCCAGGGCAGGTGGAGGGTGCAGGGCTCCACAATGCCACTTGGGCTCCCTGGGTGGGAGCCCAGCTCTGGTTTCTGGCCTGGTCAGGGGCAGGGTCTCGGGGGAAGAGGAGCAGGGGTGGGGCCGCTGAGAGGGGCCAGTGCTGGGAAGGGGCTGCAATCTCACCCTGTCTGTGTGCTCCGAGTGGTTCCCCTCTTTTTCTCTCCAGTGCAGACGGCAGAGTGTCTGGAGGGGGAAAGGATAAGAGAGGTGAGATTTCAGGCTTCATATATATAACAGCATCATCACTCTCATCTCCTAGAACTGTGTTTTCATCATGACACAGAAATAGACGGAGACACACTCAGGTATTTAATGTGAAAAGGTCTGAAACCTCTTTCCTCTCACATTCAGGCATCTCCCAGCAATGGACCCAACATCCTTGTGAACTCCCAACTTGTCAAAAGACATGAAATTGTAGAAAAGATCCTTGGGTCCTGATTCTGTCATCCCAGATCTGCTTAGGTTTCATCAGGGGAAGTTTGAGTCGCAAGACTGAGGTCCCAGTTATGCTGGTACGCCCTCAAGGTGATATTGGACACTGGACTATCAACTATTTCTGAAGGAACTCTTTACAGCTAGAAAGCTCGCGATCTCCGCTATGAATCTGAACCTCGATGTCTGTGTGTATACTGATCTTTTAACCATACTCTCTCTCTTTTGTTTTTTAATAAAGTGTAGTTTTGTTAACAAGAAATGGCTGTAGCGTGTATTTGGGTAAGATCTGAAACATTTGGTAACCTGGGGCGTAATGTGTCCAATCCTTTGGGATTGGTAGAACCTTTTGTGTTATATGATGAAGTAAGATTTTCAGAAATCATTGTATTTGACATAAGGGAAATATTTCCTTAAGTTACCTTGTTATTAAGTGATGTGTTCATAAATTGCTCTGTGGGACAAAGAGATGTTTCGACCACAAAATGTCCTCAGAGACACCAGACACCCACAATGTGCTGCCCAGGAGCAGTTAGCAAAGTCCAAAAAACCGCATGTGGAGAAAAGGGTCAAAGTGACCCGTGCACATCAGTGTGTAATGACTGGTAATGAACGAATCAGAAATGAGAATAACTTGAAAATAGCTTGGATAGCAAAAGCCCTGCCAGTTAGAAGATACTTACAATACATAACACACATGCATGTGTAGTGTTTGAGTTATACAAGATACTTCCTATTCATAACATTCAAAGGTGATTGGAAAAGAACTAATAAATATATACTCTGGATGTGTAAAATATGTCAGACATTGTAAGGAGCATCATAGGAGAAATGCATCATGACCTGCCTATGCCCCAGGAGAAGGTAACTGGCCAGTATTTCTTTCAGTATGTCTGTCATTTCTTACTTTAACAGTAACTGTACTGGCAAGCCATGCTTTTGGAACAAATAAGGGGTTGAATTAAGCAGTCTGAGTGTCTTGGACCCTAAGTGTGTGGCATTCTCATCCAACAATTAAATAGAAGCATAATGTATTATGAACCAATTGACCAGAGCCATTCTCTTTCCACAGTCTCAGATACATATACCAGTTTCCCCTCCTAGATCCCTTCCAGGTACCTTTGAACTTCCTCAGAGCCTCCAGTAGCGCAATAGTTTTCTGGGAGAAACCACTGACTTGCTCTTCCAGTTCAGGAGAAATCTCCTCTGGCTGCTGCAACTTCCTCTTCTTACACCTGGAGAGAAACAATGTCATGTGATTACAGTTCATTGTGAGACTCATTATAAATGGTTGCTAGGCAGTCGCTGCTTTAATGGGCCTGGAGTTAGAATTCCTCTGCTTCTCCCAGCTGCAGAAATCTGTCCCCTAGGAACTAGACTAAGGCACCAACTCCCACCTCCCCAGCTCATTCCACACAGGTCTCCAAAGAGTCTTCAAGTGGGAAAGACTCTTGACCACTGCTGGCCTGGGCTGAATGGTAACCAGGGCCCCAGCAGTGACAGGCCCATATTCCATCCCCACTATTCTGAGGAGGCCAGTCCCCCAGGGAGGTGACAACTCTAGGAAATACTTGAGGTCAGTCCTTCCCACTGAATGGAGAATCCCAGAGTCTCCTATACAAGGGTGAGACCCTCAGGATGAAGTTGATCAGAGAGATTTGTATCTAGAACGTGACCTTCCCCACACATTTTGCTGTACAGCCCTGGGAGATGCAGTGCTAACATCACCATTAAGCTCTTTCCCAGTATTGTGAAGTGCGAGGGGGAGTGAGAGGGAGCTACGTACCTGCTCAAGGTGCTTCTGACATCCTAGAGGGAAGGGAGAGAGAGAGGAAAGATCATCAGTTCCATTTGATTCACACAGGGGATCCCAGGGAAGGGATTTTGCAAATATGGGGAAGAGAGGCCCTGCCCTGACCCCAGGGCCATGGATTCCCTGAGCTAATGGGGCTTTTCCATCTCTAAGATCTCTGTCTGTAATTCTGCAAAGAACAATAGTCACTCACATGTCAGCAATGCACACGCCGAGTTACACTCAGATCTCTGACCACTGGCTCCAGTGCTTATGATTCAGGAGCCCTCCCTTCCCTGTGTGGGGATCTGGGATGTTTCTAACCACAGGTGCTGGCTTCTAGTTGCCCCTGGAGGTGCTCAACCTCAGGCCCTGCCCCAACTCCTCCCCTTCCCCAATGCCACACCTCCACCCTCCCTCTTACCACTGAGGCAGGTGGGAAGTGCTGGGAGGGACGGGGAGGAGTTCATCAGTGGGCATGAGGCACTGCGGGTAGAGGGGGGAGCTTTCTGCCAATGGGTGCTAAGCACCTACTAATTTTTTTCCATGAGTGCTCTGGTCTTTAAGCACCCATGGAATTGGCGCCTCTGTTTCTCCGTGTCTCACCTGCAGGAATTCACTGGCTGGCTTCTGACACTTCCCCTCCAGCTCACTGATCAGCTCTCTGAGATGGGAAATCTGCTCGGAGAGTTTACTGACATTTTCATTCTGGATTCTCACAATCTCCTCATCCAGCTTCTCCAGCTGGGCCAGCAGGCGTCGCTCTTGTTCCTTCAGGAACTGCCCCAGTTGCTGAAATTCAGACATAATCTTTTGCCTCTCGGTTTGTGTTTGTTTCTGTACGAAAATAGGGCAAGAACTGGTCAGGGACATGGATGGAGCCTGGGATCCTTTCATGAAGAGTTGAGTGTGCAGCAGGGAGAACTTAGTTGAAAATCCTGATTTCTGACATTTGACTTTACCCTAGGGAGAGGATTCTCTCACAGCTTCCCCTTCAGCCCCTGTATCTCTGAAAGGGAGGTTTCCATGTCTGTCATGTTAGCATATTATGTCATTCATGGTCTCTGGGAATTCAGACCCAGAGCAGCAGGAGGCAGGACTCAGCACTGCACTGGCAGAGACACCAGGGGAGAAAAAAGAAACAAACGTGTTAATGCACGAAATGCAGTGGACAGCACCTCATGGGGACATTCAGTTCACTTGGGGAGGATTTCTGGGCAAGTCACAAGAGCTAGACATTAACTGACCAGCTGAAATGGAACTTTGGCGCTTGTCTATGCACCAGTCTAACCCAGCAATCCATGGTCATGGAGAAACACTCACAAGCCCATGTTCACCAAAGCCACACAGGAAACTGCCTCCAAACAGACCTCCCACTACCAGTCCCTGCTGGTTCATAACAACAGGCACCTACCAGATACTCCTGGCTTTTCCCCTCTCCAGTCACTTTCAATCCCAGCAGCTTTTCTCGCTCTGCCCTCAGAGTCTTCAATTGGGTCTGGATTTTTTGCTGAAGAAACAGAAAGGATTTGGGAACTTGAATTTGAATGGTTGAGAGGGGTGTGGAGCTTTTCGTTTTTTCATCCAAGATAACTGTTGGTCCTAATCACTTTGTGACATTAGGGCCACCAAGGAGATGAAACCTTATCAGTGCAGACTGGGAGTGTGTCATTATCAGACTCGTTACCAATTCAGATTCAGTCTTTTTAGTAATTAGAGACAGATCTCAATTATAACCAAGCTTAACTGGTATTTGTGAATTGATGGGCGGTACAGAGCATAACAGGACATTGGAGTCACATGGGGGTGAATCAATAAATCTGTTTTTGAGGTTTAATGAACAAAGTGATACAAATCCCAGAAGCCACCAGGGTTTCAATATGGGCTGGGATTTCAGCCCTGAAGCCATGGGGACTTTATTGGTTGGGCTGATCTGGTCTAGGCACCAGGGCAAACCCCATGAGACGTCAGGAGGCCATTCGTCTGGTTGGAAGCTGCACAATCCCAGTTTTGTGGAGCACTATTCGTGTCTGGTAGGGTCCCAGCACTGGGTGTGGCTTCATCCGGTGAAAAAGAGAGAAGAGGAGACGGAGGATGCAGGAGGACACCAGTGAGGGTGGGGGCAGGGGTGTGAGTGGCACTTCCATGCAGAATGACGCAGGGGGGGTCGAGCTGACAAAGGCAGGGGAGGGCCCAAGCAGGCTGATCGATTCAGGTGCGGGAGGGCCCCATGCTGGCAGGCGTGGGCATGTCCTATATTCTGGAGATGCCTCAGGGTCCCTCCTAATGAGGCAGATTTGTATAAGGAACTGTTGGGATTTCCCCCAGTGCTGCCCTAAACCCTTTCCGTGGCAATGCCCTCTGGGTAGGTCCCCACTGTCCCATTCCCTGGTAAAGATCCCGGAAGCAGTGCATTCTGGGAGATTTCTAAAGGCTGCCTGGTGGGACTAACAGAACAGCTCTGGCTGGGCCCTGCCCACGTACACAACAGAGCAGGTCAGATTGGCACCGGTCAGCTCCAGCCTGGGGTTGGTTTTGCTACAATCCAGTGTAATCCCAGTGGTACTTGGCATGGACCTGAGCTGTCTGGAGCCCTTTTGTGTGCGGACTGAAGGTGCTCAGGGTCCCACACAGCGTTTAGCCCAGTGATCTCCTCTAATGCAGACCAGTAGCATCTGAGTTTAACCCCTCATGGAGCAACACAGAAGTTCAGGTTCCCCCTGGGAAACCTCGTCTCCCTGGTGAGTCTGGGGCTTTTCTCAAGTCTTTTTCTCCTACTGTCCACATGTCATCATTGCCCCGTGCTCCTGAGAGGACAGTGTAGCCTAGTGGTTAGGGCACTGAGCTTGGCCTTGGAAAAATGGGGGTTTATACCTGGCTCTGACACTGACCTACTGAGTGACCTTGGACAAGTCACTTCCCCTCTTTGTGCCTCAGTTTCCCCTCCCACCTTTTGTCTCTCTTGTCCAGTTAGACCAGGGGTGGGACAATATGGGAGCGGGGAGGGGCCAGCCTCCTCAGCCAGGAGATCAGGGGACGAGCAGGATGGGCCTGTGGCTGGATGTGGCCCGCAGGCCGTAGTTTTCCCACCTCTGAGTTAGATTGTAAATGGCTCAAGGCAGGGATTGTCCCTCACTGGGTTTTCTACAGGGCCCCCCACAATCGAGGTCAGATCTCATCTGGGGGCTGCTGGGATGCCAATAACAATAATAAACACTGTGACATAATCAGTAATAACAGCCACAGCTTGTAACTCCCCCTTCTCCAGTCTGAAGGCAGCGCTCCCACATAGACTGGCCTGCAGCTCTTGTGAATCAAACCTCACTGGGCATTTAATCACTTCCGGTCTGCAGAGAGTTCCCTTAGTTCACTGGTGGGAGCTGGGTCTGAAAAGGATTCAGCTGCTCAGAGAAAACTTTCATAAGAACATAAGAACGGCTGTACCGGGTCAGACCAAAGGTCCATCTAGCCCAGTCTCTGTCTACCGACAGCGGCCAATGCAAGGTGCCCCTGAGGGAGTGAACCTAACAGGCAATGATCAAGTGATCTCTCTCCTGCCATCCATCTCCATGCTCTGACGAACAGAGGCTAGAGACACCATTCTTACCCATCCTTGCTACAATCAGACAATTTTTAAATCGCACATCAGACAATCCCACATCAGACAATTTTTAAATCGCTCTCTTGCCTTTCTTGTCAGGCTGGAGTATCATTAATTTGTACAGCCTCTTTCATGCAATGAAGGCTACACACAGCTGAGTGACACAGATACACAAGTCTAAGGAAACTTGTGATGCTATTAACTTTGGATTTGAATTACAGGTTATTATGCATTAGATGGGAGAGCAGTCCCCTACCTTGTACTCCTGGGCAGCCTCCTGGATGGGAACCACCGTGTGAGCGCGGTGAGCCCGGGATCTGTCGCACACCACACAGATGGGGGTTTGATCCTCTTCACAGAACAGTTTCAGAGCCTCCTGGTGTTTTCCACAAACCCCGTCCCCTCCGCTTCCCTTTGCTGCCTGTAAACTCAGTCGCTTGGCGATTTCTACCATGTTTGCCAGCTGCCTGTTGGGCCCGAGGTTTCTCTGCTGCACAGTTTCTCTGCACTGAGGACAGGAGATGTCTGTATCGGATCCCTCCCAGCACTGGCTGATGCAGGCTCGGCAGAAATTGTGCCCACACTCCAGACTGACAGGTTCTGTGAAATACTCCAGACAGAGGGGACATGTCGCTTCCTCCTGGAGACTTTCCACGGGGTTCTCTGCAGCCATGGCTCCCTCTGGGCAGTTTGTAACAGGCTTTGTTTCAAATTCCTGAGTTCACACTATGCCCCGCCTGCAGCAGCAAGGGGGTGTTTCCCTTCCTGGAACTGACTCCTGCTCTTTGTTCAGTTGGAAGGGGCCTACCTGTAAGATCAGAGCCCTGGAGGTTGTGGTGAAAAATTTACCACTAGCAGTGGTGAGCTGCAGCCAGTTTGCACCAGATCGCCCGACCCGGTTGTTAAATTTAGAAGCCCCTGCACAGGCTGGGGGAGGGGCTGCTGCCCGGCCCCGACCTTGGCCGGGTGGTTCCCCACTTCCAGGCAGCACAGTAAGGGAGCAGGGAGGGGGTGTTGGAAGAGGGTAGGGGAGTTGGGGGGGTGGATTAGTGTCAGGGCAGTCAGAGGGCAGGGAACAGGGGGACTGAACGGGGCCAAGGGTCGGGGGGGGCAGTCAGGAAGGCGCAGGGGTTGGATGGGGTGGTGGGGGGCAGTTAGGGGTAGGGATTCCAGGGACAGTCAGGGGACAGGGAGAAGGGGTGGTTGGATGGGGTAGGGGTCCCCAGGGTTCCATCAGGAATGAGAGAAGGGGTTGGATGGGGTGGCAAGGGGCAGTCAGGGGACAGGGAAGGGAGGTGGATAGGGCATGGGTGGGGGGGGCTGTCAAGGAACATGGGGGGGTTGGATGGGACAGGAGTCGGGGGGGCATGACCCCTCATGGGGTGAGGAGGAGGGAACCGGTTGTTAGTATTTTGGCAGCTCATCACTGACCACTAGGGCTCTGGTCTGGCAATCAGCCCCTGTGCTGGTGGGGAGGGTCACTGGGGCTTCACATGGACATCAGCTCTCCCTGTGAGGATGAGCCTGCAGGAGCAGGGTCTGTGTGGCTGAGGAGCGATAGTCAGAATTGGGGGGATTCTTTCTTGTTTTATACTATATAATTTTGATACATAATGCTCATTTTAAGCAATTTTTATATTTATTGTAAACTTTCACAGTTGCACAAAAATCTGGGTTTCAGCATTTCATTCCAATTGTTTCCAATTTAAACGTTCACAGCTCTGGGAAATTATGGGGGGATCAGAGAATATTTCGGTCAGACCAGAACTATTGAATGACACTGGACACTGAGATTCAAAAAGTTGAAGCTTTAGAACTGTTAAAATTGTCTGTGAGCAGGTAAATCTCCCTCCCTCAGGGCAATAACCCAATTCCTCCCCCCCCCACCACACAGACTGAGGCTGAAAGCAGGGCCGGTGCAACCATTTAAGCCAACTAGGCGGCTGCGTAGGGCGCCTAGTAGTTGGGGATACATAAAAGTCCGCCCTGGCGAGGCTGTGGAATGGAGGTGAGCTGGGGGGGGGTGCGGGGAGGGCTGCCTGCAGTAACGGGGGGGAGGGTGGTGGCGCACAGGGGAACTGCTCCCCCCTCCAGATCACCTCCACTCTGCCTCCTCCACTGAGCACACAGCCCAGCTCTAAGTCTCCTCCAATCAGCGCTGCAAGCCTGGGCAGGGAGGAGAATTAGAGCAGTGCTGGCGTGCTCAGCGGAGGAGGTGGAGCTGAGGTGAGCTGGGGCAAGCTCCCCAGGCGAGGTTAGCTGCAGAGGTGGGTAGCTGCTGCGGGGGGCTCCCTGGGCGGGGCGGTGGCGGCGGACTCCTAGGGTAGGGGTTAGCTCCTCGGTTAGCTGCAGCGTGGGACGGGGTTAGCGGAATGTGGGGGCAAGGTGGAAGTTCGCCTAGGGTGCGAAACTTACTTGCACCGGCCCTGGCTGAAAGTCCATCTGATGGGAGCTCAGGGGCCTGTGGAATGTGCTGGGAGCTCAGCCTGGGGGTAGTGGGGCAGGTGGCCCTGTAACACGACCACGCCCAGCAAGGCCTGGACTGACTGTTTCTCAGTCCCAGCAGAGAGGCCAGGGACTCAGTGATGTACTGAGACCAATCTCCTCCACACCAGGTGAGGGCTGGGGCCCAATGGCCAAGGGCAGCGGGTGTGAGGGCTGCTGGCACAAGGGGTCCTGCACTGCACAGGGTGTGGGATAAACAGAGAGCTCTAGGGGTCCCTGGTTCAGTGCTGGGTGCGCTGCCCAAGAGAGCAGCCGTCACACCTGTTCTTAGCCTGGCGGCTCCTGCTTCTGTTTCCCTGCACAGTCTCCCCAGCTCTCCAGGACTCCTGGCTCTCTGCAGATGGCAGCGGCTGTGAGGGGAGCTGGCACTGGGGCTCCTGCGCTGTACAGGGGATGGGCTAACCAGAGCTCTCCTGTCCCCAAGGCTCTCAGGCCACTTGTCCAGCCTGGCTGCAGGAGGGGATCTGGGGACAGACAGAGGGGGCCTGGGAGAGTCTGGGGGGGCAGACACCTGGGAGCAGACACTGAAATCCAGCGGTGGTGAGAAAGGCAAAGGGACAGGTGCTCAGGGCTGTGTCCCTTAGATATTCACAGCTCATG
Source organism: Mauremys mutica (assembly GCF_020497125.1). NCBI lineage: Eukaryota > Metazoa > Chordata > Testudines > Geoemydidae > Mauremys > Mauremys mutica. The sequence goes on from NC_059083.1 coordinate 31,972,391, forward strand.
TCAGTGAAGATGCTGATTGGGTGCTCACTGGGGGTTGAACCATCAAAATTATAATTCAACGTACAATGGATCTTAGTACTTGGTGTCAAACAATGACTGAGAAACCTTCACCAGCCACTTCCCCAGAGATGCCGATAACCTGAGTGTTAATAAACTTCTTTCGCAAGCAGAGACCCCAAGGCACAAGAAGATCCCACGCCCTGATCTGGTGCCTCTTGAAAGCAGAGGAAAGATTCCCAAATCACATAGAAGGCTTTTGGATCAATCTCTGAGTGACTTGGTCAGTCACCTTGAGTGCCAGTCACTGCACCCCCAAACTGGGTTCTCTGCACATGCAGTGCAAGGGGGTTGGGCAGGTGAAATCCATCCTCCTTCTGGGGCCAGGACATAGGGCCCCAGCACAGCACAGCCTGTGCACCCTAAAGTCAGCCCCTCCCCCAGCCTGTGCAGAGGGGCTGGGACTGGGAAGAAGCTGGCACCACGGGCAGGGGCTGTTCCTCATGGGGAGGAGCTGATCAGCTGCCCTGCCTGAAGCACAACCACTGCCTGTGACACTCCGCACCTGCCCAAGGCTTGCAGTGGCCTCCTGCCCCCAAACTGTGCCCATGTTAAAAAATGGGCAGAGCTCAGTGGCCTCACCACCATGGCCCCTGGTCTTCCCTGCTCCAGTGCCCCTGGATCTCCTCACTGCTACATGGGCTAGTTTTAGGGCTTTGTGTTCTGGCCACTGTCGCTTTGGTTGGTAACTTTAGCTACAATCCCAGGGAGATGTGTGCACTGGAATTTTCTCCCAATTTAAAGATAATCTTCTCCTAAAATCTCACCCTGTCTGAATGGTCCTAGGGATTTCCCCTTTTTCTCTCCAGTTCAGACAGCAGAGTGTCTGGAAGAGGAAAGGAGAAGAGAGGTGAGATTTAAGGCTTTCGTATTAGAACAGGGTCCCTAGTCTGAACAGCTAGAGTTGTGTTTTAATTATGCCAGAGAAATGGACAGAGACACACTTGAGTATTTAATATAAAAAGGTCTGAAGCCGTCTCTTTTGTCTCTCACTCAGGCATCTCCCAGCAATGGAACCAACATCCATGAAGCCTTACAACCATCCCAGGACAGACAATGTGTAAGTGAGATTTACTTTTCCCTCATCATCCCCTCCCACCCCTCAGACTCCAGTTGGTTTGTCTCATTCACTTGCTACCTTTTGTCATAACCTAGACCCAGATCATGCAAAGACTTTGGCATAAAAGTAACTTTACCCACTTGGGTCTGTGTGACACTAACGGGATGTTCAGAGCGCCATGGAGCGCTGGCTGCAGCCCCCCTGCACCACTGGGATTCCCCTTCCAGGAGACACTGGAGCTGCTTCTCCTCCAGCAGCTAGTCCAATCCGTCCTCTTGCTGCTGCAGCCTCACTGCTATTGGTAGTGTGCTCGCTCCAGGAGTGTCAGCATGTTTACATGCACCCATCTGGGAATCACACCTCTCAGGTGCTGTGTAGACGTGCCCTCACCAAACTAGGACATTTGCAATATAAGTAGGGTCTGAATGAGCTCTCCTTTGACACCTAGTGGTGAGCTGGGGAAGAGGACTTCAGGAGCTGCCTTTGTTTGCATGGACACACCCACCCTGCCTCGGTGCTCAGCATGATGGGGCTGCTTTGCCCAAATGATTCCTTTTGGCTGGTATTGGATCACCAGTCAGTTTGTTATTGGGGGCAGAGGTACTAAAGTGTTGTTATCCTTGTGTGAATCAAGGGCAGCAGAACTGTGCTTGGCATGCCCTGATTGAGGGGCTCACCCGCAACTGAACTGCCCTTGCTGGGCAGGAGATGTTGGTGCCAAAGACTAGTGGTGGTGTGAGAGGGGGGTGAGCAGTGATGAGCTGCCAAAATCATAACAACCGGTTCCCTCCTCACCCCAGGAGGGATCATGCCCTCCCGACTCCTGCCCCAACCAACCCCCCGTGTTCCTTGATGTCCCCCCCACCCCAGGGACTCCTGCCCCATCCACCCCCCTTCCCTGTACCCTGAGTACCCTCCGCTGCCCCATCCAACCCCTCCTCTCATTCCTGATGGCCCCCCAGGAACCCTGCCCCATCCAACCACCCTTCTCTCTGTCCTCTGACTGCCCCTGGAACCCTTGCCCCTGACTGCCTCCCACCGCCCCATCCAACCCCTGATCCTTTCTGACTGCCCACCAGGACCCTTGCCCCTATTCAATCCCCCTGTTCCCTGCCCTCTGACCCCCCACCCCCAAACTCCCCTACCCTCTCTCCAACACCCCCTCCCTGCCCCCTTACTGCGCTGCCTGGACGTGGCTGGTGGCGCTACAGTCCGGCCGCTGCTGGAGCCGGGAGCCCGGGGACACGGGGCCAGGACAGGAGTTGCGCGGCCAGAGCCGGAGGATGTGGCGGGAGCCCGGCGGCCGGAGCCAGGCGGCTGGCCGGGTGGAGCCAGGGAGGGCCGCGACCAGAGCTAGAGCCGGGCAGCCGGGACCGCCACCACGGCCAGACCCGCGCTGCCGGAGCCCGACCCCGTGGCAAAACAGCAGGGGTGGCTGGAGCCACGGGGCCAGGCAGGGCCAGAGCTGGGGGGGCCGTGTCCAGAGCCGAGCATCCGGGTAGGTGGGGGCACGGCAGGGGGGATGCGGCCGAAGCCGGGCGGCCAGGGACGCGGGGCCGGGCAGGGTCATGGCCGGGAACGCGGGGGTGGGGCGGACGCAGGGCTGAGGGGGGAGCTGGGTGGCCGGGGAGGGCTGGGAACGCGGAGCCGGGGGGGGGGGGGTGTGCCGGGGCCAGGTGGCCAGGGAGGGTCGCGGCCGGGAACGCGGGGCCGAGGGGGGGGGGAACGCGGAGTCGGGGGGGGTGCCGCGGCTGGGTGGCCAGGGAGTGCCGCGGCCGGGACTGGGTGGCCGGGGAGGGTCGGGGACGCGGGGCCGGGGAGGGTCGGGGCCAGGTGGGGACCCGAGGATGGGAGGGGGGGCCTGCAGCCGGGGTGGTCGGGGCCGGGATGCAGAGCCGGGGCCGGGTGGCTGGGCGGCCGGAGACGCGGAGCTTGGGAGGGTCGCGGCCGGGGAGGCGGGGACGGGGACGGGCTGTGGCTGGAGACCGGCGGGGGCACACGGCCCGCCCTAGTTTCCTACCTCAGCGTCTCTTCCTGGGCCGGGGAAGCCTGCTTGCTTCTCAGCCCTCCCAGGCTTTCCACGCGAACAGCTGATTCGCGGGAAGCAGAGAGGAGGAGAAGCAAGGAGGAGCGTTCATGGCAGGAGGTGGAGGCAGAGCTGAGGTGAGCTGGGGCCGGGCAGCAGGGAGTGCTTGTTAAATTTAAATGCCCTTTTAGAACCTGTTTGTCCCACTGGGAACAACTGGTTCTAAAATGGCTTCTAAATTTAACAACCGGTTTGCGCAAACCGGTGCGAACCGGCTGCAGCTTACCACTGGGGGTGAGTTATCTGGACTAGATGGTGTACGTCTTGGATGCTATCCAATTCTTACTATATAATCACAGAGCTGGTTAAGATTTAATGGGGAGTTTTGTTACATACCAACAGATCTGCAATCACTGATTGTCAGGTCTAATCATTAGATCTTCCTTGGGAGAGTTTCTCTGATACAGGAGACTGCTCTGTGTGTGCTACCAGTGAGGCTCCCCCACTAGCAGCTGAAATCATTGAGAGCTGTGCTCAGTGGTGTGACGTGAAGATGTCCCAGAGAGTGTGGGGTGGCGAGCCAATAGCTGGCTGAGCAGCTGGTGCAGTGGTAAGTAGAGCTGTGAGTGGCTGGCAAGGCAGCCGGTGCCAGAGCAAATGCCTGGACAGTGGAGCAAGCAAGATGCACCCCCTGGCCCCCACCAGGGTGAGAGGTGAACTCTGCAGATGCACCTCTACATTCTGGGTCTTCACTGTGAGTGCTGCAGAGGGAGAAGGGGTGGGCACGTTAAAGGAACTTTTGGTTGCTTGAATTAAGAACCTGAGACAAAAGGTCACTGCCCAATGTATTCCAGGGTGGTTGTTTTGCTCATGGTTTTATGTTTATTAATCCAGCTTGCAGCGTTTCCCCAAATGAATGCCGTGTGATTTCCCTCCTTTCATTCAAAGTTTCTTTTCTACACTCAGACTCCGTGGTTGCGAGAGGGGAAGTATTGCCTCTAGAGGCGCCCAGGGGTGGTGTGTAATTTTCTCAGGTTACTGGGTGGGGCTGGAGCCGGTTCTGTTGTACTCTTGAAAAGGAACCCTTAGATCAGTGGTTCCCAAACTGGGCTTCATGAACCCCTGGGGGTTTGTGAAATGTTACAGGGGGTTCTCGTGGAAAAATTCCCTAATGGCAGACGGAGCTTCCCTAGGGACCCTGAGCAGCCCGCGTCAGAAGCTCAGATCTCCTGGACTTCCAAGAGCTAAGCAGATCAAAGCCAGCATCCCTGTCACACTGAGGAGATTTAAACTTCAAGACTCCTTAGAAGAAATGGAAAGGGAGGTGGATATTTTTTGCTGTTTTTAAAATTAAATAGGCAGCTAGGATTGTTTTTAAACTTATTATGAAGAACAAGTTTAAGTTTTGTTGTAATGTGCATTGTTTGCCTGGACTGCTCAAGACCTGAATGCTTGTGTAGGAGGAACTCTGTGAGTTGGCTTCTTAAATACCTTCCTGCTGTTTCGCATCTGATGCTCCTTGATGAAACCTAGGAGCCTTGTTTTATAAGAGTCTTATTCAAAGTGACGCAAGCTACGAAAGTGAGAGCTTGGAAGTGTGCTGCTGTTTTCATAATGTAATAAAAATACTGTCCCGATAAATGATAATTAATAATAAATAGTGTGTAATAAGCATGTCATAAAAACAAATTTTATGTTTCCAAGATCACTGCTTTTATAATTTATACTCAGGTCAAGGAGAATATGCCTGAAATTATTAATTTTTAGGAGGAGGTTCACAGGGACTTGACATTTTAGTGAAAGGGGTTCACGGGTTGTTAAAGTTTGGGAACCACTGCCCTAGATATTGAACCCAGGCCTGGTTGCTGCCAGCTCCCCCCAGCAGAAGGGTTATATTAATACACAGTGAGGGCATCCACAGTCACACACAGACTTGCACTGAAACGATAAGTGGGAACTAAACCCCCTTGAGTTAATTCAGTGACAATGTGTGCGCGGAGGAGCCTTGGCCTGGCTGTGTCTTGCTGAACATCTAACCACTCGCCTGGGACCAGCCGGGCTACAGGGGCTCCCTGGGTTAAGGTCAGAGGCAGCTGGTGCGTGTTAGTGACAAGGCATGAAAATGGCAACAACTCATTAATCTGGAGCAAAGGTGCTGAAGGGTGATTTTATGATAAATCATCTAAGATTTATGTCATCGCAATCTAAAGGTCACAGCCGAGCCCATTCAAAACACAAGCTAAGAGCTAGAAAGAAGAGTTTAGGTTTTAATTTTGTAAAGCTCCAAACACAAAAGGGAAAGTAACAATCCAACCCATTCCCCAACCCAATCCTCCACCCTGATCCAGCTGCCCCAGTCTCTTCCTGTCATTTTGTCTCCTTGGGCCAATACCGAGTTCATTATCACTGTGTTGACTGGATCTGCTGGGGGGAAATACAAGCCAGGGATCCACGTTTGGGCTTTGTCTGACTCTGGGCAGAGGAGTGTCAGGCCGGAGAGAAGGGACAATGGGGACTGCTCAGCACACAAAGCTGGACGTGCTCAAGTCCACAGTTAGCAGCAATTGCTCCTCTGCACAGGCTCTTTGCTGCTGGAGCTCCCTGCAAATGTTTCCCACCATTTGCCTCCACTGGTCTAGATTCTGACTATGGTTGTCCCATTGCTCCTTTGACCTCAGCAGTTAGCCAGTGTTTGGGGCCTTGCTAGGTTCTTCCATTGGCAGGAGAAATTGATTATAGGAGTCAGGTATTTCTTTGGTGCAATCTGTATTAGTTACAAACAATATCCACACATTCCTATGCCCTGAACACAGTACAAACAAACAGAAGCCAGTAGTTTCTTTACTCAGAACTCCACGTCTGCCTTTCCGAGTGTAGCAAACTGAGAATGTTCTTAATGTTTTCTCTGAATACTGTGTTGGTGCCTCAGTGTCCCCTATGCAGTTCTTAAGTATCTAGGTGGTGGAATACGGATATGTGATTGCTACAGAGCAAAGGGCCAGTGCACCTAAATGCCTGGCACTCTGTCTCCTAGCAACTGATGGCCTGAGCCCCTCCTCTGCAAAGGTGCCAACTGAAGGTGTTGGAGACAAAGAGATCATGTGACATCCTGGCCCGGGAAAGACACTGAGCAGAGAGGAGGGGCTGGAGGGGTTTGGCAGTCTGGAGCCGGCTGGGGATGAGGAGTTAAGTGCAGACATGGACGGTCTGGCTCACTGCCCCCCAGAATGGTCCCAGCCGAGGGGTCCCGTTCGCTGTGTTAGACCGTGTTCCTGTCACCGAATAAACCTCTGTTTTACTGGCTGGCTGAGAGTCACGTCTGACTGTGAAGTGGGGGTGCAGGACCCTGTGGCTTCCCTAGGACCCCGCTGGGGCGGGCTCGCTGTGGGAAGCGCACGGAGGGGCAGAGGATGCTGAATGCTCCAAGGAGAGACCCAGGAGGTGAAGACGTGTGAGCCTCTTGCCCTGAAAACAGTCTGCTCCAAAGGAGAGAAGGCTCCCCAAAGTCCTGACTGGCTTTGTGGGGAGCAGTTCCAGAGCATCTGGTGGCAAAGGTGGGATGTACTGCACCCCGTGAATGGCGCTTCTTGCAGTAAGTGACTGGGGAGCAGTAAAACAAAGGAGGGATGATGAGGACCAGGCAGGCTGAAGGCTCAGAGAGGGACGGTTTCAGGGGGCCATTAACCTCTGGGAGTGTGTGACTAGTGAGAAGGACTGTTGGAGTAACAGGGTCCCCCTGAGGACTGCAGCGAGCAGTCTCGGGGTGGAGGAGCTTTCTGCTCGACCCTGGGAGAGAGAAGGGTTTTTGCAGTAGCAGGGTTCCCCTGGGGATTGCAGGAGCAGTCCCGGGGCAGAGGAGTCTGCAGCTCAACCCTGGCAAAGAGGTGGTGACCACGAGAAGGGCTGGCACACCAGGGGTTCTTCCTGGAAACCATGGGGGAGCCAAGAGCACACAGGCCTGTGAGTCCAGAGCCACTTGGGAACAGTGAAATGATGGCCTATCACCATCGCCTTAAGAAGGACAAAGTGGGAAGTTCACCAAGGCACAGTTAATCGTGCAGTTGGAGGCGGAAGACCGCTCTGAGGAGCAGATTCCTGACCCAGATTGGGCTACAAGAGGATCTGGGAGCAGCTGGAGCAGCAGCCAGGCATCCCCGAGAGTCTGTTCTCCAACCAGATGAGGGTCTTCACGATCGGGTTCCCCATCAGGGGATCGGAGACAGATGGAATTGGAGCAGAGCCCGAGAGGACCGTAAGAGAGAGCAAGGGCCCGAGGAAAAGCTGCAGGAGAAGCAGCAGCAGCATGGACTGGCGATGGTGGAGTGGAGAGGCATAGGGAGCTTCCCAGGGGTCAGTAGGGAGACACGCCTGGGTGGTGAGACCCTGGGAGAGAGAGAACTGTGGTGGTGCAGCCGCAGATGCTGAGGGGCTGTGGGGCCTGAGTGAAGGTCCCCGGGGTGAAGCCCCTCGCCCTGCCTATGGTCTGGATCCCTCTGCAGACAAAGGAGGGGTCAGGATGGCTGGTAGTTGGGGTTCTCCAGGATTTCGGCTGTGAGATCCTGTAGGGGGGGTGACTGTGTCTCTTTGGGACAGGATCAGGCCCTGTCCTGTAACGGCCAAGGATTTGAATTCAAATCCAGGGAACCAATTGGCTAAGATGGAAATGGTCAGTGAAAATGCAAATGACCTGGCTGGCAGCGGGGGAGGGGCTGCAGGGCTCAGGATACCTGCCTGCCTGTAACCAGCCCCCTGGGGCTGAGTGGGAGGGAGAGATTCTCCCCGCCCCCCTGCACACCGGAGAGTGGGCTCATGCTGGCTCTGATGCTGTGACCAAAGCAAGGAGCTTGCTGCCTGCCCCCACTGGGACAGCAAGGGCAGTGCTGAGCACGGTGGGAGTTGAGACCCCAGCTGAGTGGGGGGACACCCAGACAGGGCAGGTCGGTTGCCAACCAGGTTTGCCTGGTCCAGATGTGCTGCTGCGAAGTGATTACACAGCAGGGAGGGAGCTACCAGGGACAGGGCTCAGGGGGGCTGTGACCCCAGGCCCAGCCAGCGAGAGGGAGCAGGTCCCACTCCGTCCCCCAGCAGCTGAACTCCAGACCGAGCTGCGGAAGGATCCCTCCTTGGAGAAGCTGAGGGAACTTGCTGGCCACAGCGCTGCAAACCCCTTTGGGGAAGGCTGCAGGGACAGAGTCCTGCGGGAGAAGGGATTCCTGTACCAGGAATGGGCTCCCAAAGGGGAAGTAGAACTGTGGGGAATCGGGAGGCAGCTGGTGGTGCCCCAGGAATCCACAAGATTCTTCCCTGTCGAGCTGCTGTATGGGAGGAAAGCAAGGGGACTCCTGGACCTGAAAGGGGAGGATTGGGAGGAGAAGGGGGAAGACCCTCTGGTGGATCTCTTCCCTGAGGTGGGAGCCAATCTCCCATCAGGTGTTCCCCGTTCAGAGTCACTGGGAAAGCAGCCCAGAACCTGGAGAGAGAGGTCAATGACATGCTGGCCTTAGATGTGATCCAGCCGTTCAACAGCCCATGGGCCTCACCTGTGGGGCTGGTCCCCAAGGGAGACACGATGATCTGGTTTAGTGGGGACCATCGGAAGCTTAAAGCCATCACAGTGTCCAATGCCTACCCCATGCCTAGACCTGGGGAGATTCTAGACAAGCTAAGGGGGATGGAGAACATGGCCCTGGCGTACACTGATAACATGTGCATCTTTAGCCAGACCTGGGAGGAACAGGTGACCCAGGTGAAGAGGGTGCTGGGCGGCCTGAAGGAGGTGGGACTGACGATGAAAGCTGGAAAGTGTCAGGTGGGGACGGCAGAGGTGTTGTATCTGGGTCACAAGGTGGGGAGTGGCTGCCCAAGCCCAGAGCTGGCCAAGGCCGAGATGGGGGCTCTTAACCAAGGGAGCCTGAATCGCAGACCAGGGTGCTGGGAGAAGACCCCCATCCCAGTTTGAACCCAAGGGGTATCGGGGTGGCAAAACGGTACGGGTCGCATAAACCTTCCTACATGCGGCCTGCGAGTGCCATCAAGCACACTCGACCTAAGAGAGGGCGTGAGACTGGAAGGGCCTGGTGTAACTCACACCAAGGAATGGGAGAGATGCTGGGGCATCCATGGGAACGTTGGTGGGTTCGAACTTCCCCAGGTCATTGGCTGAAGTGACCTTGCTCAGTTCGGTCTTGAAGGGGTGAGAGATGTGGTGAACTGGGAATGTTCTTAATGTTTTCTCTGAATACTGTGTTGATGCCTCAGTGTCCCCTATGCAGTTCTTAAGTATCTAGGTGGTGGAATAAGGGTGTGTGATTGCTACAGAGGAAAGGGCCAGTGCACCTAAATGCCTGGCACTCTGTCTCCTAGCAACTGATGGCCTAGGCCTAGGCCTCTGAAAAGGTGCCAACTGAAGGTGTTGGAGACAAAGAGATCATGTGACCTCCTGGCCCGGGAAAGGAACTGAGTAGAGAAGGAGGGGCTGGAGGGGTTTGGCAGTCTGGAGCTGGCTGGGGATGAGGAGTGAAGTGCAGACGTGGGGGTCTGGCTCACTGCCCCCCAGAATGGACCCGGCCGCTGTACCTACAAACTCTGTTTTCGACCGTGTTCCTGCCATCTAATAAACCTCTGTTTTACTGGCTGGCTGAGAGTCACATCTGACTGCGAAGTGGGGGTGCAGGACTCAGTGGTTTCCCTAGGACCCTGCTGGCTCGCTGTGGGAAGCGCACAGAGGGGCAGAGGATGCTGAATGCTCCAAGGAGAGACCCAGGAGGTGAAGACGTGTGAGCTTCTTGCCTGAAAACAGTCTGCTCCAAGGGAGAGGAGGCTCCCCAAAGTCCTGACTGGCTTTGTGTGGAGCAGTTCCAGAGCATCGCCCAGGGTCTCCGTGACACTGGGGAACCCTGTGCCTGAAGCAAGCTCTGTCACTGAGTTTCCTGCTGGGATCACATTCAAGACTGGTTCTCTTGGCTTTCTGCCTCATGCACACCAAGCTGCCAGCCAATCCCTCAGCCCCTGTGTTTTCAGCTAGCTTCAGGGAAATCCCTCTTAGGCCTGCTCTACACTTAACACTTAGATCAACCTGGGGATGTTATTCAGGGCTGGGAAACATTTTGTGCTCTGAGTGCCACAGCTAGATCGACCTAACCCCCGGTGCAGCCAATGGAATTCTGCCGGTGACCTGGCTACAGCCTCTCAGAAAGGGGGATAAACTAGAGCGATGGAAAAAACACTTCCGGATGCATCTACACAATGGCACTTCAGTGACACAGCTGTAGCTCTGCTGTAGTAGCAGTATTCTTCCTGAGTATTCTTCCTGAGACCTGGTCTACACCTAAAACTTAGGTCAGCCTAGCTACATCACTTAGAGCTGTGAAAACTTTCACACCCTGTGTGATGTAGTTAGGTCAATCTAACCCCTGCTGTAGATGCAGATAAGTCAAGGGAAGAATTCTTTGTTGCTCTAACTACTACCTCTCCTGGGTCTCCTTCTCCCAGGCTCCTGGCTAGTGCGGAGCTTTCAGCTTCTTCCCAAAATGCCAAATCCCAATTAACTAATTCTGTGTCCCTGCCACTCCACATATGGGTGTCTCCAGCTCCACATTAATACTGCCCCACAACCCCACATCACTTCTACCTCCAGCCCCTCCACTAGTTGTGACCCCGCAGCCCCCACATCTGCTCCTATGGCCTCTTTTCTCCTCCCATACCTGGTGCTGCAGGGAGGGAGGGGGGAGGAGCTTCCAGGGGTCATAGAGCTAAGAGACCAGAGGTTGGGTAGACAGGAGTCCTCCAGGCAATAGGGGCTAGGATTACTTGGCTAGAGAAAACCATTTTTCCATTCCCAGCGGGCTGTTCCCCCTCATGTCTCAGGGACACAGTGTGATCCGGGATCCCACCCCCACGCAGAGCCAGGGTCGGATTCTCTCCCCGGGGAGGGAGCCCAGCGGGAAAATGAAGATCGGGGCCTCGTCACCAGCATCGATAAATGTCACCTGCCCCCGGTCACAGTCCAGACAAACCCGGATCCTGCTGAGGACCAGGCTCAGGGGTAGGGGGGTCACTGGGGAGGTGAGAGCCTGGAAGTGACCCTGCCAGTGCCGCTCCACACTCCAGATCCCCCCCTCAGGGCTACGGCTGATCTGTCCCTTCTTCCCCACAGACGCTCTGGCCACCCCCACAGCCCAGCATCTCCCATCCCCCACCTCCACCTCCCAGCAATGTCTCCCCGAGGTGAATCCCTCACAGCCCAGCACACAGGGCGCAGTGTCAAATCTCTCAGGGTTGTTGGGCAGTCGCTGCCATGCGTTTCCCCGTCTCACACTTTTCCGATCCTCAGACAGGACGAGGATGGGATGAGCCGTGTCTGGATCCAGAGTCACATCCACTGGGGAGAGAGAATCAGAGCGTTAGGGGCAGAGCTCGGCTCTGGGGGAAGCTGGGACCATTTCTCACACTCCCCAGCAGCCCCGTCCTGGCTGGGACAGTCCCGGATCCCAGGGAACTGCCTCTGTCCTGGGCACCTGAGACTGAGCAGGGATGTCACTGCAGCTCCTCAGGGTAGTGATCGATCTATCAGGGATCAATTTATAGAATCTAGTCTGGACACGATGAATCAATCCCCGAGCTCTCTCCCCCTCAACTCCGGTTCTCCCCCGCCGCGAGAGGCGGAAGCGGAGTCGATGGGGGAGGGGCAGTATCTTAGCTCGACCCCCCCACCTCTCCTGACCCCTTAGCATAGACCAGGGCCTAATGTGTTTCTCATTTGATCCAGAAGCTTCTGCTCCCTGCTCCCTCTGCTGGGGCTGCTCCATTCCCAGGGGCACAGACACAGCCAGGAAGGCGTCAGAAGCTTTCATTGAGGAGGGAACAGAGGAGGCCAGTACCAGCTTTAAACTCAGAGGGAAACTCCCTCCCCTAAGGCAGCCTCCACTCCCAGGCCAGGGAACAGAGAGGAAGGTGCAGCACTGGGGAAGAGCTGCTTGAAACCAGAGAGTAGGAGGTGGCATTGGGTGGGGGAGCCCCATCCCCAGCCCAGAGAAAAGGGAGGAGCTGGCAGCATCACAGGGAGAGCATCTCGCCAATCCAGGAAGCAGTGAGCAGCTCCAATGGGAGAGCCCAGCCCTGCGCACAGGAAAGGCAGGATGTTGGAGAAGAGCGATGGGGAGACTCCCTGCACCGGGGTAAAGCAGAGGGATGTGTCAGCCCTCAGGGCAGAGAGCTCTGTTCAGGTGTTGCTCAGTGAGTGTTTCTGTTCATCAGCATGGGCATGAACTCAGCACTAAGGTTGGTGTCAGGAGTGTTTGTGTGATGTCAGCTTTGGATCTCCCCAGCAGTTCCGGACCCTTGGTAGAAGTTGGGGGTGGGGCACGAGGTCCCACCACCGGTGGCCCTACTCACTCTGAGGCCCTCCTCCATTACTCCTCTTCCCACCAAGCCCCTGACCCCTGGCCAGGCTGGGAGCGTTGCCAGCTGGGGAGAACCCTTGACCCTTCACTTTCCTGGGTGGGTCTCTGGGGGGCCTGAGAGCAGCCCCTGTCCCATGTTCCTGCTCCCCGGGGTGCTCCACCCAGGGCAGGTGGAGGGTGCAAGGCTCCCCAGTGCCATTCGGGCTCCCTGCGTGGGAGCTCGGCTCTGGTTTCTGGCCTGGCCAGGGGCCAGAGCCTCGGGGGAAGAGGAGCAGGGGTGGGGCCAATGATAGAGGCCAGTGCCAGGAAGCTGCTGCAATCTCACCCTGTCTGTGCGCTCCGAGTGGTTCCCCTCTTTTTCTCTCCAGTGCAGACGGCAGAGTGTCTGGAGGGGGAAAGGATAAGAGAGGTCAGATTTCAGGCTTCATATTTATAACAGCATCCCCACTCTGATCTCCTAGAACTGTGTTTTCATCATGACACAGAAACAGACAGAGACACACTCAAGGTATTTAATGTGAAAAGGTCTGAAACCTCTTTCCTCTCTCATTCAGGCATCTCCCAGCAATGGACCCAACATCCTTTTGAACTCCCAACTTGTCAAAAGACATGAAATTGTAGAAAAGATCCTTGGGTCCTGATTCTGTCATCCCAGATCTGCTTAGGCTTCATCAGGGGAAGTTTGAGTTGCAAGACTGAGGTCGCAGTTATGCTGGTACACCCTGAAGGTGATATTGGACATTGGACTATCAACTATTTCTGAAAGAATTCTTTATAACTAGAAAGCTCACCATCTCCGCTACGAATCTGAACCTCGATGAATCAAACTCATGTCTGTATGTATATTGATCTTTTAACCATACTTTCTTTTTTTGTTTTTTAATAAAGTTTAGTTTAGTTGATAAGAAATGGCTGTAGCGTGTATTTGGGTAAAATCTGAAACATTCGTTAACCTGGGATGTAACGTGTTCGATCCTTTGGGATTGGTAGAACCTTTTATTTTATATGATGAAATAAGATTTTCAGAAATCATCATATTTGACATAACGGAAATGTTGCTTTAAGTGGCCTTGTTATTAAGTGATGTGTTCATAAGTTGCTATATGGGACAAAGAGATGTTTCGACCACACAATGTGCTTAAAGACACCAGACACCCAAAATGTACTGCCAAGGAGCAGTTAGCAAAGTCCAAAAAATCCCACGTGGAGAAAAGGGTCAAAGTGATCCATGCACATCAGAGTGTAATGACTGGTAATGAATGAATCAGAAACGAGAATAACTTGAAAATAGCTTGGACAGCAAAAGTCCTTCCAGTTAGAAGATACAATGCATAACACACAAAGGTGATTGGAAAAGAACTAATAAATATATAATCTGGATGTGTATAATACGTCAGACATTGTAAGGAGCATCATAGGAGAAATGCATCATGACCTGCCTATGCACCAGGAGAAGGTAAGTGGGCAGTATTTCTGTCACTTCTTATTTTCATAGTAATTGTAATAACAAGCCATGCTTTTGGAACAAATAAGGGGTTGAATTAAGCAGTCTGAGTGTCTTGGACCCTAAGTGTGTGGCATTCTCAACAATTAAATAGAAGCATAATCTAAGTATGAACCAATTGACCAGCGCCATTCTCAGTCTCAGACACTTATCCCAGTTTCCCCTCCTAGATCCCTTCTAGGTACCTTTGAACTTCCTCAGAGCCTCCCGTAGCACAATGGTTTTCTGGGAGAAACCACTGACTCGCTCTTCCAGTTCAGGAGAAATCTCCTCTGGCTGCTGGAACTTCCCCGTCTCACACCTGGAGAGAAACAATTTCACATGATTATAGTTCATTTAGTGACTCATTATAAGTGCTTACTGGTGAGTCACTGCTCATTCCACACAGGTCTCCAAACAGTCCTCAGGTTGGAAAGACTCTTGACCACTGCTGGCCTGGGCTGAATGGTAACCTGGGTCCCAGCAGTGACAGGCCCATATTCCATCTCCACTATCCTGAGAAGGCCAGTCCCCCAGGGAGGTGACATCTCTGGGAAATACTTGAGGTCAGTCCTTCCCACTGCATGGAGAATTCCAGAGTTTTCTGTGCAAGGGTGAGAACCTCAGGATGAAGTTGATCAGAGAGATTTGTATCCAGAATGTGACCTTCCCCACACATTTTGCTGTACAGCCCTGGGGAGATGCAGTGCTAACATCACCGTCAAGCTCTTTCCCAGCATTGTGAAGTGTGAGGGGGAGTGAGAGGGAGCCACATACCTGCTCAAGGTACTTCTGACATCCTAGAGGGAAGGGAGAGAGAGAGAGAGAAAAGACTGTCAGTTCCATTTGATTCACACAGGGGATCCCAGGGAAGGGATTTTGCAAATATGGGGAAGAGAGGCCCTGCCCTGGCCCCAGAGCCATGGATTCCCTGAGCTAATGGGGCTTTTCCATCTCTAAGATCTCTGTGTCTGTAACTCTGCAAAGAATAATACTCACTCACATGTCAGCAACGCACACGCCGAGTTACACTGAGATCTCAGACCGCTGGCTCCAGAGCTTATGATTCAGGAGCCCTCCCTTCCCTGTGTGGGGATCTGGGATGTTTCTAACCACAGGTGCTGGCTTCTAATTGTCCCTGGGGGTGCTGAACCCCAGGCCCTGCCCCCACTCCACACCTTCCCCAATGCCACACCCCCACCCTTCCTCTTCCCACCCCCGCTCCACCCCTACCCAACCTCTTTCTGACCCCTCCCTTGTGCGCACCCCATCCCTGCTCCTCCCTCTTCCTCCCAGTGCCTCCTGCACACCATGGAACAGCTGATTGAGGCTGGTGGGAAGCGCTGGGAGGGAGGGGGAGGAGTTGATTGGCAGGCAGGAGGCGTTGGGGTCAGCGGGGGAGCTGGCTGATGATGGGTGCTAAGCAGCCACTAATTTTTTCCGTGCGTCCTCTAGCCCTTAAGCACCCACGGAGTCAGCACCTCTGTTTCTCCTTGTCTCACCTGCAGGAATTCACTTGGTGGTTTTTGACACTTCTCCTCCAGCTCACTGATCAGCTCACTGAGATGGGAAATCTGCTCAGAGAGTTTACTGACATTTTCATTCTGGATCCTCACAATCTCCTCATCCAGCTTCTCCAGCTGGGCCAGCAGGAGTCGCTCTTGTTCCTTCAGGAACTGCCGCAGTTGCTGAAATTCAGACACAACCTTCTGCCTCTCGGTTTGTGTTTGTCTCTGTATGAAAATAGGGCAAGGGCTGGTCAGGGGCATGGATGGAGCCTGGGGTCCTTTCATGGAGCGCTGAGTGTGCAGCAGGGAGAACTCAGTTGAAAATCCTGATTTCTGACATTTGACTTTACCCTAGGGAAAGGATTCTGTCACAGCTTCCCCTTCAGCTCCTATCTCTCTGAAAGGGAGTTTTGCATGTCTGTCATGTTAGCATATTATGTCATTCATGGTCTCTGGGAATTCAGACCCAGAGCAGCAAGAGGCAGGACTCAGCACTACACTGATAGAGACACTAGGGGAGAAAAAAGAAACAAACATGTTAATGCACGAAATGACCAGACACATGGACAGCACTTCACGGGGACATTCAGTTCACTTGGGGGGGATTTCTGGGCAAGCCACAAGAGCTAGACATTAACTGATCAGCTGAAATGGAAGCTTAGGGCTTGTCTACACATGAATCCTACCCAGCAATCCGTGATCATGGTGAAACACACACAAGACCACTTTCACCAAGACCACACAGGAGTCTGCCTCCAAATAGACCTCTCACTGCCAGTCCCTCAGAGGTGAAAGTAAGCCGGTACGGTCTGATACGGCGTACCGGGAAGAGCCAGTACGCTGTGCTGGACCACACCGGCTTCCACAGCGGGGATTGAAAGGGCTCTGGGCTGCCCATGGCTTAGATTTAAAGGGCTCATGGCTCCCCGCCGCTGCTCTGGTGGCCGGGCTGGGGCGGGGATTTAAAGGGCTCAAAGCTCCTCACGGCTGTGGGCAGCCCAGAGCCCTTTGAATCCCAGCCATGGCTCTGGCGGCCGGGCTGGGGCCAGGATTTAAAGGGCTTCGGGCTTCCCTCAGCAGCAGGAGCTTTGGGCCCTTTAAATCCCTGCCCCAGCCCCGCAAAGCTCGGGGTATACCCTGGTGGCCAGAGCCCCGGGCCCTTTAATTTGCCCCTGAACCCCGGGGGGCTCCCAGCCACCTCTGCAGCTGGGAGCCCCTGGTTGATTTAAAGGCCTTGGGTCTCCCAGCCACAGCTGGTTCCCCAGGGCCTTTAAATCTTGAGAGCCCCTCCTCTTCTGGATGAGACCACGCCCCCCTCAGGACTCCGGCAGTACCCCTAAGTCCTGTAAGTTATTTTCACCCCTGCACTCCCTGCTGGTTCATAACAACAGGCACCTACCAGATACTTCTGGCTTTTCCCCTCTCCAGTCACTTTCAATCCCAGCAGCTTTTCTCTCTCATCCCTCAGAGTCTTCAATTGGGCCTGGATTCTTTCCTGAAGAAACAGAAAGGATTTGGGAGCTTTTATTTGAATGGTTGAGAGGGGTGTGGAGCTTTTAGTTTTTCCATCCAAAACCCAAGATGACTGTTGGTCCTAATCACTTTGTGACATCAGGGTCACCAAGGAGATGAAACCTTATCAATGCAGACTGGGAGTGTGTCATATTCCAACTTATTACCAAATCCGATTCAGTCTTTTCAGTAATTAGAGAGAGATCTCAATTCTAACCAAGCTTTATTGCTATTTGTGAATTGATTAGTGGTGCAGCACATAAGAGGGCACTGGAGTCACATGGGGGTGAATCAACAGGCCTTTTTTTAAAGAAGGTTTAACAAAGAAAGTGATACAAATCCCAGAAGCCAGCAGGGTTTCAATATGGGCTGGGATTTCAGCCCTGAAGCCCTGGGGACTGCACTGGTTGGAAAGAGTTGGTCTAAGCACCAGGGCAAACCCCATGAGATGTCGGGAGGCCATTCGTCTGGTTGGAAGCTGCACAGTCCCAGTGTTGTGGAGCACAATCCCTGTCTGGTAGGGACCCAGCACTGGACGTGGGTTTGTCCAGTGAAAAAGAAAGAGGAGGAGACTGAGGATACCAGTGAGGGCGGGGGTAGGGGTAGGGGTAGGGGTAGGGGTGGGGGTGGCACTTCCATGCAGAATGATGCAGGTGGAGGCAAGCTGAAGAAGGCAGGGGAGGGCCCATGCAGGCAGGTATGGGGATGTTCTGTGTTCTGGCGATGCCTCAGTGGCCACCCTAATTAGACAGGCAGATTTGTATAAAGAAAGGTTGGGGTTTGCCCCAGTGCTGCCCTAAACCCTTTCCGTGGCAATGCCTCCTGGGCAGGTCCCCAATGTCCCATTCCCTGGTAAAGATCCCGGAAGCAGTGCATTCTGGGATATTACAAAATCTGCCTGGTGGGACTAATAGAAGCATTTTGGCTCGTCCTTGTCCATGTACATACTAGAACAGGTCAGACTGGCACCGGTCAGCTCCACCATGGGGTTCGTTTTGCTACAATCCAGTGAAATCCCAGTGGTACTTTGCATGGACCTGCGCTGTCTGGAGCCCTTTTGTGTGCGGGCTCAAGGTGCCGGGAGTCCACACAGTTTTTAGCCCCGTGATCTCCTCTAGTGCAGGCCGGCAGCATCTGAGTTTAACCCTTCATGGAGAAATACAGGAGTTCAGAATCCCAGCGGGAAACCTTGTCTCTGTGCTGAGCCTGGGAGTCTTTTCTTCCTACTGTTTGCACTTCATCACTGCTCAGTGCTGCTGAGGGGGGCAGCATAGGCTAGTGGTTAGGGGAATGGGCTTGGCCTTGGATAAGTGGGGGTTTATACCCAGCTCTGACACTGACCTACTGAGTGACCTTGGACAAATCACTTTCCCTCTTTGTGCCTCAGTTTCTCCTCCCACCTTTTGTCTCTCTTGTCCAGTTAGACCAGGGGTGGGCAAACTTTTTGGCCCATGGGCCACATAGGGATTGCAAAACTGTATGGAGGGCCGGGTAGGGAAGGCTGTGCCTCCCCAAACAGCCTGGCCCCGGCCCCTATTTGCTCCCTCCCACTTCTTGCACCCTGACTGCCCCCCTCAGAATCCCCGACCCATCCAACACCCCCACACTCCTTGTCCCCTGAGTGCCTCCTCCCGGGACCCCCCGTCCCTAACCACCCTCCCGGGGACCCCGCATCCAACCCCCCTGCTCCCTGTCTCCTGACTGCCCCGCCCCCTACCCACACCCCTTGCTCTGACAGGCCCCTCAGGACTCCCACGCCCCATCCAACTGCCCCCTGTTCCCTGTCCCCTGACTGCCCCTCAGGACACGCTGCCCCTTACCCAACCTCCGGGCCCCCTTACCACGCCACTCAGAGCAGCACGTCTGGCAGCCTTGCAGCCCGCTCGGAGCCAGACATGCTGCTGCGCAGCCCTGCAGGACCGTGCAGCCTCACCGCCCAGAGCACTGCCTGCGCAGCGGTGCGGCTCCTGGGGGTAGCGGGGACAACGGAGTGGGGAGGTTCTAGCCTCCCCAGCTGGGAGCTCAGGGTCTGGGCAGGATGGTCCCGTACGCCAGATGTGGCCCAGGAGCCGTAGTTTGCCCACCCCTGAGTTAGACTGTAAATGGCTCAGGGCAGGGATTGCCCCTCACTGGGTTTTGCGCAGGGTCCCCTGCAATCGAGGTCAGATCTCATCTGTAGGGGCTGCTGGGATGCAAATAACAATAATAAACACTGTGATCCAATCAGTAATAACAGACACAGCTAGTAACTCCCACTTCTCTGGTCTGAAGGCAGCACTCTCCCATAGACCGGCCTGCAGCTCTTGTGAATCAAACCTCACTGGTCATTTAATAACTTCCGGTCTGCAGAGAGTTCCCTTAGTTTACTGGTGGAAGCTGGGTTTGAAAAGGGTTCAGCTGCTCAGCGAAAACTTTCCCACATCAGATAACTTTTAAATCGTTCTGTTGCCTTTCTTGCCAGGCTGGAGTATCATTAAATTGTACAGCCTCTTTCATGCAATGAAGGCTACACACAGCTGAATGACACAGATACACTTGTCTCAGGAAACTTGTGATGCGAAAGAGATTACCCATAAGACTGGACAGCAACTCTGTACCTTGTACTCCTGGGTGGCTTCCTGTATGGGAACCACCATGTGAGCGCGGTGAGCCCGGGACTCTCTGCAAATCAGACAGATGGGGGTTTGATCCTCTTCACAGAACAGTTTCAGAGCCTCCTGGTGTTCCCCACACACCCCGTCCCCTCCTCTTCCCTTTGCTGCCTGTAAACTCAGTTGCTTGGCGATTTCTACCATGTTTGCCAGCTGCCTGTTGGGCCTGAGGTTTCTCCGTTGCACAGTTTCTCTGCACTGAGGGCAGGAGATGTCTGTATCGGATCCCTCCCAGCACTGGGCGATGCAGGCTCGGCAGAAATTGTGCCCGCACTCCAGAGTGACAGGTTCTGTGAAATACTCCAGACAGACGGGACATGTCGCTTCCTCCTGGAGACTTTCCATGGGGTTCTCTGCAGCCATGACTCCCTCTGGGCAGTGTAAGAGGGTAAGTTTCAATTTCCTGAGTTCACACTATGCCCCGCCTGCAGCAGCAAGGGGGTGTTTCCCTTCCCGGAACTGACTCCTGCTCTTTGTGTAAATTGCCAGGTACATGCAGGGGCAAAAGAAAATGCAGGCCTGTTATTTACCAGGCTGCACGTGGCAATAGACTATATTAGTAAGGGATGCAAGGAGAGTATGGGTCACGATGCAAACTGCAGACACACACACAACTAAAATTAATCAATTTAAAGTTTTATTGGGGATAATTACAAGAGGTAAGGGAGCAGCATATGATTAGCTAATAGAGTTAATGAAACTTAAAACACACAATGACTAAAATATCTACTAACAATATTTATAAACAAAGATGCAGCATTTAGTAATAACCGATACTTACAAATACAAACCAACGCATAATGACCGGCAAACGTAGAAACTCTGTTTGATACATGTGAGCTGAGAGAGAGGCTTCGAGGTGATCAGGCTCGGTTACGGGTGTACACAGGATTCGTTTTTCTTTCTCCTCTCCCTGCCTGCACATGGCAGGCAGGCCTATAAAGTACCAACTATGACATCATAGAAGCATCATAGGGGACGGGGCCCAAAACCTGTTTGTGTTCGTTTCTGATTGGCACAAGCAAAGTTTACACCAAGTAGGGGAGCAGGTGCCTTAAAGTCTGGCTTCGCCCCCAAAAGGTGAGGAAATGCATATTGTTTAGAATGCGTTCAACACTGAATGACAAAAGAAGAGGCCAGGGCAATACCAGTATGGGCAAGTTTTACAGGATGCAGACAGGAACTCATCTCAACACTTTGTTCAGTTGGAAGGGGCCTACCTGTAAAATTACAGCCCTGGAGGTTGTGGTGAAAAATTTACCACTAGGGCTGTAGTCTGGCAATCAGCCCTCTGTGCTGGTGGAGAGGGTCACTGAGGCTTCACATGGACGTCAGATCTCCCTGTGAGGATGAACCTGCAGGAGCAGGGTCTGTGCGTCTAAGGCGTGTTGGTGTCACTAGGCATAACCCTAGGTAACTCAGGAGGGTGGAAAGCCATAAGTGTCAATAAAGCCTTCTGTAGTAGGCCTGAATGAACTAAAGTCACTCCATGTCTGACCAAAGCGCTTCCATGTTTATGTTTGAACTTTAATCAACCTAGCAGGCCAGTAACCGAGAATGGAATGTACAACAGCTAGCTCAACTGTGGTACTGCCAGGAGATAATGATGAAGCCTGCTTACACCTGGCTAAGGGGGGGACAGAATAACAGATCCAGGAAAGTAAAACAAGATAACTGTTCACAGAAGAGTTACTAACGAGCTAAAGTGGTTTTTGCCAAGTATGACTTAACTGCTTAAGGTAATTGCTATTGCAAAGTGTATTTGCTGCATGGGAATGAAAGGTGGGGGAAGAGGAGGAGTGTGGGGGTGATGGGAATGCTTAGCTGAAGTTATGTATAAAGAGAGGAAAACCGCTTGTATCTGTGTGCGGGATTTGATATTGCTATGTCTCCCTTGCACCTTATTTGGGCTCAAATACACTTTTTTTTGCTTCTCCACCTTGGTGTGTTTATTGGAAGCGAAGCACACCGGGCAACGAACCACTGTTGCTGTCGCCTCGGGCCTCTGTGCCGGCAACAGTTTTGGCGTCCCTGGGTGGGCTCGAGGCAAAATTGTGCCTTGCCCGGACTCCTCCAATGGCGGCGGACGATGGTCACAGCCGACGCCCAGCGCGCACCGGTGCCTTTACCGGGGGCCTCGGCAGAGACGCGTCAGGCTGACCTTGGAGGACACAATGGTGCAACGCACTCAGATAGTGGAGAAGCAGCTGCGGGCGACGGTGAGGAACCGGTCTCATGGATAAGGTAGGAACCGTCCAGTGCTGT
Source organism: Mauremys mutica (assembly GCF_020497125.1). Classification (NCBI taxonomy): domain Eukaryota; kingdom Metazoa; phylum Chordata; order Testudines; family Geoemydidae; genus Mauremys; species Mauremys mutica. The sequence continues at coordinate 31,994,354 of NC_059083.1, forward strand.
TAACCTTTTGTTTGCCTGTTAAGATCTGGGGATGCCCAGTGTCTTCCCATAGGTATGGGGCAGGAACAGAGTACAGGCAGGGTACGGTGTACACCCTTAGAATGCATTCTGATGAATTGGAGAGTGTTTGAATCAGATCCATTGACTAAAAGTAAACTGAAAAGGTTCTGTACAGTAGACTGGCCTCAGTATCAGCTAGAGAGCCAGGAAAGGTGGCCACCGGAAGGATCACTTAATTACAACACGATCCTTCAATTACTCCTGTTTTGTCAGCGAACAGGTAGCTTCTGAAGCTGTTTGTATGTAGAGCTCTTGTAAAAATCCCTCATCATATGCCCCAGAGCTGCACTGGGAGGAGAACTGTCCGTGCGGACGTCTGTCTCTGTTGGGCTCACGCAATCTGAACTTATTGACTGTGCAGCAAGATAAGATGCATCGTGGTAATAGGAAATAATGGTCTTGGTATGTGTGTGTGTGTGTATACCAGTGTGAGTGTTCGTTACCGGAAGACGCCCAGAATGCCCTGTGAAGCAAATACTAATGATCAGGAGTATTCTAACGCAAGCCCGGTAACTAGTGGATCTTTAGGAGATCCGACCCACGGTGGGCTGACTCGGCCTGGCATCATCCGGCGAGGAAGCTTCCTGGGTCTAGGAATGTGTGAACCCATCTTCCCTCCCCCCCTTCCTTTCCGTGTGGGCTACTGACAGTCTGATCATCTCACTGGATGCAATCAGAGTAAGCGGCGCCGTCTCCCAGAGACTAGCCGACGCTCTTTGCTGAAGGGAGGTGTAGGAGAGTCATGGTCATCCCCGTTAGTCTCTCCTGTGTGAGTGCCCTGTAGGGAGAGATCCTTAGTTTATGAGCTGCTAGCGCGGACAGGGCACCCTCTCTGTGTATGTAAGTGGAAAATGGGTAAGGGACAGTCTAAACATTCCACCTCACCCCCTAAGGGTACCCCAGCATGTTACATGTACGTACATTATGGTCCTAAAACCTGCAGGTATTTAGAGAATTGGAATTTTTATATCTAAACAATGTCCATTAGAAGGTACCTTCAATCTAAATAAGATCATACATCTCAGAGGAGCTTTTAATCACCAAAGAAGAGCCTCTGACACAGTGTAAGCAATTTGTCTAGGAACGGGTTAATTTGAAACTCGGCTAACCCCAGAGATAAAGAGAAAGCTGCTCTGCGTACAAGGTCAAGAATCAGCACAGACTGTGTTAAATACAAAGAAAAACTGCTTTCAGCCCCAGCTGGTTGTGGAAAATAGAGACAGAGGCAAACCAAAGGCAATACAAGTTACAGAACTGAGATTGCATTTGCAAAGCTTAACGGTTCAGTGAGATCCAACAGTTTTTGCAACCCCGAAGCCGGACAAGCAGCTGACCTGAACTGGAATCTCTGAAAGAGATGCCGCAGGAAAGTCCAGGGTGTAAAAGAACAGCCCTCCCAAGAGCGGAAGCATGTTGGAAATTCTGGGCAAAGCTGTATACAGGATAATCTTCCGTCCACCTATTCCCCTTCTCTGAATGTTATATACAGACGTGAACAGTCTGGACATGTGTGAGTATTAAAGTGGCTTAAGGCTTGGGGCATTCATGTTCTTCCTGAGTGATGTGGGAGTGTTCCCAACACTCTCCATTGTTGTTTTATTATTTTTAATGAAGCTTTAAAATTTGGTTATATGGTGTGCTTTCTCTATCCACCCACCCCCACCGTCCTGCAGTGTCAGTTTGATCACCTGACATGAGGAATTGATTGGTAACAGAAATTTGTCACAGTTTGGTGAGCAATAGAGAATGGGGGAGCCCTGCAGAATTTACACCATCTATCTGTTTTACCCTTGTTATTTTATGTTTGCTTTGTTTGGTATTGTTGGTGTTATATGTTGAGGATTGTATGATTAAAGGTGTGCCCACTCTCAGCTGCAGTAAGTCTGAGAACTGGAGGGGGGTTTAGCATTCCTCTCTCGACCCTGGTTGACCGGGAAGGGTGGCAGGTGGATCTACCCCCAGTTGTAGCAGGACTGGGCAATAAAGTGGTTGGAGAAAAGGGAGGACCCGGGTAGTCTTGTGAGTAGAAATGTTTTAGGGAAAAGACCAGAAGGGTGGGGGCTAGTTGTGAAGCCCACCCTCCTAGCTAAACTGGTAGTGGAACAAGTTTGTGTCCAGGATAGGGACGGTTCAGCGAGAAAAGCAGGATCGGGCCCAGGCGGGCAGGCAACAGACAGAGAGATTGAAAAACAGGTTGGAACAAGTAAGTGATTTAAGGCAAAGTGCAAAGTTAACTCTGTAGTTGCTAAAGGGAACAGCAGTTGAACTTTGTAAAAACACATACAAGAAAATATGGGGTAATTCCCCTGTGTTGTCTGAAATCAATAAAGGTATTTGTGTATTTTAAATAATGATTGACTGCCCAGAAGGGGCAGACCTCTGTTTTTGTCTTTCAGATAATCAAAGAAAATTAATGCCAGCTGAACAGCATTCAATATACCATGCATTTACTAATGGAGTAAAGAATTAAGTTTTGTGTTCTATGTTCTGTCTTGTGGTGTTTGTCTTGTGGCCAGAATTGTTGTGTTTAATATTTTCATGGGATGGTCTGGTTTAAAATCAAGTGAAAGGGTTGGATTGAAATGCAGATACTTGTTTTGTTCAACTTAGAATACAAAGTGTTTGGATACATCAGGAAAAATGTGATATACTAAAGTCTAGTACATTTCCTTAAGAAAAAGAAAAACTTCATTGGCCAAATCTTTTAATTGAAAGTTTTTAAATTGATTGTTTAATTGAAGTTATTAAATTTTGCATATTAACAGTCTTTGGAAGCAAGGACATGAAGAGTTAACCCACTCCCCATATTGTGCATGGGATCGTTCTGGCTACCTCAGACTTCTAGCCAGCGGGCTAGGGATGGTGGGAAGCTATTGGACTAGAGTTTGTATTGAATGAACTCCTCAAAGTGGGTGTGCTTGTCCTGACTTGTTGTTCCAAAGCTCTGTAATAAGGTTAATTTAGTAAAAGGGTATATGTGGCATACATTAAATAATAAGTGTATGTGTTCATTGTTAACAAAAGGTGTATAAATAAAAAGTAAAAGTTTCCTTTGTAGGTTAAAAGAAGCCAAAAAGGGGAAAAGGAAAAAGAACGAGTTAACTGAGGAGAAAAAAAAAATAGTTGACATGCTCAGTTTCAGGATAAGACACTGACTCTGTTCAAGGACACTGCTCACATCTAAAACTTGGCTAACAACCAAGAAAAAGGGGGGGGGCTTGAATATACCCAAGCAGATGTAAAATCTGCAAAGACACTAATGCAATGTGTTAGGTTTCTTTTCTCACAGGTAAAGAAGCACTATCCGAAGACCCTAGCAGCCCCGCTACTCCTTGGAACCAGAAGACTGGATCAAGGTAAAAGACCACCAGCAAAAGACTGCTTTGGCTCCATGCTGGAACGGCCCTTATTAAGTCCTGCTGACTACCAACACCGCTGTGATGTGCCAAAGACTGACTGCTTGGACCCAGGATTCTCACTGCAAAAAGACCCCTCCACCTCAGAAGAATTTTCCTACTGATGATTAGCCTATTCCGTTTTCTAGTTCTATTGTGCTTCTGGACAGCAGGGAAAAAGGACAAGGTGATGTGCTGGTTGAACCTCTCCCTTGTCCACGCACAAATTTACTGTGCCTTTGAGTTTTTCTAAAAGAAGCAAAACCATTACAGGGTGGTGTATTCCTAATCCCTCCCCTATAGAATGCTGAACTACAACTGTTTGGGGAAAGGAAAAGAAACACTCACTCCACTGACATTGCCAAAGTCCAGGAATTCCTGACCAGAAAGGACATTGAGAACTGACCCTGGTGAAGAAACCCAAGGAATTATACACTGGCAGGAAGAAACTTGTGGGACCCATGTTTGGGAATGTGGTATTAATTGGATTTTGGGGTTTATTCTACAGGCTGCGCCCTGTGTTTTGGATAAATCCTTCAGTATGTATTGCCCTCCCTAATTGGATTTTAAATGACATTGCCTTTATCCAGTTTTCAGATCACTTTTACATACCCAGATTGCTCACAAGGGGCTGCCATTAGATTAGTATAACAGAGAGCCTGGGCTATTTCCTCTGGAAAAAAAGAGGGACCTGAAAGCCAAGAAAATGATGAGAAATTGGGCCAACTAGAAAAGGCCACTAGACTTATTTTTGAAGCTCAGCTATCTTAAGTATAGGCTGGAGTTGGTGAGTTACATGTCATTTTCACCATTAGTCCTATGACCCAGAAGTTACTGACAGAGATGGTATTGAATATTACTGAGGCTGGGAAGGCATTGCAGTGGGATCTAGTATGTTTAGAAATTCAGGATTTCCTAAATGACCAGCTGATGGCCATTCAGAGTGATCTTAAGCACCAGACTTGACCCACTGCCCTTACAGACATATCAGGAGTACCATCTGATCTGTGGTCATGAAGACATACTTGGACACTTTCTGGGTGGAAGTGTGTACATTTACAGTGCTCCTTCCAAGCATTTGGACCGGTTAGGGTGGGTGTGGGCTCCCACATACCGAATCCTGCTGGGTCCATGGGGAGGATGAATGTGGAACTGAATACCCCCTCATTACTAACCCCAGCTCCTTAGAGCTTAATTGCTTTTTGTCCTCAAAGTTTGAGAAAACTCAGCCAAAAGGTTTGTTGAGTATTCTCAAAGGGGGGAGTTGTTGGTGTCACTAGGCATAACCCTAGGTAACTCAGGAGGGTGGAAAGCCATAAGTGTCAATAAAGCCTTCTGTAGTAGGCCTGAATGAACTAAAGTCACTCCATGTCTGACCAAAGCGTTTCCATGTTTATGTTTGAACTTTAATCAACCTAGCAGGCCAGTAACCGAGAATGGAATGTACAACAGCTAGCTCAACTGTGGTACTGCCAGGAGATAATGATGAAGCCTGCTTACACCTGGCTAAGGGGGGGACAGAATAACAGATCCAGGAAAGTAAAACAAGATAACTGTTCACAGAAGAGTTACTAACGAGCTAAAGTGGTTTTTGCCAAGTATGACTTAACTGCTTAAGGTAATTGCTATTGCAAAGTGTATTTGCTGCATGGGAATGAAAGGTGGGGGAAGAGGAGGAGTGTGGGGGTGATGGGAATGCTTAGCTGAAGTTATGTATAAAGAGAGGAAAACCGCTTGTATCTGTGTGCGGGATTTGAGATTGCTATGTCTCCCTTGCACCTTATTTGGGCTCAAATAAACTTTTTTTTGCTTCTCCACCTTGGTGTGTTTATTGGAAGCGAAGCACACCGGGCAACGAACCACTGTTGCTGTCGCCTCGGGCCTCTGTGCCGGCAACAGGCGCGATAGTCAGATTTGGTGGAATTCTTTTTTTTTTTATACTATATAATTTTGACAGATAATGTTCATTTTAACCAAATTTTATATTTATTGTAAACTTTCACAGTTGCACAAAAATCTGGGTTTCAGCATTTCATTCCAATTGTTACCAATTTAAATGTTCACAGCTGTTGGAAATTATGGGGGGATCAGACAATATTTCGGTCAGACCAGAACTATTTAATGACACTGAGATTCAAAAAGCTGAAGCTTTAGAACTGTTAAAATTGTCTGTGGGCAGCTAAATCTTCTTCCTCCTCCAGCATCTCCCCCAGGGCAGTAACCCAATTCCTCCCCCACCACCACAGGGACAGAGGCTGAAAGTCCATCTGATGGCAGCTCAGGGGCCTGTGGAATGTGCTGGGATCTCAGCTTGGGCCCTAGCTCGGCAGGTGACCCTGTAACACAACCACACTCAGCAAGGCCTGCACTGATTTTCTCCCTTTTTGTCAGTCTCAGAAGACTCAGGGACTAAGTGGTCCACAGAGAACTGTCCGAGGGCAGTGGCTGTGCGGGGAGCTCACACTTGGGGTCCTGCACTGCACAGGATGTGGGACAAACAGAGAGCTCTAGGGGTCCCAGGTTCAGTGCTGGGTGCGCTGGCCAAGAGAGCAGCCGTCACACCTGTTCTTAGCCTGGAGGCTACTGCTTCTGTTTCCCTGCTCCGAGAGTCGATGCCAGCTTTGGTACTGTGAACGCACTCCGCCGACTTAGCGCGTTTAATGGGGACACACACAATCGAATGCATACAATCTGTTTAGAGAATTCTAATTCTATACATTCAATATAATTTCGTACTGTAGACGTACCCTTAGAGACTAAGGTCTTGGCTACACTTGCAAGTTAGAGCACACTAAAGCTGCCCAGTGCACTCTAACTCACTCCCCGTCCATGCTGACAAGGCACGTAGAGTGCTCTGACTCCATGGCTAGAGTGCTCCTGGTATTCCACCTCGGCGAGAGGAATGCCGTCTGATGCGTCTTGGCTGAGACGCCCCAGCATCAGTGTGAACGAGGTGTTGCATAACTGTGCTCTAATCGGCCTCCGGAAACGTCCCATAATCCCCTTAAGTCAAGTGGCCACTCTTCTCATTGTTTTGAACTCGGTTGTAGGAATGCGGAAAAGACCTTTCAAAGCTCTGTTTCTGACAGACGGCTGCTTATCTGATCCATGACAAAGCGATCATTACTGAGGAATGTTGTTTGCTTGGAGTGAGTGAGAGAGAGGCGGGGGGGGGGAAGAAGGGGGGTCTGAACTTACAAGACAGCGTGCTGATACACTCAGCACCCCAAAAACCCACTCTCTCCCCCCCCACATACACACAACACACTCCCTGTCACACTCCACCCCACCCCCAGCATTTGAAAAGCACCTGAACGCTGGGATAGCTGCCCATAATGCACCACTCCCAATGCCGCTGCAAGTGCTGCAAATGTGGCCACGACAGTGCGCTGGCAGCTGTCAGTGTGGACAGACTGCGACGCTTTCCCTACTACGCTCTCCAAAGGCTGGTTTAACTCACAGCACTCTACATCTGCAAGCGTAGCCAAGCCCTTTCAAATTGATTTGGGCATAAGCTTTCGTGGGCTAAAACCCACTTCATCAGATACATGGAGTTAAAAATACAGTAAACAGTATATATATTACAGCACATGAAAAGATGGGAGTTGCCTTACCGAGTGTGGGGAGGTCATTGCTAACAAGGCCAATTCAATTAAGGTGGAAATGGCCTATTCTCAACAGTTGACAAGAAAGGGTGAGTATCAAGGGAGGGAAAATTTCTTTTGTAGTGCTAATGAGGCCAATGCAATCAAGGTGGACGTTGCCCATTTCCAACAGGTGACAAGAAGGTGCGAGTATCAGCACAGGGAAAATTACTTTTTGTAGTGACCCATCCACCCCCAGTCTTTATTCAGGCCTAATTTGATGTTGTCCAGTTTGAAAATTAATTCCAGTGCAGTTTATCATTGGAGTCTGTTTTTGAGGGGAGGGGAGGGGTTAAGAGGAGCCCATATAAGAAAAAGACCCAAAAATTGGGACTGTCCCTATAAAATCAGGACATCGGATCACCCTAATCCCTTTGCCACTTGTTGCCCCAATGAGACCTAATCCCACAGATCTGTACAAAATGTTCCTGGCTGCTGTGGAGTCTAATTATTTAATTAATTCTGTGTCCCTGCCACCTCCACACCTGCCTGTCCCCAGCCTGGCTGCTAATTCTACCCCCTGCTCAGCCCCCATGTCTGCTCCTCCTGCAGCCCCAGAGGTTCTTCCTCCTCCCCACTGCTGCAGGGAGGGAGGGGGAGGAGCTTCCAGGGCTCATAGTGCAGGGCCGCCCAGAGGATTCAGGGGGCCTGGGGCAAAGCAATTTCAGGGGCCCCTTCCATAAAAAAAATTGCAATACTATATTCTCGTGGGGGCCCCTGCGGGACCCAGGGCAAATTGCCCCACTTACTCCCCCCCACGGGCGGCCCTGGGAAAAATAAACCTTCTGCATCTCAGCACATACCCAGTTTTGAGAAAACTTCTTTACAAGGTATCACTGGTTCTCAGCATCAGCTAGTGCTAAAAGGCACTAAAGATCATTAAAAGGGTTGGACAAATATTTTCCGTCAAACCTTTTCTTGGATTGAAAACTAGGGGCTTTTAAAAAGCAGAAAAAAAATCACGGATAATGTCTGCTTTCCTTTAAAAAAAAACCACAACAATTTTTGATTGAAAAGCTGAAATTAGTCTGCCAAAACCTGAACATGGTTTGGGGTTTCAGATGTGTATGGTCAAATATTTGCTGCTTGCTGTGTTTGATTGTTTAAAGAAACAATAACAAAAATTCTGCTTAAAAAAAATCCAAAACTTTTGAACCACCTCAGCTTGTGACCAAACGCCTGAGCCCATCCAGTCAGAGATTTTTCCAGGTTTCTGATACTCTGCTGGCTTCCTTGACTCATATCTGTCTCCATAACTTTGGGTTCATTTAGGTTAGAACATAGGAACAGCCATACTGGGTCAAACCAAAGGTCCATCCATCCAGCCCAGTATCCTGTCTACCAACAATGGCCAATGCCAAGTGCCCCAGAGGGAGTGAACCTAACAGGTAATGATCAAGTGATCTCTCTCCTGCCATCCATCTCCATCCTCTGACAAACAGAGGCTAGAGACACTATTCCTTACCCATCCTGTCTAATAGCCATTAATGGACTTAACGTCGATGCATTTATCTGTTTCCTAGAGACTGGATCTATGGGGTCCCTTACAAACTGGAGATGGTTACTGTGGGTTTGTCTTTAGTATAGCTGATGTACATACTCCACGAACTGAGCATTTGAGCTTATTCCAGAATCTGGGATGAGCCTATGTTGTGAAAACTGAAATGCTCAAAATAGCACATGCATGTGAATGGACACAGGGTGCTAAAATTAAATTAACCCAGGGGTTCTCAAACTGGGGGTCAGGACTCCTCAGGGGGTCACGAGGTTATTACTGGGGGTCGTGAGCTGTCAGCCTCCACCTCAAACCCCGCTTTGCCTCCAGCATTTATAATAGTGTTAAATATATAAAAAAGTGTTTTCAATTCATAAGGGCGGGGTCGCACTCAGACATTTGCTATGTGAAAGGGTCAGCGGGACAAAGTTTGAGAACTACTGAATTAATCCCTCTGAAGCCTCAGGGAATGCAGGGGAGGGGGGGGTCTCCCTTGGTAGGGTTGGGAAGGATATTGCTCTTCTCATGTGATCCCTCCCCCAGTGGCTAATTTTAAATGAAGCTACTACCCTCCCCTGACATGAATCTCCCTATGGCACTGAAATTAAATATAGACTATAACTTGGCATTTGAGAAGTGAAAGGGATGGTAGCCCTAATTGAAAAGCTAACAGCTTGGCTCTCCTGCAAGTTTCTACCCTCAAACTGCTGAATGAGCTTGAGGGTAGGGAAGGCTGTGCCTCCCAAACAGCCTGGCCCTGCCCCCCTATCTGACCCCCACCCACTTCCTGCCCCCCAATTGCCCGCTCCACTCAGAATCCCCAACCCATCCTGCTCTTTGTCCCCTCACCGTCCCTCAGAGACCCCCCCCACCCTGTCCCCTGACTGCCTTGACCCCTATCCACCCCCCCACTAAGTCCTGACAGACCCCCGGAATGCCCACAAACCAACCCCCCCCCATTCCCTGTCCCCTCATGCCCCCCCCCAACCTCTGCCGCCTCCCTGTCCCCTGACTGTCCCTGGGACTCCCTGCCCCTTATCCAACCCCCCCGGCCCCGGCCTCTTACCCCCGGCTCCCCCCTCACCCAGCGCCTCAGTGCATCGCATCCAGGACCGTCCCTGAACAGCTGCAGCGTGGCTCTGGCAGGGCTCCTGAGCTCCTCCCTGCGTGGTAAGGGGGCGGGGCTGCGAGCTCCAGGCTGAGCGGAGGGAGCTCAGGCCCCGCTGGAGCTCGCAGCCCCGCCCCCTTACCACGCGGCTCTGCATGGGGAGAAGCTCAGGGGCCCCGCCGGAGCCACGCTGCAGCAGTTCAGGGACGCTCCTAGATGCGCTGAGGCTCCAGGAGAGGGGCGGAGGCGCAGTCGGGCTGGGGCGGGAGCCTCAGCCGTTCTCTTGGGGGCCCCTGCGGAGCCCGGGGCAAATTGACCCACTTGCCCCCTTTGACGGTGCTGCCCGTAGGAGCCAGCTGAGGTCACTCAATCAAGGTGAACTGCAAACCAAACGGAGCAAACAAACCCCAGAAGCTGATGGTTATTCCAATACTTAGATTTACCAAGCCAGCCAAAACAACTTCTATATTACCATACAGGTTACTCAGAAGTCCAAACCACGCAGTTCCCTCAAAGTACCCAGCCTCAGGCCTCCGTCCAGACACACCTATCAGATATGATGATGATTACTGAAAATCTTACTTCATCATATAAAAGAAAAGGTTCTTCCAATCCCAAAGGATTAGCCACATACCCAGGTTCGGATTCTCTCTTACCTTACCCAAAATACACGCTATAGCCAATTCTTATTAACTAAACTAAAATTTATTAAAAAAAAAAAGAGAGAGAGTGTTGGTTAAAAGACCAATATACAGACAGACTTGAATTCAATTCTTGAGGTTAAGATACATAGTAGAGGTGAGCTTGTAGTTGCCAAAACTCCTTTTAGAAATAGTCCATAGGTTACAGTCCAATGTCCATGCCCAGGGTGACTCCAGTCAGTGACTGGGGATCTCAATCCTTATGGCTTATGGTTCCCCCTTCTTGAAACCCAAAGCAGATCTGAAATGAAGAAGGATCATGTCCCAGGGTTCTTATACATTTCCAGCAGCCTTTCGGCCTGAGAAAACAATAGGCCTAATGCTCCTTCTCCCAAACATCCTGGCAATTAGCACAGGGTAATTTATCCATTAAACAGTTCAGATACAGGTTACCACAATCTTCAAAGAGACACATAGATAATACTACTATTTCACTTAAGTGTCTTCCTAAATGTTAATATTCTTTTTTTGATCTTTGAATCAAAGCTGTAGCGATAGACAAGACTTGTTTGCTCATATCACAGGACCTGAACAAACATCTACCCTTGAGATCTCTAACAATGCAGACTTGCATTTCAAACCTCTGTTCATTTACATATCTTCCAAACCAGTTTCTAAAGTTTGGCCATGGGTCAGGTTAGTCGATTAACTCTTTCTGGCCCTGTCACCTTTCAGTGAGATATTATACTACATTCAGAACATCACTCCCCGCCCCTGGGCAGCCCTCATAGTGATGAGGAGCCAGAGGTCCTCAAAGATCAGAGACAAAGGTGTGTGAGGCCAGAGAGGCTGAGCTCAGGGCCCCCAGTGGGAATCATAGATTATTAGGGTTGAGAGGGACCTCAGGAGATCATCTAGTCCAACCCCTTGCTCAAAGCAGGACCAATCCCCAAATGGCCCCCTCAAGGATTAAACTCACAACCCTGGGTTTAGCAGGCCAATGCTCAAACCACTGAGCTATCCCTCTCATGCACTATCAGAGAACTGCAAAGTTTTGGTTGCAAACACTGCAAGGAACAATCGTTTCACAGAAACCTCACACTATACTGTATATGGAAATGTGTCTGCTGGTCTTAACTTTTTTTTTTTGTCCTTAATAAAAGTTTGTTTTTACAAAATCTAAACTCTGGGCCAAATTGAACCTGACAGTGTGTCTCAAAATGTTGTTCCCTGCTGTTCGTCTCCATTGGCTTTCCATGCACAAATTGAAGATCCCACAATGCTTTTCAAATGGAAAGACGAATATCTTGGCCAACGTTTTCTCAGTACATTAGATGTCAGTGGTTGTGTGGGAGTGACTGCTAAGCCATAAATGCCGTGTTTGCCTACACAGTTATTGCACCTGGATGTGCAGTGGGGTACCTGGCTAAGGACTCTCTGCTTGGGGATACCATAAACAAAAAGGTTAATCAAGGTTGCACTGCAGCATCCATAAGGTCCTGGCTAGTACTGAAACTGAGAGAAATCAGGGAGCTTGTCCAGCAGTCATAGGGTGACCAGACAGCAAATGTGAAAAATCAGGACAGGGGGTGGGGGGTAGTAGGAGCCTATATAAGAAAAAGACCCAAAAATTGGGACATCTGGTCACCCTAAGCAGTCACTGGGTGTCCAAATCCTGCAGCACAAGCTAAACACCTGCTGGTTTAATGGCCCCTATTTTATAGGGTAGCCAGCTTGCCCAAGAACATCTGCAGTGGTGAGGCTGGGGTCAAGGGGTCCCTCACATAGAACATCAGGGTTGGAAGGGACCTCAGGAGATCATTGAGTTCAACCCCCTGCTCAAAGCAGGACTAATCCCACTGTACCTGACAGATTTCTGCCCTAGATTCCTAAATGGCCCCCTCAAGGAGTGAACTCACAAGGCTGGGTTTAGCAGGCCAATGCTCAACCCACTGAGTTATCCCTCCCGCCGCACAGGGACGCAGTCTGAGCTGGGATCCCCACCACACTGCCAGCGAAGGTCGGATTCTCTCCCCAGGGACAAAGCCTGGCAGGAAAGTGAAGATCGGGGCCTCGTCACCAGCATTGATAAATGTCACCTGCCCCCGGTCACAGTCCAGACAAATCCGGATCCTGCTGGGGACCCGGCTCAGGGATAGGGGGGTCTCAGAGGAGGTGAGAGCCCGGATCTGACCCTCCCACCGCTCCACAGCCCAGATCCCCCCCTCAGGGCTACGGCTGATCCCTTCCTTCCTCCTCACAGACTCTCTGGCCACCCCCATAGCCCAGTATCGCCCACCCCCGACCTCCACCTCCCAGCAATGTCTCCCCGAGGTGAATCCCTCACAGCCCAGCACACAGGGCTCAGTGTCAAATCTCTCAGGGGTGTTGGGCAGTTGCTGTCTTGTGTTTCCCCGTCTCACACTTTTCTGATCTTTAGACAGGACAAGCTCAGGATGAGCCGTGTCTGGATCCAGCGTCACATTCGCTGTAAGAGAGAGAATCAGAGCGTTAGGGGCAGAGCTCAGCCCTGGGGGAGGGTTTGATAGTGTCAGTGACAGAATCTGTCCCAGCTGGAGAGTGACTCAGGGAATCTCCTTCCTCCAGGATTTACCCATCAGCAGGGCCAGCTTTAGGAAGTGCGGGGCCCCATTCGAACATTTTCGGCAGGGCCCCAGCAGGGATGACTGAAAAAAAAAAAACAACGTAAAAAAAAGCCTTTCATTTCTTAGCAAACGGTTCCTTATAAAAAGTTCTGATTTAAGGGATGTGCCACGGTATGTATTTTTTGTACCAATAGGGTTACCATATGTCCGTATTTTCCTCCCGGATGGTGATTTAAGAACCAAAAAGACTGACATGTCCGGGAAAATACGGATGTATGTTAACCCTGCCTAAAGTTCTTTTTTAAAAAGATGGGCCTGAACTAGAAATGAGCTCCGTGTCACATGTGTGGGTCCCTGCCACTCCCTGGGGGCCAGTGTGCACATGTGTGGGTCCCAGCTGCTCCCTGCCCCCCTCACTGAAGGAGGTGTGCAGGGTTACTGCCCTGGGACTGGCTGTATGGGGCTGGCTGGAGCAGGGCAGGGGCTCACTAGAGGTAGGGTCTGGCTGCAGGCAGGATAAGGGGTACGGGGCTGGCTGGAGACAGGGGTGTGTGGGGTGGGCTGGCTGGCTTCAGGCAGGGCCACAGGGGGATGCGGCAGGGGTTGGCAGAGCTGGAGAGAGAGGAGTGTGGGACTGGCTGGCTTCAGGCAGGGGGGTGCGGCAGGGGTTGGCTGAAGACAGGGGCTGGTGCAGGCAGGGCAGGGGGGGCAGGGCTGGTGCAGCAGGGGCTGGCTGTGGGCAGGGGGTGCGGGTACAGGGGGTAGAGCCCACCCTGTACAGTGAGTGCCCCCTCCTCCTTTCTCCCCCACCAGAGTAGCAGCAGCCCAGGGCTCTGGGGCTATTTAAAGGGCCCGGGGCTCCCCTGCTTCTATCGCCCCAGCCCTTTAAATAGCTGAGGGAGCCCAGGGGAAGCGGTGGGGCTCCAGTGGCTATTTAAAGGGCCGGGGCAGTAGAAGCAACGGGAGCCGCAGACTTTTTAAATAGCCCCCAGAACCCTGCAGCCGTACCCCAGGGCTCCAGCAGCAGGGCTCTGGTGGCAATTTAAAGGGCCTGTGCTGGACTTTGCTATGGGGCCTCCCCACTGCACCCAGCCTGCTCTGAAATGTCACAACTCAGACAGTAACAGCTCACATGGTACCAGGACTGAACCTGCCCAAAATAGGTAATAATTGGAGATATACCAATCACCTAGAGCTGGAAGAGACCTTGAAAGGTTATTGAGTCCAGTCCCCTGCCTTCACTAGCAGGACCAATATTTGCCCCAGATCCATAAGTGGCCCCCTCAAGGATTGAACTCACAACCCTGGGTTTAGCAGGCCAATGCTCAACCCACTGAGCTATCCCTTCCCCTGCTCAGCAGCACTCACAGCACAAAAGTACATTAGCCTGGGGGAGGGGTTAACACGAGTGAGGGGGGGTCATGGTGTAATGAGGAGAAGCTATGAGTGTAGGGGGAGCAGGGGCGGATTAGCCAGAGCAAGTGGGGACCCTTCCCCACCCCTTCTGCCTGCACTACCGCCAGCAAAATGGGGTCGGGGGTGTGCCCCACTCTGGCCACCTAGCACACCAGCCAGCGAGCAGGGCAAGCCCCTGTGCCCCGACCCTGTCCCCTGGCTGGAGTGAGGGCGGGTGGAGCAGCACAAGCCCCTGAGCCCTGACCCCACTCTCTGGTAGGAGCGCCGGGCAGGTAGAGTGGGTCAGGGTGCGGAGGTGCCCATTTTTCCAGGGCAGTGGCTAATCTACCACTGGGGAGAGGCATAGAATAGGTGGCTGGTGGAAAGAGAGAGAGGGTCGTGCTAGTGATGGAGAGGCTAAAGTGACGTCCTGTTTACCAGAGACAGGAGAATGCTGAGATCATGGTAGATGGAGACAGGAGAAAAGAGAGAAGCTCACAGCTCTGATCACAGGAGCTCCCCAGATCTGTATAATGGAGCCAGAAGTGCCCCTGTCTGTGGTCAAGGCTCTGTTCCTCTGCTGGAGACTGGAGCACGGGTCGCACACAGACACAGTCCCTGCTCACCCCATCAGCGTGGGGTCATTGCAGAGCTCCTGGCCTTCTTCAGAGAGGAAAAGATGAAAGAAGAAACAGAGAAATTGGAGATCGGCCATCAACGCAGGGAGATAAAACAAACTCCCCCAGAGAAGTGGCTGTGGAGGTGCATGTCCCACTGGATCCGTACAATGAGTGGCAGCTGCTGTCACAGATCTCTGCAGGGTGCAGTGCACATGCGAGCGGTGGAGGGGCAGGAAGAGTAGATGCAATATGATGTAGATTCATTATGCTGTAGTAGGACATAGGCACAAACCCTGTTTCACCTTGTGATCCGCTGTAAAATGCAGGGAGCTGGGCAGGTACCTGAACTATCACATCCACTCCCACATTCAAGGAAAAAGAGGCACATTGCCTCATAGGGACTGATATTTGGACACTGATAAAATAAGATCTTTAATTACTTTCTTCTATAGGTGCCACAGATCTTCTCCACCCTAAAAACAACCACATAATTAGAGATGAGAGCAGATCTGAACAAGTATTGCATGATTCAATATTGTACAAACTAATACACTGATGGGAAAAGAAAGTTATAAGATCACCAGAACCTGCACTGGGTTGCATGTGTGTTTCTCTCCCAGGGTGGATCTTCACTGCAGAGTTAGCTCAGGATCTTACCTGGCTGTTGCCCGAACCTGTTTATTGCGCAAGCACAAAAACTCTGACTCAGGTTTGTTGGTGCTTTACACCCACGCTGGCTGGCAAGACTTTGGGTAGAGGCTGTAGCTCAGGTACCACTTTAATTCAGGTTGGTTACATGCCCACTTTGCAGTGTGAAGGGAGGCTAATCATCTCAGGGGCTGATAGTCCTCCAGTGCCTTCCCACAATTCCTCCTGGGTCATATTTTCTTGCCCACTACCTACTCTATTACTGTATTGCTTATCAATTTTTCAAATTAGCTTTTGGTGTGCAATTCATCAAGTTTAGTCCTTCCCCACATTTTATAAAGTTTCATTAAAAAACAATCACCCCCAAAAGAATAATAAATAACAATAATAATAATAAAGCAAGCAAACAAAAAAGGTTTTTGATTGCAACAATGTTAAAAAATAAATTTAAAAGCAAACAACTCCACCACAATTAAATGAACAGCCCCACGAGACTCCAAATTGGTACGAAAAGTTTGTCAGAGGAAGGATAATGACACTTACTTATTTCATTATCTCGTTTCTCTAAAAATCAAAGAGAAATAAATAGATATTTTTGTTAGGCATTTCCCTTTTCTTATGTTTTATTTCTCTTTATCATCAATACGACAGTGAAGGCTGACAGAAATCAACATCCTTCCCCCACCTCCCCCCATTAGAATAATCATAAAAAACAAGAAAGCAAACAAAAAAACCCAAGTTTAATGAATAAATAAATAAATAAAAGGGGTACATTTAAAAGAAACAACTCCACAACAGTTAAGCCATCTGACCGTGACGGAATAGACCAGTTTAAAACCATGCCCTTTGGACTTCATGGGGACACGGCCACTTTCCTACATCAACGACACCAACTTCTACCGTCAGAGATGGGCCGAGCATATGAAGCACGTTGCGGTGGTATTTCAAGCTCTCAAAGGGGCAGGTTTGACGGCCAAGAAGTCAAAGTGTCAGCTGGCCACCCAAGAAGTCACTTACCTAGGGTATGCTGTGGGGGGAGGGGAGGAGCTACGACCTTTGGTGGAAAAGTCCAAGCCCTAGTAGGCTGCTCTGTCCCTTTCACAAAGAAGCAAGTCTGGTGGTTTATGGGATTAGTGGGATACTATTGACAGTTCATCCCAAACTTTGCTACCATGGCTGCCCAGTTGACAGACCTGGTTAAGGACACTGCAACCGAAAGAGTCTGTTGGACCAAAAGCAGTGACAAGGCATTTAGGGCAATACAGGACCCATTGACCCAGGAGCCAGTAATATTCCACTCAGCCTTCTCAAAGCCCTTGATTCTCCAAAACAGATGTGCCTGATGTCAGACTCAGCAGGGCCGGCTCTCACATTTTTGCCGCCCCAAGCAAAAGAAAAAGAGCACCGCCCTGCCCCACGAGCGCCACCCGACCCCTCCCCGAGCGTCGCGTCACGCCGCCCAAGTCCCCGCCCCCCCAGTGCTGCGCCGCTCAAGTCCCCGCCCCCCCAGTACCGCGTCATGCCGCCCAAGTCCCCGCCCCCCTGAGCGCCGCGTCGCATCGCACCACCCAAGTCCCCGCCTCCCAGCGCCACCCAAGTCCCACCCCCCAAGCGTCGCGTCGCCCCGCCCAAGTCCCCATCCCCCCCAGCGCCGCCCAAGTCCCCACCCCCTCAAGAGCTGCGTCGCGCCGCCGAAGTCCCTGCCCCGCCAAACCAAAAACAACAAAAGCAAACCCCGATCGCCGCCCCCTCCCAAGGTGCCGCCCCAAGCACGTGCTTGGTAGGCTGGTGCCTGGAGCCAGCCCTGAGACTCAGAGCAGTGTTATGGTAAGAATTTGGAGGAGGAGAACACCCTGTTCTCTATTTCAGCAGGAAGTTGTTCCCACAGGAGGCAGCCTAATCGGTCATCAAAAGGAGGCCCTGGAAGTGAAATGAGACATCGGTGCCCTACGCTATTACTGGTGGAGGCAGCCTTTCCATCTAGTAACTGACCATGCACCACTCCACTGGCTGAGCTCAATGGCAGACCATAACCCAGGCATTATTCATTGGTATCTCTCAATGCAGCCACACAGCTTTCGGGTGGTACATCATTCAGTCACGGAAAATAAAAGCGTGGACTTCTTTTTCACGGGATGGTGGGGACATGAACTGGCCCCAGGACACCACAGCCCAAGGTCTGAAGGGGAGGGTGTGTGAGGGAGTACACAAACACCACACTGGGCCTGATGGGTTGAAAGGACAGTACTGAGCCAGGTAGCACCGTCCATCCAGCCCTGCAGATCATGCGTCAACTGGAGAAAGGGCTGAAAAGGGAGCAACGCAGCGAAGATGGGAGAGGCACGGGAGGAGGACACACCTACCCTGGAGGTTACTGACAAGAGCCTTGGAGCAGCCTGCCCGAGGGACTGGCTGCTCGCTTAGGCCCAGTTGGGGTTAATGGTTTCGTTGCCTTTTCTTTTTCTTTTCACCTTATCTTGGACTGGAACTGGGGGAGACCAGCAGACGGTAGGAAGTGACCGAGAGAGGGCAACTCGGAGGACAACTCTGGGAACCAGACACTGATGACCCTCCTAGGAGTGGGTCAGAGCCCAGAAGAGTGGGTGGGCCCAGGCTCCCGTACCACTGCCCACCTCCTTGCCCCTCAGATTAAAAGAGGGCCAGGACTGCAAGACCTGCCCACTGGGAGGGGACACTAAGTGTGCTAACCACTAGGCCACCTAATGCACCGATGACTATTACACTCCTACAGGAGGATCCAATTTTTCACAAACATTTTCTTCTCAGAGGAAGGATAACGACACTTAACAATTTCTAGATTTAATTCCCCTAAAACATAAAAGAAACACAGATAAGAGTTTATTGTGAGTTTTCCTTCCCTTATGTGTTGTTTCTCTTTACCCTCAATACAAAGTTAAGGCTGGGTGATTGTTTCTATTCAATTTCTTCTTTTCTATTGCTCCCCACCCCAACATCATTTTGGTGTGACATTTGTCTAATTTAGACTTATCCCAGATTTTATAAAACTAGATGAACACACCCTATCCTCGGGCACAGCCCCATCCCAGTTAGGAAAAGACAAAAACTCCTCTGGGCTCAACTGGCATTAAACAGCTATCCTGCAGGGTCTGCTCCCTCTGCCACACACAAGGGCCTTCAGACCAGGTACAAGCTGACTGCAGCAGGGAGTGGTTGAAGATAAACCCTGTTCTTGGGTCTAACTCTAGAATAATAGAATATCAGGGTTGGAAGGGACCTCAGGAGGTCATCTAGTCCAACCCCCTGCTCAGAGCAGGACCAAACCCAACTAAATCATCCCAGCCAGGGCTTTGTCAAGCGAGGCCTTAAAAATCTCTAAGAATGGAGATTCCACCACCTCCTAGTGAAATAGTGTTTCCTAATATCCAACCTAGACCTCCCCCACTACAACTTGAGACCAGTGCTCCTTGTTCTGTCCTTTACCACCACTGAGAACAGCCGAGCTTCATCCTCTCTGGAACCCCCCTTCAGGTAGTTGAAGGCTGCTATCAAATCCCCCTTAACTCTTCTCTTCTGCAGACTAAACAAGCCCAGTTTCCTCAGCCTCTCCTCATAAGTCATGTGCTTTGGCCCCCTAATCATTTTTGTTGTTCTCCACTGGACTCTTTCCAATTTGTCCACATCCTTTCTGTAGTAGGGGACCCAAAACTGGACACAGTACTCCAGATGTGGGCTCACCAGTGCTGAACGGAGGGAAATAATCATTTCCTTTGATCTGCTGGCCATGCTCCTACTAATACAGTCCAATATGCTGCTAGTCTTCTTGGCAACAAGGGCACACTGCTGACTCATATCCAGATTCTCATCCACTGTAATCCCCAAATCCTTTTCTGTAGAACTGCTGCTTAACCAGTCAGTCCCCAGCCTGTAGCAGTGCCTGGGATTCTTCCATCCTAAGTGCAGGACTCTGCACTTGTCCTTGTTGATCCTCAGATTTATTTTGGCCCAATCCTCCAATTTGTCTAAGTCACTCTGGACCCTATTCCTACCCTCCAGCATATCTACCTCTCCCCCCAGCTTAGTGTCATATGCGAACTTGCTGAGGGTGCAATCCATCCCATCATGCAGATCATTAATAAAGATGTTAAACAAAAATGGGCCCAGGACTGACCCATGGGGCACTCCGCTTGATACTGGCTGCCAACTAGACATCGAGCCATTGGTCACTACCTGTTGAGCCTGACAATCTAGCCAGCTTTCTATCGACCTTATAGTCCATTCATCCAATCCATACTTTTTTAACTTGCTGGCAAGAATACTGTGGGAGACCGTATCAAAAGCTTTGCTAAAGTCAAGATATATCACATCTACTGCTTTCCCCATATCCACAGAGTCAGTTATCTCCTCATAGAAGGCAATCAGGTTGGTCAGGCATGACTTGCCCTTGGTGAATCCATGCTGACTGTTCCTGATCACCTTCCTCTCCTCCAAGTGCTTCAAAATGGTTTCCTTGAGGATCTGCTCCGTGATTTTTCCAGGGACTGAGGTGAGGCTGACTGGTCTGTAGTTCACTGGGTTCTCCTTCTTCCCTTTTTTAAAGATGGGCACTATATTTGCCTTTTTCCAATCATCCCGGACCTCCCCCAATCGCCATGAGTTTTCAAAGATCATGGCTATTCTTTAACTTCTGTCATGGATTCACTTGATCAGTGCTACACCCCCAGATTTGCAACAGTGTCTAGAGACTCTTCAGTCTGCCAGACTCGCTAGGCCTCTCGCTCTCTCTTCCTCCTGGATAAGCCACATGGCTTCACCACCTCCGTAGACGGGATCTCTCGGCCTTCAGTGCTCCTGCTTTGCACTCTGAGCTCTGTTCGAGTCCAACTGAGATACTCCTGGTAGAGACTTGCACACTCTTAAGGGATAAATGCACCTCACCAAACATTTGCATTGGCATTCAAAGAGCATTTTCAAAACAGTCGGGTGTATTAGTCAACTGGACACAGCATAGGAAGGACGTAGGTTATCATAGAGAAATGGAGGTGAAACATAGACCATTCCGGTCAGCCCAGATTCTGTAGTGTACTCCACTGTTCAAGCTCTGGTCAGAATCCTTGGTCAGAAACTGGGGCACACATAGGATTCATAAACATATTACAGATAATTCCCACTGCACCACACCTTCCTTAACAAACCAGACCTCTAGAGATTCTTTTGAAAGCCTCAGACTGAGGGCTCATCTGCGCTGAAAACTTACACTCCCAAGACACATAGCTATGCTGACCTAACCCCCTAATTCAAAGGACTTTTAAGGGGAAAGAGTCTCTGGAAACATCCAAAAAGACCCTAAAATGGTCCAGCCTATCACACACACAGCTCCCAACTATCAAACACACAGTAATAAAATAAATCATAGAAACCAAGAAGCCAATACACAGTTGTGTAACTTGGTCAAAATTTGTATTTGTGGAAAAAAAGAATTTGAAACTTACCAACTTCTTTAGTAAGTTTTCCTGAAAAGTACAGAAATAAATATAAATGATTAGCATCTCCTTGCTTCATTAAACAGTGTTAGAAGACTACATCCTACAGGTGCAAAATTGACTAGGAAGGATGAATAGACATGTCTGATTTATTTGGAAATTGGGCAGATATTCTTTATGGATGAAGTTCACCTGGGCATGGACAGCTGTGTCTGAGTTATGTGACAGTTGATATGATTTTTTTATTTCCTAACTGAGGAACAAATGTGTTTATTAACTGATTCGCCACAGGTGCACTACACTTTATTAGCAAAAAAGAGATCTGAAGTTTGAATCTGAGAGGCTAGGCTTTGCTGAACCTTGTCTCAAGTGGAACCAGAGACAAGTAGCTGGAGGGGGAGAACTGAGCAGAACACAGACGTGTCTGCTGTGATCAGATTCTCTGGTTCAGTTCTATTGCCCTAGACTCTCCTCTCTCCTATTCTACCCCTCTCCCCCTTCCCACCTCTGCCTCCACCCTCTATCAATAAATTCACATGCATTCTTCTTCTTTATATAGGACAAGGTCAGCAGATCACACGATCTTTTAATATTAAATTCCAAAATTGCTCTTATTTATTTATTAGAATAAACCCTTTATGTACAATATATTTCTCCTTCTGATATTTACCTTTCATTTTAAAGAGATTAACAGTGAGGCCAATAAAACCAATCAAAACCACCAGGATCACACTTCAGCGCCACCATCCAAGGATTCACCCTTGGGAAAAATGGATCTGAAAAACAAAAACACCCAGAAATTGCCTTTGTTTGGAAGCAGTGACTAAAATCAGATGGTTTTATTCCATACAAATACATAAATAGTATCCAGCAGAATTTCTGGGAGATAAAGAGTGAAAGAATGGCCACGTCTACACTACACAAAATACCAGAAACTGATTTTAAAAATGGCTCCAATCAACACACCTTTAACACTGATTTAATCCTGGAAAAAACAGGCCTGATTTGATGCATTGCTATTCAGAGGGCCAGAGAGTCCAGGGGCAAATTCTCTGTTCATAAAACCACACTGACTTCAATAGAGTTACACCAGCAAATAATTTAATCCTTAGTGTTCAGCAACATTCAGAAACTGTCAGATTAATTAGAATATTTTTGAAAAAATCCACTATTGCCCCCTCAATATTTGAAGGAATCATAATCCCAATTTCTCCAAACAATTCTATAGCAAACTAATTAATCTTCATTTACTGTTCTTGTGTTCACAGTGATTCAGACATCCACCCAGGATGGAATTTTGGAAATGTACCTAAAGCTTTCTCTGCTCAGGGTTTGTGCTCTGATACAGTGAAACTGGGGTAACTCTCTTATATGACCATTCTTAAATTGGTTCAAGAGTTGACAACATATGAGGGTTGCACCAACATGAATAAATTGATCCACAAAACCTTAGGGCACAATTAAGCTGATTTATGATTTATCTCCATTTAGCTGAAGTTGGTAAGGAATTGACTGGAGCTAAATCTATATAGCTCACTCTGAAACTTATACAAGAGTGTTCACATGAGCAGGTGGCATCGATTCACTAAATAGTTAATCAGTGCAACTTTTGTGTGTAGACAAGTGTAAAATAAGTCCCTTTGTGGATTCGGATCAAAGTGTCTTAAGGAGCACAAGTCCCACTGAATGTCAGTAAAAACAACATCACAAGACTTAGGTGACATTTCACACAAGTAATGAAGACAGAGTTGGTGAAACAAACAGATCACTAGAGCCCTGCACGGATACAAAATATGTATCCGCATCCAATCTGCGATCCCCTAAAATGATCTGCGGATATCCGTATCTGTGGGATGAGGATATCTGCAGATATAAAGTGGATATCTGCAGATTTGCAGGGCTCTACAGATCACAGTCAACCCAGAGTACAAAATTTACCACATTAAAAAAAAATCATTAAAGTGAATTTAAAGTTACAGGAACATACTGTGTCAGTGGATTGAGTGAATTTTTTTCTAAAAAATGTTGCAAGTTTTTGTGTGCATATGTGTGTGTGTGTGTGTGTGTGTGCACACGCTAGAATATCAGGAAAGTCAGACTTAATATTAAATTTACGTGAAATCCAAAAAACTTGGATAGTCTGAACACTCCCATCTTCTTTGTTTGTGAATTATGAAATATCCACCACAGATGTTTCAGTTCTTTTCTTCCTATGTTTTGCTTTGTTTCTGGTGGTGGTGAGTTCAGTGTGGGATTTGGATGGTAACTGACCTGCTATATAAACTGCTGATTCCTTTTCTTGATTGAGAATGGTGTTCCTGATGCAACAGGACAAGTTTTGGTTAGAATATTTTTTCACAACGATAGCAGTTTCTATTTCAAACAGGTTGTTATTCCCTCGGGATGTTGTTTCAGAGAGTGATGGTAAACGTCGCCCATTGAAATCTTTCCACAGCACCTCAGGCTCTGGGTACCAACCAGTAGATCGACAAACTACCCGGATCCCTCCATCCTGGTGACCTTCAACAGAGATGAGAGGAGCAGAGCCCAGACCTAAGGGGAAAATACATAAAGGTATTAATTCCATAAGTTAATTAATAAAGCAGAAGGGATAAAGGAGAGTTTGTGGATCCCTTACTCACATGAGAAGGCACTAATTCATGTGAGTAGTCAGTAGAAGGGATAAATGAACACTGGACTTTCTGAACTCCCAATGATCATGGACACACAAAAATGTGAATCAGTATTTACAATAATTTCACTGAGTCAGTGGGAGATATTGTCATCTCAAGACATGAGCAACTGAGCGCTGAGCACCTTTGGTGATAGGACAATGCAGATACCTGAACAGGATCTGAACTTTTGAAAATCTGATCATTAGTGCATTAGAAAGGCATATTTATTTTAAAAAAATTAATTGGCTACATGGTTGCAGTGTCAAAGCAGCAGGGGAGAAATGCTCAGTCTCATCTAAGAGTGGTAAATACAGTAACGCCTCACTTAACGTTGTAGTTATGTTCCTGAAAAATGCGACTTTAAGCGAAATGATGTTAAGCGAATCCAATTTCCTCATAAGAATTAATGTAAATGAGGGGGTTAGGTTCCAGGAATTTTTTTTCCACCAGACAAAAAAAAAGACTATATACACACACACACATACACTACAAGTTTTAAACAATTTAATACTGGTACACAGCGATGATGATTGTGAAGCTTGGTTGAGGTGGAGGAGTCAGAGGATGGGATATTTCCCAGGGAATGCCTTAGTGCTGAATGATGAACTAGCAATTGGCTGAGCCCTCAAGGGTTACCTCTCACACTCTACAAGGCAGCAGGAATGGAGAGAGGACAGACAGAGACACACACACTCTGTGTGTGTGTGTGTGTGTGTGTGTGTGTGTGTGTGTGTGTGTGTGTGTGTGTGTGAGAGAGAGAGAGAGATGCGCATTTCCCCTTTAAGTATGCTGACCCCACTCTTAAGTACGCTGCCTTGTTAATTAGATCAGCTTGCTGAGACCATCTGCTGCCAGCAAGCTCCCTCCGTCCTGAGCCCTGTCGTGTGTCCCCCCTGCTCTATGGAAAATGGAGTAAGCAAGGTGCAGGGGGACACCCTGACATTAGCCCCCCCCCTTCCTCCTCTCCCCCCCGCACAGCAAGCAGAAGGCTCCCGGGAGCAGCTCCAAGGCAGAGGGCAGGAGCAGCACATGGCAGTGTGGGGAGGGACAGCTGAACTCTGGGCAACTGATAGCCTGCTGGGCAGCTGCTGCACAGGGAACTTATGGGAGCGGGGAGCTGATAGGGGGGCTGCCGGTCCACCCTGGTTCCAAACCCCTATCAGCTACCTGCAATGGGCTGCTCTTCCTGCAACCAGTGGACAAAGCAGGCAGCTGCCAAATGACGTTAGAAGGGAGCATTGCACAACTTTAAACGAGCATTTTCCCTAGTTGATCAGCAACGTAACAACGAAACCACGTTAACCAAGAGGAATTACTGTACATAATTTCCCCTCCCCACTGTGACACTCTGCACTCCACATTCACCATAGTAATATGATTGGGTATGATTATGATATAATTAAGTTGCATTTTATACATGTAAGGTGTCAATGGAAATGTTATGATTTGCTGAGTATGGTTATCCTGTTTGTATGTATGAATCATTTTTGTATCTGGAGTCATGAATATTGACTATGCATCTGTAGTTGAAATGTGCTTGCCCTGAGTAACACCCACAACTAGCCTTTCAGGTACAACAGTGAAGAAGCTAGACAATGCTAATGGCCCATCAGTGAAAACAATGGGCCATGGAAAAGCCTTGTCCTCACCGGAGGACACTTCAGACAGAGTATGGATAACGGCTGCCATGACTCAAACATGCAGGGGCATCTGACTAGATCACACGATTCTGATCTCCATTTTGGTACCTGTATTTTTCCACAAACTGGGCTGGGAACCTGGTTTGAGACAAAGGGGTTCCCGCCATAGGGAAGAAACTATAAAAGGGGGAAGTGACATCACCAACAGGCCTCACTTTCCTCACAACTCCACATCTGGATATATCTCTGGAAGAGCACAGACTTTGAACTGGGGATGTGCTGGTCCCAAGAAGGAAACCCTGTCTGTGTATGAAACATCTACAAACAGCTTGTACTATCTAACACTGTTCAATTCAAATTCTGGGTAGTATATTAGGCTTAGATTGCGTTTTTATTAATTTGCTAGGTAATCTACTTTGATCTGTTTGCTATCACTTAAAATCTATCTTTCTGTAGTCAATAAATCTATTTTATATATATTTTTTTTACCTAAAACAATGTGGTTTGAGTGATGTGTTTGCAAAAAATCTCAACTCAGTTAACAAAGGTTTTGTGCATATTCCTCTCCACATCGAGGGAGGGCCGAACTTGGTAATTGGAATAATCTTTACTGGTCAGACTTTTGATAAGAGCAGGATGGTACAGCTCCAGCATCCTAGCTTGGGGTGCTGTGGGAGGGGTGTGTGTTTTGGCTGAAGCCTCGCTATTGTTGGTTCATGAATGCTTGGTCAGATGCATTCATGAACACAGCTGGGTGTGGTCCCTGCCTGCAGATGTTGGTGTGAGTGGCTTTGCAGCTTGTCACAATGTCACAGTGCAAGAGGGAATCCAGATTGGGGAGACAGAGGGCTCAGCTATAACCCAGTTCCAGGTGGCACCCCAGGGAGAACCCGTCACACTCACCATGACCATCACCTTTATGCAGTCTCAGCAAATAAGAATGTTGCATTTGATTTTAACTACACCCCTAAGTAACAACCAACAGTGAACCAATAATAAGGTCATAAACATCTGGCAGTCCCACCTTAGCCCACATCCTAGAAATGCAACCAGAAGGCCATATACATCCAGAAGTCCGTTCCCTCTTAACTAAAGGCCCCTTTGGGGGTTAATCAAGATTGGGCAAGAAAGTACCTTGGCCATCCTGAAAATATTTTTAATACATGTTGGGAAAGTTTCCAGCATATTTTCCCTAGTATGAAAGTCGCTGTTAGCTGAAATTTAGATACACTGTATCACAAGCAGGGAGTCACAGTTACTGTAATAGCAAAGAACAAAGCCAGCAAATCACACAAAGCTAAAACTGACACAAGCTACTGACCTGCTACTCGCAGTTCCAATATGGTTTCTTCATAAAAAGTATTGTCTTGAACAAAGCAGTGGTATTTTCCTTCATCAGAGTGTCTGATATTGAGAATCCTCAAGGGAACGTTTCCATCTTTAAGTCCGGCTTTCAAAAGCTCTGTTCTTCCCTGATACTCTGGCAACTGCCCATCATACTGATCCTTCCCACCACGATACAGGTGCACAAAGGATGCCAACTGAGATCGGAACCATATCACCACCATGTTTGCAGCGCTCATCGGGGGGGACAGGTGACAGGGTAAAACAGTTTCCTGACCCAGGATGGCAGTGGCAGGGTCATGGGGTCCGATCACTGTGAACTTTGCTGGAAAATGCACCAGGACAACAACAAGAAAAGCAGCTCAGAGGAAAGTGGGAATTTGATATGAAGGACACATCCAACCGTTTCCATTTCAGACAAACTTTCCAAAAAGTTCAGCCAGAGGCAGACACCCACCATGGAAAATTTCAGCCTGAATGTTTAAGAGCTCATGGGCAGCAGGACTGTGTTATAAGAACACTCAGCCTCAGCGTATGGCACAGGCACACAGCACTGAGATGGGGCGTGGAGCTGATAACAGGCAAGTTTGGTGCATGGCCAGGCACTGAGCATGGGACAGAATGGGGAGGTGAGAACTGGTAGGTTCAGCGCATGGCACAGGCATACAGTGCTGACACGGGGTGGGAAGCTGACGATGGGGGTGTTCAGTCCATGGCAAACTCACACATCAGGGAAACTGAGGCAGAGAGCTGGGAATGGACGTGCTCAGTGTATAGTTGAGACAAACTTACTATTCAACAGCCATTTTTCTAAGTGCTCTCAAACTGACACGTTTACTGAGATTGCCATGATATTTGCTGGGCCTCACCAGGAATAAGGGTAGAATTGGTGGCCCATATTTGGTTTTCTTTCACCAAGGTTCTCTTGAGACAGCCCTATTGCTAGAGCCAATTGTTGGACTATTATAGTTAAATACGTCTTATGATCAAGAGACCAAATAACCAAATGTAATGAAAATTATTGCCTAAAGACAGAACAGTGTACTACGAAAAAGAAACATCCATATCCTCCTCCTGGGAAGCAATTCCTACCATGCATCGTGCTCACCTTACACAGAAGGTGTGCTTGAAAAATACACCCCAAACCCACTTATACTTATACCATGGCTGTTTACAAGTGAAAAAGCACTTTATACATCACCTAAGATCCAACCCACCAGTTTCTTAACTTGTTGTTCGGTACCTTCCCTAACCCTGTTTTGGATACCACATTCCAAACCAGGTGAATGTAGAGGTAGATGTGCTAGGACACACCTTTCATGGCTTTGATAGGCTTCCTATTTTCTATTGCCAACGCTGACGTCAGATTTGTAAAGTGTTGTGGGATATTAGATATTGGTGAACAGAATTGGGGGAAGAGCACAATACATTCAGTTAACTTAACATCCCAACTCTCTCTCTCTCTCTCTCTCTCATGTATATTATAGGACTACCATGCACATAATGCCTAATAATATGGTGTATACTATGTATTATGTATACACCATATTATGTATTAGCTAACAGGCCCAATTTAAAAAGTCACATGACATCAATATATTCTGGTTCTTTTTATGTTTTTGTGCAGATTAGTCTCAGATGATGGCTCTGACCTTTTTTACAGCTGAAACCCACTAAGTTGTTTGATTTTATTATTGTTATTATTAAACTCTTCAATAAGTGTCCACCCAATGCTTTGGGCATCTTTGACAATCTTTTAAAAATACTTGTGTGAAGAAACAGGCCTGGGCACTATCCCAGGAGCAAAAAAAATAACCCAGCAGCAGCAACGCAATCAGGGCAAAAACTGAATAATGAAAGTGCTGCTCTTGCTGTGTGGGTAAGTTTACACATTGTGAGTTCCACTGATTTTGAGCAAAGCATGTTGTTAAGACACTTCAGGGGCCTAAATAATTTCTCTGAGAAACAGCGGACACAGGGCGGATTCCTACCTGATTCAATCTTGTGAACATAACAAATAAGGAAGAAAACAATAAACCCAGGGAGAGGGGAGCTGGCTCTGGAGCTGTGGCAGAATGACAGAACCTTCATCTTCACTGTAACTTGATCTAGACAACAGGAAGAAGGAGGAAAAATCTTATCATAGTGAGCATAACACTGACCAACATTAAATCATTAAAGTCAAACATTAAAGAGGACACATTAAATAAAAAAGAGTAAATACATTGTTAAGTGAAGTCTTTCATATTATGGAGTTAGAACAGCCATTCAATTAAAGTTCAAAATGTGTTTTCTTTACGAGTCTGATTTTGTCCTATCCCTGCAAAACCACATTACAAAAAAAAAAAAAAAAAAAGTCAGATCAGTGTAAAAGTTGATAGGAATTCTACCAATGGAGAAAAAAAAATTTAAGGAATGAGAAATAGCTTGTGTGTGTGAGAGACAGAGAAAGATTCTTGGAGGGCTTTTTTACCCACTTCATTTCTTTCAACATATCAGAGGCAAGGGAGTCAGGCTCTTAAACAGAGTAAAAGGGACCACGGAGAAAGACTCTTCCGATAAGCTTGGATTTGCAAGAGTTTGTAACTTACTTTACAAAACAGAAATATACTGTGACGGTGCACCCCATAAGGCTTTATGGAAATATGCTTATGAATGTATATATGCTACATATGCCATGTAACATATCTCTGTAAAGGTTCTGATCTGCTGAATGTATTAATCCTGTTTGTGTGCATGTATCATTTTTGTATTCAAAGTTATGAATATTGGCTGTGTACTTGCTTGATTTGTAAGTAGCCTTAGTAAAGCATTTGGTCAGCTTCTTGAAAAAAGGAATGTGCAAATTAAGTGCCCAATCAAGAAACTCTTAACGAACAATGGATCTTGGAAGACTCCAATCCACATAAGAAGTCTTTCTGGAGACATTCAAGATAGCATGTGGGCAATGGCTGCTGCCTGTAAAAACTGAGTCATGCATGGACAGGTGTCTTACCCAAGTGACTCCAAAACTCCATCTTGGAGCTGGACTTTGCATAGGAGCGAGGAGAGAATCTCCACTCACAAGAGAAAGTCTATTTAAACCCCTGGAAGACCCCTCCATTTTGTCTTCAGCTGGCTCAAGAGAGAGCATCTCCACCCGCAAGGATACCTGAAAGAAACTGGAAGAAAGGACAGTAACTGCAGGGGGTGTGAGTGACTGCAGAACCCATACTAGGACACTAGTCTGTAAAAGGAATTTTATTGGAACACCTCTGAGGATGAGGTTTTATCTGTATTCAGTTTTCTTACTGTATTAGGCTTAGACTTCTGTTTTGTTTTATTTTGCTTGGTGATTCACTTTGTTCTGTCTGCTGTTACCTGGGACCACTTAAATCCTGCTTTCTGTATTTAATAAAATCACTTTTTACTTATTAATTAACCCAGAGTAGGTATTAATACCAGGGGGGAGGGGCAAACAGCTGTGCATCTCTCTCTATCAGTGGTATCGAGGGCAAACAATTTAGTAGTTTACCTAAACACATTTATTTGGGGTTTGGACCAAATTGAGAGTTGGGTAACTGAGTGTTAAAGACAGGCACACTTCTTAAGCTGCTTTCAATTAAGCCTACAGCTGTTAGTGGACGTGCAGACCTGGGTCTGGGTTTGCAGCAGGCTAGCGGGTCTGGCTCAAACCAGGCAGGGCACTGAAGTCCCAAGCTGCCAGGGCAGGAAAGCAGGGGCAGAAGTAGTCTTGGCACATCAGTTGGCAACCCCAAGGGGGTTTCTATGATCCAACCTGTCACATATACAATAAATTAATTCATAGCAAATCTCCCTTTGAATGCACGGAGAGCAGGATCAAGTCCAGTTTTCTTGAATAAAGCATAAGAGCAAAGAAATAAATTCTTAAATCAAATAACCACACTACTCTGGTGTTAAATTACAATGAAAGGAGAGGAAAAATAGATCACAGATAATTATGAATATATAGTTCAAACGCAAAGTTTATATTCAGCGTCAGACACATTTATCTGCTGAGTCCAGGGACATATAAAGGGTCAGCTTGGGAGTGCTGATTAACCTGGTCCTCTCAGACGCACTATGTGAAAGTGTGTGTGTGTGTGTGTGTGTGTGTGTGTGTGTGTGTGTGTGTGTGTGTGTGTGTGTGTGTGTGTCCATCTGTATAAAAACAGAAGCGGTACATTGATAGAAATACAGAACCCCCCCGCCAGAATAGTAACCCTAATAAATGAACGTACCCCAAAGTAATGGGGAAAGCTGCTAAGAGACTGTTACTTATCACCTTATTTTCTTTAGATATTTGCAAATTGATTGGTTAATTATTTGCTCCATTATCTTTCCGAGTACAGAAGTTAAGCTGACTGGTCTGTAATTCCCTGGGTTTTCCTTATTTCCCTTTGTATAGATTGGCACTATAATTGTCCTTTTCCAGTCTTCTGGAATCTTTCCTCCCTTCCATGACTCTTCAAAGATAACTGCTAATGGCTCAGATATCTCCTCAGTCAGGTCCTTGAGTATTCTAGGACACATTTCATCAGACCCTAGTGACTTGAAGACATCAGATTTGTCTAAGTAATTATTAACTTGTTCTTTTCCTATTTTTGCCTCTAATACTACCTCATTTTCACCGGCATTCACTATGTTGGACGTCCAGTCACCACCAACCTTCTTAGTGAAAACCGAAATAAAGAAGTCACTAAGCACCTCTGCCATTTCGATATTTTCTGTTATTGTTCCCCCCCCCCACCACTGAGTAAGGGGCGTACCCTGTCCTTGGTCTTCCTCTTGCTTCTAATGTATTTGTAAAATGTTTTCTTGTTACCTTTTATGTCTCTACCTAGTTTGATCTCATTTTGTGCCTTGGTCTTTCTAACTTTGTCCCTACACACTTGTGTTATTTCTTTATATTCATCCTCTGTAATTTGACCTAGTTTCCACTTTTTGTAGGACTCTTTCTTGACTTTTAGATCATTGAAGATCTCCTAGTTAAGTCAGGGTGGCCTCTTGCCAGACTTCCTATCTTTCCTATGCAGTGGGATAGTTTGCTCTTGTGCCCTTTATAATGTCTCTTTGAAAAATTGCCAATTGTCTTCAGTTGCTTTCCCCCTTAGACTTGCTTCCCATGGGATCTCTCCTACCAACTCCCCGAGTTGGCTAAAGTCTGCCTTCTTCAAATCCATTGGCTTTATTGTGCTGTTCTCCCTCCTACCATTCCTTAGAATCACAAACTCTATCATTTCATGATCACTTCCACCAAAGCTGCCTTCCACTTTCAAATTCTCAACCTGTCCCTATTTGTCAAAAATCAAATCTAGAACAGCCTCTCCCCTGGTAGCTTTCTCCACCTTCTGAAATAAAAAATTGTCTCCAATACATTCCAAGAACTTGTTGGATAATCTGCGCCCTGCTGTGTTATTTTCCCAACAGATGTCTGGGTAGCTGAAGTCCCATATCACCACCAAGAACATAAGGTTGTTCTTATTTGCTAATTTGTCCTAATTTTGTAAAAACGATTACATTATATAGCAAAAAGAAGAGGAG
This sequence comes from Mauremys mutica, assembly GCF_020497125.1. Classification (NCBI taxonomy): domain Eukaryota; kingdom Metazoa; phylum Chordata; order Testudines; family Geoemydidae; genus Mauremys; species Mauremys mutica. The sequence goes on from NC_059083.1 coordinate 32,026,631, forward strand.
TACTTGTGGCACCTTAGAGACTAACAAATTTATTTCAGCATGAGCTTTCGTGAGCTACATCTCACTTCTTCGGATGCATATATTATATAGCTAATTCCAACAGAGAGCAGTTTCTTACACTATTGGCTGTGTGAAACTGCTATCTGTAGGAATGTGCTACCTGTAGCAGTGCTATCTGATGTAGCTAATTCCTACAGATAGCAGTTTCACACAGCCTATGGTGTGAGAAACTGCTATCCCTAGGAATTTTCTACCTGTAGCAGGGAGAGATAGTGAATTGTTACCATTAGCAGTTACTGATACATATGGTTGTTCTTATGTCCTGATTTGTCCTAATTTGCTAGAACTTGACAGTGGTGTGGGATGGAAGCATAAAGTGTTCAGCTTCCAAACGACGCTGCCTGGATTCATGTTAGTGGGATGCGGGACATATGGAGGATAATTTAAACTCCTAATTTCCTTAGGGTTCACCTTCAACATACTTCTATGCTGGTGCAGTCTCTGACCATTACAGTTCATCAACTCAGCAGGCAGGCACAGGCAGCAATGCACTTGTCCTGTTGCCCTGACTGAGGCTATGGCTACACTTGCACTTCAAAGCGCTACCGCGGCAGCGCTTTGAAGCGCTAAGTGTAGTCAAAGCGCCAGCGCTGGGAGAGAGCTCTCCCAGCTCTGTCCGTACTCCACCTCCCTGTGGGGAATAACGTACAGCGCTGGGAGCCGCGCTCCCAGCGCTGGGGCTTTGACCACACTGGTGCTTTGCAGCGCCGCAATTTGCAGTGCTGGAGAGGGTGTGTTTTCACACCCTGCTGCAGCGCTGCAAATTTGCAAGTGTAGCCATGGCCTGAGAAAGGTTTCTGAATGCACAGAGAGAGAGTGTGCTTCACTTTTTCAACTGCTGAGTCTGTCACTGTTGCACTGCATACTTCTAACCAGTCAGCTGAGTTTATTGCAGAAAGATAGTGAATGTTCGCTGGTCTTGGTTGGAACCAGTGTCCAACTTCTGGATTAACAAATGACAATGCACTTAACACTGGCCCCTGGTTTGTAGCATGTGGTATCTCTTGTTTAAAGAGAAACTCTGATGTGACAGCCATGTTTGTTCACAGAAACTGTGTCTCCAGCATTCTTAACAGCCTCATTAAGTACTTCTAAAATTGGCTGTGACAATGACTGGCTTATAAGGCTTTCTGCAGGTTGATGCAGTCCAGCAGATTGGTGTTTTGCAGCCTTTTCACATACTTTGTCAGCATTGGCTTTGCTGATCAGTCTGGCAAATCAAGCTCCTCCATAGAATGTTCACATCTTGAATACTGCGTGCAAGTCCTGGTCACCCCATCTCAAAAAAGATACATTGGAGTTGGAAAAGGTACAGAGAAGGGCAACTAAAACGATTAGGGGTATAGAACAGCTTCCATATGAAGAGAGATTAAAAAGACTGGAGGACTTTCCGGCTTGGGCAAGAGACTACTAATGGGGGGATATGATAGAGGTCTATAACATCTTGACTGGTGTGGAGAAAGTGAAAAGCTCTCTCACATAACACAAGAACTAGGTGTCACCCAGTGGCATTAATAGGCAGCAGGGTTTTTTTTGTTTTGTTTTTTTTAAAAGGAACAAAGTACTTCTTCACACAACATACAGTCAACCTGTGGAACTTTTTGCTGGGGCTGTTGTGAAAGCCAAAACTAGAACAGGAGCCAAAAAAGAACTAGATAAGTTCATGGAGGGTATGTCCATCTGTGGCTATTAGCCAGAATGGTCAGGGATGCAACACCATGCTCTGAGAGACCCTCTTTGCCCGAAGTGGACGACAGGGGAAGGATCACTCAGTAATTTCCCTGTTCTGTTAATTCCCTTTGAAGCACCTCACATTGGCCACTGTTGGAAGACAGAGTACTGGGCTAGATGGACTACTGGTCTGACTCAATATGGCCATTCTTATGTACTTATTTAAAAATCAATTATAATAAAAATGTTTAGTACAGACCCTCCCAACACCAGCCAAAATTGATCACTTGGACAATACAGCTTTGTCCGATGGCAAAGGCAGAGTAGGTGAGTTCATGTAAATACAATCTGGTTCTGAAGCCTTCCCCGACTCATCATTAGCTGTCAGGGGGAGCTCATTCAGACCTTGCTCACAAATCGTAATTTTAAATTAGAAGGTTAGCCAACATTGCCAAAACCAATGTGCCGACATTGTCAGAAAAAACAACAGCTGTGTGAGGAAGCTAGTCTTTGTTCATACTTTTCATGTACAAGTATTTTATCATACACGTATATGCTTTTAAAGTATGTATTAATGTTCCAATTTCAACTCAAATTTCCAACCAGTGACAAAATTGGCAACACTGTTGTAACTAGTTGACCACTGGGGGGTATTTGGGAAATTCAGGGGGAGTGTACAGCCCCCTGGGGGTGTGTAAGAAAGGCCTGGTTTCACCGAATTAAGTCTCCTGCTGCAGCACCCCGGTGGGTTACATCAAAGAGGAGCTGCAGTGACTAGGCATTGGGGTGCCTGTGCCTTTAAGAACCCAGCCTTGGGAAGCCTATGCTGAGAGGTGCTGTCTGTGGAAGGGGAAATAAGAGTCCCTCTGCTCCCCCCCACCACCACACGGGGTGTGCCCAGGCACACCCTAATGCCCGTGGACCGGATCCAGCCCCTCAGGGCTTTGGATCCGGTCCTCGAGATTTGCCCCCTGTGATGCCACAGGCCCCGCGCCGCTTTCAGAGGTGGCTGGCACGGCACCATGTCCCTGGGGTCCTGGGGGGGGGGGGGGGGGAGGGTTGGGCAGAGGGCTCCGTGCGTTGCTCCAAGCACCGCCCTCCACAGCTCCCATTGGCCGGGAATGGCAAGGGCAGCACGAGGAGCCCTGTGAGCCCCCACAGGGACGTGGTGAGCGGCGTGATGTGGGGTCAGGGCAGGCAGCACGTGCGCCGCTGCAGGTAATGGTGCCAGGCCGGAGCCCAAACCCCTCCTACACCCCACCCCCTAACTCCCTGCCCTGAGCCCCCTGCCTGCACCTCGTACCCCTCCTGCACCCCAACTCCCTGTCCTGAGCCCCCTGCTGCACCATGCACCCCAACTCCCTGCCCTAATCCCCTGCCTACACCTTGCACCCCTCCTACACCCCAACACCCTGCCCTGAGCCCCCTGCTGCACCCTGCACCCCCATGCACTCAGCCCCATCACACCCCACAACCCTCCTGTACCCCAACCCCTTGCCCTAAGCCTCCTGCCTGCACCTTGCATCCCAACCCCCTGCTGCACCTCAACTCCCTGCCCTGAGCCCCCTGCTGCACTCTGCACCCCAACGCCCCTCATACACCCCACACTCCTCCTCTGCCCCAATCCCTTACCCTGAGCCTAGGGTGATCGATGAGATGAAGAAAATATCGGGCCCCGGGGTGCAAAAAACAACAACAACAACACAGATCGGTCGGGACGCGGGACAAACAGCTAAAAATCAGGACGGTCCCGATTTTATCAGGACATCTGGTCACCCCACCTGAGTCCCTTCCTGCACACCGCACCCCTTCCCACACCCCCTCCTGCACCCCAACCTTTATGATGTTCACTTTTTAAAAACAACTTCCCTGGGTGCACACCCCCGAATGACATGTGCTGCGCACGCCTATGCCCCCCACCCTATTTTTTGCCAAACACTGGTGGGGTCTCAGACCACCGGGATAACGGTTCCCCCTCTGCCCTGCCTGGGCCAGGTTTTACCCTCTCTGACCCTCCGCCTGGGCTTAACTCCAGCTCCTCCCCCCATCCCAGGTGTTGCCCTCCAGCTGCTTGACCCACCTCCGCCCGGTCAGTGTTCGCCCCCTGCCCACGTCACTCACCGAGGCGCAGGGTCACGGGGCCGGAGGATTTGGGACCCGACGCTTCATGGAGCGTTTTGTGCCATTTGTAGCTAAATTGAGGGGGCCGCACCCCCCGCCCGGGCCTTCCACGCGCTTCAAACTGAAAGTACCAAAGTAGCGGAAAATTCCCGTAAGGATCTGAGGGGGCGGAGCAAAGTCCTGTAGACGTAGCACCTCCCCCCCCCCCCCGCAGGGAGCTGGGGGATGGGCCTGGCAGGGGCAGTTTGCTGGGTGAGCCAGTGTACTCAGTTCCCCCCCCCTGCTGTTCCTGCCCCCCAGCGATCGCTGGGTTCCCAGTAATTCCCCCGCCCAGCACCGCCCGCCACAGCCCTGCCCGGCTGGGGACATAACGCAGCAGCAGCAAAAAGCATCAGCCAGTTCCCCCCCACCCTCCTGCCCTGCCCTGAGTGGAGGCAGAAGGAGGAAGGGGGGGGGGATGCTGCGCGTGGGGTGAAATCCAGAGTCACTGAGTAGGGGATGGGGCGGGAAGCAACAGCTGATCAATGAGGTGTACCGACACATTTCGAAACCCTCCCGTTTTGCAACCAGTTGCAGTTTCTGCCGCACAACGTAACCATCTGGGCTCCTGCTCAGGACTTGCTGCCACCTGATCCATGGGGTTGCAAATCAGGAGGGACAGGGTTTGTGGTAAAAAACACTCACATTCTGCTTCCTCCTGGCTAATGTGCCAAATTGACCTATTGCAGGGGTCTGGGGGGTTCTGCATTTTAATTTAATTTTAAATGAAGCGTTTTAAGCATGTTAAAAAACTTATATACTTTATATACAACAATAGTTTAGTTATATATTATAGCCATAAAAAGAGACCTTCTAAAAATATTAAAATGTATTACTGGCATGCGAAACCTTAAATCAGAGAGACAAAATGAAGACTCGGCACAGCTCTTCTGAAAGGTTGCTGAACCCTGATCTTTTGGATGCTTGAGGCGCGCTCTTCCACTTTTTTATGTGTGAATACGTGAATAGGGAGGTAAGGTTTGTGGGTACAGAGCACTCCCCTGACCCCAAGGTGGTAACCAGAGTGGCCCCATTCATTTTCTCCACTGGCTTCCTCCTTGATTATTTCCAATGACTTGGCTGCCTATGTCCCTGTCACTGGTCCAGGGATGGTTGCAAATTTGGAGGGAAGGGGTTTGTGGTCGAAAACGCTCACGATTTGCTTCCTCCTGGCTAATGTGCAAAATTGACCTATTGGATGATTGAGGTGCGCACTTCCACTCATTTGTGTGTGAATACGTGAAAAGGGGAGGTAAGATTTGTGGGTACAGAGCACTCCCCTGACCCCAAGGTAATAACCAGAGTGGCCCCATTCATTTTTTTCAATGGCTTCCTCCTTGATTATTTCCAATGACTTGGCTGCCTACGCACCTGTCACTGGTCCGGGGTTGGCTGTGCCCCTGTCACTGGTCCAGGGATGGTTGCAAATCTGGAGGGAAGGGGTTTGTGGTCGAAACGCTCACAATTTGCTTCCTCCTGGCTAATGTGCCAAATTGACCTATTGGATGAGTGAGGCACGCACTTTCACTTTTTTGTGTGTGAATACGTGAAAAGGGGAGGTAAGGTTTGGGGGTACAGAGCACTCGCCTGACCCCAAGGTGGTAACCAGAGTGGCCCCATTCATTTTTTCCACTGGCTTCCTCCTTGATTATTTCCAATGACTTGGCTCCCTATGCACCTGTCACTGGACCAGGGATGGTTGCAAATCTGGAGGGAAGGGGTTTGTGGTCGAAAACGCTCACGGTTTGCTTCCTCCTGGCTAATGTGCAAGATTGACCTATTGGATGAGTGAGGCGCGCACTTCCACTTTTTTGAGTGTGAATACGTGAATAGGGAGGTAACGTTTGTGGGTACAGCGCACTCCCCTGACCCCAAGGTGGTAACCAGAGTGGCCCCATTCATTTTCTCCACTGGCTTCCTCCTTGATTATTTCCAATGACTTGGCTGCCTATGCCCCTGTCACTGGTCCAGGGATGGTTGCAAATCTGGAGGGATGGGGTTTGTGGTTGAAAACGCTCATGATTTGCTTCCTCCTGGCTAATGTGCCAAATTGACCTATTGGATGAGTGAGGTGCATGCTTTCACTGTTTTGTGTGTGAATACGTGAAAAGGGAGGTAAGGTTTGGGGGTACAGAGGACGCCCCTGACCCCAAGGTGATAACCAGAATGGCCTCTTTCATTTTTTCCACTGGCTTCCTCCTTGATTATTTCCAGTGACTTGGCTGCCTATGCACCTGTCACTGGTCCAGGGATGGTTGCAAATCTGGAGGGATGGGGTTTGTGGTCGAAAACGCTCACGATTTGCTTCCTCCTGGCTAATGTGCCAAATTGACCTATTGGATGAGTGAGGCGCACTCTTTCACTCGTTTGTGTGTGTGTGACATTATTGATATAAACTGGGACCATGTAGAACATGGTTTGCAACCAAGGTCCTGTAGTGGCACCAAATCTTAGGTAAAGGTGGTCATATACGGTGGCTAAGACCAGGTTATGGGTTGGTGGTTATGATTATGCTGTCTGTATCATTTTGTAGTTGAAGTTATAAGTATTGGCTCTGTACTGTCTGTATTTTGTATTTGTGCTCTGTTTCTGGGTGACACCGCAGATAAGTTGGTGTTAGCTCTGATAAGTTCGCTTGATGGCCTATTAAGGACCATCAGCTACACAATCGACCCATGGAGAGAAGGCAGATACGCCTTGTAACTGAGCAAAGTATGCAGGGACTTGCCCATGTGACTCTAGACTCCATTTTGCTGTAATGTTCCACAGTAAGGACAAAGAGGTTCTTACACCTGGAAAAGCCTATATAAGGCTAATGCCTCATCTCCATCTTGTCTTCAGTCCTGCTTCTTACCTCTGGAGGGATTTTGCTAGGAAATGAAGCTCTACACAAGGGACTAGTGACCCATCCCAGCGGGGGATGTTCTCCAGAGACTTGATTTGAACCTGCAGTTTACTCCATCACTGTTACAAGCCTGAACTAAGAACTTTGTCATTACTCTATGTAATTGATTCCATTTAACCAATTCTAGCTCTCATCTCTACCTTTTTCCCTTTATAAATAAACCTTTAGATTTTATATTCTAAAGGATTGGCAACAGTGTGATTTGTGGGTAAGATCAGATGTGTATATTGACCTGGGGCTGGGGCTTGGTCCTTTGGGATCGAGAGAACCGTTTTCTTTTATTGGGGTGTTGGTTTTCATAACCATTCATCCCCAGGACGAGTGGGTCTGGTGGTGATACTGGGAGACTGAAGTGTCTAAGGACATTGTTTGTGTGACTTGTGTTACCCAGTGCGGTGAAACCAAAGTCCTTTTTGTCTGGCTGGTTTGGGTTGCCTTAGAGGTGGAAAACCCCCAGCCGAGGGCTGTAACTGCCCTGTTTGAGCAATTTGTCCTGAACTGGCACTCTCACTTTGGTACCGCCAGAACTGCCTCGTCACAGTGTGAATAAGTGAAAAGGGAGGTAAGGTTTGGGGGTACAGAGGACGCCCCTGACCCCAAGGTGGTAACCAGAGTGGCCCCATTCATTTTTTCCACTGGCTTCCTCCTTGATTATTTCCAATGACTTGGCTCCCTATGCACCTGTCACTGGTCCAGGGATGGTTGTGCCCCTGTCACTGTTACGGGGATGGTTGTGCCCCTGTCACTGGTCCGGGGATGGTTGCAAATCTGGAGGGATGGGCTTTGCGGTCAAAAATGCTCATGATCTGCTTCCTCCTGGCTAATGTGCCAAATTGACCTATTGGATGAGTGAGGCGCGCTCTTTCACTTGTTTGTGTGTGAGTACGTGAAAAGGGAGGTAAGGTTTGGGGGTATACCTAAATGCACTCCCCTTCCCCACTCCCAGCCCTATGCATGCTGGCTTGGGAATATCACTACTGTAGTGTCAGCTTTTAAGAGAGCTTCACATGCAGAGCCGTAACTAGGGATTTTTGGCACACAAGGCAAGGAACAGAGGCAGCATGTCCGGCTCTTCCCTATTGGAGGGAAGGATCCACCAACGAATTTCTGCAAAAGAGCTGTATGCGCCGCCCCTCTCCATTGAAGACGACCAGCGGCACTTCGGCAACGAGTACCACAGTCCCTCTCAGAGGGAAGGACTTGCTGCCGAATTGCTGCTGAAGGAGAGACGTTCTGAGCCCCTCACTTTCCGTGCCCGAGGCAAGTGCCTCGCTCTCCTTGCCCTCGTTACGGCAATAGTCACATGCACCACTTCTAGTATTACAGTAAGTTAAAACAAGCTACAGTACATTGGGACATTAATGCTCTATTACAGTGTTTGCAGTAGCATATTAAAAGCTATAACACTGAACAGACTAGTTAGGGCTGGCTTTAGGAAGTTTGGGGCCCACCCAATTCAAACATTTTCAGCGGGGCCCCAGCAGGGATGACTTTAAAAAAAAGGAAAAAAAGGTGGGAAAAAAAAGCCTTTCCTTTCTTAGCAACCGGTTCCTATTTAAGGGATGTGCCAGAATATGTATAAAAGTTCTGATTTAAGGGATGTGCCAGAATATGTATTTCTGGTACCAATAGGGTTACTATATTTCCAGATTTAAAAATTCCTCCCGGACAGCAATTTAAGAACCAAAAAGTCTGACATGTCTGGGAAAATATGGCTGTATGTTAACACTACCTACAGTTCTTTTTTAAAAAGATGGGACTGAACTAGAAATGAGCTCCGTTTCACATGTGTGGGTCCCCGCCACTCCCTGGGAGTGTGCTAGGGTGACCAGATGTCCCGATTTTATAGAGACAGTCCCAATCTTGGGGTCTTTTTCTTATATAGGATCCTATTAACCTCCACCCCATCCTCCTGATTTTTCACACTTGATGTCTGGTCACCCTAGGGTGTGCACATGGGTACCAGCTGCTCTCTTCTCCCATCATTGAAGCAGGTGTGCAGGGTTACTGCCCAGGGAATTGCAGGGCACCAGTGGACATGGGGCTGGCTGCAGGCAGGGCAAGGGGTGCAGCAATGGCTGGAGACGGGGTGGGTGGGGTGGGGTGGGGTGGGCTGGCTGGCTTCAAGCAGGGCCATAGGGGGGTGTGGCATAGATTGGCAGTGCTGAAGACAGAGGAGTGCAGGAATGGCTGGCTTCAGGCAGGGGGGGTGCAGCAGGGGTTGGCTGGAAACAGGGCACGGGGTGCAGGTACAGGGGGTACAGACCACCCGGTATGGTAAGTGCTCCCTCCTCCTCCTCCCTCCCCCACCAGAGTAGCAGCAGCCACCTGGGGCTCCCCTGCTTCCACAGCCCTGGCCATGTACACAGCTGCCGGAGCCCTGGGGAAGCGGCGGGGCTCCAGTGGCTATTTAAAGGGCTGGGGCGATAGAAGCAACGGGAGCCACAGACTTTTTAAGTAGCCCACAGATCCCCACAGCCCTACCCCATGGCTCCAGCAGTGTGGCAGTGGTGGCAATTTAAAGGGCCCCCAGGACCTTTAAATTGTCCCCTGGAGAAGCTGGGCCACCCCGGTACAGTGCACTGACTCTTGCCAATACACCGAACCGGGGCTTGGGCACGGGACCCTCTTAGGGGCAGGGCCCGATTCAGGGGAATTGGTTGAATTAGCCTAAAGCCGGCCCTGCCAGTATATCCAGGACATTAGTAGCACACTTTTCCCCCACCAATACCTAGTAGTTGCACTGTCATCTCCCATAGCTACTTAGGTTGCAGCTTTATTGTTAAACCTAAACTGGGAAGAAAGATGACTGATTCAGAACTTCTTTAATGGTTACTTTATCGCTAAAGGGTGTAGTGGGGTGTAGACTTGGACAGAGGAAGGTTTCTATGATGTAGGCAAGATCAAGTATTTTATCCAAAACCAGAATACGAATGGCGCTGGTCTTCTTGGTGTCTGACCTTGAGCTATTGTCAAAAGTTTGAGGGTGACTCGTCTCCTTCCTCATATTTTGGTTGAGGATTCTATTGATAAAGGGATTGGCCTCAAATACCTGGTTGTAGGACTCTGCCACGGTGTAGTTTTCATCTTGGGTTGCCTGGTCCTAATTATAGTAAAGCATGTACTTTAGTCTTTGTAATTATCTGTTATAACAATGTGGAACTAGCTGTTTTATGGGATGTCTTGATTTCATTCCTGCAGTAACATAACTGGTGATAGGAAAGCAGGGAGAGAGAGAGGTGTGTGCTCTGCAAGGCTGCTGGCCACGGGACCAATGGGTGTGGGTGGGCTGGGTAGGATCGCGGGAGTCACGTCTCAGGGATCTGCCCCACTACCCAGCACTGCTCCAGCTCTGAGCTGTCTCCACTGCCTGGGACCTGTGGGCCCCCACCTGCCTCCCTGGGGGAAGAGCCACCTGGGACTGGTGCAGAGGCTGGGCCAGTCTCAGCCACTCACAGGGAACAGTCGGGGAGGGGGAGGCTCAGCTGGGTCCTGAGAGAGCCTGGCCCCGGTAGGCTCTGCTCCTGCTCCAGCCTGGCTGCTTCCACCACTCCCAAGAGGCCAGAGTTATCCTGCCCCAGGACCAGTTCTGGCTGCGCTGCCATCTCAGCCTCGCAGCCACAGTCACCTCCCATCAGGGCTGGCTACTGTGGCTGGGGGCTAGGGTTTGGGAGAGTAGGTCTCTAGGGGGTCTGGGTAGGTGCTGGGCACTGGGGGGGTGGGGAGATCTATGTGTTGGGGGCTGTCAGTGGGGGAGATCTGTGTGTGTGTGGGCACTGGGAAATGTGGGGGTCTGTGCGGGTCACTGCAGTTGTGGTGGTGGGGGGCACTGGACAGTGAGGGGATCTGTAGGGGGGCTCTGGGTGGGAAGGTGTGAGGCACTGTGCAGTTGTGGGAGGGCTGTGGGGGGTCTTCAGCTGGGGGGCACTGGTCAGTGAGAGGATCTGTGGGGGGGTTCTGAGTGGGTGGGGGAGTGATCTGGGAGTGCACTGGGCAGGGGGGTTTGTGGGGGTCTCTGGATGGTGCAGCACTGGGCGAAGGGAGTCAGAGGGGTGCTGGGCAGGGGGTTTGTGGGGGTCTCTGGGGGATGCGGCACTGGGCATAGGGAGTCGGAGGGGTGCTGGGCAGGGGGTAGCATGGTGCAGCATGGGCCCACCCCCAAGGGGAAGAAGCACAATGGCAGTGCAGGGCTGGGCTGGACAGCGTGGGTCTGGCAGCTCCTGGTTTGTAAACAGTGCCCTTGTACTGGGCTGGGTGGAGTGGGGCTGTCCCTGCCGTGCCATGACTCATATCCCATTGCCCCCAGTCAGCCCCTCGCTCTGAGGACTCTGCCCCCATGCCTCATGTCCCCATTTCCCCCATGGGGACCCACAAATATGTTTAGCACCGGGCCCACAACAGGTTAATCCGGCCCTGTGTGGGGTGCAGGCTCTGGGATGGAGTGGGGGGTGCAGGAGGGTTGCAGGCTATGTAGAGTTTGAGTGATGGGTGGAGGCTCTGACCTGGGGCAGGGGATTCGGGTACAGGAGGGGGTACAGACATGTGGGCTCTGGGAGGGAGTTACCAAATCAGCACATTGTATAAGAGAAAGGAGCTGCAGTGATTTCATATAGACATAGAAAATGATAGAAGACACTTTTACATAGTCAAAATGTGAGAGGCAGAGTTTGAGGGAGGGAGGGGGCGTCTGTACAATATTTCCCCGCATTCAGTCTCCTGGCTGGAGCAGTAACAGCTCTGCAGCACTTGTATAGGCTAGAGAGGAGCTGCGGTGTCTGAGCTTTGACAGTCTGGGAATTGGGCTGCCTGTGCCTTTAAGACCCAGCCCCAGGAACCCGCCCCCTGCTCTGGGGCTGACACGGGGCAGAACTGAAAACAGCCTCTGCCCATAGGCGCCGACTTATATGGGGCTCTGGGGCTTTAGCCCCATGAATAAATCCCAAGCAGGGGCTCTGCCCCACCAATGTTTTTTCTCCCCTGCTTGGAGCGCCCCCCCACCGCTGCCACCGCCGCCGCCAGGGCTGCCCAGAGCCCTTTAAATCCCAGCCGCGGCCGGGAATCAGAGGGCTCTGGGCTGCCTGCTGCAGCGGGAAGCCCAGAGCCCTCTGATTCCCGGCTGCGGCTGGGATTTAAAAGGCTCTGGGCTCCCCGCGGTTGCAGGCAGCCCAGAGCCCTCTGATTCCCGGCCGCGGCTGGGATTTAAAAGGCTCTGGGCTGCCCGCCGCAGCACGCAGCCCAGAGCCCTCTGATTCCCGGCCGCGGCTGGGATTTAAAAGGCTCTGGGCTGCCCGCCGCAGCAGGCAGCCCAGAGCCCTCTGATTCCCGGCCGCGGCTGGGATTTAAAAGGCTCTGGGCTGCCCGCCGCAGCAGGCAGCCCAGAGCCCTCTGATTCCCGGCCGCGGCTGGGATTTAAAAGGCTCTGGGCTGCCCGCCGCAGCAGGCAGCCCAGAGCCCTCTGATTCCCGGCCGCGGCTGGGATTTAAAGGGCTCTGGGCTGCCTGCAACCGCGGGGAGCCCAGAGCCGATTAAATCCGAGCCGCGGCCGGGAATCAGAGGGCTCTGGGCTTCCCGCCGCAGCAGGCAGCCCAGAGCCCTCTGATTACCGGCCGCGGCTGGGATTTAAAGGGCTCTGGGCTGCCTGCAACCGCGGGGAGCCCAGAGCCTTTTAAATCCGAGCCGCGGCTGGGAATCAGAGGGCTCTGGGCTCCCCGCCGCGGCGGGCAGCCCAGAGCCTTTTAAATCCCAGACGCGGCCGGGAATCAGAGGGCTCTGGGCTGCCCGCCGCAGCAGGCAGCCCAGAGCCCTCTGATTCCCGGCCGCGGCTGGGATTTAAAAGGCTCTGGGCTGCCCGCCGCAGCAGGCAGCCCAGAGCCCTGTGATTCCCGGCCGCGGCTGGGATTTAAAGGGCTCTGGGCTCCCCGCCGCGGCGGGGAGCCCAGAGCCCTCTGATTCCCAGCCGCGGCTGGGATTTAAAAGGCTCTGGGCTCCCCGCGGTTGCAGGCAGCCCAGAGCCCTTTAAATCCCAGCCGCGGCCGGGAATCAGAGGGCTCTGGGCTGCCTGCTGCGGCGGGGAGCCCAGAGCCCTCTGATTCCCGGCCGCGGCTGGGATTTAAAGGGCTCTGGGCTGCCCGCCGCGGCGGGGAGCCCAGAGCCCTCTGATTCCCAGCCGCGGCTCGGATTTAAAAGGCTCTGGGCTCCCCGCGGTTGCAGGCAGCCCAGAGCCCTTTAAATCCCAGCCGCGGCCGGGAATCAGAGGGCTCTGGGCTGCCTGCTGCAGCGGGAAGCCCAGAGCCCTCTGATTCCCGGCCGCGGCTGGGATTTAAAAGGCTCTGGGCAGCCCGCCGCGGCGGGGAGCCCAGAGCCCTCTGATTACCAGCCCCGGGGAGGCGTTAAAAGGCTCTGGGCTCCCCGCGGTTGCAGGCAGCCCAGAGCCCTTTAAATCCCAGCCGCGGCCGGGAATCAGAGGGCTCTGGGCTGCCTGCTGCGGCGGGGAGCCCAGAGCCCTCTGATTCCCGGCCGCGGCTGGGATTTAAAGGGCTCTGGGCTCCCCGCGGTTGCAGGCAGCCCAGAGCCCTCTGATTCCCGGCCGCGGCTGGGATTTAAAAGGCTCTGGGCTGCCCGCCGCAGCAGGCAGCCCAGAGCCCTCTGATTCCCAGCCGCGGCTGGGATTTAAAAGGCTCTGGGCTCCCCGTGGTTGCAGGCAGCCCAGAGCCCTTTAAATCCCAGCTGCGGCTGGGATTTAAAAGGCTCTGCGCTCCCCGCGGTTGCAGGCAGCCCAGAGCCCTTTAAATCCCAGCCGCGGCCGGGAATCAGAGGGCTCTGGGCTGCCTGCTGCGGCGGGGAGCCCAGAGCCCTCTGATTCCCGGCCGCGGCTGGGATTTAAAGGGCTCTGGGCTCCCCGCGGTTGCAGGCAGCCCAGAGCCCTCTGATTCCCGGCCGCGGCTGGGATTTAAAAGGCTCTGGGCTGCCCGCCGCAGCAGGCAGCCCAGAGCCCTCTGATTCCCAGCCGCGGCTGGGATTTAAAAGGCTCTGGGCTCCCCGTGGTTGCAGGCAGCCCAGAGCCCTTTAAATCCCAGCTGCGGCTGGGATTTAAAAGGCTCTGCGCTCCCCGCGGTTGCAGGCAGCCCAGAGCCCTTTAAATCCCAGCCGCGGCTGAGTTTTTAAGGGCTGCGGGCTCCCCGTGGTTGCAGGCAGCCCAGAGTCCTCTGACTCCCAGCCGGGGCTGGGATTTAAAGGGCTCTGGGATCCCCGCGGCTGCCAGCAGCCCAGAGCCCTTTGAATCCCAGCCTCTGTCCGCTGATTGCCCCCTCCCCAGACCCCTGCCCCAACTGCCCCCCAGAACCTCCACCCCCTATCTAAGCCCCACTGGTCCTTGTTCCCCAATTACCCCCTCCCGAGACCCCTGCCCCTAACTGCCCCTTGGGACCTCAGCCCCTATCTAAGCCTCCCTTCTCCTTGTCCCCAACTGCCCCCTCCTGAGACCCCACCCAACTTCCCCCCCCCAGGACCACACCCCCTACCTGTCCCCTGATAAACCTCTTAGACTCCCATGCCTATCCAATTGCTGCCTGTCCCCTGACTGCCCCTTCGAACCTCTGCCCCATCCAACTCCCCCTGCTCCTTGTCCCTTGACTGCCCCCCGGAACTCCCTACCTCTTCTCCAACCCCCAAACTGCTTACTGTGCCACTCAGACCAGCGTATCTGGCTCCATGCAGCTCCAGACAGTTGCTGCCATGCTCCCCCATGGAGCCCACAGCCCTCTCCCACCCCCAGCACCTGCCTTCCAGATTTGAACACCTCAAAATTCAGGAGTGCTCAAGCTCGGTTTGGGCAGCTTTTACTTCATTTCTCCCAAATCAGTTTCCCCTGCAACAGAGAGATCAGGTGGCCTCCTAATGCCTGGAAAAGAGACAAAGGCCGGAGGAGGGAGTGTCAGTGCCTGTGCGGACTTCTGGGAAGTGCACGGTGTGGAAGGGGATGCTGTGATGCTTTGGAACATCTCCATACAAAGCCAGTCAGGACTCTGGGGGAGCCTCCTCTCTCGGAGCATACTGTCTCCAGGGCAAGAAGCTTACACCTTCCTGGGTCTGACCTCAGAGCATTCAGCATGCCCTTCCACATCATGCACTTTCCAAAGTGAGTCTGCCCAGGCTGGTCCTGGGGCAACCAGAGGTCGCTGCACCCCAACTCTGCAGTCAGATGTGACTCTCAGCCAGACAGTAAAACAGAAGGTTTATTAGATGACGGGAACACAGTTTAAACAGAGCTTGTTGGTACAGAAAACAGAACCCCTCTGTCAGGTCCATCTTGGGGGGTGGGGAGCCCAGAACCAAGTTCTGGGTCTCTCCCAATTTCCCCAGCCAGCTCCAAACTGACACTCCCTCCTCTGGCCTCTGTGTCTCTTCTGGACAAGGAGGCCACCTGATCTCTTTGTCCCCAACACCTTCAGTTGGCATCTTGCAGGGGAAACTGAGGCACCCACACAGTATTCAGAGAAAATATTAAGAACATTCCCACTTCATCACAACAGATGCAACAAAATATAATACTGTATATTGAAGTAGGCAAGTGCTGCTTCTGACTTTCCACTTTTAATTGACCCTTGTAATCTTGTGGCACTGACGCGTTGTAGCTTCATTTTATATCGGCTTACAGGGCGGGAGCGGGGGGGCACCACCATTTTGGGCCCCACCAAAAATTATACAAACCTGCCGCCTATGCCTCTGCCCCCCCCCCAGCTCCGACCCCCCCAAGATCTGCGAGCGCAGCAGGTGGCTCATCCCGAGGGGCCACTGTCCCCCCCACCCCTCCCTAAACGGGGGTTTTGTCCCCGCACAGGGTCTGGCAGCGTCTCCCCACCCCCCACCCCCGATTTTTCCCCTTCAGCCTCTCTCCTGCTGCTGCCTACAGCAGCTTGACCCCCCCGGCCAGTAAATTTCTGTCCCCCGCTCAGACCCTGGCAGCGCCCCCGCTGCAAGTTGCCCCCTTGAGCCTTTTAAACGCCCCCAAAGAGCAGGCAGCAAATCGTGAGTAGAAGTGAGGGCAGAGAGAGGGCAGTGGCGACAGCGAAGGTTACTGGGCACGCTCAGTTCGGGTGCGCATGCTCAGTGCAGCCAAAGTAGCGAATCGGGAGCGGTTCGTGTTTCTGTTGGTACAGCTGTGGCGGGCAGTGCTGGGCAGGGGAATTACTGGGAACCCAGCGATCCCTGGGGGGCAGGAACAGCAGCTGGGGGGGCATTGACACCCCTACACTGGCTCACCTGGCAAACTGCCCCTACGAGGCCCATCCACCCTTTCCCCCGCCAGCTCAGTGCATTGTGGGTGGGGCTGTTACTTTCACAGGACTTTGCTCTGACTCAACCAGCCCCGGACACAGACACGTGACTTCAACTTCCCGCTACTTTGGTACTTTCACTTTTGAAGCTTGCAGAAGGCCCAGGCAGGGAGGGGGCTTGGCCCAGGCAGGGGGGCTCGGCCCCATCAATTCAGCTACAAATGTCACACAAGTAACGATGACGGGTCGGGTCTCAAACCCTCCGGCTCCGTGACCCGTGTGCAGAACTGGGGCTGCAGCCTCGGTAAGTGACATGGGGACCAGGGCTGGATTTAGGGGCACGTAACCGAGGTGACTGCCTGGGTGCCAGGCTGGGGGGGGGGCACCAGACTCGGGGGCTGTTTTTGTTGTTAACGATAAAAGAAAAATTGAATGTTTGAAGTGAAATGTTTCAGGTTTTCCTTCTGTGGCTCGTTTGTCACTAACCTCCTAGGATGTTCTATTGCTTTGTAGAATTTTGTGGAACCTTTTCTGATTCAAAGCTTCAACGCTTCTTTCTGTGATTCAGCAGGGAGGGGAGCTCCAGGCTCCAGATCCCCAACTGCACGGCTCTGTCTGAGATCTCCGGACACATGGCACTGAGGTCCCTTCAGATGGGCTGTTAGCACCAATGGGCCTCACTGAAGGGATTCTCGGGAGAAACTGGCACCTCCTGACTCTGAATCTCAACCTGGCTGTGGGAATGTCCCTGCAAACTCAGAGATTTCTCTGTTCGTCAGAACACAGACTGGGACGCTGGCACAGAGCTGGGCTCCCTTTGTGACAGGTGTGTGTGTGTGTGTTTGTGTTTCTCTCCTTCCGCCCCCCCCCAGCCCCGCCTTTGTTATTATCACTAAACTGAAGTTCCAGAGGGAGGGGGTGAAAGACTAGAAGAGAAAACCCTTGGTCCAGATTCAGTTAATCCCTCCCAGCCCCACCCGAGTCTGCAAGGCCATTGCCGCGAGAGAAGGCAGGTGCTGTTACCACTGTCACCCCTCCCCCGCCCGCCCATGGGTGCCTGCCAGGGCAGGGGGTGCTTCACCTCCCCCTAGAGCTCTGTCAGTGGGAGGAGGCCACAAGTCTGTGACCTGGAGCCCTGGTCAGGTTTCCTTCCGGGCCAACGGTGGCCGCTCTGTGGGCAACACTGGCCCTGGTGGTTGTCCCAGTGTAGGGGAAGTTACAGGCACAGCCTGGTTCCTGGGAGGATTTTACGCCACCGCACAGCCTGGCGGGAGTCGCATGGCTTGGTGCAGCGTGAGTCTAAAGCTCTCTGTCTCTAAGGATACATCTACACTGCAGCTGGGCGGTGCAATTCCCCCCCCTAAACAGACAGACACGTGCTCGAGACAGGTTTCAGGGGAGTAGCCGTGTTAGTCTGTATCAGCAAAAAGAACGAGGAGTATTTGTGGCACCTTAGAGACTAACAAATTTATTTGTGCATAAGCTTTCGTGGGCTAAAGCCCACTTCATCAGATGCATGCAGTGGATGCATGCATGCTTCCTACTGTATTTTCCACTGCATGCATCTGAGGAAGTGGGCTTTAGTCCATGAAAGCTTATGCTCAAATAAATGTGTTAGTCTCTAAAGTGCCACAAATACTCCTGTTCTTTGTGCTCAAGATAGAGCAATAAAAACAGCAATGTAGCGTGGGTTGCCGCTCGAGCTAGCTGCCCAAGTACATCCCCACCGTGATCCTGGCAGGTAACCTGAACTGATGCCTGGGCTACCAAAGCTACACGGCTGTGTTTAGCGTGCTAGTTCCAGCAGAGCTAGCACACGTCTGTCTGCCCCATAGGGAAGCTTGCAGTGGAGACGTATCCTTAGAGCGGTTTAAATGTTGCAGATCCCAGGGGCACAGAGACGTGGTGAGCCTGCTTAGAATTCAATCCTGACATTGCACCAATGCTGGAGGCAATGAGGGTGGGTCACTCACATGCAAAATCATCAGGGCCAGGGACTGAACTGCTCCTTGGGAAATCCCCAGAGGTCCTTCACCTGGGACAGGTGTGGTTGGGAGATGGAGACACTTTTTCCCATAGCAATTCATACCGCATTCAATGGCCTTGCCTGCACTGGCTTGTTTTCCTTAATATGTCCCATTCTATGGGAGTATCTAAATGCCCCAATCAAGATGGGGATCCCATTGTGCCGGGCACCGTACAGACTAGTAGTGAGGGACCGTCCCTGCTCTCGAGAGTGTATTAAATCTAAATAAGACCAGACAGCTCCACGGGTGCCAGCCATGGTGTGAACATGGTATGAGCTGGCTGCTGGCACAGTGACATCTGACCCTGCTCAGAACCAGGGCAGATGAGGACTGTGGGGGAAATCCCTTCCCTTCTGGTGTATGTTAGGCTTGTTACCTCCTCCCCACTGTCCCGTAGTACTGTCACTGCATCCCACTCATTCGCCGTCTGGTTTGTTATCTCCCCTGTTCCCTAGACCCAGCTACGATGACGGGGAAGGTTCCCTCGTTCTCCCCTGGCTCCACAGTGAGCTCCGCTCTGCCCGGCTACGTCGCTCTCTGCCTCGCTCTACAGGTTCACAGGCTGACGTCAGGTAGGAGCTCCGGCCTCCTCGCTGGGTTGGTTGCTGTTACTGGTCATCACCGACCATCTCACATCACTGCTTTGTCTTGTAAACCACGTCTGCTCAACCTGCCCACAACCAGCAACGTGGAGAAACCCCAGGGCACTGCTGGGTCCCCAGTAGCCATGTTTGCTACCTATACGCAATCTTGTCAGGCCTAGCTACACACACACTGCTGCTCTGACTGGCGGCTTCTAAGACATAGAACACGGTGAGCATCGTTATGGGGCTCCCAAACTATTTAAAGGGACACTACCCAATTCCTTTACACCACACTGCCGGACTGTATCAGTCACAGATCAGACTCTTCAGCCCCAAAGAGTCATGACTCCCCAACTCTCTGGTTATGAGTGGAAAACACACAAGCCGTTCATACTGCACTAGGTACATCTGACTAGGGCTGAGAGCTAAACCCTCATGTCTCAGTGAGGATGTGAAGATATTTGCTGTCTTCTTTATTCTATGCCATTGGTGAAGGCCTTATAGTGACCCACTCCACCCCTAGGGCTGCCTGCACAGCTACTCCGGCATTTTAGTTCCCTCCTGCTGTGGTTTCCATCCTGCTTATTGAACCTGCTCTCTCTGTCTCTCCTGATGCTGAGTCTCTGCCCTGAGACCCCCCTTTCTGTGCAGTTCCACAACGGCTGGTTCTCTGCCCAATGCTCTTTTCTATCTGCCTCCTCCCCTCTCTCCGTTATCTGAGCTCTAACTTTCCCTGCATAGTGATGAGCTATTTTCACATCTTTACACCTTGTAGACCCTTACACCATCCCTACACTAGTTGCAGAGGCCCCTGCACTTTAGCATCATGAAAGGTCCTTGTGTATCAGTGAACCAGACCCTCAATATCCATTATACCCAAGGTGCCTATGAGACATCAGAGCCCTAGTCAGAGAAAATATGGACAGTGTATAACACTCACATGTGTTCTCTGTGTGACAGATATTGCAACCACACGTGGTATTTTGGGGACTATGAATATTCTGTGTGTCTTTGTGTCCCCTTTATAAATAGTATCTTATGTGCTATATCAGCAATTCTCAAACTGTGGGTCACGACCCTGTTTTAATGGGGTCGCCAGGGCTGGCATTAGAGTTGCTGAGGGCCAAAGCCAAGCCCAAGCCTCACCAATCAGAGCCAGACCCTGAGCCCCACTGCCCGGGTCCAAAGCTGAAGCCCGAGGCCCACTGCCTGGGCTAAAGCCAAAGCCCAATGGCTCCAGCCCTGTGTGGTGGGGCTCAGGTTACAGGCCTCCCTGACTGGAGCTGAAGCCCTTGGGCTTTCGCTTTGCCCCCTAAAGCCAGGGTGGTGGGGCTTGGGCTCGGAATTTGGTTCCCCCGTCCTGGGGTCGTGTAGCAATTTTTGTTGTCAGAAGGGGATCATGGTGCAATGAAGTTTGAGAGCCCCTGTGCTATATGTGCCTGTGTGGGCTCAGGATTGTAAACTACTCCAAGGGGGAGGGTTACCCCACCTCCTCCAGTATCTACGAACCATGGCGGGTAGTTACTGCTGGGACAGATAACAGCTCCAGAGAAGTACCACCCCCGGGGGAAATTGCTTAAACTAGTTCAGGGCAGGTCTCAGAAGCCCAAGAGAACAAAGATTTTTGGTATAAACCCTCAATTTAAACTGGTCGGAGGCCTGGGATCTTGGGCTACAAACTGATGTGACTTGTTAACTAAAAGAACAAACCCTGAGAGAAAGTTTTGAAAGACTTTGGACCCTACCAGTGAGTCCCATGTGCCAAATGAGAATCCTTTGGTATAACAGGTTCAGATCTTTGATTGGTTTATGCTACGTTTTCTGTCAGGCTTTTATCCTTCAATGTTCTCTGCTTTGGAAGAGCTGTTTCATTACTGGTAGCCGCTGGCACACACTGTTCATAGCCCTGGGAGTGACAGCAAAACGCAGGTGCTGGTCTTTGGTCAGGCCTGCTGGGAAAACCAGTTAATTGAAGGGGGCTGCAAGCCTAAAACCCCCGTGCGGAGGGAGAGGGATGTGGGTTACTGCCCATGGAGAAGTGATAGCTGGAGGCCTGAGACCTAAGGGGACATTCCTTGAGCAGACCACAGAGGGGGCCAGAGGTGCAGTTACCCCAAGCCTGTGACTCTCTGCACTCATAGACATATCTAGGGCACTGCCTGGGTATGGAGTGTTCACTTCTAACACAAGGCGCTCTCTTACTGTGTATTTTACTGCTCAGTTAATGCCACCCCCAGCCCCTCGCCAATTTAACTTCAATTTTTCATTGTACATTTCACAGCAGAGTTCACAGTGACTGGACCTGACCGTCCAATTACTGCCTCCCTAGGTGGTGAGGCCATCCTGCCCTGCCACCTCTCCCCCAGGATGAGCGCTGAGAACATGGAACTGAGATGGTTCCGATCCGAGTTCTCTGCAACCGTGCACCTGTACCGTGATGGGCAGGATCAGTATGGAGATCAGATGCCGGAATATCGAGGAAGAACTGAGCTCTTGAAAGACGACATCAAGAATGGGAGTGTTTCCCTGAGAATACGCGATATCCAACCCTCCGACAATGGACAATACAAATGTTTTTTTCAGTCCAGTGCCTCTTATAAGGATGCTTTTTTGGAACTGCAGGTGGCAGGTCAGTGACTTGTTCTGATACTTTGACATCTTCAGTAGGGTAATAAGTGGAGTCAGAGGGTTCATTGTGAGATGACACCTGATTTTTCTCATTATGGTGGGGGTAGCTCTGCTCTGGTTAAGGTTGATTCTAATTTACTGTTTAGGGCTATTTTTTCTGTGGGTTCTAAAATCCACTCACATACTCAGATTGTCTTGAAAATTTCTGTGACTCTGGGGTGAGGTTAGTGAGCAAAATTTGAGGTCATTAGAGCAAGAAGTTAATGAGATACACAAACACCCCTGAAAGGGCAGCTGATATTAACATGTTGTGGTTATTACAACTTTTTTGTGCACACCTGGCGCCAAACAATGGCTGATCCTCCCCGCACTGATGCCACCAGCTGGGATTGATCTTGGCTGGTGTCTGGCACCCACAGGGTAACAGTGCTTGATGCACAGGGTCCAGTAGCCCTGTGCCTTGTCTAAGAGTGGGAGAGTTGAGGAATTCCCCCCAGGACAGGTGAAGGCAAGTGGCCTGATGCCTAAAGGTGCTGCCAGACAGACCAGAAGGGAACAGATGCAGCTAGTTCTGTAACCATGACATGAAGTTTAGGTCAGGTGCAGCAAACACCAGACGGCTGACAATCCCCATGGCAATAAGACACCTCTGTGCACTACAGACCTCAGCACTGAAATGAGGCAAATGTGATCCCTCTCCTCATACCACAGTGACAGCTCTGCCAGCCTGCTCGAATGAATCCCTCCACCAGTCACTACAGTGACTCCAAACACGGGGAAGGCAGTGGGAGTGAGGGCAGAGAGATGCTGGAAAACAAATCCAAGAAACACAACACAAGCAATGGCACCTTCTCACAGCCTTTCCCCATGCCTGTGTATTACGGCACCACCCTCACTGAACTGTGCCTAGTGCCTGTTGCCAGCCCAGGAGGCAGAGTTAAGGTGGCAGGGCTGGGGCATAGTGAGCCGTTACTTTGTATCTTTTGGGTTTCAGATGTTTAAGTTTAGCCACTCTCTGCATTTTGGGAAGGCACAAGGCCCTGCCGGGCAACCATCATTCTGCATTGATGAGTATTTGTTAGGAACTAATATGTAACTATAGAGCCCCTGTGGCCGAGATGGAGTCTGCTCTGCAGAGTGGCTCCGTCCCGGAACAAGCAACAAGTAGTCCTGTGGCACCTTATAGACTAACAGACGTATTGGAGCATTATGCAATAGGGTGTCCAGTTTGCATTATGCTCCAATACATCTGTTAGTCTATAAGGTGCCACAGGACTACTTGTTGCTTTTTACAGATCCAGACTAACATGGCTACCCCTCTGATACTTGCCAGGAACAGGCGCGCTCTGGAGCACAGCAGGGTAACTCCCTTCCACCCCAGCCCACAAGTGATGTGTCAGGGAGCATGCGGGGTCACATGCTCCCCGAGATTTGCTGCCTGGGTTGTACTGAACATGCTTAATAATACTGCTGAAGGCAGCTGCCCTCACTCTGTGCTCTCCCACTGCCGGCAGGCATGAGTCATCCCTGTCCCAGGGGCACCTCTTCGAAATCCTCTGGGATAAACGCACACACACCGGAATAGTACAACGAATATAGGAAGGGGAAATATTTATTTACAGAGGGATGAAGATAGAAAAACAACGGGGAATATGGGGGTTGAGGATAAAACAGGCTGAGATCCAGCACGAGGCCCCAGTGGTACCACAACATAAAAGGGTAGATGCCAAGCACTGCGTCTGCCCAGGACTCCTGAACTCTGAGTCGAGTTCCAGCTCAGCAATGAGTCTTGGGTATCCTGGTCATCTTTGGTATCCTGGTCGTCTTTAGTGCCAGTGAACTCTCCCCAACAAACCCCTCTGGTGCCCTATTCTGCCACTCTCTGCAAAGCCACACAGAGTGACCACCTCCCCACTTACCTGGCTGCAGCCTCCCTCTTTATTCCCAATGCAAGATCACAGGCCCCAGTACTCAGGGCCCCATACAGCTCTGGGTGACAGGGATACTGGGTCCAGCTCTGATTTGTCCTCAGGTGATTCTTTCCCATCACAATGCTCCTCCTGGCTCCTGTCCTGGGTGTCCCCAGTCAGCTACTCTGTCCCTCCCAGGCTTCGGACAGGTTCTCAGCTGCTTCTCTTGTTAGGAGCTACAGACACACACGCCCTGTTTCTCTCCCTCTCTCCACCCTCCTCTCCATAGATGCCTACTCCATGGGTGCTCCAGCCGCACTCATGGACTCACATTTGATTATTAATTTAATGGGAAATGGGTTTTGATAATGGTGTAATAAAATGTTTGGCTCATTACTGGGCACTGTAGGATTGTCACAAGTTCATTTATTTCTTCTGTAGGTTTGGGCTCTGCTCCTGCCATCTCTGTGGAGGGACATCAGGACGGAGGGATCCGGGTGGTGTGTCGATCAGCTGGATGGTACCCAGAGCCCAAGGCTCAGTGGAGAGACCTCCAGGGGAAGATTTTACTATCAGACTCTGCAAAAATATCCCCAGAGGCCAATGGCCTGTTTCAAGCAGAGATTGCCATTGTTCTAACAGAAGAGTCCAACCAGAAAGTGTCCTGCTGTGTCAGGACCCTCCTTCTCAACCAGGAGAGAGAGTCAGAGATTTCCATAGCAGGTCAGTGCCCGTCCCAGCCGCACATGGATAGACTGAGACGCTGCAGACATGGGCAGAGAGTCTTTATCTTTGTGTCTCTAGTTCATTGGCCTGAACCTTCAAGGTGCTGAGCACTTCTTGGAAAGTCCCGAGCAACCTCAGTTCTCTTTGAACGTGTCTGCACTGCAGTTCAAAACCTGCGGCTGGCCCGTGCCAGCTCACTCGTGCTAAGGTGCTGTTAAGCTGTGGTGTAGACGTTTGGGCTTGGGCTGGAGACCAGGCTCTAGGTCCCTGCAAGGTGAGAAGGTCCCAGAGCCTGAGCTTCAGCTTGAGCCAGAAAGTCTCCACTGCAATTAAACAGCCCCTTAGCCCCAGCCCAGCAAGGCTGAGTCTGTTGGCAGGGACCAGCTGCAGGTGCTAATTACAGTGTAGACATTCCCGTCGACTCCAGTAGGAGCTGAGGGTGTTTAGCATCTTGCAGGCTGGGATGCCATTGGCCAGATTTTCATAACAGCTCAGGACTCAGCAATCATCATCCTTCTCAGTGGGGCTGGGAGAGGGAACGCTCCTTTGTGGTGGTAGTATAGTGAGGACTGTGTTGGAATTGCAACTATCACTTTAAGAGTGGGGTGTTTCCAGATCCTGTTTGCAGGCTAGAGGGCTCTGTAGGAAAGCATGTGAGCAGAATCATGGCTTGTCGACAGGGACAGGGACAGAGCTGGGGTGTAAATCTGCCTGCGCACTAACTGTCTGTGTGAGCCCTACTACGTGCACTAACAATTCCGTAGTGTGCTTTGATCTACCCCACTTGGAAATGGGAACAGATCAATGTGCACAAGGGAACTTTTAGTGCCTGGCTGCAGAGTGCACACAGCCAGTTAGTGCACAGCAGGCTAGTGCAAGGTGGATTTACACCCCAGCCTGCCACGCACTAACTGTTCCTATATAGACAAGGCAACGTAAAGCAAGGTGGGATAATTTCTGCTCACTGCCTTAGGGAGCAGCCCTCCCCTGCACCCCACCCCATCTCTGTTGTGGGTTCTTGCGTCTTAAGGTTCTGGATTCAGACATAAAGTTGTGTAACGCTGCAACCTTCCAGCAAGAGTATTTATGTTTGTGTCTAACTTCTGTGTGTGCTGTGACCATCACAGTTCTCAGTGGGGGTGGGGAGGGAATTCTCCTTTGCTCTCAGTGAGAGCTGTGGGTGCCGAGTATTTATGAAAATCAGGCTAATTAAGTCATTTTTCCTGACTAGCACAAGAGATCCTTGGCTATGGTCTGAGCATCGCTACTCAGATTACATCTGAAACTACCCCATCCGTGTAACAGCTGCACTCTGGGCCCCCTCCTGCACTTCAGACTCTGGCAAAACTTCCATTGCCCAAGTCAGAACTGAGGATCAGACTGTAACTTGTATTCAATTGCAGAAAAGTCCATCAACACAGAGCTCCACAGCGAGGGTGACCCCGCTCGCCCTGTGAATGTATCTTGTGGGTTTTCATTTCACAGTCACACAGTGGGCCTCATCCTTCCTTCCCTGCATAACCACGGGGCCGCCCAGAGGATCTTCTGTAGCGGGGGGGCCCTGCCATTCCAGGACCCACCGCTGAAGTGCCCCGAAGACCCACGGCGGGGGCCCCTCACCTCTGAATTACCGCCAAAGCGGGACCCGCCTCCGAAGTGCAGCCGGGTCTTCGGCGGTAATTCGGTGGCGGGGAGCCCTCGCCGCGGGTCTTTGGGGCACTTCGGTGGCGGGTCCCGGAACAGAAGGGCCCCCCGTTGCCAAATTACTGCCAAAGACCCATCTGTGCTTCAGCGCTAATTCGCCGGTGGGGGGTCCTTCTACCCCGGAGCGGAAGGACCCTCCGCCGGCGAAGACCGGGAGCGGAAGAAACTCCGGGACCCACGAGAGTTTTCCGGGGCCCCCAGAGCGAGAGTAGGACCCCGCTCCAGGGGCCCCAAAAAACTCTCGTGGGGGACCCTGCGGGGCTCAGGGCCTGGGGCAAATTGCCCCTCTTGCCCTCTCTTCTGGGCGGCCCTGCATAACCAAGTCGACGGGAGCTTTGGGAGTGCTGGCAATAAAGGATCAGGCCCAAAATATTCAGAAGCAAAATCTGACCTAAGAGCAGCTCAAAAATATATAAAATCTGAAGTTTTTCTAAAAATTGGCAAATAACTTTGTTAATACTGAATGACTATTTCATCTATATAATAATAATAAGATGGTTGTGTTTGTAAAGCACTGTTCATCTCAGGTCTCAAAGTGCTGCACTGCTGACTAGCTTATGGGGGAGAACTGAGGACCTGGATTACCTCACTCCCCACCCTTAAATAGGATTTGCGTAAGGCGGGAATCCTTTGTTTCCTAGTTTGACCCCCACCCCAGCATCTCATGGAAAAGTGCAGAATTCAAGCTGGGTTCCGGTATCAGGTGACATGGTCACATGCCTCTGTAGGGCCCCTGTAGCCATTCTTCACAGGCTGACCCACAGGTTCATGGGAAGACTAAGCTCTTTTACCGTCCATTGTCTCTTGCTGATGGGCCATCCGCCCTGTCTGGCTTTTCCATTGTTGTACCTGAAGTGTTAGCAGGGGTGTCACCCAAAGTAGCATAGTCGAAATACAGATACATAGTTAATATTCCTAACTTCAGATACAGACATGATACAGGCATACAAATTGGATCATCGCATTCAGTAAATCAGAACCTTTCCAATCATATCTCACATGAGCCATCTTGCATTAAGTATATCTCAGTTATGTTTTCATAATGAATATGGAATGACACATCCCAGGTGTAGCATAGTAGATCTGCACCCTACCCCCTCCTTACCCACAACAGCCCCCATCCCGTTCATTAACCATGCTCAGTAACCAGGCTAAAACTTGGACTTTCATTAGCTGAATAATAAAGCACAAAGGAGCCACATCTCACCTTGAGATTCTTTTAACTAGTCACAGAGTCATTGTCACAGGGTCCTGCCTTCATTCTGCGCGTGTTTGCTCCCAAGTCAATGGCACTTTCTCTTGCAGAGCTGTTTTTCCCATGAGTCAATCCTGGGCTGGTGGCTCTGGGTGTGATCCTGGCTGTCCTGGCTGTTCTCATTCTCCTGGCCAGTTACTGCATCTGGAGACAGCACAGAGCAAAAGGTAAATTAACAAGAGGGAGGAATTTGATGTGTGATAGAGTGACAGTGAAAATCAAAACCAAAAGTAGAGAGACCGGGATTAAGGGCCTTTGATTCAGTGTTCCTCAGGAGAGTGCCACGCAGTGATCACAAAAGGCAGAAATGGTCCTTCAGTGATCTGTGTGTTTATAGGGAGCTGGGCTTTTCAGAGCTGCCTAAGGGGTCTGAATGCCCAATTTTTATTTACAGTAATGGGCACTGAATGTGCAAACCCCCAAGGTAGCTGTGAAAGTCCCACCTGGAGGGTTTTCTCACCTGAAGTGCTGTGAACTGTAGGTAGAAATGTACCAGTGTCAGAAGAATTGGGAAGGGGAAATGTCTGTTATAGGGATTTCCCAGTGGGGATGGAAGCAGGTAGTTCAGAGAAGCAGAGAGGAGCTGTGCTGTTTTCTTGTGCTTTGTACTTGTGAAAGTTGGAACTGGATGTTGCACCTTAGAACTGTCACCTATACACTCTGTCAGCACCAGGTGTGAACTGGTTTAGTTCACAGCTTTATGTGGGCTGAGTCCACAGGATTGCTGTCAAGGCTGATTCCCCACTCTGGCACTTTGAGTGCAGCAGGTGGGGGCCCACAAGGACTCTAAAAATTAATACTGGCCACTCCAGGCTTGTATTAAACTCCCAAGGTTACAGCCTCTCTCTGACCTTGGATGGTAGATGCTGCCACCACCCAAATGCAAAAACACTTGTAACCCAGGAAGGTGCACATGGGGAATTCCTTCTTGTGGGGCACCCTCAAGCCCTTTCACCTCCCCCACCCCCGGGGAAGAGCTGAGAAAGGAAAATAAAGAAATCAGCTGTTGCCACCAGCTAACGAAAAAATCATGTGCATAAACCTCTTAAGACATAAAAATCCAAATCCTGTTCTTAAAAAAGGTAAATTTTATTAAAAACAAAAAGAAAGAAAATACATCTGAAAACTCAGATTATTGCTAGATTTTAAAAGAGCAATTCCAAAAATTAAGCACCAAAAATAATTTTCTGGGTGTTCAGTTTAAAGGTTACAAGCAACAAAAGCATCTGGGGTTAGCACAGAGGAGTCCACAAGCCATAAGAAATAAACAAAATAAACCTAGTTGCATCTTCCTACACATTTTCTGATCTACTTACTTATCTGGGTTCCAAATAAGCAATTCTTAGGTATGATTCTGTTGATTTTCATCCCTGGCCTTCAGCTTCTCACAGCATCACTGCTGCCCTGTTCCCCTCTTCTCCGGAGAACAACAGACAGACAGACAAAGGGAAATTTTTTCCCAATTTTAAAAAGTTCTAGCCCTCCCATTGGCTCTTTTGGCCAGGTGCCCACTCACTTCCCTTTACCTATGCGTGCAGTGAGACTTTTTAACCCTTTACAGGTAAAGCAAGTAGAGAACAGCTACCAAAAGGGATTCTGTAGCTAACTGGCTGGCAGGGTGTCCACAAAAGAGACCACCCCCTCACCCCTCATTTATCACAATTGCCAGCCCCAAATGTTCAAAAATCATGAATCAGGCTCACCAACAATCAGGAGATTTGGCTTTAAAATCATGGGATGATGTAAATATAATAGACGTGGGGTTCTTTTTATTTGCCTTCTGCTTTTTGAGCCTTTAGGGTGCACTGGAGTCACATTTTGAAACAAGGGCTAGAAACATACTTTTTCTCTAAGAAGGAAGGCTGAAATCATCACATCTCCACTAGACTCCAGGAGCTGGGGGTTTAAGGAAAACAATAATTATCAGGAGACTTATGACAAAATCATGAGATTTGGCAGCACTGATTAGGTGACAGGGATTAACTCATTTTGAGTGGTGTATAGAATTTGTCTGTGGGCCCAGAGAGAACTCTGTTGGGCTCATTTCCAAACACGAAACCATCAGAACAATCAACTGTCACTGTCTTGTTCCCTGGGCCTTTCAGAGAATTCGCCGCACTAGCTGCCCTGGTGAGCTGGGGCTAGGATGCTGTAATAACACAAACACACTCAGGATTTGCACGGCTGCTCTGACACGCTTCACACTGGGCACAAGATGCTCTCGCTCAGGCTGTGCTCAGCAGTGACTGGCAGACATGTTGCAACCTCCATTTCCAGCAGTGTTGGTACCCCAGGGCTGACGCACCACAGGGTCGAGCTCCCAGTGGGAAAGAGCTGAACTTAGAGGTGATGCATGTAGGGGCCCTTCCACACACCCCTCCCTGGCTCACGCTGACCTGAGCACCCAGCTAAAGAAAGGCCTCTCACCCCATTCTTAGCTGGGGCACCTCCCACTGAACCTGGCCGTACAGGGAGCTGTTCCCTTGTAACGTTAGGACCAGGAGGCAGGCACCATTCCCAAGATTGGAAGTTGGCCTGGGATGGGAGTGCAGGGACTTCCACAGACAGACCCATCTGTGTCTCTCCCTTTGTTCCTCTATTTCATACCTACAGCAGAGCTGCATTAAACAATAGGAACTTCACCATAAACATGATGGAATGAAATCTCACCTCTCCCCCTTTTCTCCCCCTAGAGACGCTGCGATCTGATCTGGAGAGCGAGAAAGGTCAGTGTCTGGGCTAGTTACATTAATTGATGTAAGCGGTATTCCCATAAATATGACATGGGAATCTCACCTCTCACCCTTTTCTCCCCCTAGAGATGCTGTGATCTGACCTGTAGAGCGAGAAAGGTCAGCGTCTGGGGCCAGTGGGGTGGGTTAAAGATTATGAGAATGTTACCCCAAAATGTGGCAGATGTAAAGATCGTCACAGTTGGGGATTCCCCCCTCACCTCTGGGGACCCAGCTGTGCCTGGAGGGCCCATAGGACGTGATGGCTCAGGCTGTGGCTACGGAGCTGCATGGGCTGCAGCACCTGCAGCGGAGACATGGCAGAGCAATGGGGAGCGGTGCTGGGTGGGAAATCAGCAGAGCCCCTCCCTTCAGCCGGCGTTGTGGGGGAAGATATTTGCACAGAGACAATTCCAGTGGGGAGGGAGGGAAGAGGGAAAGTAAGTGTGTTTGCTGGAGAAATTGCAAAACACCCGTGGAATGGAACAATTACAAATAACGTGCTGGTGTTTGAAGGGGTGATGGGCAGTGTCTCCGTATTGGCACCAGAGCCCAAGCAGTGAGCTCAGGGCTGCTCGCGCCGACACAGATGGGCTCTGAAGGGGAAGGGGCCATTTGTCCTAAAACCCATTGGAAAATACAGACACAGCACCCTGAGGCCAGGCCTGAGTCACCCTAGCCTGGCCGGGCCAGAGACCAGGGTCATTGCTGGGGACTGAGACTTGTCCAGTATTTAACACAATTCCTCACAGGGGATCCCCCCGTGTTCTGGCCTTTCCACGGCCATGTAATGAGGGAAGGGGCAGGATTTCACCCTCAGTGATTGTGTGTGTGTGTGTGTTCTGGTATCCAGGACCAGGAGGCATTTCATACTTGGAGGAAGGGAGGGAGAATGTATCTCCTCTCCCTATTTTAGCCGGCACAGAGCTCACACTGTATTTGGATGGAGGAGGGAGGGGCCTGTATTCACTGTTCCTCACCGCAGCAACCTTTGATGACAGGTAGCTGCCCCAGTGCCCTCTGCCATTGCCCCACTGCCACCCTTCCCAGTACCTGTCCTCATCCAGCTGTGAGGGAGAAGCACAGAAGTTGGATGTTTCTGCTAAAATGATCAGTAGTGAGATAATTGCAAATGGTGATAATTAAATTGTCATTGATCAGGCCTTAGTGTCAGCTTCCCAGTCCCACTGTGCTGAGTGTGAACAGCAAACAGCGCTGCCTGCAGACTCAGGCAGATCTCAGTGGGCTGGAGCACTGCTTACACCGAGATCACTTGCTCAATTATGCCTTCATACCCATAAAAGCTGGGCACATTTTAATAAATGGAGGGTGAGATTTTCACCCACACTTCAACCCCTTTATGGTCAGTAAAAGGACCAGAGCAGCATTAAAGGGCTCCAGAAGGCCTGGATCCAGGTGCGGGAGGATTCCTCCAGTGCAGACACTGCAGTGAACAGCTACAGGCTGCCCTCTGAGGACTCACTCACAAGCCCTATTGTAAGGTGTGTGGGAGATGGGCCTGGGAACAAGAGGGTGGTGTCAGGAGAGGGGCCCAGGGCCCAGTGCTGCAGAGATCCTGGGCTGTGCTGCTGCCCTTCACCTAGGGAAAGGCTGCTGTAATTTAAAGGCACAAGATAAGCCAGAAAAACTCACTCCCATTACGGGATAACAGCGCTGACATGGGGTGTTATACCCGTGTAACAAGAGCAGTTTAATTCCCACCTTACCATGTATTGGTGTAACCTTCCTATGCAGACAAGCCCTGAGTTACAGCGGGGGCTGCTTTGACATCCAGAGCACCCAGGATCAGGGGGATGCAATGTGTGCTTAGCCCTCCTGTGCCCCTGGGCTACGGGTTCTGAGCACAGAATCTCACCCTGAGAGTTTAGATCACGGAGCACAATGATGTGGCAATTCTGTAACTAGAGGGTTGCTTACTTCATTGCTTACATAGGCCCAGGGCTGCATCCAGCTGGGCTCACCCCAGCCCCCCAACCTTCAAATGGGTCCCTTCCCTCCCACACACACTGTAGCTGTAACCCTACTGATTTTTGAGAAAAGCAGAAAACTGGAAAAAACTAATTTCCACTAAAAGCAGGCTTTTCCGATTTCCCCCCATATCCGTAGGGTTCTGAGCAGGGTGGGGAGGCAAGGGGCCAGGCTGGAATAGGGGTGTAAGGAGTCCAGCTGGCAGGGGCTGGTTGAAGGGGAGGCGAGAAGCCCAACGGGGGAGGGGGTGACTGGAGTGGAATGAGGAGCCTGTTAACCCTAACTCTGACCTCACCCTCACCTGAAACCCTTAGTCCACCTTAATGGCTCACTCTCGTTATAGCTGTATAGCAACACCCATTTTTTCATGTTCTCTGTGTGTGTATATATATCTTCCCACTGTATTTTCCACGGCATGCATCTGATGAATTGGGTTTTAGCCCACGAAAGCTTATGCCCAAATAAATGTGTTAGTCTCTAAGGTGCCACAAGGACGCCTCGTTTTTTATTTTGTTTTCCCCTCACCCTGTATCTCGAGGGAATCAGGCTGTTACAAATGTCCAGATTTCATGAAAATCAGGAGGGTTCCACCCACTGAAGCCTAGAACATTCCCTGAAACGCTAGAGCTGAAGGGCCGTGGTTTTCAGAAGTTCCCCCATTACAGACAGACAGAAACACCACCGAATTCTGTGTGGGGCCTCCCTTCACTCAGCCAGCGGGGAAAGGAGACGGCCATTTACTCAGTGTTTTACCTGCACTTGGCCTTGTGTCCCCAGTATAACATGGGCAGTGGAAATAGCTAGAGGCAGAGCCCCTGTGTGTGTTCTGCTTTCTACCAGCAGAAAAATGACTCCTATGAGTTTGCAATACTTACAGATAAATCTTCTGCCTTGTAACCCACCTCTCCTGTTATTCACTTCCAGCGGCGCATTGTGCAGAGAAAGGTGAGGTCCCTTTGTTCATTTCACTGGGGATGGGAGGGGGAATCTCAGACTTTACAACAAGGTTCGTAGCCCCTCTGGGCAGCTCTCAGAGCTCACTTGGAACAGAAAGTCAGTCTGGTTTGTGCAGTGCACAGAGAAGCTAGGCCCCTCAGCCTTCACACTCAGGACACGGAGCGAACAGACCCAAACCCCACTCACTGAATTCCCACGGGTTTGTTGCTCCCACACAGCCGGGGGCGGGAGCAGGTTTGGGGTCACTCTGCCTGTAGCCAGCGCTGTGCCCAGGCTGTGAGCTGGCTGTTGTAGTTCACCTCCTCTGTGTCCGGAGGGACATAGTGGTTGATGATGTTATCGTGCTACTTGTGACAGTATCACTCTGCCTGTCTTCTCTCCTGTGCTGATTGGCTGACAGCTCCAACCCCCTCTCACCCGGTCCTGTTACCCCAATCTCACTCCACCCCCTGCTCCCCCTCTCTCTCGCACAGCACAGTGTAACTGTTAAATGGTGGCACTGATGTGGCATTTGCACTATTGGTCTGCTCACTCTGCTTGTGTGTTCTGCCCCTTCCCCCGCCCTGTGCCTGTCTTGTCCGGTTAGACTGTGAGCTCTTCAGGGGAGGGATTGGCGACTCCTCTGTGCTTTAAGGTCTTTTTGATTCGCTTCTCTTCTGCAGATAATGTGATACTGACTTGAAGAAAGAAAATACATCTGAAAACTCAGATTATTGCTAGATTTTAAAAGAGCAATTCCAAATATTAAGCACCAAAAATAATTTTCTGGGTGTTCAGTTTAAAGGTTACAAGCAACAAAAGCATCTGGGGTTAGCACAGAGGAGTCCACAAGCCATAAGAAATAAACAAAATAAACCTAGTTGCATCTTCCTACACATTTTCTGATCTACTTACTTATCTGGGTTCCAAATAAGCAATTCTTAGGTATGATTCTGTTGATTTTCATCCCTGGCCTTCAGCTTCTCACAGCATCACTGCTGTCCTGTTCCCCTCTTCTCCGGAGAACAACAGACAGACAGACAAAGGGAAGTTTTTTCCCAATTTTAAAAAGTTCTAGCCCTCCCATTAGCTTTTTGGGCCAGGTACCCACTCACTTCCCTCTACCTATGCGTGCAGTCAGACTTTTTAACCCTTTACAGGTAAAGCAAGTAGAAAACAGCTACCAAGAGGGATTCTATAGTTAGCTGGCTGGCTGGGTGTCCACTAAAGGGACCGACCACCCCCCCCCCATTTATCACAATTGTCAACCCCAAATGTTCAAAAATCATGAATCAGGCTCACCAACAATCAGGAGATTGGCTTTAAAATCATGGGATGATGTAAAAATAGTCGATGGGGGCTTCTTTTTATTTGCCTTCTGCTTTTTGTGCCTTTAGGGTGCACTGGAGTCACATTTTGAAACAAGGGCTAGAAACATACTTTTTCTCTAAGAAAGAAGGCTGAAATCATCACATCTCCACTAGACTCCAGGAGCTGGGGGTTTAAGGAAAATAATAATTATCAGGAGACTCAGGACAAAATCATGAGATTTGGCAGCACTGATTAGGTGACAGGGATTAACTCATTTTGAGTGGTGTATAGAATTTGTCTATGTGCCCAGAGCAGGGCCGGCTCCAGACCCCAGCGCGCCAAGCGCACGCTTGGGGCGGCGTCCCACGGGAGGGCGGCAGGCAGCTCCGGTGGACCTCCCACAGGCATGCCTGCGGAGGGGCCGCTGTTCCCGCGGCTCCGGTGGAGCATCCGCAGGCATGCCTGCCGGAGGTCCACCAGAGCCGCGGGACCAGCGGACACTCCGCAGGCACGTCTGCAGGAGGTCCACCGGAGCTGCGGGACTGGCGACCGCCAGAGCGCCCCCCGCGGCGTGCCGCCCTACTTGGGGCGGCGGAAATCCTAGAGTCATCCCTGGCCCAGAGAGAACTCTGTTGGGCTAATTTCCAAACACGAAACCATCAGAACAATCAACTGTCACTGTCTTGTTCCCTGGGCCTTTCAGAGAATTCTCCTCACCAGCTGCCCTGGTGAGCTGGGGCTAGGATGCTGTAATAACACAAACACACTCAGGATTTGCACGGCTGGTCTGACACGCTGCTCACACTAGGACACAAGATGCTCTCGCTCAGGCTGTGCTCAGAAGTGACTGGCAGACATGTTGCAACCTCCATTTCCAGCAGTGTTGGTACCCCAGGGCTGACGCACCACAGGGTCGAGCTCCCAGTGGGAAAGAGATGAACTTAGAGGCAGTGCATGTAGGGGCCCATCCACACTTCGCTCCCTGACTCATGCTGACCTGAGCACCCAGCTAAAGAAAGGCCTCTCACCCCATTCTTAGCTGGGGCACCTCCCACTGAACCTGGCCATACAGGGAGCTGTTCCCTTGTAACGTTAGGACCAGGAGGCAGGCACCATCCCCAAGATTGGAAGTTGGCCTGGGATGGGAGTGCAGGGACCTCCACAGACAGACCCATCTGTGTCTCTCCCTTTGTTCCTCTATTTCATAACTACAGCAGAGCTGCATTAAACAATAGGAACTTCACCATAAACATGAGGGAATGAAATCTCACCTCTCCCCCTTTTCTCCCCATAGAGATGCTGCGATCTGACCTGGAGAGTGAGAAAGGTCAGTGTCTGGGGCCAAGGGGGTAGGTTAAAGGTTATACGAGAATGTTACCACAAAATGTGGCAGATGTAAAGATCGTCACAGTTGGGGATTCCCCCCTCACCTCTGGGGACCCGGCTGTGCCTGGAGGGCCCATAGGACGTGATGGCTCAGGCT
Source organism: Mauremys mutica (assembly GCF_020497125.1). Classification (NCBI taxonomy): domain Eukaryota; kingdom Metazoa; phylum Chordata; order Testudines; family Geoemydidae; genus Mauremys; species Mauremys mutica. The sequence goes on from NC_059083.1 coordinate 32,061,987, forward strand.
GTGGCTACGGACCTGCATGGGCTGCAGCACCTGCAGCGGAGACATGGCAGAGCAATGGGGAGCGGTGACGGGTGGGAAATCAGCAGAGCCCCTCCCTTCAGCAGGCGTAGTGGGGGAAGGTATTTGCACAGAGACAATTCCAGTGGGGAGGGAGGGGAGAGGGAGAGTAAGTGTGTTTGCTGGAGAAATTGCAAAACACCCGTGGGATGGAACAATTACAAATAACGTGCTGGTGTTTGAAGGGGTGATGGGCAATGTCTCCGTATTGGCACCAGAGCCCAAGCAGTGAGCTCAGGGCTGCTCGTGCCGACACAGATGGGCTCTGAAGGGGAAGGGGCCATTTGTCCTAAAACCCCTTGGAAATTACAGACACAGCACCATGAGGCCAGGCCTGAGTCGCCCTAGCCTGGCCGGGCCGGAGACCAGGGTCATTGCTGGGGACTGAGACTTGTCCAGTATTTAACACAATTCCTCACAGGGGATCCCCCCGTGTACTGGCCTTTCCACGGCCATGTAATGAGGGAAGGGGCAGGATTTCACCCTCAGAGTGTGTGTGTGTGTGTGTGTGTGTGTGTGTGTGTGTTTGTTTGTTTGTTTGTTTTCTGGTGACCAGGACCAGGAGGCATTTCATACTTGGAGGAAGGGAGGGAGAATGTATCTCCTCTCCCTATTTTAGCAGGCACAGAGCTCACACTGTATTTGGATGGAGGAGGGAGGGGCCTGTATTCACTGTTCTTCACCGCAGCAACCTTTGATGACAGGTAGCTGCCCCAGTGCCCTCTGCCATTGCCCCACTGCCACCCTCCCCAGTACCTGTCCTCATCCAGCTGTGAGGGAGAAGCACAGAAGTTGGATGTTTCTGCTAAAATGATCAGTAGTGAGATAATTGCAAATGGTGATAATTAAATTGTCATTGATCAGGCCTTAGTGTCAGCTTCCCAGTCCCACTGTGCTGAGTGTGAACAGCAAACAGCGCTGCCTGCAGACTCAGGCAGATGTCAGTGGGCTGGAGCACTACTTACACCGAGATCACTTGCTCAATTATGCCTTCATACCCATAAAAGTTGGGCACATTTTAATAAATGGAGGGTGAGATTTTCACCCACACTTCAACCCCTTTATGGTCAGTAAAAGGACCAGAGCAGCATTAAAGGGCTCCAGAAGGCCTGGATCCAGGTGCGGGAGGATTCCTCCAGTGCAGACACTGCAGTGAACAGCTACAGGCTGCCCTCTGAGGACTCACTCACAAGCCCTATTGTAGGTGTGTGGGAGATGGGCCTGGGAACAAGAGGGTGGTGTCAGGAGAGGGGCCCAGGGCCCAGTGCTGCAGAGATCCTGGGCTGTGCTGCTGCCCTTCACCTAGGGAAAGGCTGCTGTAATTTAAAGGCACAAGATAAGCCAGAAAAACTCACTCCCATTACGGGATAACAGCGCTGACATTGGGTGTTATATCCGTGTAACAAGAGCAGTTTAATTCCCACCTTACCATGTATTGGTGTAACCTTCCTATGCAGACAAGCCCTGAGTTACAGCGGGGGCTGCTTTGACATCCAGAGCACCCAGGATCAGGGGGATGCAATGTGGGCTTAGCCCTCCTGTGCCCCTGGGCTACGGGTTCTGAGCACAGAATCTCACCCTGAGAGTTTAGATCACGGAGCACAATGATGTGGCAATTCTGTAACTAGAGGGTTGCTTACTTCATTGCTTACATAGGCCCAGGGCTGCATCCAGCTGGGCTCACCTCAGCCCCCCAACCTTCAAATGGGTCCCTTCCCCCCCCCCACACACACTGTAGCTATAACCCTACTGATTATTGAGAAAAGCAGAAAACTGGAAAAAACTAATTTCCACTAAAATCAGGCTTTTCCCCCCATATCCGTAGGGTTCTGAGCAGGGTGGAGAGGGGAGGGGCCAGGCTGGAATAGGGGGGTAAGGAGTCCAGCTGGCAGGGGCTGGTTGAAGGGGAGGTGAGAAGCCCAGCAGGAGAGGGGGTGACTGGAGTGGAATGAGGAGCCTGTTAACCCTAACTCTGACCTCACCCTCACCTGAAACCCTTAGCCCACCTTAATTGCTCACTCTCGTTATAGCTGGTATAGCAACACCCATTTTTTCATGTTCTCTGTATATATATATATCTTCCCACTGTATTTTCCATTGCATGCATCTGATGAATTGGGTTTTAGCCCAGGAAAGCTTATGCCCAAATAAATGTGTTAGTCTCTAAGGTGCCACAAGGACTCCTCGTTTTTTATTTTGTTTTCCCCTCACCCTGTATATCGAGGGAATCAGGCTGTTACAAATGTCCAGTTTTCATGAAAATCAGGAGGGTTCCGCCCACTGAAGCCTAGAACATTCCCTGAAACGCCGGAGCTGATGGGACGTGGGTTTCAAAAGTTCTCCCATTACAGACAGACAGAAATGCCACCGAGTTCAGTGTGGGGTCTCCCTTCACTCAGCTAGAGAGGAAAGGAGACGGCCATTTACTCAGTGTTTTACCTGCACTTGGCCTTGTGTCCCCAGTATAAGGGGAGCAGTGGGAATAGCTAGAGTCAGAGCCCCTGTGTGTGTTCTGCTTTCTACCAGCAGAAAAATGATTCCAATGAGTTTGCAATACTTACAGATAAATCTTCTGCCTTGTAACCCACCTCTCCTGTTATTCACTTCCAGCAGCGCATCGTGCAGAGAAAGGTGAGGTCCCTTTGTTCATTTCACTGGGGATGGGAGGGGGAATCTCAGACTTTACAACAAGGTTCGTAGCCCCTCTGGGCAGCTCTCAGAGCTCACTGTTAACAGAAAGTCAGTCTGGTTTGTGCGGTGCACAGAGAAGCTCGGCCCCTCGGCCTTCGCACTCAGGACACGGAGCGAACAGACCCAAACCCCACTCACTGAATTCCCAGGGGTTTGTTGCTCCCACACAACCGGGGGCGGGAGCAGGTTTGGGGTCACTCTGCCTGTAGCCAGCGCTGTGCCCAGGCTGTGAGCTGGCTGTTGTAGTTCACCTCCTCTGTGTCCAGAGGGACATAGTGGTTGATGATGTCATCATGCTACTTGTGACAGTGTCACTCTGCCTGTCTTCTCTCCTGTGCTGATTGGCTGACAGCTCCAACCCCCTCTCACCTGGTCCTGTCACCCCAACCTCACTCCACCCCCTGCTCCCCCTCTCTCTCGCACAGCACAGTGTGACTGTTAAATGGTGGCACTGATGTGGCATTTGCACTATCGGTCTGCTCACTCTGCTTGTGCGTTCTGCCCCTTCCCCCGCCCTGTGCCTGTCTTGTCCGGTTAGACTGTGAGCTCTTCAGGGGAGGGATTGGCGACTCCTCTGTGCTTTAAGGTCTTTTTGACTCGCTTCTCTTCTGCAAGATAATGTGACACTGACTCATTTCTCCTTGTTTTATTTTTAGATAAACTCCAGGCTGAGTTCAGTAAGTTCCATTCCCCCCAGTATCACCCTGTGTGACATTGTCTCCTGCTCAGCGTGTCGGTGTTCAGGGGCGTTCTCACCCCTCTGTCTGTGTTTGGTTGCAGGGTGGAGAAGCGCCCAGCTCTACGCAGGTACTGTACATACCACTGATGTTTTATCCATGGTGAGACCCCACCTCCCCCTGGGAGCTCTCTGCTCCTTTCCTTGCACAGAGCATTTTCCTCTGACATTCAATGGGCTGAAAACAGCAGTGTCACTGGGGGGTGGATGGAAAGGGGCAGACAAAACCCAGGTTTATTGCAGAGCAGGGAGCTGCCCCCTTTGGGAAAGGGCTGATTGGTGAGGAAATGCTGCCCCCTGGTGTCACCTTTCCAGGGCGGTATCTGGGCTCTGCAGGATGGACATTCTTATCTGGCCATAATTGAACTGAACTTCCAAGCTCTCTCTTCCCAGCAGCAGAGTTTCTATGCTCAGACTGGGCTTTAGCCACAATTTCCTTCTAGCGTAACAGGCCCAGACAGGAGCTGTTCAGTGTCCCCCTGGATCTGGGGGGAGGAAGGCCCTGTCCCCACTGCAAGGGCAGACAGGTTTTTATAACCAGCTTGTGATGCTCCCCTGACCCAGTTACAACAAATTGTGCCCACGCGGCAGCTTTTCAGCCTGACAGCCGTGGCTGAGGGGTGTGTGTGCATAGGTGCCGACTTTTGGTTTTGCTGGTGGGTGCCCCATCCTGGCTCCGCCCCCTTCCCCAAGGTCCTGCCCTCACTCTACCCCACTCCATCTCTTCCTGCCCCCACTCTGCCCCCTCCCCTTAGGTCCTCTCCCCTGAGCATCTCCTGCCCACTGCTCACTCCTTTCTGCTCCCTCCTGCCTTGAAGGCGAGGTCTGTGTGTTGGGCGGGGGAGGGGTTCAGCCTCCCCCAAAACTGACAATTTTCAGCATATTTATACACTTCCTTCATATTCTTTCATTGAATGTGTGTCTATCACTGGTATCACAGCAATGTCATTATTCAAATAGTAACGAACTACAGCATTACATTTCCATGAATTCCAGTGTGTTAAAATCATTACACTCAGCTACACGCTGCCTTCACTGACACCCCTGTGTAAAGACACTGTGTTCACTCTGTGCCTCACCCCGGCTTAGTGCCTGTTTGGGAGCTGAGGGCCAGGGACGGCTGTGGGAAGAAGGTGGATGGGACTCACAAGCAGTGGGGGGTCTTTCCCCGCTCCCTTCTTCTGTTCTCCTCTTCCTTCCTATCGCTCTCCCTGCCCCTTTCCCTCCCTCTTGTTTCTTCTCTAAGTCCTTGCTCCCTCCCCTTCCTGATGTTTCCCCTTCTTGCTTCCCACCTGTGTCCTTTTACCCATCTCTCTCTGCTCTCCACCTCCTGGGGGCTCTGTCTAGTGCCCGCTCCCACCCACACACTCAAAGCAGCAGAGGCGGTTCCCCCTCCTCGGGTAGGAAGGGTGGCCTAGTGGTTAAGGCACAGGCCTGGGGCTCAGGTGTCCTGGGTTTGGTTCTCTGCGCTGCCACTGACTCCCTGCTTAGCCTTGGGAAAGTCACTTCACCTCTGTGTGCCCTAGATCCCACCTGCCACATGGGGCTAATCCTGACCCTGCCTCCTAGGCTAAATCCCCCATCATAGCTGTGTGGTGAGGGGGGAAATGGAGATACCAAGGTGGGTAGATTTGGCTGAATTTCTCCATAGCTGGAGAGTGAGAGCCAGCTCCGCACAGGGGGCACGGGAGAGAGAGGGGCTCAGGCCAGCTCCGCACAGAGTGGGGTCGGGGCTCCAGACCTGCAGCTTCTGCCCCTAGGGTGGCTGGGGCTCCCGACCCAGAGACTTCAGCCCCACATGTTCTGCCAGAGTCCAGGGCTTCTCCTCCCCCCAACCCCCCCACCGTGGCTTCTGCCCCACCCACCCTCTGCTCCCTGGTGCTGCCCCTCCTCTGCCGTTCCTCTCCTCACCCCACTCTATCCCGACATCAGCCCCTCCCCTCTCCCTGTTCTGCCCTCCAGTGACCACCCCTGCCCTAGCCAGCTCCTCTCCCGCAGGTTCCTGCCTCACTCTGTCCCCCTGGCACCTGCCCATTCCCTTCCCACCCCCCATGCTCCTGGTGCCTGCCCTACTCCTCATCCCCCAACCCCTGGCACCTGTCCCTCCTCTTGACTCTGATCTGCCCCTCTGGAGTCCACCCCTCTTCTCATTTCCTCTGCCCCTTGGGCCCCCCATTCCCTTACACCCCTCTGCCCCCTGCTACCCCCGCTTCCTTTGCTTCCCTGTGCTCCCTGGGGTCTGTCCCCTTCTTCTTGATGCCCATCCCTCCCCTCACCCCTGGAACCTGCCCTCCCCTTCGCCATCCCTCTGCTCCCCACCTTCCTGTCGTTCCCCTCAAGTTTTCTCTCATGGGCAGACAGGGCCCCAACTCTCCTTAAAGGGCAAGACTCCCCCACCACAGCAATTAATGGGGATGCAGATTAATTTACCTTTGATCCCAGTGACCAGCCCCTGCCTCCGGCCCTGACTCTGTGACTCTCTCCCCAGTGGACGTGACTCTGGATCCAGACACGGCAAATCCCCAGCTCGTCCTGTCTGAGGATCGGAAACGTGTGAGATGTGGAGGCAGACGCCACGATCTGCCCAACAATCCTGAGAGATTTGATCCTTGTCCCTCCGTCCTGGGTGCTGAGGGGTTTGCGGGCGGGAGGCATTACTGGGAGGTGGAGGTGGGAGACAAGACAAGATGGGATCTGGGGGTTTGTAGGGAATCTGTGAGCAGGAAGGGATGGGTCACACTCACACCTGAGGATGGATTCTGGGTCATGTGGCTGAGGGAGGAGGAATACAAGGCCCTCACCTCCCCCTTGACCCTCCTCCCCGTGAGCGTCAGGCCCAGCCGGGTGGGGATTTTCCTGGACTATGAGGCGGGCGAGGTCTCGTTTTACAATGTGACTGACAGGTCCCATCTCTTCACTTTCACTGACACCTTCTCCGGGACGCTCCGCCCTTATTTCTATCCTGGTGTCAACACCTGGGGTACAAATGCGACTCCCCTGAAAATCTGCCCGGTCCCAGCTCAGACCAAAGGGAATCTCTGTCCCTGACTGTGACACCCATGGCACAGACTGGCTCCTCCCAGCCCTGCTGCTCTTCCCACCCTCCCCTCTGCCAGTGGTGGGGGCCAGTTACTGCAGCAACTGGACTTTCTGTGCTGACCGGACGCTGCCAGTTTCCCTTTTCAACTGGAGCCTCCAATCAAAAACCAGATACCTGGGAACGCACAGCCCCCACCTTTCCCGTCCCCTGCCTCAAGGGTAGCAGATGGTGGGGGATGGGGTCTTTCACTCCTGTCAGAATTTTCTACCCCTGACCAGAGTCTGAGGGAAGGCACATCGCATGGCATTGCTAGGACTCCTTTTTGTTTTAACCATGATGTGTTATGAACGTTTTCAATGTCATAATTCAGTTTTGAAGATTTATTCACAATATGCCATTCATGGCATGTGCCCTAAACTTACCTTGATTATTTGAAAATAAATACCCTAAAATTATCTTTTGATGGATTCATTTGTGGTTTTTATCTAGTCTGCTGGTGTCTAGGTGGCATGGGCTGCTGAAACTATTTTTCCTAGATAATTTCCCCCTAAACTTTCTTTCAGAAATATCTGTGTTCCTTTCCCTATTTCTCACTGACTTATGTGTAATTACTGTGGTTTCTTATCCAGCCTTATTGTGTTATTACATGGGAAAAAATGTTGGCAAATAGGTTAATATACAACATGGTTTTTACTATCTGACAAGACACAAAAATGTGTTGTCACTCACAATTTGCAGCATGAAGTGTCATGAAGAGATTGCAGGCAATGTTCAATTTTGAATTTCTAACTCTGAATGGGCTCCCCCATCAGTTCCTGCAACCCCTGGCTGGCAGACCTCTGTGTGAATTAAACATCATGCAGTCTGCCAGGGAACTTCCACTGTGTCTCTTTATGGTGCATCACAACATAGCAGCAATTACAAGGAGCCCCATCCTGCTCCCTGATTCAGACTTTTATACTGCTGCTTTCTGCTCAGCACTGAGCTAGTGACCTCATCAGGCTCCCTACAGGTGCAAGTGATCCCCTCTGCCCTTCCAAACCCAAACTGCTCAGTCCTTCCTCCTCTAACTGCACCCGGTGCTCTCAGTGACCCGGGTGCTGGCTTCCAAAGGGCTCAGTTTGTAGCTGCTCACAGCCCCTGTCACGCGGCCATGAGTGTGTCATTGACCATAGAGTGGAAATAACACCAGATGGAAACTGTTACCTCATTATTCAATTCAGGACCTAGATCTGCCAGTGTCTGCTCTGCACAGCCATGGTGATATTGTGATGGGCAAGGCCAGATGGCTACAATAAAGTAGTGAGGAACAGGTGTGTTAGCTCCAAGCTAAACAAATCCCTGGTAACATGGTAACCAAATGGCAGTTGCTCCAGGTTAATCAAGACACCTGGGGCCAATGAAGATCCTTCTAGAAGGCAGTGGAGATAGCTAGATTGATTGGGACACCTGAAGCCAACCAAGGGCTGGCTGGAACTAGTTAAAAGCCTCCCAGTTACTTGGTGAGGGGGTAGGTACTAGAAGTGAGTTATGCTGTTGGATGAATGAAGTACTACAAAGCCATATTAGGTGCAAGGAAGGAGGCTCTGAGGTAATGGTGAAGGAGATATTGAGTGGAGGCTGCTGTGAGGAAGTGGCCCAGGGAATTGTACATGTCCTATTTCCAAAAAGTCAGCTACCATAGCTGCTAATTTTTAGGGTCCCTGGGCTGGAGCCCAGAGTAAAGGGTGGGCCTGGGCTCTCCAATCTCCTCCCAGATTAATCACTGAGACTGGGAGACAACAGAGACTGTGTGAGGGAGGGTTGCTTCTCCTCACCTCTCTTGTTGGTTTATGATGAAAATGGCTCAGTAAGCTGTGACCCTTGCCCGCAGAGAGAGAAGGGCTATGTGGAGGGTCACAGTGAGCCTCTGAGGCTAGCAAAATCTGCCAGGAAATGCAGGACCCACAAAGTCAAGGACAGAACTTATATATAATGTTACATGTCTTCTTCTTGACCTCATGTGCTGTCAGAGTTCTAAGTGGAAATTCTTCTACCTATTTTGAAAAATCATCTGTACCTGTCAGTACAAACTGGTATCACTTCTCTGGTACTGGATAGAGCCTGATTAAATCTGCTTTCAGCAATTTCCAGGGATTAACAACCTATGTGCAAGGACACAGGCTAGAGTTCTCATTTGGATCTTTCCTGTGACACTTTTATTATAATCCCAGATATAGTAAGGAAAGTAAACATGATAATGTGGTTGTGATGTTTCCCTCTAGTGTTGTCTGGACCAATGATCTGCTAGGTCACTCTAATCCTTGACTCTGGGGCAGGGCCTGCTCTAACATTTTTGCTGCCCCAAGCAAAAAAAAAAAAAAAGTGCTGCCCAAGTCACTGCCCTGAGTGCCGTGTGGGGCTGCCCAAAAACAAACTCTGATCGCCGCCCCCTCCCAAGGTGCCGCCCCAAGTACGTGCTTGGTAGGCTGGTGCCTGGAGCCAGCTCTGCTCTGGGAGCCAGCCTTACCCTGCTCTGCTGTGAGAAGCCCTGCTCCTGGGCTGTTCACACACAGCCTCTGGCATGGAAGCTGCTCCTTGGCTTGTGCAACCAAATGACACTAGCCAATATCTCCAATCCCAGATGCAATCCTAGGAACCTCCATCTTGCAGTGTCCAGGTATTCCTGATGTATGCTGCAAGCTTATATGAGTTCATCAATTGCTTTGTTAAATTGATGAAATGTGCCAGGCTTGTTATCCCAAGGGGAGTCTCTGACATGCTTCAAACCAAATGCACAGGTTCAGGTACAACAAACAAACAGATGTATTAACTACAAAGATAGATTTTAAGTGATTGCAAATCAAACATAAGTCGGAGTTGGTCAAATGAAATAAAAGTAAAATGCATTCTAAGCTGATTTTAATACTTTCAATGCCCTTACAAACTTTGATGCTTTTCACCACAGGCTGGCTGGTTGCCCGTCAGCCAGGCTCTCCCCTTTGATCAGTGCTTCAGTCACTTGGTGGTGATGTCTGTGGATGGAGGTGGAAGAGCCTGGCAAATATCTCTCCTTTTTATCATGTTCTTTCTTCCCTCTTGGCTTTGTCCCCCACCTCAGGATCAGGTGAGCATTACCTCATCGCCGTCCCAAACTGACCAAATGAAGGGGGGTGATTCAATCCAGAGTCCAACAGATCCTTTGTTATTGCCTAGGCCAGTGTCCTTTGTTCCTGTGAGGCTGGGCTGGGTTGGGTTGGTCTCATACATGTCCTGATGAGGTGTGAACTGCCCCTCTGCTTTGGGGGAGTTTTTGCCTGGGCTTGCTTTAAGTCATGAGGGCACATTTTCAGCCTCATAATTATATATATACATGAAATTACAACCCGTAACATTACCATAACAACAATGCTCAGTATACCATGAGCTTGCCAAAGACACCCGACATGACAAACTGTTCATTAGATACCCCACAATCATATTATAAGGATGAACATGGGGATGTAGGGTGTTCCCACGAGGTACAGAACGTCGCAGTGGGTTCTATAATAGTTGATGTCTCCACACAGTCAGAATCTAACTTTTGGTGTTTTCAGAAGTAAATAAATACAGGGCAAACGTCTGCAGCTGAAAACTTGCATAAATACACTGTTGAGTAGGTTATTAAATTAGCCTTTGGTGCATATTTTTTATTCTTTCACTTAATGGCCATGATTTTGTTTTATTTATATAGCTATTTTCAGTATGCCATATTTCGGTGTGTTTACTTGCTTGAGTTGTTAGAAAGGATGATAAAATACATGTACTCCAAGGGCAGTGTTAATCTTCTTATTTGATTTCATATTAAATAACCATCTTAAGCTGGGCACCTTAATTTTCCCTTGTTTTAATCTTCTTCTTCCATACCTATGAACTGTTTAAAAGTATATATTATATCTAGGTTTTTTATTTGTAGTGGTGGCGGCGCACATCACCTCAATATTGGTTATGTGCACATAACAAAATTCATTCTGCACATGGGTGGAAAATATTAGCGGGAACATTGCTGGGAACCCTCTTTTATATTGTCATTTTGACTAGACCTAACCCTCTATGCATGCGCATGAAGGTTTCACTCCTCCTTTTCCTTATCTGTATTTCCACACCCCATAAATATTGGAGGGCCCCATTTTTCCTATGTTGTGTGCAGTTCCTCTTATTTTCATTAGCATCGATGCATAACATGTACGCTGGAGCCAGGACATCTGTTATAAACAATGTTACAATAAGGGATCTCATGATCTTGAACAGTACATTGTGTTCCATTTTCTGCAACATCACCTGTTGGCACATCTTTCTAGTAGTCTTCTGACCTTACTGGCAGAGGGTCATTCTCTGGTCACTCGCTTACGTCCGGCATTCTTAAGCCTATGGCCTCATATAGCTAAGCTGAAATCTTACTGGCCTCGGCCTAGGCCTTGCGTTTCCGTTGTGCTTTACTTATATCCGTAATGCATACTGATCACTCCTGAATATTTATCAATCTTGTACTTCTATTATCCTACAACTGAAATCTATTTAGCGTATATTCATTATATGTAACATAGTATATGAGTTAATCATAACATCACACAGCACAACAATAGATAATAAAATGAACTAATTGGCTACAGAAGCCAGAAGGAACCATGCGGACTATCTAGTCTGACCTGTATAACAGATTAGAGAATTTCCCCTCATAATTCCTGCACTGAGCCCATACATTCGTGTTGAGCCACAGCAAATCTTTTTAGAGAGACTCCGCTCCTTATCTAAACACTTTAGACTTACAGACTTTAAGGCCAAAAGGGACCATCATGATCATCTAGTCTGCACATTGCAGGTCACAGAACTATACCCACTCACTCCTAATACACCCAGACCTCTGCTGAGGTACTGAGGTCCTCAAATCATGATTTAAAGACTTCAACTGATAGAGAATCCACCATTTACACTAGTCCAGCAGTTCTCAACTGTGTGTCATGACCCCAAAGTTGGTAGTGGCCCCCCTTTGAATGGGGTCGCCAGGTCTGGCTTAGGCTTGCTGGGGCCTGGGGCTGAAGCCCAAACCCCACTGCTCAGGGCTGAAGCCAAAACCTGAGGGCTTCAGCCCTGGGCAGCAGGACTCAGGTTGCAAACCCCCCGCCTGGGGCTGAGGCCCCTGAGCTTCAGCTTTGCCCCCCCCCTTGCCCAGAGCAGTGGGACTTGGGCTTTGCCCCCCCCCCCGAGCAGTGGGGCTGGAGCTGGGTCAGGCTTCAGTCCCCCCTCCTGAGGTCATGAAGTAATTTTTGTTGTCAGCAGGGGGTTGCAGTGCAATGAAGTGTGAGAATCCCTGCACCAGTCTAAAGCTGAAAGTGATCCATGCCCCAAGCTGCAGAGGAAGGTGGAAAACCTCCCATTCTGACCCAGGGGACAATTCCTTCCTGTACCCAAATATGGTGATCACTTACACCTTGAGCAAGACCCACCAGCCAGACACCTGGGAAAAAATTCTCAGTAATAACTCGGAGCCCTCCCCATCTAGTGTCCCATCACCAGCCATTGGAGATACTTGCTGCTAGCACTTACAGATTGGATACACGCCATTTTAGGCAATCACATTATACCATCCATACACTTCTCAAACTCAGTCTTGAAGCCATTTAGGTTTTTTGTCCCCACTGCTCTCCTTGGAAGGCTCTTCCGGAACTTCACTCCTCTGATGGTTAGAAACCTTCCAAGCCTAAACTTATTGATGGACATTTCTTCTTGTGTCCACATGTGCACTTAACTTAAATAACTCCTCTCTCTCCCTGGTAATTACCCTCTGATATATTTATAGAGAGCAAACATATCTCCCCTCAGCCTTCTTTTGGTTAGGCTAAACAAGCCAAGCTCTTTGAGTCTCCTCTCATAAGGTAGGTTTTCCATTTCTCTGATCATTCTAGCAGCCTTTCTCTGCACCTGTTCCAGTTTGAGGTCATCTTTCTTAAACATGGGAGACCAAAATTGCACACAGTATTCCAGACGAGGTCTCACCAGGACCTTATATAACAGGACTAAGACTTCTCTGTCTCTGTTGGAAATACCTCACTTGCTATATCCTAGAAGTGCATTGGCCTTTTTCAGAGCTGCATCACATTGGCCACTCATAGTTATCCTGGTTATAGTTATCCACAATATATAGATGCTTTGAATTACATTAAAAAAAATTCAGCAGCCTCAGTAGAAGCTGATGCTGCATCACTGACCACCAAGTTCAATGGATGAGAACTGCATGGGATAAAAAAAGCTTGCGGGTTTAACTCTCGGATCCATGTCTGCACTCTTCTGTTCTTTCCTCTCATGTTGGCACCATTATCATAGCCCTGACCCCTCATGTCAGCTATCACAATTCCCATATCGTCCGGATTTTTAGGAAGCACATTTGTCATACCAGCTCCTGTAGTATCATCAATGTTAATAAATTCTAGAAAATGCTTTCTAACAGTCACCATTGCAGGGACATTTTCACTAGGTTCTGTTGTTGTTACAAAATGCACCATTAAAGTCATTTGTTCCGTATGGCTGATGTCAGGTGTGCAGTCCAGAATAACAGAATAATATCTGGCTGACTTCAGATCGGCCACAATCTTCTGTTTGACTTTTGTTGCCAGTAACTGTATCATCTCATTTTGAATTGTTTTTCCAAGGTAGTGGTGTGTACATTTCTTGGGTGGTGACTCTTCTTAGATGCTCCTGGAGTACAGCATCAAACTCAGCCATCAGCTCCACAATTTGAAGGAAGTTTCCATTCTTTGGCACATACAGCTGATCTGAAGTGCTACGCAGGGCTAGGTTTTGGGTAGCAAGCAGGGGTGAGCTGCAGACGGTTCGCAACGGTTCACGCGAACCGTTTGCTAAAATTAGACGCCGGACAGAGAACCGGATGCTAAAGAGCCAGGCAGGCAGGGGTGAGCTGGAGCCGGGTTCGCACTGGTTCCCGCGATCCCGGTTGTTAAATTTAGCAGCCATTTTAGAACCGGTTGTTCCAGGACAACCAGTTCTATAAGGGCTGCTAAATTTAACAAAAGCTCCGGCTGAAGCTCACCTCCCGCTCCTCTCCTGCTCCGCCCCCTTCTCCTCCCCCTCCCCTGCTTCCCACGAATCAGATGTTCGCGGGAAGCCTGAACAGGAGGGAGGCAGGCAGGCAGGTAAGCAAGCGGGGCGGGCGGGGCTCGGCTCCTGCCCTGGGGTCCGCGGGCGGGGCTCGGCTCCTGCCCCGGGGTCTGCGGCCGGGTCCTGCGGCGCGGGCGGGGCTCGGCTCCTGCCCCGGGGTCCGCAGCTGGGTGGGGGGCGCGGGCGGGGCTCGGCTCCTGCCCCGGGGTCTGCGGCCGGGTCCGGCGGCGCAGTGGGGCTCGGCTCCTGCCGTGGGGGCCGCGGGTGGGGCTCGGCTCCTGCCGTGGGGGCCGCGGGTGGGGCTCGGCTCCTGCCCCGGGGTCCGCGGCCGGGTCCGGGTCCGGCCGGGCGGCGCAGCAGGGCTCCTGTCCCGGCGTCTGCGGCCGGTCCGGCTGGGTGGCGCGGCTCCTGCCCCAGTGTCCGGGTCCCAGCCCAGCTGTGACCCCATCTCCAGGCAGCAAGGTAAGGGGAGCAGGGAGGGCGTGATGGATAGAGGGCAGGGGAGTTGGGGGGGGTGGATTAGTGTTGGAGCAGTCAGAGGGCAGGGAACAGGGGGATTGAATGGGGGTAAGGGTCAGGGGGGGAGTCAGAAAGGAGCAGGGGTTGGATGGGGTGGTGGGGGGCAGTTAGGGGTAGGGATTCCAGGGACAGTCAAGGGACAGAGAGAAGGGGTGGTTGGATGGGGTAGGGGTCCCCGGGGTGCCATCAGGAATGAGAGAACGGGTTGGATGGGGTGGCAAGGGGCAGTCAGGGGACAGGGAAGGGGGGTGGATAGGGCATGGGTGGGGGGGGGCTGTCAAGGAACATGGGGGGGGGGGGTTGGATGGGACAGGAGGGGGGGGGAGGAGGGGACCAGTTGTTAAAAATTTGGCAGCTCATCACTGGTAGCAAGCAATCTCACAATGGCAATGAGCCTTTTTCAGAACATTTTGCCAGTTAAGAGACTCTGATGCAATCTTCTCTTGATGCTGATCATCTATGGTGGCCTTTAACCTTAGTCTCATCTCAAGCTCTTTCCACCTGTGGAATGCTCTCTGGTGATTTCCTGCCTTCTCATGGCATGCCAGATTTCTAGCTAGATTTTTCCAGTCCTTTGTTCCTGTAGAACCCAATGTGGCTGAAACATTAGACTGGAAGAGTTTGCAACAAAAACAGTATGCAGCATTCTGGGATTTTGAGTACATAAGCCACGGCCTCTCCACTTTGTCACCATTGTGCTAGAGGAGAAATGAAAAGAACAAAAATTGTGAAAAAACAATGGTAAATTACAAAATCCTGGTAAGAACATAGAAACACAGTAAGTGATTGCTTAAATTCTAGCATCAATTACTATTTTCTGTGATTATTTATTATTAGAACCGTACACTAAGCAACACAATGACATCCACGTGCATCATGCTGACCAAGGTGTGCTAAGGAAAACAGGAGTAACCAAAAACCTACTTTTAAAAGTGAATTAAAAATAAATAAATAAATGGAGTGAAATTGCATTTGCAGTGGCTTATAGGAAGCAGAGTTATTTTCAGGCAATCAGAACAGCAGATAAGACCCACATAAAGTGACAATGAATTATTTTATGTAACAAAGACATATATGGTAATGGGCTTTAGCATCACAGCCCTGTGGAGGGGGTGCTGAGATGGGCCAGCAATGAACACAAGCCCCTCTGCCACCCATGTCCTATTTTGGCATCCACTGCAACAGAGGGCTTGCCCCATTGTGGTAACTTTTATCCCTCTGCCCCTCGTTATCCCAGAGTTTTCCCTCCTCTGTCCCTGTCTGGCAGTGGATCTCCCCCTATCCTAACCCCAGTTCCTGCACCCTCTCCCTGATTCTGTCTACCTACTCCCTCATTCTCCTGCCTCCACCAGCTCTTCCACCCACCTCTGGACATGTTTCAGCCCCTGAACAGATTCTGCCTATTTGTCTCCCTCCCACCCCCACTTCTCAGGGGCTGAGCTTCCTGGGTTACAGGCTGCTGCTGCCACCTCCATTGTGATCTGGGAGCCTGAGCTGAGCAGCTTCTGCTCCCCACTGGGGTCTTTCCAAGCCCCCTCTGTGCCCAGCCCCGGGGGGACTTTCAGTAGGCACTCAAACGAGCCCCCTGGGGCAGTCCTGGGCTCTGCCGACACCAGCCCCTGAGCCAGAGCCTGCAGCTGAGGAGGGAGACCTGGGGGAAAGGGCTGGGGCTGGGCAGGAAAGTGACTGCACCAATGGCCCCCAGGAGCCTTAGATCTCACAGCCCCTGGGAGGCGGCTGACTTGTTAAATCTCCTGCCTTCGCTCTGCCGCATGGGCCAAAGCGGAGGGAAGGGCACAGGGGGTGCAGAAGGACTACAAAGCGGCCCCAGTTGGGTTTCCCCTTTGTCTCTGGGCAGTGAAGTTGTCAGGGAGTTGAAGGTTGAGAATAAGGAGGCTGTAGCCAGAAGGAAGGAGCTGAGGCAGGAGACATGGTGAAATGTGGCAGAGTTAAACAACTCCGCCCAGTCAGGGCTAGTCTGAACTAGAATCACCGCGTCTGGTGAAGACGCTCTGTGCCAACGAAGAGAGCTCTCCTGTTGGCAGAACTACTCCACCTCCGCGAGAGGGGGAAGCTGTGTTGACGGGAGAGCACCTCCTGCTGACATGGCTTCTCTGGACAGTGCTTATGTGATAAATGAAGGGATGGGGGGAAGCTCCCTTTTATAGACCCCCAGCCAGCCAGCAGCTATAAAATCCCTCTTAGTGGCTGTTCTCTAATTGCTCTACCTGTAAAGGATTAAAAAGTCTTACTGCATGCATGGGTAAAAGGAAGTGAGTGGGAACCTGGCCAAAAGAGCCAATGGGGAAGCTAAAACTTTTTAAAATTAAAAGAAGACTCCCCTTTTGCCTGTCTGTTGTTGTTCTTGGGGAAAGGCAGACAGGGAGCAGTGATGCTGTGAGAAGCTTGGGCCAGGTATAAAAAATCATCAGTATCATACCTAAAAACTATTCATCTAAAACCCCAGATATGTAAGTAAATCAGGAAATGTCTAGAAAGATGCACTTAGGTTTATCCCTTTTATTTCTTTATGACTTGTGGATTCCTCTGTGCTAACCCCAGGTGCTTTTGTTTTGCTTGTAACCTTTAAGCTGGACCTCAAAAAGCTATTCTTAAATGCTTAATCCTTGTAATTTGTTTTTTTTTTAATCTAACAAAAAGCCTAAATTCCCAGCTTTCTTTTTCTTCTTTTTTTGTTTATTAATAAAATTTACCTTTTTTAAGAACAAAATTGAATTTGTGCGTCTTAAAAGGCTTGTGCACATGTTGTTTAATTAGCTGGTGGCAACAGCTAATTTCCTCCCCCCCCCCCTTTTCTCTCTCAGCTCTTCCCCAGGGAAGGGCGGGGGGGAGGGCTTGAGGGTATCCCACAGGAAGGAATTCCCAAGTGAGTCTTCCTGGCCTCTCAAAGGGTTTCTGTACTTGGGTGGTGGAAGCATCTACCAATCCAAATTCAGAAAAAGGCTGTAACCTTGGAAGTTTAATACAAGCCTAAAGTGCCCAGTATTAATTTTTAAAGTCCTTGTGGGCCCCCATCTTCTGCACTCAAAGTGCCAGAAAAATCAACCTTGACCGCTTAGGTCACTGTAACATGTGTTGCTTAGGGGGGTGGAGTCATTATACTCCTGAGTGACATAAGTTATATTGACACAAGCAGTAGTTTAGACCTGCCCTTAGGGAAGTAACAGGAGAGAGGAGCACAGTGGCCAGCACAGAGGAGAGGGGAGAGCAAGAGCGTATTCTATGATCTAGAAGTTTCCCCACATTACCAGCCCCCTCAGAGATAAGCAGTGGGGTCCACTTCATCAGGTAAATCGCCCCTGTTCAAAGTGCCGACAGGTGCATTTTTGCTGCAGCAGCTACAGCAGGCCTGAAAGGACATGGACTGGGTGTATTTGTATGAACATTTCCAGACAAACCCTCTTCCTTATAACTAATGTGACGCCCCCTTCAATGAGCCCCACAGAGCCCTTGGAAGGATTGGGGCACTTGATGTATTTGCTCATCTTAGTGAAAATGCCTATTTCTTACTGGGTGCGCTAACCATATGCACAGAAGAGGGGAGTCTTAGTTGGTTTGGGGGGGAAATATTGTGTGTTTCAAAGAAGTTTATTTAAAAAAAAAATAGCTGTTAGACCCTCCTAGAACTTCCAAACACTTTTTTAAAAAGGATGTTTTGCTAGGGAGAAAAGGACTGTCAAATTTAATCCCCAACAAGGTCAATTGGATTCTCCATCATTGAAATGGCCTTGGCACAAACAGTGGGAGTATGCTAATAAAATTTGCGGATGACACAAAATTGGGAGTTATTTCCAGTATGGAGGATGACCAGAATATCATAAAGAAAATCTGGACAACATTGAAAGCTGGAGTAGTAGAAATTGGATGAAATTTAATAATGCAAAATGCAAGGTCATGCACTTAACAAGAATTTTTGCTATAAGATGGGAATGTATTAGTTGGAAGTGACAGAGGAGAAAGACCTGCATCTATTGGTCGATCACAGGATAACTATGAATGGCCAATGTGATGCAGCTCTGAAAAAGGCCAATGCACTCCTAGGATATAGCAAGTGAGGTATTTCCAACAGAGACAGAGAAGTCTTAGTCCTGTTATATAATGTCCTAGTGAGACCTCGTCTGGAATACTGTGTGCAATTTTGGTCTCCCATGTTTAAGAAAGATGACCTCAAACTGGAACAGGTGCAGAGAAAGGCTGCTAGAATGATCAGAGAAGTGGAAAACCTACCTTATGAAAGGAGACTCAAAGAGCTTGGCTTGTTTAGCCTAACCAAAAGAAGGCTGAGGGGAGATATGTTTGCTCTCTATAAATATATCAGAGGGTAATTACCAGGGAGAGAGAGGAGTTATTTAAGTGCACACGTGGACACAAGAAGAAATGTCCATCAATAAGTTTAGGCTTGGAAGGTTTCTAACCATCAGAGGAGTGAAGTTCCGGAAGAGCCTTCCAAGGAGAACAGTGGGGGCAAAAAACCTAAATGGCTTCAAGACTGAGTTTGAGAAGTGTATGGATGGTATAATGTGATTGCCTAAAATGGCGTGTATCCAATCTGTAAGTGCTAGCAACAAGTATCTCCAATGGCTGGTGATGGGACACTAGATGGGGAGGGCTCCGAGTTATTACTGAGAATTTTTTCCCAGGTGTCTGGCTGGTGGGTCTTGCTCAAGGTGTAAGTGATCACCATATTTGGGTACAGGAAGGAATTTTCCCCTGGGTCAGAATGGGAGGTTTTCCACCTTCCTCTGCAGCTTGGGGCATGGATCACTTTCAGCTTTAGACTAGTGCAGGAATTCTCACACTTCATTGCACTGCGACCCCCTGCTGACAACAAAAATTACTTTGTGACCTCAGGAGTGGGGGACTGAAGCCTGACCCAGCTCCAGCCCCACTGCTCTGGGGGAGGGGGGGGCAAAGCCCGAGTCCCACCACTCTGGGCAGGGGGGCCAAAGCTGAAGCTCAGGGGCCTCAGCCCCAGGCGGGGGGTTTTCAACCTGAGTCCTGCTGCCCAGGGCTGAAGCCCTCAGGTTTTGGCTTCAGCCCTGAGCAGTGGGGTTTGGGCTTCAGTCCCAGGCCCCAGCAAGCCTAAGCCAGACCTGGCGACCCCATTCAAAGGGGGTCACTACCAACTTTGGGGTCGTGACCCACAGTTTGAGAACTGCTGGACTAGTGTAAATGGTGGATTCTCTATCAGTTGAAGTCTTCAAATCATGATTTGAGGACCTCAGTACCTCAGCAGAGGTCTGGGTGTATTACAGGAATGAGTGGGTATAGTTCTGTGACCTGCAATGTGCAGACTAGAAGATCATGATGGTCCCTTTTGCCTTAAAGTCTGTAAGTCTAAAGTGTTTAGATAAGGAGCGGAGTCGCTCTAAAAAGATTTGCTGTGGCTCAACAAGAATGTATGGGCTCAGTGCAGGAATTATGAGGGGAAATTCTCTAATCTGTTGTACAAGTCAGACTAGATAGTCCGCATGGTCCCTTCTGGCTTCCGTAGCCAATTAGTTCATTTTATTATCTATTGTTGTGCTGTGTGATGTTATGATTAACTCATATACTATGTTACATATAATGAATATACGCTAAATAGATTTCAGTTGTAGGATAATAGAAGTACAAGATTGATAAATATTCAGGAATGATCAGTATGCATTAGGGATATAAGTAAAGCACAACGGAAACGCAAGGCCTAGGCCGAGGCCAGTAAGATTTTAACTTAGCTATATGAGGCCATAGGCTTAAGAATGCCGGACGTAAGCGAGTGACCAAAGAATGACCCTATGCGAGTAAGGTCACACGACTACTGGAAAGATGTGCCAGCAGGTGATGTAATGGAACGCAATGTACTGTTCAAGATCATGAGATCCCTTATTGTAACATTGTTTATAACACATGTCCTGGCTCCAGCGTACATGTTATGCATCGATGCTAATGAAAATAAGAGGAACTGCACACAACATAGGAAAAATGGGGCCCTCCAATACTTATGGGGTGTGGAAATATAGATAAGGAAAAAGAGGAGTGAAACCTTCATGCACATGCATAGAGGGTTAGGTCTAGTCAAAATGATAATATAAAAGAGGGTTCCCAGCAATGTTCCCTCCAATATTTTCCACCAGTCTGCAGAATTAATTTTGTTATGTACAGCACCAATATTGAGGTAATGTGTGCCACCACTACAAATAAAAAAACCTAGATATAATATATACTTTTAAACAGTTCATAGGTATGGAAGAAGATAAATATTAAAACAAGGGGAAATTAAGATGCCCAGCTTAAGATGGTTATTTAATATGAAATCAAGTAAGATTAACACTGCCCTTGGAGTACATGTATTTTATCATCCTTTCTAACAACTCAAGCTAGTAAACACACCAAAATATGGCATACTGAAAATAGCTATGTAAATAAAACAAAATCATGATATTAAAGGAAAGAATACAAAATATGCACCAAAGGCCAATTTAATAACCTATTCAACAGTGTATTTATGCAAGTTTTCAGGTGCAGAAGTTTGCCCTGTATTTATTTACTTCTGAAAAACACCAGAAGTTAGATTCTGACTGTGTGGAGACATCAACTATTATAGAACCCACTGCGACGTTCTGTACCTCGTGAGAACACCCTACATCCCCATGTTCATCCTTATAATATGATTGTGGGGTATCTAATGAAAAGTTTGTCATGTTGGGTGTCTTTGGCAAGCTCATGGTATACTGAGCATTGTTGTTATGGTAATATTATAGTAATGTTATGGGGTGTAATTTCATGTATATATAATTATGAGGCTGAAAATGTGTCCTCATGGCTTAAAGCAAGCCCAGGCAAAAACTCCCCCAAAGCAGAGGGGCAGTTCACACCTCATCAGGGCATGTATGGGACAAACCGAGCCCAGCCTCACAGGAACAAAGGACACTGGCCTAGGCAATAACAAAGGATCTGTTGGACTCTGGATTGAGTCACCCCCCTTCATTTTGTCACTTTGGGACTGTGATGAGGTAATGCTCACCTGACCCTGGGAGCGGGGGGGGGGGGGGGGGAGGGGGAAGACACAAAGCCAAGAGGGAAGAAAGAACATGATAAAAAGGAGAGACATTTGCCAGGCTCTTCCACCTCCATCTACAGACATCACCACCAAGTGAGGGAAGCGCTGATCAAAGGGGAGAGCCTGGCTGACGGGCAACCAGCCAGCCTGTGGTGAAAAGCATCTAAGTTTGTAAGGGCATTGAAAGTGTTAAAATGCATTTTGCTTTTATTTCATTTGACCAAATCCAACTTATGTTTGATTTGCAATCACTTAAAAATCTATCTTTGTAGTTAATACATCTGTTTGTTTGTTGTACCTGAACCTGTGCATTTGGTTTGAAGCGTGTCAGACTCCCCCTGGGATAACAAGCCTGGTACATATCAATTGCTTTGTTAAATTGATGAACTCATAAGCTTGCAGCATACAGCAGGCATACCTGGACACTGCAAGTTGGAGGTTCCTAGGATTGCATCTGGGACTGGAGATATTGACTAGTGTCATTCGGTTGCACAATCCAAGGAGCAGCTTCCATGCCAGAGGCTGTGTGTGAACAGCCCAGGAGCAGGGCTTCTCACAGCAGAGCAGTGTAAGGCTGGCTCCCAGAGTCAAGGATTGGAGTGACCTAGCAGATCATTGGTCCAGACAACACTAGAGGGAAACATCACAACCACCATTATCATGTTTACTTTGCTTACTATATATGGGATTATAATAAAAATGTCACAGGAAAGATTCAAATGATAACTCTAGCCTGTGTCCATGCACATAGGTTGTTAATCCCTGGAAATTGCTGAAAGCAGATTTAATCAGGCTATATCCAGTACCACAGAAGCGATACCAGTTTGTACTGACAGGTACAGATGATTTTTCAAAATAGGTAGAAGAATTTCCACTTAGAACTCTGACAGCACATGAGGTAGAGAAGAAGACATGTAAAATTATATATTATGACAAAGTTCTGTCCTTGACTTTGTGGGTCCTGCGTTTCCTGGCAGATTTTGCTAGCCTCAGAGGCTCACTGTGACCCTCCACGTAGCTCTTCTCTCTCTAGAGGCAAGGGTTACAGCTTACTGAGCCATTTTCATCATAAGCCAACAAGAGAGGTGAGGAGAAGCAATCCTCCCTCACACAGTCTCTGTTGTCTTCCAGTCTCAGTGATTAATCAGGGAGGAGACAGGAGAACCCAGGCCCACCCTCTACTCTGGGCTCCAGCCCAGGGACCCTAAAAATTAACAGCTATGGTAGCTGACTTTTTGGAAATAGGACATGTACAATTCCCTGGGCCACTTCTTCACAGCAGCCCCCACTCAATATCTCCTTCACCATTACCTCAGGGCCTTCTTCCTTGCACCTGATATGGATTTGTACTGCTTCATTCCTCCAACAACACAGCTCACTCCTAGCACCCACCCCCTCACTTACTAACTGGGAGGCTTTTAACTAGTTCCAGCCAGCCCTTGGTTGGCTTCAGGTGTCCCAATCAATCTAGCTATCTCCACTGCCTTCTAGAAGGATCTTAATTGGCCCCAGGTGTCTTGATTAACCTGGAGCAACTGCCATTTGGTTACCATGGTACCAGGGATTTGTTTAGCCTGGGGCTAAACGGTTCCTCTCTACTTTACTGTAGCCATCTGGCCTTGCCCCATCACAATGTCACCATGGCGGTCCAGAGCAGATACTGGCAGATCTAGGTTCTGAATTGAACAATGAGGTAACAGTTTACATTGGGTGTTATTTCCACTCTATGGTCAATTACACAATCATGGCCGTGTGACATGGGCTGTGAGCAGCTACAAACTGAGCCCTTTGGAAGCCAGCACCCTGGTCACTGAGAACATCCAGGGAACCATTGCAATTAGAGTAGGAGGGACTGAGCAGTTTGGGTTTGGAAGGGCAGAGGGGATCACTTGCACCTGTAGGGAGCCTGATGAGGTCACTAGCTCCACGCTGAGAAGAAAGCAGCAGCATAAAAATCTGAATCAGGGAGCAGGAAGGGCTCCTCGTAACTGCTGCTATGTTGTGATGCACCATAAAAAGTCATAAAGAGACACAGTGGAAGTTCCCTAGCAGACTGCATACTGCTTCATTCACACAGAGGTCTGCCAGCCAGGGGTTGCAGGAACTGATGGGGGAGCCCATTCATAGTTAGAAATTTAAAAATGAACATTGCCTGCAATCGCTTCATGACTCTTCATGCTGTAAATTGTGAGTGACAACACATTTTTGTGTCTTGTCAGACAGTAAAAACCATGTTGTACATTAACCTATTTGCCAACATTTTTTCCCATGTAATAACACAATAAGACTGGATAAGAAACCACAGTAATTACACATAAGTCAGTGAGAAATAGGGAAAGGAACACAGATATTTCTGAAAGAAAGTTTAGGGGGAAATTATCTAGGAAAAATAGTTTCAGCAGCCCATGCCACCTAGACACCAGCAGACTAGATAAAAACCACAAATGAATCCATCAAAAGATAATTTTAGGATATTTATTTTCAAATAATCAAGGTAAGTGTAGGGCACATGCCATGAATGGCATATTGTGAATAAATCTTCAAAACTGAATTATGACATTGAAAATGTTCATAACACATCATGGTTAAAACAAAAAGGAGTCCTAGCAATGCCATGTGATGTGCCTCCCCTCAGACTCTGCTCAGGGGTAGAAAATTCTGACAGGAGTGAAAGACCCCATCCCCCACCACCTGCTACCCCTGGGGCAGGGGACGGGAAAGGTGGGGGATGGGGGTTCCCAGGTGTCTGGTTTTTGACTGGAGGCTCCAGTTGAAAAGGGAAACTGGCAGCGTCCAGTCAACACAGAAAGTCCAGTTGCTGCAGTAACTGGCCCCCACCACTGGCGGAGGGGAGGGTGGGAAGAGCAACGACATTGGAAGGGGCCAGTCTGTGCCGTGGGTGTCACAGTCAGGGACAGAGATTCCCTTCGGTCTGAGCTGGGACCGGGCAGATTTTCAGGGGATCTGCATTTGTACCCCAGGTGTTGACACCAGGATAGAAATAAGGGCGGAGCTTCCCGGAGAAGGTGTCAGTGAAAGTGAAGAGATGGGACCTGTCAGTCACATTGTAAAACGAGACCTCGCCTGCCTCATAGTCCAGGAAAATCCCCACCCGGCTGGGCCTGACGCTCACGGGGAGGGGGGTCAAGGGGGAGGTGAGGGCCTTGTATTCCTCCTCCCTCAGCCACACGACCCAGAATCCATCCTCAGGTGTGGCTGTGATCCATCCCTTCCTGCTCACAGATTCACTACAAACCCCCAGATCCCATCTTGTCTTGTCTCCCACCTCCACCTCCCAATAATGCCTCCCACCCGCGAACCCCTGAACGCCCAGGACGGAGGGACAAGGATCAAATCTCTCAGGGTTGTCGGGCAGATCCTGTCGTGTATGTCCACATCTCACACGTTTCCGATCCTCAGACAGGATGAGTTTGGGATTTGCCGTGTCTGGATCCAGAGTCACGTCCACTGGGGAGAGAGTCACAGCGTCAGGGCCGGGGGCAGGGGCTGGTCACTGGGATCAAAGGTAAATTAATCTGCGTCCCCATTAATTGCTAGGCGTGGGGGGAGGAAGGGGGAGTCTTGCCCTTTAAGGAGAGTCAGGGCCCTGTCTGCCCATGAGAGAAAACTTGAGGGGAACGACAGGAAGGTGGGGAGCAGAGGGATGGCGAAGGGGAGGGCAGGTTCCAGGGGCGAGGGGAGGGATGGGCATCAAGAAGAAGGAGACAGACCCCAGGGAGCACAGGGAAGCAAAGGAAGGGGCAGGTAGCAGGGGGCAAAGGGGTGTAAGGGAATGGGGCGGCGGCCAAGGGGCAGAGGAAATGAGAAGAGGGTGGACTCCAGAGGGGCAGATCAGAGTCAAGAGGAGGGACAGGTGCCAGGGGTGGGGGGATGATGAGTGGGGCAGACACCAGGAGCATGGGGGGTGGGAAGGAAATGGGCAGGTGCCAGGGGGACAGAGTGAGGCAGGAACCTGTGGGAGAGGAGCTTGCTAGGGCAGGGGTGGTCACTGGAGCACAGAACAGAGAGAGGGGAGGGGCTGATGTTGGGATAGAGTGGGGTGAGGAGAGGAACGGCAGAGGAGGGGCAGCACCAGGGAGCAGAGGGTGGGTGGGGCAGAAGCCATGGTGCGGGGATAGGGGGGAGGAGAAGCCCTGGACCCTGGCAGAACATGTGGGGCTGAAGTCTCTGGGTCGGGAGCCCCAGCCACCCTAGGGGCAGAAGCTGCAGGGCTGAAGCCCCGACCCCACTCTGTGTGGAGCTGGCCTGAGCCCCTCTCTCTCCCGTGCCCCCTGTGCGGAGCTGGCTCTCACTCTCCAGCTATGGAGAAATTCAGCCAAATCTACCCACCTTGGTATCTCCATTTCCCCCCTCACCACACAGCCATGAAGGGATTCAGCCTCGGAGGCAGGGTCAGGATTAGCCCCATGTGGCAAGTGGGATCTAGGGCACCCAGAGGTGAAGTGACTTTCCCAAGGCTAAGCAGGGAGTCAGTGGCAGAGCAGAGAACCAAACCCAGGACACCTGAGCCCCAGGCCTGTGCCTTAACCACTAGGACACCCTTCCTACCTGAGGAGGAGGAACCTCCTCTGCCGCTTTGAGTGTGTGGACAGTGCCCCCAGGAGGTGCGGAGCAGAGCGAGATGGGTAAAAGGACACAGGTGGGAAGCAAGAAGGGGGAAACATCAGGAAGGGGAGGGAGCAAGGAGTTACAGAAGAAACAAGGGGGAGGGAAAGGGGCAGGGAGAGTGATAGGAAGGAAGTGGAGAACAGAAGAAGGGAGCA
Source organism: Mauremys mutica (assembly GCF_020497125.1). Taxonomy (NCBI): domain Eukaryota; kingdom Metazoa; phylum Chordata; order Testudines; family Geoemydidae; genus Mauremys; species Mauremys mutica. The sequence goes on from NC_059083.1 coordinate 32,088,011, forward strand.
GGGAAAGACTCCCCACTGCTTGTGCCTCCCATCCACCTTCTTCCCACAGCCATCCCTGGCCCTCAGCTCCCAACCAGGCGCTAAGCCGGGGTGAGGCACAGCGTGAACACAATGTCTTTACACAGGGGTGTCAGTGAAGACAGCGTGTAGCTGAGTGTAATGATTTTAACACACTGGAATTCATGACAATGTAATGCTGTAGTTCGTTACTGTTTGAATAATGACATTGCTGTGATACCTGTGACAGACACACATTCAATAAAAGAATATGAAGGAAGTGTATAAATATGCTGAAAATTGTCAGTTTTGAGGGAGGCTGAACGCCCCCCCCCCCCACCCAACACACAGACCTCGCCTTCAAGGCAGGAGGGAGCAGAAAGGAGTGAGCAGTGGGCAGGAGATGCTCAGGGGAGAGGATCTAAGGGGAGGAGGCCGAGTGGGGGCAGGAAGAGATGGAGTGGGGTAGAGTGAGGGCAGGACCATGGGGAAGGGGGCGGAGCCAAGATGGGGCACCCATCGGCAAAACCAAAAGTCAGCACCTATGCACACACAGAGCTCAGCCACGGCTGTGAGGCAGAAAAGCTGCCGCGTGGGCACAATTTGTTGCAACTGGGTCAGGGGAGTGTCACAAGCTGGTGATAAAAACCTGTCTGCCCTTGTAGTGGGGACAGGGCCTTCCTCACCCCAGATCCATGGAGACACTGAACAGCTCCTGTCAGGGCCTGTTACGCTGGAAGGAAATTGTGGCTAAAGCCCAGTCTGAGCCTGCTGCTGGGAAGAGAGAGCTTGGAAGTTCAGTTCAACCATCACTCAGCCCTGCAGCCTGCAGCGAGAAGCCAGTTCTGTTCCATCTGTCTTCCCCATTCCTCTACTGTGTATCTGAAGCTTGGGGGAGGTGGAGAGGCTAACAGAAGCTGACCTGTTTCTATACCACATTTTCTCAAATAAAGTAATAGCTATCCTAAAAAAAAAAAAAAAAAAAAAAAAAAGATGGCCAGATAAGAATGTCCATCCTGCAGAGCCCAGGTACCGCCCTGGAAAGGTGACACCAGGGGGCAAAAAAAACAGGAGTACTTGTGGCACCTTAAAGACTAACAAATTTATTTAAGCATGAGCTTTCGTGAGTTACAGCTCACTTCTTCGGATGCATAGAATGGAACACACAGACAGGGGATATTTATACATACAGAGAACATGAAAAGGTGGAAGTATGCATACCAACAGGCAGAGTCTAATCAATTGAGATGAGCTATCGTTAGCAGGAGGAAAAAAACTTTTTGAAGTGATAATTAAGATGGCCCATAGAAGGTGTGAGGAGAACTTAACATAGGGGGCAGTATTCCCTCACCAATCAGCCCTTTCCCAAAGGGGGCAGGTCCCTCCTCTGCAATAAACCTGGGTTTTGTCTGCCCCTTTCCATCCACCCCCAGTGACATTGCTGTTTTCAGCCCATTGAATGTCATAGGAAAATGCTCTGTGCAGGGAAAGGAGCAGAGAGCTCCCAGGGGGAGGTGGGTGTCATCATGGATAAAACACTAGTGGTATGTACAGTACCTGAGTAGAGCTGGGCGCGTCTCCACCCTGCAACCAAACACAGACAGAGGGGTGAGAACTCCCCTGAACACAGACACACTGAGCAGGAGACAATGTCACACAGGGTGATACTGGGGGGAATGGAACTTACTGAGCTCAACCTGGAGTTTATCTAAAAATAAAACAAGGAGAAATGAGTCAGTGTCACATTATCTTGCAGAAGAGAAGCAAGTCAAAAAGACCTTAAAGCACATAGGAGTCACCAACCCCTCCCGTGAAGAGCTCACAGTCTAACCGGACAAGACAGGCACAGGGCTGGGGAAGGGGCAGAACGCACAAGCAGAGTGAGCAGAGCGATAGTGCAAATGCCACATCAGTGCCACCATTTAACAGTCACACTGTGCTGTGTGGGAGAGAGGGGGAGCAGGGGGTGGAGTGAGATTGGGGTGACAGGACCGGGTGAGAGGGGGTTGGAGCTGTCAGCCAATCAGCACAGGAGAGAAGACAGGCAGAGTGACGCTGTCACAAGTAGCATGATGACATCATCAACCACTATGTCCCTCTGGACACAGAGGAGGTGAACTACAACAGCCAGCTCACAGCCTGGGCACAGCGCTGGCTACAGGCAGAGTGACCCCAAATCTGCTCCCGCCCCCGGCTGTGTGGGAGCAACAAACCCGTGGGAATTCAGTGAGTGGGGTTTGGGTCTGTTCGCTCCGTGTCCTGAGTGCGAAGGCTGAGGGGCCGAGCTTCTCTGTGCACCGCACAAACCAGACTGACTTTCTGTTCACAGTGAGCTCTAAGAGCTGCCCAGAGGGGCTATGAACCTTGTTGTAAAGTCTGAGATTCCCCCTCCTGTCCCCAGTGAAATGAACAAAGGGACCTCACCTTTCTCTGCACGATGCGCCGCTGGAAGTGAATAACAGGAGAGGTGGGTTACAAGGCAGAAGATTTATCTGTAAGTATTGCAAACTCATTGGAATCATTTTTCTGCTGGTAGAAAGTAGAACACACAGGGGCTCTGCCTCTAGCTATTCCCACTGCCCACGTTATACTGGGGACACAAGGCCAGGTGCAGGCAAAACACTGAGTAAATGGCCATCTCCTTTCCTCTCTAGCTGAGTGAAGGGAGGCCCCACACTGAACTTGGTGGCATTTCTGTCTGTCTGTAATGGGAGAACTTTTGAAAACCACGTCCATCAGCTCCAGCGTGTTCTAGGCATCAGTGGGTGGAACCCTCCTGATTTTCATGAAATCTGGACATTTGTAACAGCCCGATTCCCTCGAGATACAGGGTGAGGGGAAAACAAAAACAAAAACGAGGAGTCCTTGTGGCACCTTAGAGACTAACAAATTTATTTGGGCATAAGCTTTCCTGGGCTAAAACCCAATTCATCAGATGCATGCAATGGAAAATACAGTGGGAAGATATATATATATATATACAGAGAACATGAAAAAATGGGCGTTGCTATACCAGCTATAACGAGAGTGAGCCATTAAGGTGGGCTAAGGGTTTCAGGTGAGGGTGAGGTCAGAGTTAGGGTTAACAGGCTCCTCATTCCACTCCAGTCACCCCCTCTCCTGCTGGGCTTCTCACCTCCCCTTCAACCAGCCCCTGCCAGCTGGACTCCTTACGCCCCTATTCCAGCCTGGCCCCTCGCCTCCCCACCCTGCTCAGAACCCTACGGATATGGGGGAAAATCGGAAAAGCCTGATTTTAGTGGAAATTAGTTTTTTCCAGTTTTCTGCTTTTCTCAAAAATCAGTAGGGTTATAGCTACAGTGTGTGTGGGGGGGAAGGGACCCATTTGAAGGTTGCGGGGCTGGGGTGAGCCCAGCTGGATGCAGCCCTGGGCCTATGTAAGCAATGAAGTAAGCAACCCTCTAGTTACAGAATTGCCACATCATTGTGCTCCAGGATCTAAACTCTCAGGGTGAGATTCTGTGCTCAGAACCCGTAGCCCAGGGGCACAGGAGGGCTAAGGCAGCTTTAAGCACTGCCCCGTATCCCCCTGATCCTGGGTGCTCTGGATGCTAAAGCAGCCCCCGCTGTAACTCAGGGCTTGTCTGCACAGGAAGGTTACACCAGTACATGGTAAGGTGGGAATTTAAACTGCTCTTGTTACACGGGTATAACACCGCATGTCAGTGCTGTTATCCCGTAATGGGAGTGAGTTTTTCTGGCTTATCTTGTGCCTTTAGTTACAGCAGCCTTTCCCTAGGTGAAGGGCAGCAGCACAGCCCAGGATCTCTGCAGCACTGTGCCCTGGGCCCCTCTCCTGACACCACCCTCTTGTTCCCAGGTCCATCTCCCACACACCTACAATAGGGGTTGTGAGTGGGTCCTCAGAGGGCAGCCTGTAGCTGTTCACTGCAGTGGCTGCACTGGAGGAATCCTCCCGCACCTGGATCCAGGCCTTCTGGAGCCCTTTAATGCTGCTCTGGTCCTTTTACTGACCATAAAGAGGTTGAAGTGTGGGTGAAAATCTCATCCTCCATTTATTAAAATGTGCCCAGTTTTTATGGGTATGAAGGCATAATTGAGCAAGTGATCTCAGTGTAAGCAGTGCTCCAGCCCATCGAGATCTGCCTGAGTCTGCAGGCAGCGCTGTTTGCTGCTCACACTCAGCACAGTGGGATTGGGAAGCTGACATTAAGGGTACGTCTACACTACGGGACTATTCCGAATTTGCATAAACCGGTTTTGTAAAACAGATTTTATAAAATCGAGTGCGCGCGGCCACACTAAGCACATTAATTCGGTGGTGTGCGTCCGCGGTCCGAGGCTAGCGTCGGTTTCTGGAGCGTTGCACTGTGGGTAGCTATTCCCTAGCTATCCCATAGTTCCCGCAGCCTCCCCCGCCCCTTGGAACTTCCGGGTTCTGTCTGGAGAATTTTTAAAAATGATTCTGAATTTCATCTTCTATAACGGAGCGCTGATAGAACGGATTTGCCTGCCCTTACAGCGATCACGTCCGCATGGTCCATGCTGGAGCTCTTTTTTAATTTTGATTTCGGACTGCATCGCCACCCGTGCTGATCGGAGCTCCACGCTAGGCAAACAGGAAATATTCAAAAGTTCGCGGGGCTTTTCCTGTCTACCTGACCACTGCATCCGAGTTCAGATTGCAGTCCAGAGCGGTCAGTGGTGCACTGTGGGATAGCTCCCGGAGGCCAATACCGTCGATCAGCGGCCACACTAACCCTAATCCGATATGTTAATACCGATATTGGCGCTACTCCTCTCGTTAGGGAGGAGTACAGAAACCGGTTTAAAGAGCCCTTTATATCGATATTAAGGGCCTCTTGGTGTGGACGGGTTGGGCGTTAAATCGGTTTTACGCTCCTAAAACCGATTTAAACGCCTAGTGTAGACCAGGCTCCAGGCCTGATCAATGACAATTTAATTATCACCATTTGCAATTGTCTCACTACTGATCATTTTAGCAGAAACATCCAACTTCTGTGCTTCTCCCTCACAGCTGGATGAGGACAGGTACTGGGGAGGGCGGCAGTGGGGCAATGGCAGAGGGCACTGGGGCAGCTACCTGTCATCAAAGGTTGCTGTGGTGAGGAACAGTGAATACAGGCCCCTCCCTCCTCCATCCAAATACAGTGTGAGCTCTGTGCCTGCTAAAATAGGGAGAGGAGATACATTCTCCCTCCCTTCCTCCAAGTATGAAATGCCTCATGGTCCTGGATACCAGAACGAACACGAACACACACACACACACACACACACACACACACACACGGTCACTGAGGGTGAAATCCTGCCCCTTCCCTCATTACATGGCCGTGGAAAGGCCAGAACACGGGGGGATCCCATGTGAGGAATTGTGTTAAATACTGGACAAGTCTCAGTCCCCAGCAATGACCCTGGTCTCTGGCCCGGCCAGGCTAGGGCGACTCAGGCCTGGCCTCAGGGTGCTGTGTCTGTAATTTCCATGGGGTTTTAGGGCAAATGGCCCCTTCCCCTTCAGAGCCCGTCTGTGTCGGCGCGAGCAGCCCTGAGCTCACTGCTTGGGCTCTGGTGCCAATACGGAGACACTGCCCATCACCCCTTCAAACACCAGCACGTTATTTGTAATTGTTCCATCCCACGGGTGTTTTGCAATTTCTCCAGCATACACACTTACTCTCCCTCTCCCCTCCCTCCCCACTGGAATTGTCTCTGTGCAAATACCTTCCCCCACAACGCCTGCTGAAGGGAGGGGCTCTGCTGATTTCCCACCCATCACCGCTCCCCATTGCTCTGCCAGGTCCCCGCTGCAGGCGTTGCAGCCCATGCAGCTCCATAGCCACAGCCTGAGCCATCACGTCCTATGGGCCCTCCATGCACAGCTGGGTCCCCAGAGGTGAGGGGGGAATCCCTAACTGTGACGATCTTTACATCTGCCACATTTTGGGGTAACATTCTCGTATAACCTTTAACCTACCCCACTGGCCCCAGACACTGACCTTTCTCGCGCTCCAGATCAGATCGCAGCTTCTCTATGGGGAGAAAAGGGGGAGAGATGAGATTCCCCTGTCATATTTCTGGGAATAACCCTTACATCAATTAATGTAACTAGCCCAGACACTGACCTTTCTCGCTCTCCAGTTCAGATCGCAGCGTCTCTAGGGGGAGAAAAGGGGGAGAGGTGAGATTTCATTCCCTCATGTTTATGGTGAAGTTCCTATTGTTTAATGCAGCTCTGCTGTAGGTATGAAATAGAGGAACAAAGGGAGAGACACAGATGGGTCTGTCTGTGGAGGTCCCTGCACTCCCATCCCAGGCCAACTTCCAATCTTAGGGATGGTGCCTGCCTCCTGGTCCTAACGTTACAAGGGAATAGCTCCCTGTATGGCCCGGTTCAGTGGGAGGTGCCCCAGCTAAGAATGGGGTGGAGAGGCCTTTCTTTAGCTGGGTGCTCAGGTCAGCGTGAGCCAGGGAGGGGTGTGTGAATGGGCCCCTACAGGCATCGTCTCTAAGTTCAGCTCTTTCCCATTGGGAGCTCGACCCTGTGGTGCGTCAGCCCTGGGGTACCAACACTGCTGGAAATGGAGGTTGCAACATGTCTGCCAGTCACTGCTGAGCACAGCCTGAGCGAGAGCATCTTGTGTCCTAGTGTGAGCAGCGTGTCAGAGCAGCCGTGCAAATCCTGAGTGTGTTTGTGTTATTACAGCATCCTAGCCCCAGCTCACCAGTGCAGCTGGTGCGGAGAATTCTCTGAAAGGCCCAGGGAACAAGACAGTGACAGTTGATTGTTCTGATGGTTTCGTGTTTGGAAATGAGCCCAACAGAATTCTCTCTGGGCCCACAGACAAATTCTATACACCACTCAAAATGAGTTAATCCCTGTCACCTAATCAGTGCTGCCAACTCTCATGATTTTGTCATGAGTCTCCTGATAATTATTATTTTCCTTAAACCCCCAGCTCCTGGAGTCTAGTGAAGATGTGATGATTTCAGCCTTCCTTCTTAGAGAAAAAGTATGTTTCTAGCCCTTGTTTCAAAATGTGACTCCAGTGCACCCTATAGGCTCAAAAAGCAGAAGGCAAATAAAAAGAAGCCCCCATCGACTATTGTTACATCATCCCATGATTTTAAAGCCAATCTCCTGATTGCTGGTGAGCCTGATTCATGATTTTTGAACATTTGGGGTTGACAATTGTGATAAATGGGGGGGGGGGTCGGTCCCTTTAGTGGACACCCAGCCAGCCAGTTAGCTATAGCATCCGTCTTGGTACCTGTTCTCTACTTGCTTTACCTGTAAAGGGTTAAAAAGTCTGACTGCACGCATAGGTAAAGGGAAGTGAGTGGGTACCTGGCCCAAAGAGCCAATGGGAGGGCTAGAACTTTTTAAAATTGGGAAAAAACTTCCCTTTGTCTGTCTGTCTGTTGTTCTCCGGAGAAGAGGGGAACAGGGCAGCAGTGATGCTGTGAGAAGCTGAAGGCCAGGGATGAAAATCATCAGAATCATACCTAAGAATTGCTTATTTGGAACCCAGATAAGTAAGTAGATCAGAAAATGTGTAGGAAGATGCAACTAGGTTTATTTTGTTTATTTCTTATGGCTTGTGGACTCCTCTGTGCTAACCCCAGATGCTTTTGTTGCTTGTAACCTTTAAACTGAACACCCAGAAAATTATTTTTGGGGCTTAATTTTTGGAATTGCTCTTTAATCTGAGTTTTCAGATGTATTTTCTTTCTTTTTGTTTTTAATAAAATTTACCTTTTTAAAGAACAGGATTTGGATTTTTGTGTCTTAAGAGGTTTATGCACATGATTTTTTGTTAGCTGGTGGCAACAGCTGATTTCTTTATTTTCCTTTCTCAGCTCTTCCCCGGGGATGGGGGAGATGAAAGGGCTTGAGGGTGCCCCACAAAAAGGAACTCCCCTGTGCACCTTCCTGGGTTCCAAGCGGTTTTGCATTTGGGTGGTGGCAGCTTCTACCCATCCAAGGTCAGAGAGAGGCTGCAACCTTGGGAGTTTAATACAAGCCTGGAGTGGCCAGTATTAATTTTTAGAGTCCTTGTGGGCCCCCACCTGCTGCACTCGAAGTGCCAGAGTGGGGAATCAGCCTTGACAGCAATCCTGTGGACTCAGCCCACATAAAGCCGTGAACTACACCAGTTCACACCTGGTGCTGACAGAGTGTGTAGGTGACAGTTCTAAAGGTGCAACATCCAGTTCCAACTTTCACAAGTACAAAGCACAAGAAAACAGCACAGCTCCTCTCTGCTTCTCTGAACTACCTGCTTCCGTCCCCACTGAGAAATCACTATAACAGACATTTCCCCTTCCCAATTCTTCTGACACTGGTACATTTCTACATACAATTCACAGCACTTCAGGTGAGAAAACCCTCCGGGTGGGACTTTCACAGCTACCTTGGGGGCTTGTACATTCAGTGCCCATTACTGTAAATAAAAATTGGGCATTCAGACCTCTTAGGCAGCTACGAAAAGCCCAGCTTCCTATAAACACACAGATCACTGAAGGACCATTTCTGCGTTTTGTGATCACTGCCTGGCACTCTCCTGAGGAACACTGAATCAAAGGCCCTTAATCCCGGTCTCTCTACCTTTGGTTTTGATTTTCACTGTCTATCACACATCAAATTCCTCCCTCTTGTTAATTTACCTTTTGCTCTGTGCTGCCTCCAGATGCAGTAACTGGCCAGGAGAATGAGAACAGCCAGGATAGCCAGAATCACACCCAGAGCCACCAGCCCAGGATTGACTCGTGGGAAAAACAGCTCTGCAAGAGAAAGTGCCATTGACTTGGGAGCAAACACGTGCAGAATGAAGGCAGGACTCTGTGACAATGGTGACTCTGTGACTAGTTAAAAGAATCTCCAGGTGAGATGTGGCTCCTTTGTGCTTTATTATTCAGCTAATGAAAGTCCAAGTTTTAGCCTGGTTACTGAGCATGGTTAATGAACGGGATGGGGGCTGTTGTGGGTAAGGAGGGGGTAGGGTGCAGATCTACTATGTTACACCTGGGATGTGTCGTTCCATATTCTTTATGAAAACATAACTGAGATATACTTAATGCAAGATGGCTCATGTGAGATATGATTTGAAAGGTTCTGATTTACTGAATGCGATGATCCAATTTGTATGCCTGTATCATGTCTGTATCTGAAGTTAGGAATATTAACTATGTATCTGCATTTCGACTATGCTATTTTGGGTGACACCCTTGCTAACACTTCAGGTACAACAATGGAAAAACCAGACAGTGCTGATGGCCCATCGGCAAGAGACAATGGACGGTAAAAGAGCTTAGTCTTCCCATGAACCTGTGGGTCAGCCTGTGAAGAATGGCTACAGGGGCCCTACAGAGGCATGTGACCATGTCACCTGATACCGGAACCCAGCCTGAATTCTGCACTTTTCCATGAGATGCTGGGGTTGGGGTCAAACTAGGAAACAAAGGATTCCCGCCTTACGCAAATCCTATTTAAGGGTGGGGAGTGAGGTAATCCAGGTCCTCAGTTCTCCCCCATAAGCTAGTCAGCAGTGCAGCACTTTGAGATCTGAGATGAACAGGGCTTTACAAACACAACCATCTTATTATTATTATATAGATGAAATAATCATTCAGTATTAACAAAGTTATTTGCCAATTTTTAGAAAAACTTCAGATTTTATATATTTTTGAGCTGCTCTTAGGTCAGATTTTGCTTCTGAATATTTTGGGCCTGATCCTTTATTGCCAGCACTCCCAAAGCTCCCGTCGACTTGGTTATGCAGGGCCGCCCAGAAGAGGGGCAAGAGGGGCAATTTGCCCCAGGCCCTGAGCCCCGCAGGGTCCCCCATGAGAGTTTTTTGGGGCCCCTGGAGCGGGGTCCTACTCTCGCTCTGGGGGCCCCGGAAAACTCTCGTGGGTCCCGGAGTTTCTTCCGCTCCCGGTCTTCGCCGGCGGAGGGTCCTTCCGCTCCGGGGTAGAAGGACCCACCGCCGCCGAATTAGCACTGAAGCTCAGATGGGTCTTTGGCAGTAATTTGGCAACGGGGGGCCCTTCCGTTCCGGGACCCGCCACCGAAGTGCCCCAAAGACCCGCGGCGAGGGCTCCCCGCCACCGAATTACCGCCGAAGACCCAGCTGCACTTCGGAGGTGGGTCCCGCTTTGGCGGTAATTCAGTGGTGGGGGGCCCCCGCCGCGGGTCTTCGGGGCACTTTGGCGGTGGGTCCTGGAATGGCAGGGTCCCCCCGCTGCCGAAGACCCCAGGCCCCCAGAATCCTCTGGGTGGCCCTGTGGTTATGCAGGGAAGGAAGGATGAGGCCCACTGTGTGACTGTGAAATGAAAACCCACAAGATACATTCACAGGGCGAGCGGGGTCACCCTCGCTGTGGAGCTCTGTGTTGATGGACTTTTCTGCAATTGAATACAAGTTACAGCCTGATCCTCAGTTCTGACTTGGGCAATGGAAGTTTTGCCAGAGTCTGAAGTGCAGGAGGGGGCCCATAGTGCAGCTGTTACACGGATGGGGTAGTTTCAGATGTAATCTGATTAGCGATGCTCAGACCATAGCCAAGGATCTCTTGTGCTAGTCAGGAAAAATGACTTAATTAGCCTGATTTTCATAAATACTCGGCACCCACAGCTCTCACTGAGAGCAAAGGAGAATTCCCTCCCCACCCCCACTGAGAACTGTGATGGTCACAGCACACACAGAAGTTAGACACAAACATAAATACTCTTGCTGGAAGGTTGCAGCGTTACACAACTTTATGTCTGAATCCAGAACCTTAAGACGCAAGAACCCACAACAGAGATGGGGTGGAGTGTGGGGGAGGGCTGCTCCCTAAGGCAGTGAGCAGAAATTACCCCACCTTGCTTTACGTTGCCTTGTCTATATAGGAACAGTTAGTGCGTGGCAGGCTGGGGTATAAATCCACCTTGCACTAGCCTGCTGTGCACTAACTGGCTGTGTGCACTCTGCAGCCAGGCACTAAAAGTTCCCTTGTGCACATTGATCTGTTCCCATTTCCAAGTGGGGTAGATCAAAGCACACTACGGAATTGTTAGTGCACGTAGCAGGGCTCACACAGACAGTTAGTGCGCAGGCAGATTTACACCCCAGCTCTGTCCCTGTCCCTGTCGACAAGCCCTGATTCTGCTCACATGCTTTCCTACAGAGCCCTCTAGCCTGCAGACAGGACCTGGAAACACCCCACTCTTAAAGTGATAGTTGCAATTCCAACACAGTCCTCACTATACCACCACCACAAAGGAGCGTTCCCTCTCCCAGCCCCAATAAGAAGGATGATGATTGCTGAGTCCTGAGCTGTTATGAAAATCTGGCCAATGGCGTCCCAGCCTGCAAGGTGCTAAACACCCTCAGCTCCTACTGGAGTCGACGGGTATGTCTACACTGTAATTAGCACCTGCAGCTGGCCCCTGCCAACAGACTCAGCCTCGCTGGGCTCGGGCTAAGGGGCTGTTTAATTGCAGTGGAAACTTTCTGGCTCAAGCTGAAGCTCAGGCTCTGGGACCTTCTCACCTTGCAGTGACCTAGAGCCTGGTCTCTAGCCCAAGCCCAAACGTCTACACCACAGTTTAACAGCACCTTAGCCCGAGTGAGCTGGCACGGGCCAGCCGCAGGTTTTGAATTGCAATTCAGACACATTCAAAGAGAACTGAGGTTGTTCGGGACTTTCCAAGAAGTGCGCAGCACCTTGAAGGTTCAGGCCAATAAACAGGAGACACAATGACAAATACTCTCTGCCCATGTCTGCAGCGTCTCAGTCTATCCATGTGCGGCTGGGATGGGCACTGACCTGCTACGGAAATCTCTGACTCTCTCTCCTGGTTGAGTTGCGGGTTCCTGACACAGCAGGATACTTTCTGGTTGGACTCTTCTGTTAGAACAATGGCAATCTCTGCTTGAAACAGGCCATTGGCCTCTGGGGATATTTTTTCAGAGTCTGATTGTAAGATCTTCCCCAGGAGATCTCTCCACTCAGCTTCGGGCTCTGGGTACCATCCGGCTGATCGACACACCACCCGGATCCCTCTGTCCTGATGTCCCTCCACAGAGATGGCAGGAGCAGAGCCCAAACCTACAGAAGAAATAAATGAACTTGTGACAATCCTACAGTGCCCAGTAATGAGCCAAACATTTTATTACATCATTATCAAAACCCATTTCTCATTAAATTAATAGTCAAATGTAAGTCCACGAGTGCAGCTGGAGCACCCATGGAGTAGGCATCTATGGAGAGGAGGGTGGAGAGAGGAAGAGAAACAGGGCGTGTGTGTCTGTAGCTCCTAACAAGAGAAGCAGCTGAGAACCTGTCCGAAGCCCGGGAGGGACAGAGTAGCTGACTGGGGACACCCAGGACAGGAGCCAGGAGGAGCATTGTGACGGGAAAGAATCACCTGAGGACAAATCAGAGCTGGACCCAGTATCCCTGTCACCCAGAGCTGTATGGGGCCCTGAGTACTGGGGCTTGTGATCTTGCATTGGGAATAAAGAGGGAGGCTGCAGCCAGGTAAGTGGGGAGGTGGTCGCTCTGTGTGGCTTTGCAGAGAGCGGCAGAGTAGGGCACCGGAAGGTTTGTTGGGGAAAGTTCACTGGCACCAGAGACGACCAGGATACCCAAGACTCATTGCTGAGCTGGAACTCGACTCAGAGTTCAGGAGTCCTGGGCAGACGCAGTGCTTGGCATCTACCCTTTTATGTTGTGGTACCACTGGGGCCTCGTGCTGGATCTCAGCCTGTTTTATCCTCAACCCCCATATTCCCCGTTGTTTTTCTCCCTTCATCCCTCTGTAAATAAATATTTCCCCTTCCTATATTCTTTGTACTATTCCGGTGTGTGTGCGTTTATCCCAGAGGATTTCGAAGAGGTGCCCCTGGCACAGGGATGACTCATGCCTGCCGGCAGTGGGGGACACACAGAGTGAGGGCAGCTGGCTTCAGCGGTATTATTAAGCATGTTCAGTACAACCCAGGCAGCAAATCTGGGGGAGCATGTGACCCCGCATGCTCCCTGACACATCACTTGTGGCCTGGGTGGAAGGGAATTACCCTGCTGCACTCCAGAGCACGCCTGTTCCTGGCAAGTATCAGAGGGGTAGCCATGTTAATCTGGATCTGTAAAAAGCAACAAGTAGTCTTGTGGCACCTTATAGACTAACTGATGTATTGGAACATAATGCAAACTGGACACCCTATTGCATAATGCTCCAATAGGTCTGTTAGTCTATAAGGTGCCACAGGACTCTGTTGCTTGTTCCGGGCCGGAGCCGCTCTGCAGAGCAGACTCCATCTCGGCCACAGGGGCTCTATAGTTACATATTAGTTCCTAACAAATACTCGTCAATGCAGAATGACGGTTGCCCGGCAGGGCCTTGTGCCTTCCCAAAATGCAGAGAGCGGCTAAACTTAAACGTCTGAAACCCAAGAGATACAAAGTAACGGCTCACAGCGGCCCAGCCCTGCCACCTTAACTCTGCCCGCTGGGCTGGCAACAGGCGCTGGGCACGGTTCAGTGAGGGTGGTGCCGTAATACACAGGCATGAGGAAGGGCTGTGAGAAGGTGCCATTGCTTGTGTTGTGTTTCTTGGATTTGTTTTCCAGCATCTCTCTGCCATCACTCCTGCTGCCTTCCCTGTGTTCGCAGTCACTGTAGTGACTGGTGGAGGGATTCATTCGAGCAGGCTGGCAGAGCTCTCACTGCGATGTGAGGAGAGGGATCACGTTTGCCTCATTTCAGTGCTGAGGTCTGTAGGCTGTGTCAGTAGCAATGCACAGAGGTGTCTTATTGCCATGGGGATTGTCAGCAGTCTGGTGTTTGCTGCACCTGATCTAAACCTCACATCACCGTCACAGAACTAGCTACACCTGTTCCCTTCTGGTCTGTCTGGCAGCACCTTCAGGCATCAGGCCACCTGCCTTCATCTGTCCTGGGGGGAATTCCTCAACTCTCCCACTCTTAGACAAGGCGCAGGGCCACTGGACCCTGTGCATCGAGCACTGTTACCCTGTGGGTGCCAGACACCAGCCAAGATCAATCCCAGCTGGTGGCATCAGCATGGGGAGGATCAGCCATTGTTTGGTGCCAGGTGTGCACAAAAAAGTTGTAATAATCACAACATGTTAATATCATCTGTCCTTTCAGGGGTGTTTGTGTATCTCATTAACTTCTTGCTCTAATGACCTCAAATTTAGCTCACTAACCTCAACCCAGAGTCCAATGAGTCACAGAAATTTTCAAGACAATCTGAGTATGCGTGTGGATTTTTGAACCCTCAGAAAAAAACAGTTGTTAAACAGTAAACTAGAATCAACCTTAACCAGAGCAGAGCTACCCCCCACCATGAGAAAAATCAAGAGTCATCTCACAATGAACCCTCTGACTCCACTTATTACCCTGTTGAAGATGTCAAAGTATCAGAACAAGTCACTGACCTGCCACCTGCAGTTCCAAAAAAGCATCTTTATAAGAGACACCGGACTGAAAAAAACATTTGTACTGCCCATTGTCGGAGGGTCGGATATCGCGTATTCTCAGGGAAACACTCCCATTCTTGATGTCGCCTTTCAAGAGTTCAGTTCTTCCTTGATATTCCGGCATCTGATGTCTATACTGATCCTGCCCATCACGGTACAGGTGCACGACTATAGAGAACTCGGATCGGAACCATCTCAGCTCCATGTTCTCAGCACTCATCCTGGGGGAGAGGTGGCAGGGCAGGACGGCCTCCCCACCTAGGGAGGCAATGATTGGACGGTCAGGTCCAATCACTGTGAACTCTGCCGTGAAATGTGCAAAGAAAAATTGAAGTTAAATTGGCGAGGCATTGGAAGTGGCATTAACTGAGCAGTAAAACACACAGTAAGAGAGTTCCCTGCGTTAGAAGTGAACACCCCATACCCAGGCAGTGCCCTAGATATGTCTATGAGTGCAGAGAGTCACAGGCTTCGGGTAACTGCACCTCTGATCCCCTAAGTGGTCTGCTCAAGGAACGACCCCTTAGGTCTCAGACTCCAGCTGTCACCTCTCCCTGGGCAGGGACCCACATCCCTCTCCCTCCGCACTGGGGTTTTAGGCTTGCAGCCCCCTTCAATTAACTGGTTTTCCCAGCAGGCCTGACCAAAGACCAGCACCTGCGTTTTGCTGTCACTCCCAGGGCTATGAACACTGTGTGCCAGCAACTACCAGTAACCAAACGGCTCTTCCAAAGCAGAGAACATTGAAGGATAAAAGCTTGACAGAAAACGTAGCATAAACCAATCAAAGGTCTGAACCTGTTACACTTATCCCAAAGGATTCTCATTTGGCACATGGGACTCACTGGTAGGGTCAAAAGTCTTTCCAAACTTTCTCTCAGGGTACATCTTCACTACTCACCGGATCGGCGGGTAGTAATCGATCCCCGAATGCGCTCCCGTTGACTCCGGAACTCCACCTGAGTGAGCTGTGGTAGCGGAGTCAACGGGGGAGCCGTGGACGTCGATCCCGCGCCGTGAGGACCCAAGGTAAATCGATCTAAGATACTTCGACTTCAGCTACGCTATTCACGTAGCTGAAGTTGCATATCTTAGATCGATCCCCACCCTAGTGTAGACCTGCTCTTAGGGTTTGTTCTTTTGGTTAACAAGTCACATCAGTTTGTAGCCCATGATCCCAGGCCTCTGACCAGTTTAAATCGAGGGTTTATACCAAAAATCTTTGTTCTCTTGGGCTTCTGGGACCTGCCCTGAACTAGTTTAAGCAATTTCCCCGGGGTGGTACTTCTCTGGAGCTGTTATCTGTCCCAGCAGTAACTACCCCCCATGGTTCGTAGATACTGGAGGAGATGGGGTAACCCTCCCCCTTGGAGTGGTTTACAATCCTGTGCCCACAAAGACACATACAGCACAGGGGCTCTCAAACTTCACTGCACCACGACCCCCTTCTGACAACAAAAATTACTACACAGCCCAGGGGGGCGGGGTGGGGGGGAGAAGGGGGAAAATTCCAAGCCTAAGCCCCACCATCCTAGCTTGGCAGGGGGCAAAGCGAAAGCCTAAGGGCTTCAGCTCCAGTCAGGGGGGCCTGTAACCTGAGCCCCACCACCCAGGGCTGGAGCCATTGGGCTTCGGCTTTGCACCTGGGCAGTGGGGCTCAGGGTCTTGGCTTGGGCTTGGGCTTGGCTTTGGTCCTCAGCAACTCTAATGCCAGCCCTGGCGACTGCATTAAAACAGGGTCGCGACCCACAGTTTGAGAATCGCTGATATAGCACATAAGATACTATTTATAATGGGGACACAAAGACACACAGAATATTCATAGTCCCCAAAATACTACGTGTGGCTGCAATATCTGTCACACAACGTACACAAGGAAATGTTATACACTGTCCATATTTTCTCTGACTAGGGCTCTGATGTCTCATCGGCACCTTGGGTATAATGGATATTGAGGGTCTGGTTCGCTGATACACAAGGACCTTTCATGATGCTGAAGTGCCGGCGCCTCTGCAACTAGTGTAGGGATGGTGTAAGGGTCTGCAAGATGTAAAGATATGAAAATAGCTCATCACTATGCAGGGAAAGTTAGAGCTCAGATAACAGAGAGAGGGGAGGAGGCAGATAGAAAAGAGCATTGGGCAGAGAACCAGCCGTTGTGGAACTGCACAGGGGGGGGGGGGGGAGAGGTCTCAGGGCAGAGACTCAGCATCAGGAGAGACAGAGAGAGCAGGTTCAATTAGCAGGATGGAAACCACAGCAGGAGGGAACTAAAATGCCAGAGTAGCAGTGCAGGCAGCCCCAGGGGTGGAGTGAGTCACTATAAGGCCTTCACCAATGGCACAGAATAAAGAAGACAGCAAATATCCTCACATCCTCACTGAGACACAAGGTTTAGCTCTCAGCCCTAGTCAGATGTACCTAGTGCAGTATGAACGGCTTGTGTGTTTTCGATTCATAACCAGAGAGTTGGGGAGTCATGACTCTTTGGGGCTGAACAGTCTGATCTGTGACTGATACAGTCCGGCAGTGCAGTGTAAAGGAATTGGGTAGTGTCCCTTTAAATAGTTTGGGAGCTCCATAATGATGCTCACCATGTTCTATGTCTTAGAAGCCGCCAGTCAGAGCAGCAGCGTGTGTGTAGCTAGGCCTGACAAGATTGCGTATAGGTAGCAAACATGGCTACTGGGGACCCATCAGTGCCCTGTGGTTTCTCCACGTTGCTGGTTGTGGGCAGATTGAGCAGGCGTGGTTTACAAGACAAGGCAGTGATGTGAGATGGATGGTGATGACCAGCAATAGCAGCAAACCCAGCGAGGAGGCCGGAGCTCCTACCTGACGCCAGCCTGTGAATCTGTAGAGCGAGGCAGAGAGCGACGTAGCCGGGCAGAGCGGAGCTCACTGTGGAGCCGGGGGAGAACATGGGAATCTTCCCCATCATCGTAGCTGGGTCTGGAGAACAGAGGAAATAAACCAGACGGTGAGTGAGTGGGATGCAGTGACAGGACAGTACCGCGGGGCAGTGGGGAGGAGGTAACAAGCCTCACTGCTGCCTAACATACACCAGACGGGAAGGGATTTCCCCCACAATCCTTGTCTGCCCTGGCTCTGAGCACGGTCAGATGTCACGGTGCCAGCAGCCAGTCCATATCATGTTCACACCATGGCTGGCACCCGTGGAGCTGTCTGGTCTTATTTAGATTTTAATACACTCTTGAGAGCAGGGATGGTCCCTCACTACTGGTGTGTACGGTGCCCGGCACAATCAGGCACCCATCTTGCTTGGGGCATTTAGATACTCCCATAGAATGGGACATATTAAGGAAAACAAGCCAGTGCAGGCAAGGCCATTGAATGTGGTATGAATTGCTGTGGGAAAAAGTGGCTCCATCTCCCAACCACACCTGTCCCAGGTGAGGGACCTCTGGGGATTTCCCAAGGAGCAGTTCAGTCCCTGACCCTGATGATTTTGCATGTGAGTGACCCACCCTCATTGCCTCTAGCATTGGTGCAATGTCAGGATTGAATTCTGAGCAGGCTCACCACGTCTCTGTGCCCCTGGGATCTGCAACATTTAAACCGCTCTAAGGATACGTCTCCACTGCAAGCTTCCCTATGGGGCAGACAGACGTGTGCTAGCTCTGTTGGAACTAGCACGCTAAATGCAGCAGTGTAGCTTTGGTAGCCTAGGCATCAGCTCAGGTTACCTGCCAGGATCACGGTGGGGATGTACTTGGGCAGCTAGCTCGAGCGGCTACCCACGCTACATTGCTGTTTTTATTGCACTATCTTGAGCATAAAGAACAGGAGTATTTGTGGCACCTTAGAGACTAACAAATGTATCTGAGCATAAGCTTTCATAGGCTAAAGCCCACTTCCTCAGATGCATGCAGTGGAAAATACAGTAGGAAGCATGCATGCATCCACTGCATGCATCTGATGAAGTGGGCTTTAGCCCATGAAAGCTTATGCTCAAATAAATTTGTTAGTCTCTAAGGTGCCACAAATACTCCTCGTTCTTTTTCCTGATACAGACTAACACGGCAACTCCCCTGAAACCTGTCTTGAGCACCTGTCTGTCTGTTTAGGGGGGAATTGCACCGCCCAGCTGCAGTGTAGATGTATCCTTAGAGACAGAGAGCTTTAGGCTCACACTGCACCCAGCCATGCGACTTCCGCCAGGCTGTACAGTGGTGTAAAATCCTCCAGGAATCAGGCTGTGCCTGTAACTTCCCGTACACTGGAACAGCTGCCAGGGCCAGTGTTGCCCACAGAGCGGCCAGCGGTGGCCCAGAAGGGAACCTGACCAGGGCTCCAGGGCACAGACTTGTGGCCTCCTCCCACTGACTGAGCTCTAGGGGGAGGTGAAGCACCCCCTGTCCTGGCAGGCACCCATGGGGGGGGAGGGGTGACAGTGGTAACAGCACCTGCCTTCTCTCGCGGCAATGGCCTTGCAGACTCGGGTGGGGCTGGGAGGGATTAACTGAATCTGGACCAAGGGTTTTCTCTTCTAGTCTTTCACCCCCTCCCTCTGGAACTTCAGTTTAGTGACAATAACAAAGACGGGGGGGAGGGGGAGGAGAGAAACACAAATACACAAACACACACACACCTGGCTGTCACAAAGGGAGCCCAGCTCTGTGCCGGCGTCCCAGTCTGTGTTCAGACGAACAGAGACATTTCTGAGTTTGCAGGGACATTCCCACAGCTAGGTTGACATTCAGAGTCAAGAGGTGCCAGTTTCTCCTGAAAATCCCTTCAGTGAGGCCCATTGGTGCTAACAGCCCATCTGAAGGGACCTCAGTGCCATGTGTCTGGAGATCTCAGACAGAGCCGTGCAGTTGGGGATCCGGAGCCCGGAGCTCCCCTTCCTGCTGAATCACAAAAAGAAGCGTTGAAGCTTTGAATCAGAAAAGGTTCCACAAAATTCTACAAAGCTCTAGAACATCCTAGGAGGTTAGTGACAAATGAGCCACAGAAGGAAAACCTGAAACATTTCACTTCAAATATTCGATTTTTCCTTTTATCGCTAACAACAAACACAGTGCCCGAGTCTGGTGCCCCCCCCCGCCCCCCCGCCTGGCACCCAGGCAGTCGCCTTGGTTACGTGACCCTAAATCCGGCCCTGGTCCCCATGTCACTTACCGAGGCTGCAGCCCCAGTTCTGCACCACGGGTCACGGAGCCGGAGGGTTTGAGACCCGACCCGTCAGCGTTACTTGTGTGACATTTGTAGCTGAATTGATGGGGCCGAGCCCCCCCGCCTGGGCCAAGCCCCCTTCCTGCTTGGACCTTCCGCACACTTCAAAAATGAAAGTACCAAAGTAGCGGGAAGTTGAAGACACGGGTCTGTGTCCGGGGCTGGTTGAGTCAGAGCAAAGTCCTGTGAAATAACAACCCCACCCACAATGCACTGAGCTGGGTGGGGAGGCGGGTGAATGGGCCTGGCAGAGGCAGTTTGCAGGGTGAGCCAGTGTAGGGGTGTCAATGCCCCCCCCCAGCTGCTGTTCCTGTCCCCCAGGGATCGCTGGGTTCTCAGTAATTCCCCCGCCCAGCACCGCCCGCCACAGCCCTGCCCGGCTGGGGACATAATGCAGCAGCAGCAGCAAAAAGCACCAGCCAGTTCACCCCACTCTGCCCTCTCTGGGTGAAGGCAGAATGAGAATTGTGGCACCTTAGAGACTAAGCAATATAGCGATGAAGTGGGTTTTAGCTTATGCCCAAATAAATGGGTTAGTCTCTATGGTGCCACAAGGACGACTCCTTGTTGCATTTGCTGATACAGACTAACACGGCTACTGCTCTGAAACCTGTCAGAATGAGGAAGGGCGGGGGATGCTGCAGGGGGGCTGAAATCCAGAGTCACTGAGTGGGGGATGGGGCAGGAAGCAACAGCTGATCAATGGGGGGGGGGGTCAGAACGGCCTGAATGTGACCCAGGCACTGCGGTGCGGTAGCTGGCTCGGCTCCTGCAAGCGCGGGGGGGGGGGGGCAGAGCCTGAGGCGGGGGTCAGGGAGGGGCAGCAGCTCTGGGACTCGCAGCCCGCCCCCCCCCCCCCCCCAGAGCTGGGGCGAGGAGGGGCCGTTGGTGCAGAGTCACTTTCCTGCCCGGCCCTGGCCCTTCCCCGGGTCTCCCCATCCCTTGCAGTCTCCGGAGCCGGTGTGAGCATATCCCGGGACTAGTTCCCGCCCCCGGAGAAAGTCCCGCCCCCCCGGAGTGCAGTGCCCAGGTCTGAGTGTCGGCGAAAGCTCCAGGGGCTCAGGGCTGGGGGCGGATCCTGGGGGGAAGCGGCGGGTCCTTCACTGTTACGCTGTCACCAGCAGCCCGGAGAGGAGGAGTCCGTGGGGCTCCCCGGGCTGGAGTCTTGTGAATCACGTGAGTTCCCCTCCCCCCAGCCCCGCTCCTTTCAAAACCGGAGCAGGCGGGGAGCAGAGCCCAGATCTGGTGCCGTGACCCTGCTGCTCCGCACAGCTGCTCCCAGCCCCCCCCGCCCCCAAGACCAACGTGGTGTGTGAAACGGGAGGGTTTGCTTTGCAGAATCAGGCCCTGGTGGGCTGTCTCATACATTATTGCTCCATAGTTCACATAGAGGAAGGCGGGATCTGCTTCCCATCAAAATTTGCTACCAGTAGCAAAACCCGAAACTCACCTGGAGGGATGGAGCCTAAGTGTTTGCAGTAGCAGCCCCCTAGGTGCCTCTTTCTGCCTCTAGTCGTGTGCACTGTTATCTCACACTAGGCACCCCCACACCTATCTCCTGCCCAATCCCTAGCAGGAACCATGAACCTGGGGAAGACAGGTGCTCCTCCAGTTATCTCGCCTGCAGGGTCTGATCCAGCAGGTCTGCTCAGAGGCCAACCATCAGATCCAGTCTCAGACAAAATCTGGCCAAAATCTGTAAATGTTCTTTTTGCTAGAGGAAGTGAAACTAAGGCTAGAGAGGGTTCCTCTGGGCTCTATGAATCTGATTACCCTGTAAAGTTATTTTCCATCCTGACTTTACAGAGATGATTTTTACCTTTTCCTTAATTAAAATTCTTCTTTTAAGAACCTGATTGATTTTTCATTGTCTTAAGATCCAAGGGTTTTGGATCTGTGTTCACCAGGACTAACTGGTGAGGGTACACTCTCGAGCCTACACGGGAAAGGGGCGTAAGGATTTGGGGGGGGGGGAGGAATTAGTCTCAAATCTGCCCAGGAAAGGGGGAAGGGGGCTAGGGACTTGGGAAAATTTTGGGGAAAAGCAGAGTTCCAAGTGGCTCTCCTCTAAGATTTGGAACACACTTGGTGATGGCAGCTTACTGTAAACCTAAGCTGGTAAATAAGCTTAGGGGGCTTTCATGCGGGTCCCCACATCTGTAGCCTAGAGTTCAGAGTGGGGAAGGAACCTTGACATGAGCGACATCACATTTTTATGTCTTGTGAGATAGTAAAAAACGATGTTATGTATTAACCTGTTTGCCAACATATTTTCTCATGTAATAACACAATAAGATTGGATAAGAGACTACAGTAATTACACATAAATCAGTGAGAAATAGGGAAAGGAACACAGATATTTCTGAAGGAAATTTTAGGAGAAAATTAAGTTTTTTAGATTAAAATTTCCCTGTGTTAAAAACTAGGAAAAACACAAAGCTTCAGCAGCTCATGCCAGACAGACACCAGCGGACTGGATAAAAACACAAATGAATCAATCAAAAGATAATTTCGGGGTATTTATTTTCAAACAATCAAGGTAAGTTTAGGGCACACTGCCATGAATGGCATATTGTGAATAAATCTTCAAAACTGAATTATGACATCGAAAATGTTCATAACGCATCAGGTTTAAAACAAAAAGGAGTCCTAGCAATGCCATGTGATGTGCCTCCCCTCAGACTCTGCTCAGCTAGATCTTCAAGAAATTAGGTTCAATCGCTAATTTCAAGGAATTAGACCAATAGGTCACTATTTTTACAGCACATTCCAGAAGGTGGTGGACAGAATGAATTGTTACGAATTTCCTGGAGCAACTTTCTATTCTTTGTATTCTAAACCTCACATGACAACAAAAATATCACCCTTTCGACTGATTTATGGCCGAGAAGAAAGGTTTCCCAAGAAAGCTTCATCAATTTTCATGTTATGTGTCATTAAGTGCCAATGTCTTTAATACAATTAAGTTAATTTGTGATGATTCAGTAAAGGAATACATCCCCTTCTCTATTTCTTTATCAAAGTACATTTGTTGTGTGCTTTTAACCAAGAATATGAAGAGCCCGGCAGTACAAGGAAATCATAGAATATCAGGGTTGGAAGGGACCTCATGAGGTCATCTAGTCCAACCCCCTGCTCAAAGCAGGACCAATTCCCAACTAAATCATCCCAGCCAGGGCTTTGTCAAGCCTGACCTTAAAAACCTCTAAGGAAGGAGATTCCACCACCTCCCTAGGTAACCCATTCCAGTGCTTCATCACCCTCCTAGTGAAATAGTGTTTCCTAATATCCAACCTAAACCTCCCCCACTGCAACTTGAGACCATTACTCCTTGTTTTGCCATCAGATACCACTGAGAACAGTCTAGATCCATCCTCTTTGGAACCCCCTTTCAGATAGTTGAAAGCAGCTATCAAATCCCCCCTCATTTTTCTCTTCTGCAGACTAAACAATCCCAGTTCCCTCAGCCTTTCCTCATAAGTCATGTGCTGCAGCTCCCTAATCATTTTTGTTGCCCTCTGCTGGACTCTTTCCAATTTTTCCACATCCTTCTTGTAGTGTGGGGCCCAAAACTGGACAGTACTCCAGATGAGGCCTCACCAATGTCGAGTAGAGGGGAATGATCACGTCCCTCGACCTGCGGGCAATGCTCCTACTTATACAGCCCAAAATGCAGTTAGCCTTCTTGGCAACAAGGGCACACTGTTGACTCATATCCAGCTTCTCGTCCACTGTAATCCCTAGGTCCTTTTCTGCAGAACTGCTGCCTAGCCATTTGGTTCCTAGTCTGTAGCAGTGCATGGGATTCTTCTGTCCTAAGTGCAGGACTCTGCACTTGTCCTTGTTGAACCTCATCAGGTTTCTTTTGGCCCAGTCCTCTAATTTGTCTAGGTCCCTCTGTATCCTATCCTTACCCGCCAGCGTATCTACCACTCCTCCAAGTTTAGTGTTATCTTCAAACTTGCTGAGAGTGCAGTCCATGCCATCCTCCAGATCATTAATGAAGATATTGAACAAAACCGGCCCCAGGACCGACCCTTGGGGCACTCCACTTGAAACCGACTGCCAACTAGACATGGAGCCGTTGATCACTACCCGTTGAGCCCGACGATCTAGCCAGTTTTCTATCCACCTTATAGTCCATTCATCCAGCCCATACTTCTTTAACTTGCTGGCAAGAATACTGTGGGAGACCGTACCAAAAGCTTTGCTAAAGTCAAGGAATAAGACATCCACTGCTTTCCCCTCATCCACAGACCCAGTTATCTCCTCATAGAAGGCAGTTAGGTTAGTCAGGCATGACTTGCCCTTGGTGAATCCATGCTGACTGTTCCTGATCACTTTCCTCTCCTCTAAGTGCTTCAGAATTGATTCCTTGAGGACCTGCTCCATGATTTTTCCAGGGACTGAGGTGAGGCTGACTGGCCTGTAATTCCCGGATCCTCCTTCTTCCCTTTTTTAAAGATGGGCACTACATTAGCCTTTTTCCAGTGATCCGGGACCTCCCCCATTCGCCATGAGTTTTCAAAGATAATGGCCAATGGCTCTGCAATCACATCTGCCAACTCATTTAGCACCCTCAGATGCAGCGCATCTGGCCCCATGGCCTTGTGCTCGTCCAGTTTTTCTAAATAGTCCTGAACCACTTCTTTCTCCACAGAGGGCTGGTCACCTCCTCCCCATACTGTGCTGCCCAGTGCAGCAGTCTGGGAGCTGACCTTGTTCGTGAAGACAGAGGCAAAAAAATCATTGAGTACATTAGCTTTTTCCACATCCTCTGTCACTAGGTTGCCTCCCCCGTTCAGTAAGGGGGCCACACTTTCCTTGACTTTCTTCTTGTTTCTAACATATCTGAAGAAACCCTTCTTGTTACTCTTAACACCTCTTGCTAGCTGCAACTCCAAGTGTGATTTGGCCTTCCTGATTTCACTCCTGTATGCCTGAGCAATATTTTTATACTCCTCCCTGGTCATTTGTCCAATCTTCCACTTCTTGAAGCTTCTTTTTTGTGTTTAAGATCAGCAAGGATTTCACTGTTAAGCCAAACTGGTTGCCTGCCATATTTACTATTCTTTCTACACATTGGGATGGTTTTTTCCTGCAACCTCAATAAGGATTCTTTAAAATACAGCCAGCTCTCCTGGACTCCTTTCCCCCTCATGTTATTTTCCCAGGGGATCCTGCCCATCAGTTCCCTGAGGGAGTCAAAGTCTGCCTTTTTGAAGTCCAGGGTACGTATTCTGCGGCTCTCCTGTCTTCCTTGTGTCAGGATCCTGAACTCAACCATCTCATGGTCGCTGCCTCCCAGGTTCCCATCCACTTTTGCTTCCCCTACTAATTCTTCTCTGTTTGTGAGCAGCAGATCAAGAAGAACTCTGCCCCTAGTTGTTTCCTCCAGCACTTGGACCAGGAAATTGTCGCCTACACTTTCCAAAAACTTCCTGGATTGTCTATACACCGCTGTATTGCTCTCCTAGCAGATATCGGGGTGAGTGAAGTCCCCCATGAGAACCAGGACCTGTGATCTAGTAACTTCTGTTAGTTGCCGGAAGAAAGCCTCGTCCACCTCATCCCCCTGGTCTGGTGGTCTATAGCAGACACGGACAGTACATTGCCTGCAAATAATATTTCTAAAAGAAATAAACTATAAAATGGAGATTGTAGAAGAGATTTCTGTCTATAGGAAGTTATCATTTGAGTTTGGGGACCGTGTTTTGTTAATTGATGTGAGAAAAAGAAAGGAAGGGTCATATCTTGATTACCCATTATATGTAGCTAGAAAGTTAAAAATCACATGAATTAATGCTGACAGAAGTTCAAAGAACATTATATAATCTTGTTTGAGTTAACTTAAATATATTGCTTAATTAATTCTATCATTTTTAACCTATTAATTGTCAAAGGTGTAGTGCAGGAGGTGGGTGTAGTTTCCCTGCCGTCCATAGAGAACCAGTCAAGACAATAAAGAGAGGGGGAGAGAGAGAGAGAGAGAGAGAGAGAGAGAGAGAGAGAGAGCAGCTGCACATGTGTGTAGTTGTGATGTTTATGACACATGTACATTGTCACTGAACAACCCAGTCTGACAATTTAATAGTTTATTTTGTTAAGATAAATATTTTGGATTTCTTGAAATTCCACGGTTGAAATACAAATGACCTTATTTAGAGAAGTTAAACTTCACTATAGATTTGACGGAAGAATCAAAAAATAAATGTAAATAATTCCAGTTCAAAAAATGTGTTTAGATGTTTGATTTTGAGATACTGTTGAAATGTAAATTAAAATATTCTTGTATTTACACCTTGTTACAATAATATTTTCTAAATTAAAATAATCTTTTTTCTTTCATATTTTACAATGAGATTTCACAGGGGTAGAAAATTCTGATGGGGTAAATATCCCCCATCCTCCACCATCTGCTACCTTGGGCAGGGGACGGGGAAGGTGAGGGTTGGGGGATCCCAGGTGTCTGGTTTTTGAGTGGAACCTCCCATTGTAAAGGGAAACTGGCAGCGTCCGGTCAGCACAGAAAGTCCAGTTGCTGCAGTAACTGGCCTCCACCACTGGGGGTGGGAAGAGCAGCAGGGCTGGGAGGGGCCAGTCTGTGCCGAGGGGTCACTGTCAGGGACCGAGATTCCCTCTGGCCTGAGCTGGGACCGGGCAGATTATCAGGGGAGCCGCGTTTGTACCCCCTGCGCTGAGACCAGGACAGAAATAAGGGCGGAGCTTCCCGGAGAAGGTGCCCGTGAAAGTGAAGAGATGGGACCTGTCAGTCACATTGTAAAACGAGACCTCGCCCGCCTCATAGTCCAGGAAAATCCCCACCCGGCTGGGCCTGACCCTCACGGGGAGGGGAGTCGCGGGGGAGGTGAAGGCCTCGTATTCCCCATCCCACAGCCACAAGGCCAAGAATCCATTCCCAGGTGTGGGTCTGACCTCCCCCTTCCTCCTCACAGATTCCCTACAAACCCCCATGTCCCAGCCTGTCTTGTCTCCCACCTCCACCTCCCAATAATGCCTCCCGCCCGCGAACCCCTCAGTGCCCAGGACACAGGGACAATAATCAAATCTCTCAGTGTTGTCGGGCAGATACTGGCGTGTGTCTCCGAGTCTCACACATTTCCGATTCTCAGACAGGACGAGTCTGGGATGAGCCGTGTCTGGATCCAGAGTCACGTCCACTGGGGAGAGAATCAGAGCGTTAGGGGCAGAGTTCGTCCTTAGAGGAGGCTGGGGGCAGAGTGGGTGGGTGGGGGAGAAGGTGAGCACAAGGGGGCAGAGAGAGGAGTGTGGAGAAGGGCGGGCCCTAGAAGGACAGAGGGGCGTGAAGGGAGGTGTGGGAAACAGGGGGGCTGAGAGAACATGAGGGGAGGAGCAGGACCACAGGGGGTGAGGGAAGGAGCTTGTGCCAGGGGGCAAGGGGAGGGGAGGGGGTCAGTGTGGGAGAAGGAAGAGGCAGGCACCGGGGGGCAGAGTGGGGGAGAGGTGGGCACTGGTGGGGTGTGGGATGGGGCAGGCACCAGGGCCAACAAGGGGGAGGGGAAAGCAGGAGGGGGGTAGAGGGGACAAGGGAAGGGGTAGGTGCCAAAGGGGCAGAGTGTGGGGCAGGTGCCAGAGGGACAAAAAAAGGGGGAGGGGAGGAAGGCCCAGGCAAAAGAAGGGAAAGGGAGAGGGCAGGAGTGGGTGCCAGGGGCAGAGGGGAGGGGGTGGGCACCAGGCAGGAAGGGGGCAAAGGGAGGGGAAGCTGCCAGGGGGGTTGAGCAGGGGCAAGGAATGTGGAGGGAGGGGCTGGCACCAGTGGGGCAGAGGGAGGGGTGAGTAGACGGGAGGACTATAGAGGGGCAGAGGGGATCAGAATGGGTCTAGAAGAGGGGTGGGCATAGGCGGGCAAGGGGAGGGATTGGGTGAGGGGTCAGGAGAAGGGCAGGAGCCAGGAGGACGAGGGTGGGTGGGAATCGGGGGCGAGGGCAGTGGCAGGCAGAGGGGGATGACGGGAGGGTGGGAGACATGGGATCAGAGGCGGGAAAGGGAGAGGTGGATGCCAGGCGGTCACGCCCGCCGACGGGGGGCAAAGGGGGCAATTTCTCAGAGGCCCAGGTGATGTAGAAGGGCTCAGAGGCCCCCGACCACCGCTAGCAGTGCAGTGGGGCTAAGGTAGACTTCCTGCCCGCCCTCACTGCACGTCACTCCCAGAACTGCAGCCAATGGGAGCTGCGGGGGCAGCAGTATATGGAGACCCTCTGCCCCTCTCCGCCCGCCTAGAAGCCACTGTCAGAGGGGTGTGCTGGCCATTTTCCAGAGCTGTCCGAGATAAGCGCCAATCGCTTGACCCCCTCCTGAATCCCAACCCCCTTCCCTAGGCTAGAGCCCTCCCCACACCCGTTTCCAGAGCCTACACCCCATACTCCCCAGAGCCTACACCCTGCATCCCCTCTCACACCCAAACTCCCTCCCAGAGCCCGATCCTGCACCCCTCCCACACCTAAACTCCCTCCCAGAGCCTGCACCCTGCATCCCCTCCCACACCCAAACTCCCTCCCAGAGCCTGCACTCCCTCCCACACCCAAACTCCCTCCCAGAGCTCGATCCTGCATCCCCTCCCACACCCAAACTCCCTCCCAGAGCCTGCACTCCTGCCCGCACCCAAACTCCCTTCCAGAGCCCGATCCTGCATCCCCTCCCACACCGAAGCAGGTGCTTGAAAGGGGGTGAAGTGATGGGTGGGCTCCAGGGTGCAGATGGTGTTTGGGGGGGGATGGGAAGGTGCCAGGAGGTCAGGGGGACAAAGGAGAGGGGCAGAGGTGGGTGAAGAGCAGGGGCACGGTTCAGGGAGACAAAGTAGAGGGGGCAGGGGCCAAAAGGAGCAGAAGGGGTTGAAAGGAGGGGAAAGGTGGAAGGGGGAGGATAGAGGCCGGGGTCAGGTGAGCACAAGGGTGAGGAAGGTTAATGGAGGGGCAGGTGCCATGGGCGTAGAGGGGCGAAGGGGGCAGGCCCCAGGGAATCTGGGTTGGTTTGTTACTAAGAGCAGGTCGGTGCCGTCCCCACACACAGGACAAAGACACAATAATCAGATAATCAAATCTCTCAGGATTGTTAGGCAGATCCTGGCATGTGTCTCTACGTCTCACATGTTTCCGATCCTCAGACAGGAGCCTGCCCCCTCCATCTGGGAGAAGCTGCACTGGGGAACAGTCCCAGTTCACACCAGCATCTACACGAGGGGTTTGCACGGGGGCACTGACCTGGCTGAGACACTGCTGTGCCAGGGTCACTGGAACAGGGGAGCTGGACTCTGGGCTGCCAGGTGGGGCCTGACCCACTGGACTGCAAAGGTGACACCAGGGGGCAGCATTTCCTCACCAATCAGCCCTTTCCCAAAGGGGGCAGGTCCCTGCTCTGCAATAAACCTGGGTTTTGTCTGCCCCTTTCCATCCACCCCCAGGGACATTGCTGTTTTCAGCCCATTGAATGTCATAGGAAAATGCCCTGTGCAGGGAAAGGAGCAGAGAGCTCCCAGGGGGAGGTGGGTCTCACCATGGATAAAACATCAGTGGTATGTACAGTACCTGCATAGAGCTGGGCGCTTCTCCACCCTGCAAACACAGACAGAGGGGTGAGAACTCCCCTGAACACCGACACGCTGATCAGGAGACAATGTCACACAGGGTGATACTGGGGAGAATGGAACTTACTGAGCTCAGCCTGGAGTTTGTCTAAAAATAAAACAAGGAGAAATGAGTCAATATCACATTATCTTGCAGAAAAGAAGAGAGTCAAAAAGACCTTAAAGGAAGTTACAATCCTTAGACTCAGCCTGGAGGCTACATCAGCAGCATCCCCTGAGCAAGAGAGGAATCAGAAAGGGGAGAAACAGTAACCCCACCTGGCCAGCTGCCAGGTGCAGGAGGTTGTAAGAGCCAAACAGGGATCCCTCTGCAAATGGAAAATATTAACCCTGTGAAGCCAGTAGAAAGGAGCATACAGTACATCAGGTGAAGTGCATCAGTGGCATAGCCAGGTGGAGCAAACAGGGAGAGCAATCACAAAAAAGGTGCCACCACAGTGCCGCCGAACACACCCGGAGCGAGTGGAGGACCCACCGCCGAAGTGCCGCCAAAGACCTGGAGCGCGGCCAGGTGAGTAAAAATTAAAAAGGCGCCAAGAAATTGAAAAGGCACCACTCGTGCTCAGTGGGAGAGCAGCCGCTGCCCCGCTCCCCCCTAGCTATGCTACTGAAGTGCATGATGGGAATTAGGAGACTAAACTGGAATTAGCAAAGTGAACAGCCAGAGATATAAAACAAATACCAGGGAATTATTTAGGTCCATCAATATCAGGAAGCCTGTGAGATAATCCATGGGTCCCTTGGATCCACAGAGGGGAAAGGGAGCAATTGCGGAGGGTAAGGACAATGCTGAGAGACTGACTGGTTTCTTTGCATCAGTTTTCACCACCGAGGTTGCTGGGGAGAGACCTACCCTGGAGCTGCTCTGTTCAGGAAATAAAGCTCAGGGATCAAGGAGTGAAGAGGAGATATTGGAACAAACTGACAAACTAAAGATCCAGCAGCCACCAAGATCAGCATAGATCCCTGCCAGATGGCAAAACCCAGGTGCTCTCAAATGACATCAGACAATATGGCTGAGCTACTAACAATGATATGCATCTCTCATTAAAATCAGCTGCACATCTGGAGAATTGGAGAGTTGGGGATGTTGTAGCCAACTTCAACATTTTGGTAAGAGTAATCCTGAGAACTACAGCTCAGTGAGCTCACATCAGTGCCTGCTACATGGATTGAAACAAGAACTAAAGGAGATTCTAAAACAGCTCTATGAGAATGACAGGATAAGGTCTGAGTAGCAGAGCTGGAAAGGAAACCTGTGTCCTACTAATCTAATTGCTTTACGTATGTCAGTAAAATAGTGCATAAAGGACAGGGGCGGCTCTAGGCACCAGCAAAACAAGCTGGTGCCTAGGGCGGCAAAATGTAGGGGGCGTTCCCTGCCGCCGGGGGGGGGCGGCAGGCTGGGCCGGCGGACCTGCCGCAGTCATGCCTGCGGGAGGTCCACCGGAGCCCCGGGAGGACCGGACCTGCCGCAGGCATGACTGCGGAGGGGGCGCTCGTCCCGCGGCTCGGCTGGACCTCCCGCAGGCATGCCTGCGGCAGCTCAAGCAGAGCCGCCAGACCCGCGAACCGTCCGCAGCCGTGGGAGGTCCAGCCGAGCCACGCGGGACCAGCGGTCCCTCTGCAGTCATGCCCGCGGGAGGTCCGCTGCTCCCGCGGCTCCGGGGCGCCTCCCGCGCATGACTGCTTGGGGCGGCCAAAAACGTAGAGCCGCCCCTGATAAAGGAGACCCCATTGGCATAATTGACGTGGAATTTCAAAAAGCCTTTAACAAAGTTCCTCACAAAAGATTATTAAGGAAACTAAGGCCAGGTCTACACTATCCGCCGGATCGGTGGGTGGGGATCGATTTATCGCGTCTCATCTAGACACGATAAATCAATCCCTGAGCGCTCTCCCGTCGACTCTGGAACTCAACCACGCTGAGAGGCGCAGGCGGAGTCGACGGGGCAGCGACTTAGCGCCGTGAAGACGTCGAGGTAAGTCGACCTGAATACGTCGACTTCAACTACAGTATTTGCATAGCTGAAGTTGTGTATGTTAGGTCAATACCCCCTCCTCAGTGTAGACCAGAGCTAAGTCATCATGGGGCGAGGGGTAAAGTATTGTCCTGGATCAGAAACCAGTTCAAAGATAGAAAACAAAGAGCAGGAATAAATGGTGAAAATTTTCCATGGAAAATGATTAGCAATGGGGTGCCTCAACGTTGGGCCTTAGGTTGGGACTGGTGTTCAGTATAGTTATCAGTGACTTGGAAAAAGGAATAAGCCGAGAGGTGGTGAAATTTGCAGATGTCACAGAACTATTTAGGTTAGACAAGGCCAGAGCAATCTTGAGTTATATTTGAGGGACCAAGCTTGGGCAACACGAGGGCTGATGAAATTCAATATTGATCCTAGTAAGGTCAGGCACATTGCAAGAAATAATTACAGCTATTCAGACAGGTTACAGGGTTCTAAATTAACTGTAACTACTCAGGAAAGAGACCCAGGTGTCACTGTACTCAGCTCCATGAAGATCTCTGCTCCATGTGCAGCAATGGTGTAAAGAATGAAGAGTTAGGCTGCAGAAAGGATAGAAAAATGTTCTTATCTAGTTCCTCACCTGGGCACTGTGCGCAGTGCTGGTCATCCCATCTCAGAAAGGACATTACAGAGATCAGCAACAATAACGATTAGAGCCCTGAAGGCACATCCGTATAAGGAGTAATTTAAAAGAGGGCACATTTTAGTTTCGATAGGAGACATGACAGAGAAATACAAAGCAGTGAGTGTGAGAGAGTAATTGGGTGCTCAGACCCACCTTCTCAAATAAACTGAAAAGCAGCAAATTTGAAACTGTAAAAGGAAATGGCCTCTCAAGGTCCCTTCCAGTCCCATGATTGTATAAGTCTATGAAATACTGCTTTATGGGATGCATAATTAGCCTGTGGAACAAGTTGCCACAAGATAGGATTGAGAACAGGAGTTCAGCAGAAGTAAAACAAATGGACATTTAGATGGATAATGAGAACATACAGATTTATACTGGGTAGGATTAAAAGAAAACAGACAAGCAAAGAAAACACTCCAAATGGACAAAGGATTCAAAAAGGCCCAGGGAGTAATACGGGAATGTGAATCTCCAGACTTATCTCAGTTCTCAAAAAACACAAGCGTTCAGGAGGGCAGAGAAACCCCCTCCTGCTTCAGGGCATAAGTCAATTGTTAACTGATGGGGGTCAGGAGAAAACTTTCCCTGGGGGCAAGTTAGTCCATCATCAGCCACTGAGGCCTTGGCTACACTGACGCTTTACAGCGCTGCAACTTTCTTGCTCAGGGGTGTGAAAAAACACCCCCCTGAGCGCAGCAAGTTACAGCGCTGCAAAGCGCCAGTGTAAACAATGCCCCAGCGCTGAAAGCGTGGCTCCCAGCTCTGTAAGCTAATCCCCACAGGGAGGTGGAGTACCTGCAGCCAGGGGCGGCTCTAGACATTTCGCCGCCACAAGCAGGGCGGCATGCCGCGGGAGGCGCTCTGCCGGTCGCCAGTCCCGCGGCTCCGGTGGACCTCCCGCAGGCGGGACCAGTGGACCCTCCGCAGGCACGCCTGTGGGAGGTCCACCGGAGCCGGTTGCTGCCCTCCCGGCAACTGGCAGAGTGCCCCCTGTGGCATGGAGCCGCCCCAAGCACGCGCTTGGTGTGCTGGGGTCTGGAGCCACCCCTGCCTGCAGCACTGGGAGAGAGCTCATGCGATGCGCCGCGACCACACTTGCACTTCAAAGCGCTGCTGCGGGAGCGCTCCCGCGGCAGCGCTTTGAAGTTGCAAGTGTAGCCGGGTACCCTAAGGAGTTTCTTGCACTTTCTGAAGCAGCTATTGCTGCTGTTTTAGAGCCTGATCCAGTGAAACCCTTAAGCACATGCTAAACAGGGATGGACTGACTCATGGGCTGAAAGTGCAGCATGTGTTTAACTGCTGAACTGGGGCCCTAGTGAACACACACTAAAAGCCTGTTTGGATAATTATCCCCAAATAAAACAACTACTTTGAGGTTAAAGTTTTTATGAAAATCAACTATTATTATTGGCTGAGGGAAGTGAGGCCCCACACCCAACTCGATGGCACCACACAAACCAAACTGACTTTCTGTCGAATAGCTGCCCAGATGAAACTTCTTGTAAAATCTGAGCTTCCCCTTCCCCTCCCCAGTGAAATGAACAAAGGGACTCACCTTTCTCTGCACGATGCACCCCTGGAAGTGAATAACAGGAGAGGTGGGTTACAAGGCAGAAGATTTAACTCAATTATTGCAAACTCATTGGAGTCATGTTTCTACCGGTAGAAAGGAGAACACACACAGGGGCTCTGCCTCTAGCTATTCCCACTGCCCACATTATACTGGGGACACAAGGCCAAATGCAGGTAAAACACTGAATAAATGGCCATCTCCTTTCCCCTCTGGCTGAGTGAAGGGAGGCCCCACACTCAACTCAGTGGCGTTCTGTCTGTCTGTAATGGGATAACTTTTGAAAACCACGTCCCGTCAGCTCCAGCAAAGCCTAAGTCCCAGCCTCCCTTTGGCTTCATTCCAAATGTCTCATCTGCCTGGTAATCTCTAGTTTACTGATCTGCCACATTTTTGGGAAACATTTTCATGTAATCTTTATGCCACCCCATTGGCCCCACACACTGACCTTTCTCACTCTCCAGTTCAGATCAGAGCATCTCTAGGGCAGTGGTTTTCAACCTTTTTTCATTTGCACACCCCTAAACATTTTGAATAGTGGTGCAGACCCCTTTGGAAATCTTAGGCGTAGTTTGCAGACCCACAGGGATCCGAGGACCACAGGTTGAACACCACTGCTCTAGGGGGAGAAATGGGGAGAGGTGAGATTCCCCTGTCATATTTTTAGGAATAACCCTTACATCAGTTAATGTAACTAGTCCAGACATTGACCTTTGTCTCTCTCCAGTTCAGATCGCAGAGTCTCTAGGGGGAGAAAAGGGGGAGAGGTGAGATTTCATTCCATCATGTTTGTGGTGAAGTTCCTATTGTTGTTTAAGGCAGCTCTGTTGTAGTTATGAAATACAGAAACAAAGGGAGAGACACAGATGGGTCTGTCTGTGGAGGTCCCTGCACCCCCATCCTAGACCAGCTCCTGACCTTGTGGGTGGTGCCTGCCTCTGGGAAAGTGATACATGGAAACAGCTCCCCCTAGGCCCTAGGTCAGGGGTGGGCAAACTTTTTGGCCTCGGGGTTGCAAAATTGTATGGAGGGCCAGGTAGGGAAGGCAGTGCCTCCCCAAACAGCCTGGCCTTGTCCCCCATCCGACCCCCTCCCACTTCCTGTCCCCTGATTGCCCCACTCAGAATCCCCGACCTATCCAACCCCCCCGCTCCCTGTCCCCTGACTGCCCTGAACCCTATCCACCTCTCCACCCCCTGTCAGACCCCTGGGACTCCCACACCCATCCAATTGCCCCCCCAGAACCTCCACCCCATCCAACCTCCTCTTCCCCTTGACCATCCCCCGGGACTCCCTGCCCCTTATCCAACTCCCCGGCCCCAGCCCTGGCTCCAGCTCCCTTACGATGCCATTCAGCAGCATGTCTGGCAGCTGCGTGGAACCAGACATGCTGCCCCTCAGGAGCGTGCAGCCCTGCCCCCCAGAGCGCTGCCTGTGTGGCGGCGTGGCTCCAGTGGAGGGGTGAAGGTGGGGAGGAGGCAGGGGCAGCATCCCCAGCCAGGAGCTCAGGGGCCGGGCAGGATGGTCCCGTGGGTTGGAGGTGGCCCGCGGGCCGTAGTTTGCCCACCCCTGGCCTAGGTAGATTGGGAGTGCCCCAGCAAAGAATGGGGTGAGAGGCCTTTCTTTAGCTGGGTGATCAGGTCACCGTGAGCTGGGGAGCGAAGTGTGGATGGGCCCCTACAGGCACCGCCTCTAAGTTCAGCTCTTTCCCACTGAGAGCTTGTCCCCTCGGTGCGTCAGCCCTGGGGTACCAACGCTGCTGGAAATGGAGGTCATGTCACGTCTGCCAGTCACTGCTGAGCACAGCCTCAGCTGGAGCATCCTGTGTCCTAGTGTGAGCAGCGTCTCAGACCAGCTGTGCAAATCCTGAGTGTGTTTGTGTTATTACAGCATCCTAGCCACCGCTCACCAGGGCCGCTGGTGCGGAGAATTGTCTGAAAGGCCCAGGGAACAAGACAGTGACAGTTAATTGTTCTGATTGTTTAGTGACTGGAAATGTGCGCAACAGAATTCTCCCTGGGCACATACAGAAATTTTACATACAACTCAAAATGAATTAATCCCTGGCACCTAAACATGGATTCAACTCACATTAAAACCACAAACTAAACCAGTTCACACCTGGTGGTGACAGAGTGTGTAGGTGATAATACTAAAGGTACTGCATTTACTCCCAACTTTCATAAGTACAAAGCACAGCTCCTTTCTATTTCTCTGAATTATCTGCATCCAGCCCCACTGGGAAATCATTGTAACAGACATTTCCCCTTCCCAATTCTTCTGACACTGGTACATTTCTACCTACAGTTCACAGCACTTCAGGTGAAAAAACCCTCCGGGTGGGACTTTCACAGCTACCTTGAGCGTTTGCACATTCGGTGCCCATTACCAGGGGCGGCTCTATAAATTAGGCCGCCCCAAGCAGCGCGGCGCGCTGCGCCGCCTTTCCCCGGTCCCGTGGCGGGTCCCCTCTTCCCGCGGCTCCGGTTGAGCTCCCGCAGGCATGCCTGCGGGAGCTCAACCGGAGCCAAATGCCGCCCCCCTGGGAAAGGGCCGCCCCACGCGCCTGCTTGGCGCGCTGGGGTCTGGAGCCGGCCCTGCCCATTACTGTAAATAAAAATTGGGCATTCAGATCCCTTAGGCAGCTATGAAAAGCCCAGCTCCCTATAAACACACAGATCACTGAAAGACAATTTCTGCCTTTTGTGACCAAAGGAAGAAAAGAAAAAAAAAAAAGAAAACTACAGCTGAGCACTTATACTACAATAGAGAGGTCTCTGCCCTGTTCCTGTAGCAGGAACACAGGCTGAGCAAATCGTAGTATGGAAAAGTAACTGCTACTCTTTCCATTTGCACAGCCACCACTTCGCCCATCTGCAGCTCCTACTTACCTAGATGTTTAGAGCAGGACACAAAAGTTTAGTCATGGGAAAAAGAACAACTTTCTAAGTGCCCCACTGTATCTGCAGTTATATTTCATCTCAGAAGCATTCAGGAAGGATGAAATTCTCCTCTTCACAGGGGACCAGCACAAGGTATATCCACTTACATCCCATTTAGAGCCTAAAAATGGGACTTAAGCAGGATTTCAGTTGGGTCTAGGTCTCATGTCGGCCTTCCAAATGGATGTACATTTCCCACAGAGCTTCTCCGGTCTACTTTGGGTTTATCT
Organism: Mauremys mutica; assembly: GCF_020497125.1. Classification (NCBI taxonomy): domain Eukaryota; kingdom Metazoa; phylum Chordata; order Testudines; family Geoemydidae; genus Mauremys; species Mauremys mutica. The sequence goes on from NC_059083.1 coordinate 32,124,721, forward strand.
AGTTCATCTCAGAAAATGTGGCCATGTGCCTGTCAGTTCCACAGCTCCCTGTTTAGAACCAGTGCTAACACCAGCATAGCTAATTATTATTATTATACATAGACCATTTCTCTCAGTGTCAGAGAAGGTGGAGCAGATGTGCCAGACATTTTTTTTCAGAAGAGCATTAAAATCAATTTTAGATGTTAATAAATCGAACTTTTAAAACCATGGAAAGTAAAAGTTAAGATTCAGCTTTAACTAAAATCACTCGGAAGTTAAACTGTTGCAAACCACATTTCGGGTCACCCGAACAAATGTAACGTGATCACCACAGTATTGAAAATGTCGCCCACATCTCTTTAGGATTAAACACACATCTCTGGTACTGAGCAGAATACTCTGACAGGGACTGAACTCTTCTGGTGTTGGTGCCATAATCTGTTTTGGTACCGATCTGGTCCTCATTACCATCCCCTCTGGGCTCCTCACAATCTCTAGTGTATCAATCTGCACAACCCCTTTGGGAGGTTGAGCCCGACTACTCTCCCCATTGTACAGATGGGGATCTGAGTCACAGAGGGACAGGTTTTCTAAAGGGATTGAGGCACTGAAAGATTCAGATAGGCACCTAGTAGGATTTTCAAAAGCAACTAGGCACCTAACTCCTATTGAAATCAATGGGAGTCTGGCACATGGGCATGTCCAAAAATCCCACTAGGTGCTAATCTGCATCTTTAGGCACCTACACGGCTTTAATAATCAGTCCCTAAGTGACTCACCCAAGGTCCCACAGCCCATCTGTGGCACAGCAGGCTAGTTCTGTAACCACTGGAGCATCCTGCCTCTAATTTCATGATCTCAGCCTGAGCATTTGCACATGAAGGTATATGACCAACCCCTACCTGTGCAATCTGAACACAAACCTGGAGAGCCACTACCACCTCCACCATTTGAGCTAACGCCCCAACTCCAGGAGATGCTCACATGTGTACATGTGTTCTTGAGACTGGCTGTGCATCCTGAAAGAGCACACACAAACTGTGGGGGCAGCAAGTGGGGAATGGGGTGGCTGGAATGTCCTTAAATGTTCAAAAATGAGGTGGTACAATTATTTTTGTTCAAAATGTTGTGATATTTTTTTATCCAGTCCTGTCACATATATGGACCTGACTGATGAGTTGTAAGCGCTTGGGGTGGGCACTGCTGAATATGAGAGTGGCGTTCATTTACCTCTGAGCTCCTGCTGTTGAGTAGAAATGGCTTCCTGTTCCTGACTGTTCACATTTTCACTCCTAAAGAGAAGACATTCTCAGCTGTTCAGTGCAGTAATGCTGCAGTGCATCAAACAGGAATGTCAGGGGAAATGAAAAAGGCAAATGCATGTACAGTACCTGCTCGATGTGCTTGCCTCCTCCTGAAAGGAGAAATGGGGAAAATGTCAATAATTTAATAAAACCAAGTGAACAAAAATCCAGGTACCATTCCCCATGGGTGTGCCATACACTTGCAGGCACAAAACCCTCTCCTCATCAGGGCAATCCCATTTCAGAAGGGTAAATTCCCAGCCATCCCTGCTTCCCTAGGTATTTATGAATTTCATTCATCCGAGCAAATACTGTAGCTACCTTATTCACCCCACTATGGCTACAGTTTGCTAAACCCACTGCCGTGCACCTTTGTCAACCACAAAGGGTTACGCTTCTATATGAAGCAGCATTAGCCAGAAAAAGTGATAGATTCACAGCTGATAAGGCCTGAAGGGGCCATTCTGAACACCTGGCCTGACCTCCTGTTTTTGAGCACAGTCCAGAGAACCTCTCCCAGAGATTCCCTCAGCATCAGCTTGTGGCTGAGAAAGAACAGGTCTCTGTGAGACGCCCAGCAATGATTTAAAGACTCCAAGTCATGGGGACCCACCACAACCCGTGGTAAGTTGTTCCAATGGTAAATCCCCCTCGTGGTAAAATATGGGCACCTTACTTCTAGCCTAAATCTGTCCAGCTTTAACTTCCAGCCATTAGATCTCACTCTGCCTTTGTCTGCTGGATTAAAGAGCCCTTTCCCAGACCTGGCTTCCCTCTGCAGGGCTAATAAGATTAAAAGGCAGAAACTAAAACAAGGAGCTCTGACTCTGCTATTGGCATGGGGATGGAGCTTAGTGAAGAATTTATTTGACAAATAAGATTGGTCCATGGAGCTCAGACAATTCCATGTGGCAAAAGGGAACAGAGACTAAATTGAAGGGGGAATGCTCTCAGAGCAAGAGGGGCCATCGACCACCATATGCCAGAAGACAAGGCTGGAGAGATAGAGCAGGAGGGTCTCTGCCTTTCCTGAGATGCTGACCAGACCTCACTAGAAGGGCTGCAGCTGCTCAGCTCTCCCGATACAGCTGTGCCGCTGCAGCGCATGTGGTGAAGACGCTCTATGCCGATGGGAGAGAGTTCTCTTTTTAGTATAACCCCATGAGCAGCGGTACCTATTTTGGCGTAACTTATGTCACTGATGGGGGTGTAATATTCACACCCCTGAGCGACACAAGTTTTCCAACATAGGCTGTAGTGTAGCCATAGTGATAGAAGGGTTGTGCGCGGACACAGGGGATGGGGGCAGTTTGTCTCAGGACTGTTTGTTATTTTGGGTAGATTTGTAACTCTTTCTGTGCTTTCTTAAAAATACAAGTGCCAGTGATTAGGAAATCCCTTTGCTAAGCCTGTGTTCCTGGCTCGTCTGACACATTGTCCCAGAAGGGGTCAATCGCGAACTCAGCAGGCCCACAGTGAGCTGGAAATCTGCCAGAGCATGTGTAACCAAGTGGGAGCTTGGGAGGGCTGCGGCTCTGGGTCTGGGGTTTCAGACAGCTGGGGTGCGGAGAACCACATCCCAAAGAAGAGGGGCAGATGTGGGGTCTGCAACTGGGAGTGCAGCTGAGAGACCCAGAGCTGGAGTCTTAGAAGCACCTGGGATCAAGTGGTTAGGTCCGGTATCCGTCCAGAGAGGGGGTGACACAGGGCCCTGAAGGGATTTAATTAGCCAACAGACGCACCCCTACCTTGGACTCGTGGGCAGCCTTTCCCCTGGGAATCACAGTGTGAGAGCGGTGAGCCGGGGATCCTTTGCAATCCTCATAAAGGGCCTTGACATCCTCCGTACAGAACCAGGTGAGCTCTTTGCCATGTTCCTCGCAGACGTACCCGGCCCTCCCCCTTTGTGCTGGCTTTAAGCCCTGCTGTCTGAGGAACTTTATTATGTTGCCCAGCAGTGCGTCGGGCCTGAAGGCTTTTTTCTGGAACGTTTCTCCACACTGAGGGCAGGCGGCTGCCTCCATCCCCTCGCAGCGCTGGCTGATGCAGCCCAAGCAGAATTTGTGCCCACACTCTAGAGTCACCGGGTCTGTCAAATAATCCCCACAGATGAGACAAATGATGTCATGTAGCTCCCTACCAGCTATAGACATTGGGGCCAGGGGTTCCTGACCCTCACCCTTACGTTTCCCACTCCCTGGTGGAGCAGCTGTTCCCGTGGCTGCTGGGCTCTGTCTGTCTCCTTCCCCTGCACTGTGGGTCCTGCTGTCACGGGTGGGAGGTGCCTGTCCCCGGCCTCTGCCCTGCTCCGTGGCAGGGGGAGGTGAAGAGAAGGGAGGGGCCTGGAGAGGAAAGAGGAGATGGAAAAAGGGGATGAGGAACTGACTGGGAGAGGAGGAGCAATGACAGTTAGAAAGGGTGGGAAAGCAGCTCTGCCGGACACCCCCTCGCCAGTGAGCAGGGGCAGGGAGGGGTTTTAGCTCCGTGTTTGTCATGGGTGAGATGGACCCTGGAACACTGCGCCCGGTTCTAATGGCTGCATTTTGAAAAGGACGTTCAAAAAGAGTGGAGAGGGTGCAAAAAAGAGCCACAAAGGTGATCCGAGGGCTGGAGAAAATGCCCTACGGGGGCAGAATGAAAGAGCTCGGTCTGTTTGGTTTATCAAAAGGAGGAGCGAGAGATGACTTGATCATGGTGTTTATGTGCCTTTGTGGGGAGAAAATACTGGTCATTAAAGGGCTCTGTGACCTAGTGGAGAAAGGCAGGACAAGATCCAAATGAGAAATAAGGCACAAGTTTTAACAGTGCAGGTGATTAACAAACTTCTGAGGTGGTGGCTGCTCCATCCCTTAATGTCTCCCAGTCCAGACTGGAGCTTTTTTATGGCAGCCTTTCAAGTATTTCAAGATTATCATGTTCCCCATCAGTCTCTTTTCTAAACTAAACATACCCGGTTCCTTCAGCCTTTGCTCGGATGGCTGCATTCCATCTCTTCGATCATCTCCGCTTTCCGGTTTCTTTGCATCCTTTCTTTACGTTGGTGACCAAAACTAAATCTAATGGTCCCTTCAGGTTTACTGGGCCCTGCCTCAGTGCAGGGGGCTCAATGTGGTGACTTCTTCAGAGCCCTTCCAGCCCCTCATTTCTGTCAGTGAGCTCTGGTCTATCTGAGACAGTCCGGGCCTTGGAGCATGACCTGGTGCCCCTTGCAGTCAATGGTCAGATTCCCATTGGCCGTTGGATCTTGGCCTAGTGCACATCTCATCACCTGTGTGTTGCACTGTGCGTTGTTAGGGGCCTAGCGACCCCCTGGGTTATGTTACAGGGAGACACTGAGCTGAGCTCACAGAGTTCTGACTTTTCTGTTAAATCTCCTCTGGGTTCCCACCATCCTGTCCCTGAAAATGAAAATGTCAGAAAGTGACAACAGCCCTGGGGCTGCTCCGAGTGACTCTGCAGAGACACTGAGTTCTATTGCTCCAGAGGCTGAAGTGCAACCCCATCCCAAACCAGGTGCCAGATAAGCCTCAGGCTGCAGCTTTCGGTTTGAATGTGGCAAATCCCAGGTAACTGAAGAGGAAGGAGCAAAGAGAAACTAACTATGTGATTTTATCGGCTGTTCTTTGATGTGAACACATTATGTTTTTCCAAAATAATAAGCTCAGTCTGAGAATGAGGGAGAAAAATAGCAATTCAAAATTAAGGGGAAAAGGTATCAAAACACCCTAGTTAATGTCTAGCTCTACCCACCATTCCCAGGGCATTCTCCCCTCCCTCATCGTTTGTGATCCTGCAGAAATGACGAGCTCGGATAACAGCAGCGGAAAGGGGCAGGTGGTGAGCGTGGGGTACAAAGGGTAACAAGCAGCAGTTTATTGAGCTGCGGAGGGGAGCCTCTGGGGTCAGAGTCTCCTTTTTTATTGCACATCATTGAGCTATTATTTGACAGACAGGCCCTGAGTCAGGGCAACAGCGACACTGACCCTGTGTGCCCCAGAACACACAGAGAGGGAACGGTAATTAAACACTCCGCTGCCTGTGCTGACAGAGCTCAAGGGATCTGAGATGCTTCAGGTGCAGCTCTGGAGGGAGTTCCAGAGTAAGGTGCATAATTCCATGCTCTCTACAGATTCCCTATGTGACCTTAGGCGAGTCACTTAGGCCCAGAGTTTCCAAGATGTTTTGATGTCTAAAGATGCAGACAGGTGCCTAGTGGAATTTTCAAAGGTGCCTGGGCACTTAGCTTCCAATGGGAGTTAGGCACCTTGGTGCTTTTGAAAATCCCACTAGACACCTAACTACATCTTTATGTGACTACAGACCTTCCAAAGTCTGCCCCTTAGTCTCTGTGCCAGATTTGCAAAGCTATTTATGCTCCTAAAGATGCAGACAGGAGCCTAGTGGGACTTTCAAAAGTGCCTGTGTGAGTTAGGTGCCTGACTGCCATGAATTGCCTTCTGCTGTGTTCCTGTCCCTTCTGCACTCGTCCTGTGTACATTCTATCGAAGGCGCTTGCTGGCAGGAATGTCCATGCGAACAAGGGATTTCTACTGCATGTTATAAAATATCCCTGGGAAGCAATGTCTGACCATTTAGGACCTGATCCAACAAGGTCTTTAAGTATGTGTGTGACTTTCAGCATGCAGGCAACCCCACCAAAGTTTGCCCCTTAGTTTCTGTGCCAGATTTTCAAAGCTATTTAGGATCCTAAAGATGCAGACAGGAGCCTAGTGGGAGTTTCAAAAGTGCCTGCGTGAGTTAGGTGCCTGATTCCATGAATTCCCTTTAGCTCCTGCCCCTTCTGCACTCTTCCTGTGCGTATTCCATCAACGGTGCTTGCTGGCAGGAATGTCCATGTGAACAAGAGATTTCTACTGCATGTTATAAAATATCCCTGGGAAGCAATGTCTGACCATTTAGGACCTGATCCAACAAGGTCTTTAAGTATGTGTGTGACTTTCAACATGCAGGCAACCCCACCAAAGTTTGCCCCTTAGTTTCTGTGCCAGATTTTCAAAGCTATTTAGGATCCTAAAGATGCAGACAGGAGCCTAGTGGGAGTTTCAAAAGTGCCTGCGTGAGTTAGGTGCCTGATTCCATGAATTCCCTTTAGCTCCTGCCCCTTCTGCACTCTTCCTGTGCGTATTCCATCAACGGTGCTTGCTGGGAGGAATGTCCATGCGAACAAGGGATTTCTACTGAATGTTATAAAATATTCCTGGGAAGCAATGTCTGACCATTTAGGCCCTGACCCAAAAAGATCCTTAAGTATGTGCATAACTTTCAGCATGCAAGTATAAGCAGAGTCAGGATGAGCTCTACACTGACATCTGGTGGTGAATTGTGGAAAAGGACTTCAGGGGCTGATCTCATTTGCATGGATTCATCCACCCTGCCTAGCATGATGGGATTGCTTGCCCAGAAGGTCACTTTGGCTGCTGTGGGATCCCCAGTCTCTTTGTTACTGGGGCAGGAGTAATAAAGGGTTGTTATCCTGGTTATGTGAATCAAGGACAGTGGAACTGTACCTGGCATTTTAGGATGGAGGGACTCACGCTCACCTTAGTTGCACTTGCTAGACAAGGGACATGGGTTCCAAAGCCAGGTGATTCAATAAAGAGATTGGGAGAAGGTAACTGTATATGTAGAGATACTGCTGTCAGAGGGGGCAAGCTGCCATTTTGGTGCTTCTCTGTTCTGTATAATGAAAGAGCTAGGTTTTACTCTGTTATGACTCAGGTTACATACTGCTGAGTTGATAACTTAGTCTAAGTATTAGACTTCTTTTTGGGCTAGCAGTGAGACTTCACTACTATGAGCTGAGCTTACTAAAGAGCTAAAATCCCTGAGAGCTGTGTTAAGTGGGGGCCTAGAGGTGAAGTAAGAGGGATGGCTAGTGGAGAGGAGTAGCTAGCCAGATGTGTAGCGGATAGCTGGATGCAGGGTGGTTAATGGATGGCTGGTGGAGAGGAGCAGCAGTGAAGCACATAAGGTGCCCCCATACCTCCTCCCCTTTCTGCACAGGCTGGGAGGTAAACTCTACAGGTGAACTTCTAAACCCTGGGGGGGCTGCACTGACCAAGGTCAGAAGCTGTGGGTGGGGTGACTGTTGGATTGCTGGACTTAAGACCCTGAGGGGAAAAGGACACTGCCAAACTTACTTGGGGGTGGGTCATTTGTTTATGGTTTGTGTTATGAATCTTGTTTGTGGTGTTTCTCCAACATAGTGCTCCATTGTTTCCTTCCTTTATTAATAGGCTTTTGCTACACTCAGACTCTGTTCTTGTGAGAGGGGAAGTATTGCCTCTTAGAGGGGCCCAGGGGGTGGAATTTAATTGTCCCAGGTCACTGGGTGGGGGCTCAAGCCGGTTTTGCATCGTGTTATTGACACGGAACCCCTAGATACTGAACCCAGCCCTTGTTGCTGCCAATTCTGATGGGCAGGAGGGTTACATAGGTTTAAAATAAATTGGTGTTGTTTTAAATAATGCCACTTCTTGCCCAAATGGTCCCTTTGGCTGCTGTGGGATCCCCGGTCTCTTTGTTATTGAGGCAGGAGTAATAAAGGGTTGTTATCCTCATTATGTGAATCAAGGACAGTAGAACTGTACCTGGCATTTTATGACCGAGGGACTCACCCTCAACTACGCAGCACTCGCTAGGCAAGGGACATGGGTTCCAAAACCCAGTGGGTGGAGGAGTAGGGTGTATGCACAGGCAGTCCTAAATGCCCCCCCCCCCGGTGTAATAACAGAGCTAATTTTGATTCCACTAGGAGTCTTGTTACATGCTGCAGAGCTGAAATCTGATACCTGGGTCTAAGTATTAGACCTACCTTGGGCTAGTGGTACACCAGCACTGAGGCTCCCCTAATTCCAGCTAAACTCGCTAAAGAGCTGCAGTCACTGAGAGCTGTGTTAAGTGTGTGGGGCCTGAAGACAAGTTGGTGAGCAGCGAGCAGAGCAGAGCAGACAGCAGGCGAGCTGGCAGAGCGGAGTGGGTAGCAGGCTGGCTGGTGGAGTGTAGCAGTCAGCAGGGCAGCTGGCGGACAGGGGCAGACTGCAGGATGGCTGGTGGAGAGGTGCAGCTGGTGGTGAGGACTGCAGCAGAACCCCATGGAGAGGTGTGGCACTTGGCCATCAATCTGAGCAGTGCAGAATGTAAGATGCCTCCCCCACCACTTCCCTCCACTTCCACCCTGCCTGGGAGCTAAACTCTGCAGATGAACTTTTGAACTCTGGGGACTGCACTGACCAAGGTCAGAAACTGTGGGTGGGGTGACTGTTGGGTTGCTGGACTTAAGATCCTGAGGGGAAAAGGACACTGCCAAACTTACTTGGGGGTTGGTCAGTTGCTCATGGTTTGTGTTATGAATCCTGTCTGTGGTGTTTCCTCAATATAATGCCACATTGTTTCCCTCCTTTATTAAAAGGCTTTTGCTACACTCAGACTCTGTGCTTGCGAGAAGGGAAGTATTGCCTCTTAGAGGTGCCTGGGGGGGTGGTAGGTAATTGTCCCAGGTCACTGGGTGGGGGCTCGAGCCGGTTTTGCATTGTGTTATTGACACGGAACCCCTGGATACTGAACCAGCCCTTGTTGCTGCCAACTCAGAGGGGCAGAAGGGTTACATTTTGGGGGCTTGTCCAGGATCCCTGGGTCAGTACCCCTCACAAGCACCTGTTGAGTGTTCCACTGCATTGAGAAATAATTGTGATTATATTTTGAGAAAATTACTGTTTGTATAATGGCTAATATGTTGCATTTGTTGTGCCCCAGCCCTGCAGCCTCTAGCTCAGGGGCAGCAGCCTCAGCCAATGATTGGGCAAAAGCACTGGGGCAAACATCGGAAAAGATTATGTTGTCACATGCTACGTCAAACTCTTGTCATAAGTTAAGGTTATTTGCTGGGGAAGAGGAGTTTGAACCCTGGTTGGAGCATACCACTGAAATGTTGCGGGAGTGGGCACTATCCGATGCAGAAAAGCGAAGATGTCTAATAGAGAGCCTTAGTGGCCCAGCATTAGATGTGATTCGCACCCTGAAGCTCATTGACCCTGGGTCAGTGTGAAGGACTGCCTAGAGACCCTTGATCATACCTTTGGAAGCAGAGAGGGACCTGAAGACAGTTACTGTAAGTTCCTTAATTCCTGACAGCAAAGGGCCGAGAAGATTTCAGCCTATATACAGAGGCTGGAGAGACTGCTTCAGAGAGCTGTTATGAGGGGAGCAGTGACTGCTGGGCAGATGGATCGGACCAGACTGGCTCAAGTTGTAAGAAGGACTCAGTATCAGAACCCGATCCTACTTCATTTCCGACTAAGAGAATGGCAGAAACATGACCAAAGTTACTCCCAGCTGATAAAGGAGGTCAGAGAAGAGGAAGAAAGGCAGGCTGCCAGCGAGTGTTGGGAAGCCCAAACATTGGAGCCAGCCAGCACAACACCACTGCAAATGGCCAATGTACTGATGGTGAGCAGCACAGAGGAACTTGCCCAACAAATGCAAGTCCTGACAGAACAGATAGCTGAGCTGCAAAGCACCATTGACTGAGCTAAGACTTCCAGGAATAAGGAGCCTCAGACTGTGGTGATGGAGAGGTCAACATTTAGAACCACCGTCCCACTCAGGCGAAGTAGGAAAGGACAATTCTTCTGCTACTGATGTGGTCAGGATGGACACAGTTCTGCCAAGTGCCATAATGAAGAAAACCCCTCCTTAGTGTATGGAAAGCTGAGGATCAGTTGGGAGAGATCCGGGAGGGTCTGGGGATGGGGACCACCCAGGCCTGCAGGATTTAAAGATCCCCCCCAGAAAAGACCGTCCAGCTGGGATCCCTGCAGGACTGATAGGGCCTCGAGCAGAGGTCACGGTGAGGATTGAAGGGGCGGAGTGTAAAGCCGTGCTTGACACTGGATCTCAAGTGACTATTACATTTCAGTCATTCTACCAACAGATGCTTAGGCACCTGCCTATACAGCCACTGACTGGCATTGGTCTGTGTGGCCTCAGCATGGATGAATACCCCTACCAAGGGTATGTCATAGTGCACCTGGAATTCCCAGAGGAGGTTGCTGGGGTAAGGGAAGAGGTAGACACAGCTGCCTTAATATGCCCTGACCCTAAAGGGACCTCTGATGTGTCTGTGCTGATAGGGACCAACTCCAGTCTCTTCAAGGTGCTTGCAGATTACTGCAGACAATGGTCTAGGGACCAGTACCTGAGTACCCTGATGATCCATACGCTTTGTTCTGAAGCTTATAGGAAGACAGAGCGCTAACAAGGAGACATCTGAGCTACCGACTGGGGCACTGAAGGACATGGGCACAACCCCCTTAGTAGTGCCTGCAAGGACGGAGCAAGAGGTGCAGGCTGAAAGGCAGTAAAGGGGCATTAGCAATGATAGAGCAGCTGGTTGAAGGAGAGCTCCCGGAAGGAGTGCTGGTCTCCAGTGGAGTCATAACCCTACCTGCTGCAGCCCAGGAAAAGGTGACTGTTCTGATTGCTAATGAAACAAGTCGAGATGTTGTTGTGAAGCAAAGACAAAAGATAGCAGACCTCTTCGAGCCTGAATCAATTGTAAAACCCCAGTGCGAGACTCAAGTTCCGACAATAGACACAGCGAAGTTTGACTTTGGAGATTCACCATTGTCCGAGGAGTGGAAAGATCACCTGAGGAGGAAACTTTGTGAGAGATCCAAGGTGTTCTCACTGCTTGAGTGGGATGTGGGATGCGCAAAAGGAGTAGAGCACATCAGACTACACAACTATCGACCTTTCAGGGAGAGAGCTAGGAGGATTGTTACCAGATGGGACTTCTGAGCGATGAGACAGATGAGTTGCCAGCTGGCTTTGTCTCTCTTGGGGATCTTGTGGATCGCTGCTCTCCTCTTCTTCTTGGGGGCGAGGAGACAGGAGGTGGCAGGACCCGAAGGGCAGACGTCAAAGGTAACGAGCATCCGCTTCTTTTTGGGGACTGGTGTTTGGGGTCCAGCCTGGATCGGCGCGAGGGGGCTTTGTAAGAGCAGTGTTGTGTGCCCCGCTGTCCCGCAGGCTAGAGCCCCTGCAAGTGGCCTCGGGGAATTTATAAGGGGAGGAGGTTGCACTCAGAGGCTTGCTATGTGAAAGGGGTCACCAGTACAATAGCTTGAGAATCACTGTCCTAGTTGAATTGAGGGCACATCTACACAGCACCTGGCAGGTGTGATTCCCAGCCTGGGTAGACATACACATGCTGACTCTGCTGGAGCTGGCACACTACCAATAGCAGCGAGGCTGCAGCAGCCAGGGAGCGGCTTGGGCTAACAGCCTGACCCCTGTCTGAACACATACTGGACAGACCCTGAGTTTAAGCTTTTGTGTTTGTTAGTTTGTTTCCTTCCTCCCTTTTCCTTTCATTCCCTTTCTGCGTCTTTACAAACCGCTGCTCCCATTCCTTACTTATGTAATTCCTGCTTCCTTCTTTTCTCATCTTGCTCCTCCTCCCAGCCTCTCTGTTCTCTTCTGCACCTTGCAGCTGATATGAGGTGGGACAGGCACCTCCCATTATCAGCAAAACCATTTCTGGTGCAGAGAGAACGGAAGCCCAGAGATCCTAGCAGCCATGGCCTCAGGGACTCCTGCACAGGACATCCAAGAGGAAACGAAATGTCCCATCTGCCTGGAATATCTGATGGATCCAGTGACCATAGACTGTGGGCACAACTTCTGCCGAGGCTGCATCACTCGGTACTGTGAGATGTGGACAGAGGGGGACTATGACCCTTTGTGCTGCCCCAGCTGCAGAGCCCGAATCCGGAAAGGGGCTCTCCGGAATAACTATCAACTAGCAAATATAGTGGAAAAAATCAAACAACTGCATTTCAAACCAGGAAAAGAGAATCTGTGTGAGATGCACTGCAAAGCCCTGGATCTGTTCTGTGCAGAGGATGGGGAAGTCGTGTGTGTGGTTTGTGAGAGATCCCCCCAGCACAGATCTCACACGGTGCTGCTCATGGAGGACGCTGCCCAGAAATACAAGGTAGGACACACTCAGGGTCTCCGAGAGCCACAGAGTCACCTCGGTTCCCAGATTTTCTCCCTTGATTTCTGGTTCCCCCTAAATCTCTGCCCTGCAGGCTCCTTCCTCTGGGCAGGTGCAGGGAGCCCTGGCCACTGATGCTGCCCCAGCCTGTCAATCCCACGCTGTTCATTAGGGAGAGATGGGCACTAGAGCTCTGGGTGAGGCACTTTCCTCTCACACAGGATTGAAGCTGGATGTGTCCGGGCTGCTGCCAGGCAGGAATGGAAGGAACGAGCTGCTCCCCTGACAGCCCAGGCCCTGCCAGCAGGGCATCCCCATTAATCATGGACACAGCCGCCCTCGCTCCGCTGCATGGAACACACGGGCACAAGAACAGAGGGAGCCAAGGCAGGCTGGGCAGTGGGGAGCCGCAGACCCTCCACCTGCCCAGGATGGTTGGGGGCCGAGAGCAGCCCCCTGCCCGGGTCCCCACCCCACAGGCTTCCTGCCTAGGACAGGTGAAGGGTCTGCAGCTCCCCACAACTCCCTGCATGTCTCGTATCCTGACCCAGCTCCAGCTTCCAGCCTGGCCGGGGGTGGGGGGTTGATTTGGGGGCTGAAGAGCCGCAGCCAGGCCATGGTAAGAGCCATGTGGGCACCGATGGGGAGCTGCAGACCCTCTACTTGCTGGGAGGCAGGGACATGGGCTGGGGGCTGCTCTCTCCCCCCGGTCCGATCCTGGGCATACAGAGGTACTTGGGCTCCCCAGCTCAGCTCCAGCTTTCGGCTTGGCTGGGGAGAGGGCCTATGGGGAAGAGACGGAGCAGGGCAGGGCCAGGGAGAGGGCAGGGCCTCGTGGCACCTCCACTTTTAAAATAAACAATAGCCCTTTGACAGAAGAACTATGACTCTTTCAAAAAATCTGATTTCTACCCATGGCCAAGGTTGAACTCAGTGTCTGTGTATTACTCAGGTTCAATGGCTGCAAAATTGTCCTTTGAACCTCTCAACTTCATGAGTCATTGCTAACTAGCTTTCAACCCCCTAAGCTTCTCTTTCTCTCTCCACATGCTCAGTGTAGTTCTTTGGTGTTTGACCCTTAGCAAACAGCAAAGCGAAACTCCCAGTTGTGCTGCAGGCGGGGCATATTTCTGAGCTCAGGAAAGCGAACTTTACCCTGTTACGCTGCGCAGAGAAAGCCATGGCTGCAGAGAACCCCATGGAAAGTCTCCATGTCCCCTCTGTCTGGAGTATTTCACAGATTGAACCTGTCACTCTGGAGTGTGGGCATAATTTCTGCTGACCCTGCATCAGCCAGTGCTGGGAGGGATCTGATACAGATGTTTCCTGCCCTTAGCAGAAGCAGATTAAAATTTATTGCGACCCTGGCCACAAAGAACATTTGGGCCCCTCACACCCTGGTGGCCAGGAGGCGCCAGAACAGGGGAGGGCAGGAATAGCCCCCACTCCTCCACACACATTTGAACATGGGTGTAGTCAGAGCCAACATGTAGCTGTGGCTAGTGAGGGGCACAAATAAAAGACTCTGAGGGGGTCCCTGCCCCCCCCCCCCATTTCTCAGGCAGCACCTGGCACCGGCGCTCTCAGTGTGTCTGTGCAGTCCAGGGAGGGAGGAAGCATAAAGACGTCTGGCTGTATTATCATAGCACCTGGGAGCCTCGGTCATGGACCAGGACTCCATTGTGCTAGGCCCTGGCTGGCTGAGCTCCTCCTCCCGCCACATGGGGCTGCTTCGCCTTTCCTGCTGCTGGTGTCCCACCCATCCCCTCTGCCTACGCCCCCGAGTCACCTCAGTGGATGGTCTGCGCAAAGCAGGCAGCAGCACTGGGGCTCCAGCAGGAGGGAAAGCAAAGCAGTCCCACCCCATGTGGTGTGGGAGGAGCTCAGCCAGCAGCCAGCTGCCCTGCTGCTTCGTCCCTCCCTCCCGTGGGCTGCAGGGCTGCTCATCCTTGCCAGAACCATCCCGAGAAATCTGCATGACTCCACCACACGTCTCCTCTTTAGCCTCAGGTAGGCACAGAGAGGCACCAGCCGTGTACCCTGGGAGGTGGGGACACCGGCTGGGGGATGCTCTCAGGCCCCTGGCCCTCCACACAGGGCACTGGGGAGTCCGGGGCTCCCCACAGCAGCCTGGACTCCCTGGGCAACTCTTACCTCATCCCAGCTCCTGCTTTTGGCCTGGCCAGGGGGCACCAGCAGGGCCTTGGGGGGAAGAGGAGGGGCAGGAGGTGGGGCCACAGATCTGGTGCTGGTGGCCCCCCTCCCCTTCTAAACAGGTTCCGGTGCTTCTGGGGCCATCAAATTGGCCAGAGCCCAGTGGGCCCATGTCTTAATCTGCCACTGGCCCTCAGTAATGAGAAACTGCAACAGAGAAACCTCAGACCAAATGGGCAGCTGGTGAAAGACATAGAACCATCTGGGTTTAGAGGCAGCAAAGGGATCAGGAGGGCAGAGGGTGTGCAGGGAACACCAGGAGCATCTGAAACTGTTCTGTGAAGAAGACCAAACTTCTACCCATCTGGTTTGCCATCTGTCCCGGGCTCACAGAGCTCACCCGGTGATTCCCATGGAGGAGACTGCCTAGGAGGACAAAGTAAGGAATTGCTGTTAAGTGGAATCACTTTAGACTTTGGATATCTTATTAAGCTATTAATTGGAGTAATAACTTTGGATTTTAATTACAGATTAATCTCGTAGCAAGTTGCCTATCATGGCTATTGGTGTAACTGCATCTCTGAGCTCTGTAAAGCCTCCATAAAAAGTAAATTATGCAGCATGAAGACTTTAAAGATGTACGATGTGAGAAACCTTTTTCTGAGAAGCTGAATTCTTTTCCAAACCATTTCCCACTTCAGGTCATTTGAGCCTGAGGGTCTGCAGGGAATCCAGTGTAACTGCATTATTCAGCTGGGTAAAGCCTTCATTGTATGACAGACACTATAACAAGTAAATGATACGGTGGTGGAGCAAACAAGGCAAAAAACCCTGAAGAATTTAAGATGTCTGATGTGAGAGAATTTTTTTCTGGGAAGCTGGTTCCTCTTCAAACCCAGCTCCCACTGGTGACAGAAGGGAACTGTCTACAGAACAGAAGCTGTTAAATGATCAGTGATGTTTAATCACATGAGTTGGAGGCCTGTCTATGTGAGAGTGCTCCCTTCAGAGTGGAGAGAAGGAAGTTACAACCAGTTGTTGTTACTGATTTGTAACTTGGTTTTTATTAGTAGTATTTTCACCTCAGTAGCCACAACAGTCCCCGAGTGAGATCTGACTGTGATTGTGCAGGGCCCTGTCCAAAACACACTGTGGGACAATCCCTGCCCTCAGCAGGTTGTTGCCGGCCCAAAAGGCCTGAGGCAGCAAACAGTGGTTCGTTGCCCGGTGTGCTTCGTTCCAAATAACACACCAAGGTGGAGAATGCAGAAAAAGTTTATTTGAGCCCAAATAAAGGTGCAAGGGAGACATAGCCATCTCAAATCCTGCACACAGACATAAGCTGTGTGTCTCTTCTTATACATGACTTCAGCCAGGCATTCCTATTACCCCCCTTCCTCTAATCCCCTCCCATATAGTAGACACATTGTATAGTTAACAATTAAATCATCCTTGACAGCAAACAATTTATCTCGTAACTTTTCAAGGCTGTTACCTTGGTTTACTTCTGAATGTATTACTTTGCCTCCCCTCCCCTCTTTCTAAACTAAACACAAGTAGGGCCTCTTTTTACTATCTTCTGGTGTCAGTATTACACTGGTAAGAAGCTGTTACACATTCCATTCTTAATTCTGACTTGCAAGGTTAATCAGAGTCCAACATGGAAATGGTTTGGACAAGCTTAACATCAACCCTGATTCATTCAGGCCTGGTACAGAAAAGCTTCATTAATACTGTGGTTTTCCACCCTCCTGAGTTATCTAGGGCTATGCCTAATGGCACCAACAATTCCCCCCTTTGAGAATACTCAACAAACTTTTGGCTGAGTTTTCTCATACTTTGAAGACAAAAAACAATTAAACTCTAGGGAGCTGGGGTATTCAGTTCCACATTCACCCTCCCTATGGACCCGGTAGGATTCGGTATGTGGAAGCCCACACCCACTCTAACCGGTCCACATGCCTGGAAGGAGCATTGTGAATGTCCATACTTCCATCCAGAAAGTGTCCAAGTATGTCATCATGACCACAGATCAGATGGTTCCTGATAGTCTGTAAGGGCAGTGGGCCAAGTCTGGTGCTCAAGATCCATCTAAATATACCAGATCCCACTGCAATACCTTCCCAGTCTCAGTGATTTTCAATACCATCTCTGTTAGCAACTTCTGGGTCATAGAATTAAGGGTGGAAATGGCATGTAACTCATCAACTCCAGCCTGTACTTGGGATAGCTGAGCTTTAAAAATAAGGCTAGTGGCCTTTTCTAGTTGGCCCAATTTCTTATCATGTTCCCAGCTTTTAAAAATATTTCAAATGGCTGCTGTATTATTGGCCTGAGTCCACAGGGATCTGGTCAATTCCCTCTTCTTGCAGAGGAAACAACCTAGGCTCTCTGTTGTGCTAATCTAATGGCAGCCCCTTGTGAGCAATACATGCTGAAGGATTTATCCAAACCACAGGGCGCAGCCTGTAGAATAAACCCCAAAATCTAATCAATACCACAGTCTCAAACAGGGGTCCCACAAATTTCTTCCTGCCAGTGTATAATTCTTTGTTTCTTCACCAGGGTCAGTTCCTAATGTCCTTTTTGGTCAGGAAATCCTGGGTTTTGACACTTCACAACGCTGTTGGTGGTCAGCAGGACTCAATAAGGGTCTTTCTAGCATAGAGCCAAAGCAGTCTTTCACTGGTGGAGCTTTACATCGATCCAGTTTCCTGGTTCCAAGAAGTGGCAGGCCTCCTAGGGTCTTTGTGTAGTGCGTCTTTACCTGTGAAAAAAAGAAAGCTAACACATTTCATTAGTGCCTGTCAGCGATTTGCAGACTTTACAGCTGTGTGGGCACATTTAAGCCCCCCTTGTCTTGGTTATTAGCTAAGTCTTAGCTGAGAGCAGTGTCTCTGAATGGGGCTAATGCAGGGGTGAGCTGCAGATGGTTCGCAACGGTTCACGCGAACCGTTTGCTAAAATTAGACGCCGGACAGAGAACCGGATGCTAAAGTTCTCTGTCCGGCATCTCCACCTCCTGCCATGAAGCTCCTCCTTGCTTCTCCTCCCCCACGGCTTCCCGCGAATCAGCTGTTCGCGCGGGAAGCCTGGGAGGGCTGAGAAGCAAGCAGGCTTCCCCGGCCCAGGAAGACGACCCTAAGGTAGGAAACTAGGGGGGCGTGTGCCCCGGTCGGTCCCTGGCCGCGGCCCGTCCCCGCCTCCCCGGCCGCGACCCTGCCCGGCCCCGCGTCAACGACTCCCCCCGAACCCCTCCCCGGCCGCCCGGCTCCGGCCGCACCCCCCCCCCGGCCCTGCCGTGCCCCCACCTACCGTCCCCGGGTCCCCGCCCTACCCTCCCTGGCCGCGTCCCCCCCCCCGCGTTCCCGGCCGTGACCCTGCCCGGCCACACCCCCCCGCCCCCGTCCCTGGGTCCCCGCCCGACCCTCCCTGGCCGCGTCCCCCCCCCGCGTTCCCGGCCCCGCGTTCGCGGGCCCTGCCCGGCCCCCCCCCGTCCCCGGGTCCCCGCCAGACCCACCCGGGCCGCGTCCCCCCCCCCCGCGTTCCCGGCCCCGCGTTCGCGGCCCTGCCCCCCCGTCCCCAGGTCCCCCCCCCCGCGTTCCCGGCCGGGACCCTGCCCGGCCACCCGGCCCCCCCGTCCCCGGGTCCCCGCCCGACCCTCCCTGGCCGCGGCCCCCCCCCCCCCCCCGCGTTCCCGGCCCCGCGTTCGCGGCCCTGCCCGGCCCCCCCGTCCCCGGATCCCCACCCGACCCTCACTGGCTGTGGCACGGCCCTGTGTCCCCGACCCCCCCCCCGAACCCCTCCCTGCCCGCACCCCCCCCGGCCCTGCCGTGCCCCCACCTACCGGGATGCTCGGTTCTGGACACGGCCCCCCACCTCCAGCCCGGCCTGGCCCCGTGGCTCCAGCCGCCCCTGCTGTTTTGCCAGGGGGCCAGGCTCCGGCAGCGCGGGTCTGGGTGTGGCGGCGGCCCCGGCTGCCCGGCCGCAGCCCTCCCTGGCTCCACCCGGCCAGCCACCTGGCTCCGGCCGCTGGGCTCCCGCCGCATCCTCTGGCCGCATCCTCCGGCTCTGGCCGTTCGACTCCTGTCCTGGCCCAGCCACGTCCAGGCAGCGCGGTAAGGGGGCAGGGAGGGGGTGTTGGAGAGAGGGTAGGGGAGTTTGGGGGTGGGGGTTCAGAGGGCAGGGAACAGGGGGATTGAATGGGGGCAAGGGTCTGGGGGAGCAGTCAGGAAAGAGCAGGGTTGGATGAGGTGGTGGGGGCACTCAGGGACAGAGAGAAGGGGTAGTTGTATGGGGTAGGGGTTCTGGGGGGCCATTGAGAATGAGAGGAGGGGTTGGGTGGGGCGGCAAGGGGCAGTCAGGGGACAGGGAAGGGGGGATGGGTCAGGGGTCTCGGAGTGTGTGTGTCAAGGAACATGAGGGGTTGGATGGGGCACGACCCCCCCCCCGGAGGGGGGGGGAAGGAGGGAACCCATTGTTAAAATTTTGGAGGGAGGAGGGAACCCGTTGTTAAAAATTTGGCAGGTCATCACTGGGCTAATGCCCTATCTTTAAACTCAGCATGTTAGCTATTTTTCCTCAGTTAACTCGTTCTTCTTCCTTTTTCCTGTTTGGCTTCTTTTAACCTACAAAGGAAACTTAGCCTTCACTTATACATCTTTTGCTAACAATGAACACATATACATTGCCTTTATACAGTACATTAGTCTTATTATTTAAAGTTTGTCACATCTATCCTTTACTAAAATAACTTTTTCAGAGCTTTGGGACAACAAGCTAGGATAAGCACACCCACTTAGATGAGTTTATTTCATACAACCTCTAGTCCAATAGTTTCCCACCATCCCCAGCCCTCTGGCTAGAAATCTGAGATAGCCAGAAGGATTCCATGTACAATAGGGGGAGTGGGTTAACTTTCCATGTCCTTGCTTCCAAAAACTATTGGTATGCAAGTTTTACTAACAATTTTCAATTAAAAGATTTGGCCAATAAAGTTTCTCTTTCTCTTACTTAAGGAGATGTATTAGACTTTAGTATATCACATTTTTCCCAATTTATCCAAACACTTTGTATTCCAAGTTGAACAAAACAAGTATCTGTATTCTAATCCAGACCATCCCATAAACAAAACAATTCTGGCCACGAGACAAACACCACAAGACAGAACATAGAACATAAAACATAATTTTTACTGTGCCATCAAAGGCATGGTATGTTGAATGCTGTTCAACTAGCATCAGTTTTCTCTGATTATCTGAAAGACAAAAACAGGGATCTACCCTTTCTGGGCAGTCAATCACTGAAAATATACAAATACCTTCGTTGATTTCAGGCAAAACAGGGGAATTACCCCATATTTTCATATATGTGTTTTATAGGCAGCTTAGGTCTCAGTGACTTCTACTTTATCAGTTAGATAACTTGCATCAATACAGATGCTTCCTGACTTGCTTTTTACTTTTAACTCCTGCTTTTAAACACTGAAAGAAAACATCACCACTTATAGTGCCTTTTAGAACCTAATAAGATTTCAGTTACATAGCACTATATAAACCTTTAGATAATTCAACTAAATGGGTCATAACCAAATGATTGCAATCTAATAATTTCTTTGCCTGAATTTATTTACAAACATTTCAAAGACACCAAGAATTTTTCTCTTCAGCATTTTTACAAAGTTCAACTGCTGTTCCCTCCAGCAACTATGGAGTTAACTTTTCACTCTGCCTTAAATCACTCACTTGTTTTCTAACAACCACTTTTCTCAACTTAAATCACTATTCCAAGTATCCTCCTGGGTATTTGAAATCCCCATGTTTATACCTATTTACTTCTTTCTTCCACTAGACCCTCAAAAGTTTCCAACCCGTTTTCCAATCTCTCCGTCTGTTGCCTGCCCGCCTGGGCCCGATCCTTCTTTTCTAGCTGAACCGTTCCTTCCATTGACACCAATTTGCTCCACTACCAGTTTTAACTAAGGGGGGTTGGCTTCTCAACTAGCCCCCACCCTTCTGGTCTTTTCCCTAAAACATTTGAACTCACAAGACTACCCGAGTCCTCCCTTGTGAGGCTTGCCACCTGGGCAAAACACATGGCCCACTGGTGTTTAATTATTTAATTTTCTCTTGTAGCAAACACACTGCTGTTACAGCGTATGCTGAGCACAAATAGTTAAATTTTGGCAAGTCCCTGAAGGACTGGTACTTGCTTAGCCAGGGCTTCCTTTTCTAACTGGAAATCCTATCTCAAAGCCTGCAACTTGCTCTGGGCGCAGGTTTGAGTTGCTGTCTGGGTCATGATCTATGCTCTTAATTGCTCAATTCTAGTTATCAAGTACATATTTGTTCCTTTTCTCCAACTACTCTATTGCCCAGTCCTGCTGCAACTGGGGGTAGAACCCCTTTCCAGTTCTCAGACTTACTGCAGCTGAGAGTAGGCTCACCTTTAATCATACAATCCTCAACATATAACACCAACAGTACCAAACAAAAGAAACACAAAATAACAAAGGTAAAACAGATAGATGGTGTAAATTCTATAGGGCTCCCCCATTCTCAATTACTCACCAAACTGTAACAAATCTGTTACCAATTTATCTACTGCAGGACGTTAGGGGAAGGATAAAACACACCATATAACCAAACCCCAAAGCTTCATCAAAAATAACAAAACAACAATGGAGAGCATTGGGAACGCTCCACATCTCTCAAAAAAATATAAATGCCCCAAGCCTTAAGCCACTTTAATACTCACACATATCCAGACTGACCATGTCTGTATATAACATTCAGAGAAGGGGAATAGGTGGACGGGAGATTATTCTGTATACAGCTTGTCCAGAATTTCCAACATGCTTCCACTCTTGGGAGAGCTGTTCTTTTACACCCTGGAATCTCCTGCAGTGTTTCTTTCAGAGATTCCAGTCCAGGTCACCAAGCCATACCAGCTCTGGGATTGCAAAGGCTGTTAAATCTCACTGAACAGTTAAGCTTTGCAAATGCAATCTCAGTTCTGTAACTTATATTACCTTTAATTTACCTCTGTCTATATTTTCCCACAGCCAGCTGGGGCTAAAAGCAGTTTTTCTTTATACTTAGCATAGTCTGACCTAATACGCAGAGCAGCTCTCTCTTTATCTCTGGGCTTAGCCGAGTTTCAAATTAACCCATTCCTAGACGAATTGCTCACACTGTGTCAGAGGCTTTTCCTTTGATAATTAAAAGCTCCTCTGAGATATATGATCTTATCTAGATTGAAGGTACCTTCTGATGGACATTGTTTAGATGGATTTTCATGCGTGTAAAGATTCCAATTCTCTAAATACCTGCAGGTTTCAGGACCATAATGTACGTATATGTACTATGTTGGGGTACCCTTAGGGGGTGAGGTAGAATGTTTAGACTGTCCCTTCCCCCATTTTCCACTTACACACACAGAGAGGGTACCCTGTCCGCGCTAGCGGCTCATAAACTAAGAATCTCTCCCTACAGGACACTCACACAGGAGAGACTAACGAGGATGACTGACTCTCCTACACCTCCCTTCAGCAAAGAGCGTCGGCTAGTCTCTGGGAGAGGAGCCGCTTACTCTGATTGCATCCAGTGAGATGATCAGACTGTCAGTAGCCCACACGGAAAGGAAGGGGGGGAGGGAAGATAGGTTCACACATTCCTAGACCCAGGCAGCTTCCTCGCCGGACGATGCCAGGCCGAGTCAGCCCACCGTGGGTCGGATCTCCTAAAGATCCACTAGTTACCGGGCTTGCGTTAGAATACTCCTGATCATTAGCATTTGCTTCACAGGGTAATCTGGGCGTCTTCCAGTAACGGACACTCACACTGGTATACACACACACACACCAAGACCATTATTCCCACGGACAATCCTCCTCCCAGTGCAGCTCTGGGGCATATGATGGGGGATTTTTTACAAGAGCTCTCTATACAAACAGTTTCAAAAGCTACCCATTCGCTAACAAAACAAAAGTAATTGAAGGATCATGTTGTAATTAAGTGATCCTTCTGGTGGCCACCTTTCCTGGCTCTCTAGTTGATATTGAGGCCAGTCTACTGTACAGAACCTTTTTAGTTTACTCTTAGTCATTGGATCCAAACCAAACACTTTCCAATTTGCTAGAATGCATTCTGGGGGCATACACCGTGCCCTGCCTGTACTCTATCCCTGCCCCATACCTATGGGAAGACACTGGGCGTCCCCAGGTCTTAACAGGCAAACAAAAGGTTAACAGCACTGGACTGTTCCTACCTTATCCACAGGACCGGTTCCTCACCGTCGCCCGCAGCTGCTTCTCCACTATCTGAGTGCGTTGCACCGTTGTGCCTTCCAAGGTCGGTCTGACGCGTCCCTGCCGAGGCCCCCGGTAAAAGCACCGGTGCGCGTTGAGCATCGGCTGTGACTGTCGTCCACCGGCCATTGGAGGAGTCCGGGCAAGGCACAATTTTGCCTCGAGCCCACCCAGGGACGCCAAAACTGTTGCCGGCCCAAAAGGCCTGAGGCAGCAAACAGTGGTTCGTTGCCCGGTGTGCTTCGTTCCAAATAACACACCAAGGTGGAGAATGCAGAAAAAGTTTATTTGAGCCCAAATAAAGGTGCAAGGGAGACATAGCCATCTCAAATCCTGCACACAGACATAAGCTGTGTGTCTCTTCTTATACATGACTTCAGCCAGGCATTCCTATTACCCCCCTTCCTCTAATCCCCTCCCATATAGTAGACACATTGTATAGTTAACAATTAAATCATCCTTGACAGCAAACAATTTATCTCGTAACTTTTCAAGGCTGTTACCTTGGTTTACTTCTGAATGTATTACTTTGCCTCCCCTCCCCTCTTTCTAAACTAAACACAAGTAGGGCCTCTTTTTACTATCTTCTGGTGTCAGTATTACACTGGTAAGAAGCTGTTACACATTCCATTCTTAATTCTGACTTGCAAGGTTAATCAGAGTCCAACATGGAAATGGTTTGGACAAGCTTAACATCAACCCTGATTCATTCAGGCCTGGTACAGAAAAGCTTCATTAATACTGTGGTTTTCCACCCTCCTGAGTTATCTAGGGCTATGCCTAATGGCACCAACAATTCCCCCCTTTGAGAATACTCAACAAACTTTTGGCTGAGTTTTCTCATACTTTGAAGACAAAAAACAATTAAACTCTAGGGAGCTGGGGTATTCAGTTCCACATTCACCCCCCCTATGGACCCGGTAGGATTCGGTATGTGGAAGCCCACACCCACTCTAACCGGTCCACATGCTTGGAAGGAGCACTGTGAATGTCCATACTTCCATCCAGAAAGTGTCCAAGTATGTCATCATGACCACAGATCAGATGGTTCCTGATAGTCTGTAAGGGCAGTGGGCCAAGTCTGGTGCTCAAGATCCATCTAAATATACCAGATCCCACTGCAATACCTTCCCAGTCTCAGTGATTTTCAATATCATCTCTGTTAGCAACTTCTGGGTCATAGAATTAAGGGTGGAAATGGCATGTAACTCACCAACTCCAGCCTGTACTTGGGATAGCTGAGCTTTAAAAATAAGGCTAGTGGCCTTTTCTAGTTGGCCCAATTTCTTATCATGTTCCCAGCCAAATACCCCAAGGATTAGCCTTGTTTGCAGCAAAACTAACCCCTTGGCATTGCTGATTGATGTCAGTCTGAGCTTTTCCAGCCAAAGTGTTTCCGTTAATCCCACCAGGCAGCCTTTTCAAAATGCCCAGAATGCACTGCTTCTGGGATCTTTACTAAGGAGCGGGATTGTAAGGTACCTTTCCAGAAAGGCATTTCTACTGAAAGTGTTCAGGACAGCACGAGGGCAAACCGCAGACATTCTTACCACAAATCAGCCTGTGTAATGGGATTTGCCCTAATGTTCAGACCAGTTCTGTCCAACCAGAACAATCCCCAGGGCTTCAGGGCTCAAATTCAGTTGGGGGTTGGGCTGCTTGCAGAATCCCAGACCATATTTCAAGCCCTGGTGGTTTCTGGGATTTGTATCACTTTGTTAGTTTAATCTTCTCAAAAGTAAATGTATTGATTCACCACCATGTGACCCCAGTTTCCAGTTCTATGCTGTGCTACTGATTAATAAATGCCAACCAAGCTTGGATAATTGAGGTATCTAATTACTAAAAAGACTGAACCAAAACTGCTAACAAGCCTGGATCTGACACAGGTTTCATTTTCCTTGGTGGCCCTGAGGTCATAAGCCGATTAGAACCGATGTCACCTTGGGTGTGGGTGGCAAAGCATCCCCCTACACACACCCTCAACCCTCAAAATAAAAACTCTGAATCATTTCTGTTTCTACAGGGAAAAATCCAGGCCCATTTGAAGACTCTGAGGGAAGAGAGAGAAAAGCTGCTGGGATTGAAAGAGACTGGAGAGGAGAAATGCCAGGAGTATCTGGTAGGTGCCTGTTGTTAGTCACCTGCAAAGACTTGCAGTGGCAGGTCTGTTTGGAGGCAGGTTCCTGTGTGGCCTTGGTGAACATGAGTGTTGGTATGCTTCGCCATGATCCTAGATTTTCTGTTAGATTCATGTGCAGAATCTCAGCTTTCATTTCAGTGAATGAGTTAATTTCTAGCCCTTGTGGCTTTCATAGCATGACCAGACAGCAAATGTGAAAAATCGGGACGGGGTCGGGGGTAATAGGAGCCTATATAAGAAAAAGGCCCAAAAATTGGGACTGTCCCTATAAAATCAGGACATCTGGTCACCCTAGGCTTTCGTTTCTTGCATTGTTGTGAATTACTTGATTCTTTCCCCCCCTTGAACGCCTGTCAGTGTAATGCTGCCTCCTGCTGCTCCGGATCTCCATTCTCAGGGGCCATTGATAACACAATGTCCTACCCACATCAGATATGGAAACATCCCTTTTCAGAGACACTGGGGAGAAATGCCAAAGGTGAGAGAGAAACTTCTCCCAAGTAACCACCAGGTAGAGTCAAGTGTCAGAAAGCTTAGGGTTCGCAAGATGTTCTCCCTCCTGCACACGAGTACATGAAAGGACCCCACATTGCTGCCATGTCCCTGACCAGCACTTCCCCTGTTGCTTTACAGAATCAGATAAAAAAGGAGAAGCAGAAAATTGTGTCTGAATTTCAGCAACTGTGGCAGTTCCTGGAGGAACAAGAGCGACTCCTGCTGGCCCAGCTGGAAAAGCTGGACAAGGAGATTTTGAAGATACAGAATGAAAATGTCACCAAACTCTGGGAGGAGATTTCCTATCTCAATGAGCTGATCAGTGAGCTGGAGGGGAAGTATCAGAAGCCAGCGGGTGAATTCCTGCAGGTGAGACTCTGTTAGAAATCCTCCCGGTCCCAAGACAGGGACAGGACAGCTCCTAAAACAGGGGCACTGGGCTCCAGCAGTCAGAGATCTCAGTGTAACTTGGCGAGTGCATTGCTGACATGTGAATGACGATTGTTCTTTGCAGAGTTACAGACTGCCTTAAACATACAGTTAAGGGTTAATTCCTCTTTGACCTGTAAAGGGTTAAGAAGCTCACATAACCTACCTGACCAAAAGGACCAATAAGGGGACAAGGTACTTTCAAATCTGGGAGGGAGGAAAGTCTTTGCCTGGTGTGTGTGTGTGTGTTTTTGCTGGACACAGATCAAGGCAGCAAGCGATCCAGCTCCTATAGAGTTAGTGAGTATTTTGCAAGGAAATGTTTTAATTTACTTTTATTCTGGCTTGTGTTTTCCCTTGAGTGAGAGGGAGGGTATTCTTGGTTTTCTTTTTGTAACTTTAAAGTTTTGCCCAGAGGGAAAAATCTCTGTGTTTTAAATCTGATTGCCTGTAAACTTATCTTTCATTCTAATCTTACAGAGGAACTCTTTTCACTTTTTTTTCTTTAATTAAAATTATTCTTTTAAAAAACTGATTGATTTTTTCATTGTTTTAAGATCCAAGGATTTGGGTCTATGTTCACCTGTACCATTTGGTGAGGCTATATTCTCAAGCCTGCCCAGTAAAAGGGGTGTAGGGGCTTGGGGGATTATTCTCAAGCCTGCCCAGTAAAAGGGGTGTAGGGGCTTGGGAGATATTTGGGGAAGGCAGAGCTCCAAGTGGCTCTCCCTAAATGTTTGTTTAAATCACTTGATGGTGGCAGTGTTACCTAAGCTGAAGTGCAAGGAAGATTTGTGCCTTGGGGAGTTTTTAACCATAAAAATAAGCTTAGGGGGTCTTTCATGTGGGTCACCACATCTGTGCCCTAAAGTTCAAAGTGAGGAGGGAACCCTGACACAGACATAGAAATATTAGAGATGGAAAAGTCCCTTTAGCTCAGGGAATCCATGGCCCTGGGCTGGACATGGCTTCTGTTCCCCATACTTGCTAAATACCTTCCCTGGAAAGTTAAGTGTCTGTCAGATGAGACTGAAGTTCTCTCTGTGTCTCTGTCTCTCTCTCCTCTAGGACATCAGAAGCACCTTGAGCAGGTATGTGGCTCTCTCTCAGTACACCTCACACTTCACAATGCTGGGAAGGAGCTTGGAGAAGAAGTTAGCACCACATCTCCCCAGGGCTCTAAAGCAAAATGTGTGGGGAAAGTCACATTTTGATCAACTTCATCCTGAGGTTCTCACACTTCTACAGAAGACTCTGGAATTATCCATTCAGCAGGAAAGACTGACCTGTATTATATTCTAGAGATGTCATGTCCCTGGGGGACTGGCTGCCTCAGGATTGTGGGGATGGAATATTGGCCTTTCACTGCTGGGGCCCTGGTTACCCTTCAGCCCAAGGCAGCAGTGGTTGAGAGGACTGTTTGGAGACCTGTGTGGAATAACATGGGGAGGGGGGAGTTGGTGTCTCTCTAATTCCTAGTGAGCAGATTTCTACAAAACTTCACATGGGAACGTCCTGTCCATCAGAGCATGGAGGACAATGAATTGTCCATGGAGACTCAATTCCCTGTTTATCCCCAGAGCTGGTCTCTTCAGGCCAGATTAAAGAATATTAATGGGACCTTTTGGGGGAAGGTTGCACGGCCATGGCCTGTGTCGCACCTGCTCTGAGGCTGGGAGAAGTCGAGGAATTCCAATGTCAGGCCCATTAGCGCAGCGACTCACTAGTAAGAACATATAATGTGTTACTAAATGAAATATAATCACATTAATTTTTTTCCTCTCCAGGTGTGAGAAGGGCAAGTTCCAGCAACCAGAGGAGATTTCTCCTGAACTGGAAAAAAGACTCAGTGATTTCTCTCAGAAAACTGTTACTGTAATGGAGACTCTGAGGAAGTTCAAAGGTACTGAGAAGGTATCTGGGGGGGGGGGGGGGAATTGGGATGAGCCTCTGAGACTGTGGGAAGAGAATTACTCTGGTCAATTGGTTCATAATTAGATTATGCATCTTTCCATTTGTTGGGTGAGAAGAATGCCACACACTTGGGATCCAAGTCACTCAGGTTAATTAATTCAAACATTTATTTGTACCCAAAGCATCCCTTGACATTAAAATTACTGTTAGAGTAAGAACTGACAGACATACAGAAAGAAGTAGTGTCACATTGCCTTTCCTGGGGCCAGGGCCGGCTCCAGAGCCCAGCGGGGCAAGCACCCGCCTGGGGCGGCCCTTTCCCAGGGGGGCGGCAGGCTGGGCCGGCGGACCTGCCGCAGTCATGCCTGCGGGAGGTCCACCGGAGCTCCGGGAGGACCGGACCTGCCGCAGGCATGACTGCGGACGGGTCGCCGGGCCCGCGGCTCGGCTGGACCTCCCGCAGGCATGACTGCGGCAGCTCAACCGGAGCCGCCGGACCAGCGAACTGCCCGCAGCTGCGGGAGGTCCAGCCGAGCCGCGCGACCAGCGGACCCTCCGCAGTCATGCCCGCGGGAGGTCCGCTGCTCCCGCGGCGCCTCCCGGGCATGACTGCTTGGGGCGGCCAAATTTGTAGAGCCGCCCCTGCCTGGGGCATAGGCAGGTCACAGGGAATTTCTCCTTTGACACTCCAATTCCCCGCTACAGTGCCTGATGTGTCATACACACTCAAATTATATGTGTATTAGTTCTTTTCCAATCACCTTTGAGTGTTATTAATATTAAATGTCTGATATAACTCCTACAATACACATGCATAAACATTTTAATTGTCAGGGCTTTAGCTGTCCAAGCTATTTTCATGTTAGAATTCTCTTTTCTGATTGGTTTATCATCACTGATTATGCAGAGGTCATTTTGACTCTTCTCTCCACATAGGGGTTTTGGACTTTGCTAACTGCTCCTTGACAGGACAATGTGGGTGTCTGTTCTCTTTAAGCCTAATTTTGGCCACCTCTGTTTCCCTCTCCCAACCAGAGAACTGTTCCAGAAATCTGTAGCCTCCACAGCTGCATGGGGAGTCAGTGGGAGCTGCAGGTGCCCAGCCCCTCGGAGAACCAGGCCCCAGGGATCTAAAGGCAGACACTCAACATCTAGACTATGCATGAAAAGCCACTTGTTAAAACTGGACCCAGCCCATCACTGAGCTCTGGTCCTGTACAGCAGCTAATCTGGTCCAAATGGGCTGTGGGGAAGGAGAAAGCCCCTCCCCCACGGTGAGGGATCCCTCCAGCACAGGGGCCTCTTGTGCCTCCTCCCCAGCAACTGCAGGCACAAGGCGTGTTCCTGAGAGGGCTGGGAATGGGGTGGGGGTGGTGAGGGCAGTGTAACCGGGTCCCTTGCTGGGCCGCCCCCTCTTGCACTGCTCTGCGCTCCCTCAATAAAGCACTGGGAGGCTTTTTTTCACTGCAGCACCCGTGGTCTTTATTTACAGCAGTTCCCACCACCAGCGATACTATGTACAAAGTTACAAGGCTTGTTATCTCCTCTTTACAGGGGGTCTCCCTTGTACCTGGAGACTAACCCTTCCCTGGCCATCCCCCCTTTGCACTGGCTACCAGCCAGCCTTTATAGCTCTGCAAGGAGCAGGCTCACAGGTGCAGCCAGTTCTAGAGGCCAGGCACCAGACTTCTCCCCAGCCCCAATCTATTTCTCCTGATTGGAGCTGGCGGAGCAGGGGCTAATTAGGTGCTTTTGCACTAGCACCCTGCTACAGGCAGTTAAAAGAGAGAGGGAGGCGGATGACAGACAGAGCGACGTGGGCGGTGTAAATCTGGGCCTCTGACACTCTGCACAGTGGCCAAGACACATGGGAGCCATTGTCATAGGGATGTAGCTCTGGCTGGTTCAGAACTTCCTCAGCCTGTGCCAAGGTCTGCACCGGCCCCTGCAGCCACTGAATAGTGGAGTCACAAATGGCCCCTCCCCTCTCTCCTTTTGTGGGTACAAGGGTGAATCTGGCCCGTGGAGCCAGCCTTCCTCCTGCCTCAATGTTCACATGGATAAAATGATTTTTTTATTATTCCTATTTCTGCCTATGGATGACGAGGGCCCATCATGCTGCTCTCTGTAGAAATGCTGAGTAAACAGATGCAACAGCTCACAATTAGAGCCGGGATTTTGCAAACATTCAACATCCTGTTAGTGTCAAAGTGGGTAAATTTAATTTTATGCCAAAGTCTTTGCATGACCTGGGTCTAGGTTACGGCAAAAGGCAGTAAGTGAATGAGACAAACCAACTGGGGTGTGAAGGGTGGGAGGGGATAAGGAGGGGAAAAGTAAAGCTCCCTTACAGATTGTGTGTCCTGGGATGGTTGTGAGGCTGCAAGGATGCTGGTTCCATTGCTGGGAGGTGCCTGAATGAGAAAGTAAAGAGAAGGACTCAGACTGTATTTTATATGACTGTGTCTCTGGGCTTCTCAGTCTGCTTCTCTGTCATGATGAAAACACAGGGCTATGCATTCAGAGTGGGGATGCTGCTATATATATAAACATATGAAATCTTGTCTCTTTTCTCCCTCCCTCCTCCAGACACTCTGCCATCTACAGTGAAGAAAAAAACAGGGGAAACCCTAGAATCTTTCAGACATGGTGAGTTTGCAGGTAGAGATTATCTTTAAATTATGAGGAAATGCCACTGAAAACATCTTCATGAGATTTTATCCAAATTTACCAACCAAATTGACACCGACCATGACCCACTCAGCCCTAAAAATAAACCCATTGAACAATGAGGCGGTCTCAAACTGAAGTCACACAAACACTCCTGAGACTATCCTTAGTGCTGAGTTCATGCCCAGGCTGATGAACAGAAATACTCACTGAGCAGCACCCGAACAGAGCTCTCTGCCCTGAGGGCTGGCTGCTGACACGTCCCTCTGCTTTACCCCGGTGCAGGAGGTTGCCCCATTGCTCTTCTCCAACATCCTGCCTTTCCTGTGGGCAGGGCTGGGCTCTCCCATTGGAGCTGCTCCCTGCTTCCTGAATTGGGGAGATGCTCTCCCTGTGATGCTGCCAGCTCCTCCCTTCTCTCTGGGATGGGGATGGGGCTACCCTGCCCAATACCACCTCCTACTCTCTGGTCTTAATGGGCTTTTCCCCAGTGCTGCACCTTCCTTTCTGTTCCCTGGCTTGGGAGTGGAGGCTGCATTTAACAGAGGGAGGTTACCTCAGCTCTGAGATTTAAAGCTGGTACCTGCCTCCTCTGCTTCTTTCTCACTAAAACATCTGATACCTTCCTGGCTGTGTCTCTGATGCTGAGAATGGAGCAGCCCAAGCAGGGGGAGCTGAAGCCTCTGCAAGGAAATGAAAAAACAATGAAGTGGCTCCCATTACACAATTAGAGGAACTGCAGTGATGTGTCTGCACAGTCTCATGCCTAGGATAGAGGCAACTCCCTGGGATCCAGGATTGTCCCAGCCAGAACACGGCTGCTGGGGAGTGTGAGAAATGGTCCCAGCCTCCCCCAGGGCTGAGCTCTGCCCCTAAAAATCTGATTCTCTCTCCCCCCAGCGTATGTGACTCTGGATCCAGACACGGCTCATCCCAAACTCATCCTGTCTGAGAATTGGAAAAGTGTGAGATGGGGAGACACGTGGCAGCAACTGCCCAAGAACCCTGAGAGATTTGACTCTGATCCCTGTGTGCTGGGCTGTGAGGGATTCACCTTGGGGAGACATTGCTGGGAGGTGGAGGTGGGGGCTGGGCGATTCTGGCCAGAGAGTCTGTAAGGAGGAAGGGAGGGATCAGCCGTAGCCCTGAGGGGGGGATCTGGGCTGTGGAGCGATGGGGGGGATCAGTTCCGGGCTCTCACCTCCCCTGTGACCCCCCTGCCCCTGAGCCGGGCCCCCAGCAGGATCCGGGTTTGTCTGGAGTGTGATTGGGGGCAGGTGACATTTATCGATGCTGGTGACGAGGCCCCGATCTTCACTTTCCCACTGGGCTCGGTCCCTGGGGAGAGAATCCGACCCTGGCTCTGGGTGTGGTGGGGATCTTGGCTCAACCTGTGTTTCTGAGACAGGGCAGAGAATATCTCACTGGAGACTCTGAGATCAACCTCTGTAGCCTCACACACCCTTGTCTCTATGACCTCTCCCTGTGGACTTTCAGTCATGCCGTCTCTATGACCCTGAAGTTTGCTTCCGGTCTCAACTCGGTGCAGCCTCTGGACTGTCAAACCATAGAGAGCATTGAGGGAGAGAGGCAGAGAAGCCAATCTCATCACTGCCCCAGGCATTGTACAACCTGTTTGCCATTTTCTTCTCTGAGCCAGGAGGACTCTGGGGATCCTGGGTCAGATAGTGCCACAGAATCTGCCACTGGCTCTGGGTGTGGTTGGGATACCGGGTTAGACTATGTCTCTGAGACATGGAGGGTGGGGAATATCCCACTCTGGACCATGAAATCAGC
Organism: Mauremys mutica; assembly: GCF_020497125.1. Classification (NCBI taxonomy): domain Eukaryota; kingdom Metazoa; phylum Chordata; order Testudines; family Geoemydidae; genus Mauremys; species Mauremys mutica. The sequence continues at coordinate 32,156,937 of NC_059083.1, forward strand.
CTCTCTAGCCTCAGATAATCTGTGCAGCAGTGTGTGTGTGTGTGGGGGGGGTCAGTTCCAGGCTTTCACCTCCTCTCTGACGCCCTTCCCCTGTGCTGGGTCCCCAGCAAGATCCAGGTTTGTTTGGACTCTGAACTGGGGCAGGTGACATTTATCGATGCTGGTGGGACACCAGCAATCAAAATGTGTGACGAATGTTTGTCATGTGGAACACCTGCAGTTTGCTGCATGCCAGACCACATGCTACAGATTATAACGGTTTAGCTATGGTCTCAATTAAAGCATTGAAATAACTGGGGGAAAAAAAAGACCTGCAACCACAAAATCACCCCTGTCTATTACTTGAGTTTCAGGAGTAATTGCTATTGTACTCACACTGTGTTCCTGTTTGTGTCACAGCCAGGAGTCAGCGTTGTATGGCCCTGGGCACAGGGCTAAGAAGATGGGGTCCCCTGAGTGCTGGCTCCTGCTCTGCCTCTGCTGCTCTGTAGATGAAACTCCCCCCATGGCCTGGAGAGCCACAGCAACCCCCTCGCCCCCCAACAATAAAGCCCTTGGTGCTGTGAAGGAGGCTGTACAGAGTGACCGGCCTGGGCTGCTGCTGCCCTGAGGACCATGGCAGGGTTCTCCCTCCAGTGACCCAAGTGCTGCAGAGGGGCTGCAGCCAGCACTCCTTCCCAGAGTGACTGTGGGAGTTGGGGGCTGGGCTGGCGCCAATTACTTAGGCCCGGGATGTGGGTGGATTTTACCTCCCCAACCTTCTGTACTGCCCCTACAGGGATGCCGGTGACTTGAGATCCCTAGTGAGACTTTCGCTCTCTGTCCTATTGGATTTAACATCCACTCCTGCCCCTCGAAAAGGGCTGAGTAACACTCAGCCGCCCCACAGGGGGGCTGCCTTACCGAGCCACCCACCTGGCAGGCAGGTGCCTAACTCCCCTTGCCTGTCACCATCCTCCTGCAGTTGGCTGATGTTTCCATGGTGCTGGGATGACGGGAGTTGTTACAAGTTAGGAGCAGCAGCATCCATCAGGGGAAAGGGTCTGAAACACGATGACAGCACCAGGGGAGTCTGTGTCTATTTTCCTTCTGCCCTGGGACATTCCCTGCCCAGCTCAGTGACTGGCCCAGGTCACCCAGATGAGCGCAGAGCACATGGAGGGGAGCTGGCACCTCTCAGCCTTCTCCTCAGTCCTGCACCTCACTCTCCATGGAAAGGGTCCAGCAGAGGACCAGGTGCCAGGGTGTTGTACAGGGACAGAGCTTCCAAAAGACGGGCTCACCGAAGGATGTGTTGCCTTGGGGTGACATGATCTCAGATCTTCTGGTGAACAACAACACTGGTGCCTTTTACAATCAATAACTTTTTTTTAAGACTCCTCATTGGAACCGAGGGCAGCAGGCCAGTGGCTTGTGTTGGTGTTTGCTGCTGCGCTGGGGTTTGATGTTTCTCACCTGAATGTGAGAACCCAGAATTCCCTTTTACCTCTGGCTTGTTTCCAAGCAACAACAGGGATCCGTTTGTTCTGAGGAGGATGTTAAATCCAGCAGGGCTGTGGCAGTGTAGGCTGAGTGACAGGAATATACAGATCAGGGCACAGGTTAGAGGAGCAGTGCGGGAGAAGGGGAAGGATGTTGGAGAAAGTATTCTAAGATCCGCCCATAGAATAAGCATCACCCATGTGAGTCACCAAACTGAGATGCTGCTCACAGTAACTGGGGCAGATGTTCGAAATATCCTGCACCTCTGCGATCCCTTGGGCCCCTTGAGTAGGGCAGCTGCTCAGTGGTGCTTGGATACACTCAAATGCTCTGCTAGGCTCTGTGGGATCAGTTCCTTGACTGGGGGGGAATAAGTGTAGCCCTTCTGCCCCTCTGAGTTGGCAGCAACAAGGGCTGGGTTCAGTATCCAGGGGTTCCATGTCAATAATGCAAATGCAAAACCGGCTTGACCCCCACCCAGTGACCTGGGACAATTACATACCACCCCCCCGGGCGCCTCTAGGAGGCAATACTTCCCCACTCGCAAGCACAGAGTTTAAGTGTAGCAAAATCCTTTTAATAAAGGAGGGAAACAATGTGGCATCACACTGGAGAAACACCACAAATAGGATTCATAATGTAAACCATGAGCAAAAGACCCACCAAGTAAGTTTTGGCAATGTCCTTTTCCCCTTAGGGTCTTAAGTCTAATCACCCCAAAGTCCCACAACCTAAAAGTCTCTGTCCCTGGTCAGTGCTGCCCCAGAGTTCAAAAGTTTATCTGCAGAGTTTTACCCCCGCTCTCCAGCCTGGGTGGAAATGGGAGAGGGGCGCACACAGGGTGTTAAGGGGCACCTTACGTGGGCCGGGGCCAACGGCTCCACCTCTCCGTGGAGTTCTGCTGCAACCTTCACGATGAGTGGCTCCACTCCATCAGCTGTGCCGCTCCTCCAGCCGACCCATGAGCCACTCCACTCTGCTCACTGTTCCGTGGGCTGCTCCAACGTGCTGCAAACTGCTCCGCTCTGCCAGCCACTTAGCGATAGATCTTCAGGCTCTCCTACTAGTTAACACAGCACTCAGTGATCTCAGCTCAGTAAGCTTAGCTCTTTTAGTGATTTCAGCTCTTAGTGATTTTAACTTGTAGTAGGGGAGCAACAGTGCTGGTGCATCATTGGCCCAAAGTGAATTCAGCTCAGCAACTTCTAGATGGACTCCTAATGGAATCAAAATTAGCTCTGCTCTTCAACAGTGAGAAGAGAAGAGAAGAGAGACAATTGGTGTTCCAAGCCCTGAAAAGGGAGCCCATACTATCAGGCACACACACTCTTTCTCAATTCACTGGGGTTTGGCACCCATGTCTAGCGAGTGCTACTTAATTGATGGCGAGACTCTCTGTCATCAAGCAGTCTCATAGCTCCTTATTCACATAATTAGGATGACAACACTTTATTCCTCCTGCCCCAATAACAAAGAAATTGGGGATCCCAGAGCTGACAAAATAACCATCCCAGGCTGCCGGGGGCTATGATAGGCAGGGTGGGTGTGCAAATGCAAATACCTGAAATTCCTTTACACACTCCCTGAAATTCCTTTCCACACTCCCCATAATTTACCACCAGATGTCAGGGTAGAGCTCATCCTGACATAAGTATTTGCAACTTCCAAATGCAACCCTCTTGTGGCACAAAAATGAAGCAGCACTCGATGAATGGTGCAGATCCGTGACCCCACTTGTCTGTTCAAATATGAGGATTAACTGTTTGGTTTGTGTTTTTTGAAACAGCAGTTATCTGGGGGGCAGGACCAGTGTTTTGTTCTGGGATTTGTTTCCGCACCAGAGCTGAGATCTAACCACCACCAGGGCCCAGACAGACACACATCACTATGATAAGAGCCTGGAAATTACTTTGACGCAGTGCACTCTGGGTCTATGGAAGATTTGGGACTGTGCTGTCTCTGCACATTCAAAGTCCAGGCCACATGCAAAAGTCAGGAAGGCTGGAGCAGCCACTGAATAGGAGAGTCACAGATTCCCCTCTATCCCTTTCTTATTACTATTTATTCTTGTAGTAACTAGGAGCTCACCAGTCATGGACCAGTGAAGATCCTGTTGTGCTAGGCACTAAATACCTCTGAAAATCCGGCCTTACTTCCCTCCCTGCTTACCTAGAGGAGGAATTATACAAACCAAACCAAACACAACACCGGAAATCACACCCAGAAATCTTCTCCCGACATTCCACACAGAGATCAGTCACAGGCCACCTTCCCCAATGAATGCCTCCTGCGCAGGGATTCATGCCACTTTGCTTGTGCACTGGAAATGGCAGGCGACCAGCCTCCCGTGGTCTGGACCAGAGGAGGGAGCTCCTGAGCCTCAGCTCAACAACTGGGACTTTCTGATTCTGCCTCTGTCTAGAACATGCCTGGCAAGAGCTGGACGCTTTGGTTCCCTGGAATGCTGGACAATCCCAGTGAATATGTGACTGGATTCAATCCCAGGCTCACTGCTCTCACAGGGTGGGTTCCATGGAGGAGGCTGCCCCGGAGTACAGGGTAGGGAATAGGGGCTTGATCCTACACTGCAGAGTTAGACTGACGTAAGGCAGTTTACATCAACCTAATTATGTCAGTGTAACACTACAGCCTTGCTCCCATTGGTATAATTGCCCTACTACACTGATATAATAACTCCACCTCCACGAGAGGCGCAGGGCTTATGTGGGCGTGGTTAGGGCCACGCAGTGTGTGTGTAGACATTGTCTCACATCAGCTGTTGGCTGTCATACTTGTCAGTTCATGGCTCCAATGACTAGAAAGCCAGGCTGTTCTGGGGGCAGGTAGGGGGCTCCAGCTAGGGCCCAGCTGCCTTGAGGCTCCCCTGTCCTAGCCTGGCTGTGCCCTCCGTGCCTGGAGCTTGGATGCCCCATGGCTTGACCCTGCTCCCAGCCTAGCTGCTGCCCAGGTTTCCTGCTCTGAGCTGGGCTGAGCCTGCCCTGCTCCATGTGGCCAGCCGGACTGCTGCCTGGAGCCTCTCAGCTCCCTGTGTTAAAAACTAGAAAGAACACATAGCTTCAGCAGCCCATGACACCTAGACACCAGCAGACGGGATAAAAAGCACAAATTAATCCATCAAAAGATAATTTTAGGGTATTTATTTTCAAATAATCAAGGTAAGTTTAGGGCACTCTGGCATGAATGGCATACTGTGAATAAATCTTCAAAACTGAATTATTACATTGAAAATGTTCATCACAGATCACGTTTAAAACAAAAAGTAGTCTTAGCAATGCCATGTGATGTGCCTCCCCTCAGACTCTGCTCAGTAGCTCTTCAAGAAATTAGTCTCAATCACTAATTTCAAGGAATTAGATCAATCAGTCACTATTTTTACAGAAGCAGCAAAGAACCCTGTGGCACCTTATAGACTAACAGACGTTTTGGAGCATGAGCTTTCGTGGGTGAATACCCACTTCGTCAGATGCAAGTGAGTATGGTATTCACTCACGAAAGCTCATGCTCCAAAACGTCTGTTAGTCTATAAGGTGCCATAGGATTCTTTGCTGCTTTTACAGATCCAGACTAACATGGCTACCCCTCTGATATTTTTAAAGAGAATTCCAGAAGGTGGTGGACAGAACCCAGAGGAATTGTGATGAATTTCCTGGAGCAACTTTCTTTTCTTTGTACCCTAAACCTCACATGACATCAAAAATATCACCCTTTCAACTGATTTATGGTAAAAAAGAAAGGTTTACCAAAAAGCTTCACTAAATTTCATGTTATGTGTCACTAAGTGTCAGCATCTTTAATACAATTATGTTAATTTGTGATGATTCAGTAAAGGAATACAACCCTTTCTCTATTTCTTTATCACGCTACATTTGTTGTGTCCTTAAAACCAAGAACATGAAGAGCCTGGCAGTACATTGAAATCAACAGTGCACAGTGACAGTACATTGCCTGCAAATAATATTTCTAAAGAAAAATAAACTAAAAAATGGAGATTGTAGAAGAGATTTCTATCGATAGGAAGAGAGCATTTGAGGTTGGGGACCGTGTTTTGTTAACTGATGTGAGAAAAAGAAAGGAAGGGTCATATCTTGATTACCAATGATATGTAGCTAGAAAGTTAAAAATCACATGAATTAATGCTGACAGAATTTCAAAGACTATTATATAATCTTCTGTGAGTTAACTTAAATATATTGCTTAATTAATTCTACCATTTTTTCAACTATTAATTGTTAAAGGTGTAGTGCAGGAGGTGGGTGTATGTGCCCTGCCTTCCAGAGAGAACCAGTCCAGACAATAAAGAGGGGGGGAGAGAGAACAGAGAGCAACTTGTGTAGTTGTGATGTTTATGACACATGTACATTGTTACTGAACAACCCAATCTGACAATTTAATAGTTTATTGTGTTAAGATAAATATTTTGGATTTCTTGAAATTCCACAGTTGAAATACAAATGACGTTATTTAGAGATATTAAACTTCACTATAGGTTTGAGGGAAAAATTTAAAAAAATGTAAATAATTCCATTTCTACAAATATATTTAGATGCTTGTTTCTGAAATACTGTTGAAATGTAAATTAAAATATTCTTGTATTTACACCTTGTTACAATAATATTTTCTAAATTAAAATATTTTTTCTTTCATATTTTACATTGAGATTTCACAGGGGTAGAAAATTCTGACAGGAGTGAATGACCCCATCCCCCACCATCTGCTACCCCTGGGGGGGACGGGGAAGGTGGGGGCTGGGGGTTTCCCTGTTTTCGACTGGAACCTCCAGCTGAAAAGGGAAACTGGCAGCGTCCGGTCAGCACAAAAAGTCCAGTTGCTGCAGTAACTGGCCCCCACCTCTGGGGGGAGGAAGAGCAGCAGGGCTGGGAGGGGCCAGTCTGTGCCGCGGGGTCACTGTCAGGGACAGAGATTCCCTCCGGCCTGAGCTGGGACCGGGCAGATTATCAGGGGAGCCGCGTTTGTACCCCCAGCGTTGAGACCAGGATAGAAGAAAGGGCGGAGCTTCCCGGAGAAGGTGCCAGTGAAAGTGAAGAGATGGGACCTGTCAGTCACATTGTAAAACGAGACCTCGCCCGCCTCGTAGTCCAGGAAAATCCCCACCCGGCTGGGCCTGATGCTCACGGGGAGGGGGCTCGGGGGGGAGGTGCGGGCCTGGTATCCCCCATCCCTCAGCCACACGACCCAGTATCCATTCCCAGGTGTGGCTGTGACCATCCCCTTCCTGCTCACAGATTCCCTACAAACCCCCAGCACCCAGTCAGGCTTGTCTCCCACCTCCACCTCCCAGTAACGCCTCCCGCCCGCGAACCCCTCAGTGCCCAGGACACAGACACAACCATCAAATCTCTCAGGGTTGTTGGGCAGATCCTGGCGTTTGTCTCTGTCTCTCACACGTTTCCGATCCTCAGACAGGACGAGGTTGGGATGAGCCGTATCTGGATCCAGAGTCACATCCACTGGGGAGAGAGTCACAAAGTCAGGGCTGGGGGCAGGGGCTGGTCACTGGGATTAAAAGGGAAATTAACCTGCATCCCTGTTAATCACTGGGGGGGAGGGGTTGTTGCCTGAGGGGAGTCAGGGCCCCTCTGCCTGTGAGGAGACAATGGGGGGAAAGGGCAGGAGGAGGGGGGAGGGGTGGGAAGGTGTCGGGGAGGCAGGGAGGGGGAGGTGACAGGAGCAGAGGAGGTGGAGGAAGGGGCAGAGGGGTGGGGCAGGCACAAGGGGTGACAAGACAAGGAGCAGGTACCAGGAGGACAGAGTGTGGTGAAGGGAAGGGCAGGTTCCAGGGGGCTGCAGGGGGAGAGGAGAGGGGTGGGCTCCATGGGAGAAGAAGGGGACGGACCCCAGGAGGCTGCGGGGGGGCAAGGGATGGGGCAGGCACCAGGGGGCAGAGGGGTGTGAAGGGCAGGTTCTAGGGAGCTGCAGGGAGTGAGGAGAGGGCTGGGCACCAGGGCAGAAGAAGGAGATGGACCCCAGGGGGCACAGGGAAGCAAGGGAATGGGCAGGCACCAGGGGGCAGAGGAATGAGAGGGAATGGGGGGAGCTCCAATGGGGCAGGGGAAATCTAGGGCAGGGTGAGCTCCCAGGGGTGAGATGATGAGGAGTGGGGGAGGTGGAACCATGGTGGGGAGCGAATGAACAGGCATAGGTGCCAAAGGGACAGAATGGGGGGTGAGGGAGCAGGTGAGCAGAAGGGGGCAGAGAGAGGGGTGTGGAGCAGGGCAGGCCCTAGGGGGGCAGAGGCGTGTGCAGGGAGATGTGGGCACCAGGGGGGCAGAGGGAGGCTGAAGGGAGGGGTGGGGCCCAGAGGTTAGGAGAGGGGGAGGGGAGGGGTGGGGCAGTGCTGAGGTGAGGGTCCCAAAGGGGGGCAAGGGAAGGGACTTGCACCAGGCAGGCAGAGGAGGTAAAGGAAACAGCAGGCACCAGGGAGGCAGATGGGGCCAGGGTAGAGCTGGGACTTGGGGCAGAGGAGGAGCTGGCACCAGGGGAATGGAGGGGTGCTGAGGGGTGCAGGTGTCATGGAGCCTGTGGGGGAGGGGCGGGGCAGGGGTGAGAAATAAGGAGAAGGTGGCATGGGTGATGGTGGCAGAGGGGCGAGAGGAGAGCAGGGTCAGTGGGGCAGAGGGTGGTGAGGGGCTGGGCACCAGGAAGGAAGGGGCCAAGGGGAGGGTCAGGTGTTGGGGGGCAGGAGGAGGGAAGGGGCAGGCAGCAGGAGGGTGCAAGGGGAAGGAGAAGGGCAGGTGCCAGGGGATTGAGGGGGTTGAGCAGAAGGGCAGGCACAGGGAGGGCAGAGGAGGGGAGGGAGAAGCACCAGGGGGCAGAGAGGGGTGAGAGGCAGGGCAGGTGGGCAGAGGGAGGTGTTAGGAGAGGGGATTGGGGAGAGGCAGGTGCCAGGGGGTCAGAGTGGGGCTAGAGGAGGGGTGGGCACAGGGGGTGAGCGAAGGGGCGGGTGCCGGGGTCAGAGAGGGTGGGGAGAGGGGCAGGTGTCAGGAGGGTTGAGGGGAGTAAGACGGGCGAAAGTCAGGACAGCAGAGGAGGGTGAGGGGAGGGGTGGGAGACACAGCACAGAGGAGGGAAAGGGGAGGGGTGGATGCCAGGACATAGCGGGGGTGTGAAGTGATGGGAGGGCTCCACGGTGCAGAGGATGTTTGGGGGAGAGGGGCAGATGCCAGGAGGGCAGGGGGGGAAGGGAGGGGCTGTTCCAGCAGGGCAGAGATGGGTGGAGGGCAGGGGCATGTGCCAGGGAGGCAAAGTGGGAGTAGAGGGGCAGGGGCCCAGGGGAGCAGAAAGGGAGTGAGAAGAGCGGGAGGGATGTTGGTGAGGGGTCAGAATAGATGCAGGGTCCAGGGTCCCTCACAGGGGTGGGGGAAGGGTAAGGGAGGGGCAGGAACCAGAGAAGGGGGAGGGAGAGGCAGGGAATTTCTGTTGCTTTCAGGCCATATGTGGTTGGTTTCTCGCTCAGAGCAGCAGGCGAAAAAAAAAAAGCCGCTTTCTTCTTCAGCAGGAATTCAGCAGCAGGTGCTTCCCTCCAAGAGGGACCCGCCGCCAAATTGCCGCCAAACAGCCCGACGTGCCACCCCTTCCCCTTGGCCGCACCAAGCACCTGATTGCAGCCCTGCCACAGGGGGAGCAGTTGGGACTCTCCATGGGCCTCACTTTCCAGCCAGCCGCTCCCCTCACCCAGCCCAGCCCCACCCCCATGGGGGCAGTGGTTTGGATTGGGCTCCCTTGGGGGTCATTACAGTGGAAGATTTGGAGGGGTATAAATGCGCACTAACGGGCTGTTGCTAATGAGGCCAGAGTAGTGGAGAGGGGAGGGGGCATTTCCCCACTTACTGCCCCCTCCATCTGGGAGAAGCTGCACCAGGGACCAGTCCCAGTTCACACCTGCACAGCGCGTCTGCACTAGGGGTTTGCACCGGTGCAGCTACATCAGTGCAAGGAAACCCCGGCAGACATGGCTGAGACACTGCTGTGCCAGGGGCCGTAACCCCTCCCCACACTGGGGTTATGGATCAATAATTACAGGGTCAGTGGAGCAGGAGAGCTGGACTCTGGGCTCCCAGGTGGGGGCCCAACACACTGGGCTGCAGAGTCATTCTCACCCCCACGCTCTGGCCCAGTGCCCATGGCAGTGTTTACACACAGGGGGCGTCATCAGACACCTGGAGCCCAGCGGTTCGAGCTCTCATGGCATCACACGGAGAGATTGAACCTGGGGCTCCCAGCTGAGGGCCCAGCCACTGGGCTAAAGGCTACAAGGGAAGAGGCAGCACCTTTTTCTGTTCATTGAAACTAGTCAGCAAACCCGACACGGAGTCACAAATAGTTTCTCTTGACCCGAAATATAATCTTGCAGCAAATAAACTATTTGTCCAAAACATTTCACCCAGCTCCACTGCAAACCTGTCTGAGCAACTTAGGAGCCCCAATCCCAGTGACTTGCAATGAGAGACTGTCACCATCCCCAGAAACGCAGTTACAGGCAGGCCAGGCTCAGGACATCAGCGATGAAACACTCCAGAGCTGCTGGTTAATTTGCCCTTTGCAGACAAATGTCCCCTGGGCCCCTGATCTCACCCCCACAAATCAGGCTGAAAATGGAGACTCGGCTCCAGCCTGAACTCTCTGCCCAGAGCCATTTGTCCCATGGACGCTGCTAGCGGCACAGACCCTCTGCAGCTGCAACTGGGCATCTCCCAGAGCGGATAACAGTCACAGAGACCGTCTCAGAGCCCCAGGAGCTCAGGTGTCTCCATCTAACGACTGTGCCAGCCACCCCCACTCACTCCCATTAACCAGCCCTGGGACAGACACGCTGGGAACTTTCACACCCAGACCCTGGAGACACTTTGGGTCCTTCTACACAGCCTGCAGCAGCGAGTCTTGGAACAGGGTGAACAGATTCAGGCTTACGGGGCTCCCTTTTTGGAATTAAAAAGAGCCGCATAGATTTTCAGGTTCTGGCTGGAGCTCAGGCTCTGAAGCCCAGGGTGGAGCCAGGTCTGCCCCAAACAGTGCAAGAGGGGACATTGTCTGTGTCCACATCCCCTTCACCCCCTTCCGCGGATGGGGAACAGCAGCCCCAGGCCCCCTCCCTTCACCCCCAGGGCAGGGGAGCGAGATCCCTCGGCCTCCTGGGCAGTGGGGCCTCCCAGCACAGGTTCCTGGGTGAGCGTGAAAGTGTCTCCACACAGAGAGCTCTGTGCACCCGGCAAATACACAGATGTGCCCGTGGATCAGGATCCGGGATGGTGCTCTCCCCAGGAGTGATGGAAGCTCCCTCAATGTAGAGGGGTCACCGGTTCGTGCCAGCCCTTCTCCCTGAGCTCCTGTCCCCGCACCCCTGAACCCTCGCTCTCACACTGCCCCTTCTTCCTGAGCTCCTGCCTTCACACCACCTCTTCCCCACACCCTGACCCCCTGGTCTCTCCTCTCGGCCCCCTCCCCCATCCTCGCTCACCCTTACAGCTGGTAAAAAGTGGGAGGGAATAGCCCTCCCATTGGTAAAAGTGATGGGGCCATGGCCCCCTGGCCCCGCTCTTCCAGTGCCCCTTACTCACTCCCCAACCCCAGTAGGAGAGGATCCTTGGGGGAGTGTCAGTGAGTTCGGTGCTGGGGGTACGAATTGGGTTTTACACCCCGGCTGCTGGAGCTCTGTGTACTGAGGGTATAAGGAAACAGAGGCCGTGTGAGCCCCACACTGTCCTGCCAACATGACTCAGCCCTGACACCTGCTGGAGCCTCTCCCTGGGGAGGAATCATCCCTGCGGCCCCTTCAGGCCTTGGCCTCCCTGCGGAGATGGCCGGTGAGGTTGCTGTTAAAGCGAGTTATGATGTGAGCTCCTGTCCGCTGGGAACTGGACTCTGAGCCTGGGCTGAGATCGGTGACTGGGGAGTTAAAGGCCCCAGCTGCCCTCACTGCCCCCCTGAGCCAGCCCAGCGCCGCCAGCCATTCAGTGCAATAACAGCGATGCTCAGGCTTGGTGACACAGCCAGTGCCCCAGCGGGCAGGGCGAGGGCCTGTCCAAGGAGCAATGGGCACAATCTGCAGCAAGGGAGGTTGAAGCTGGAGATTAGGAAACACTTTCTAATTCTCAGGGCAGTGAAGCTCTGGACCCGGCTCCAGGGGAGGTTGTGGGATCCCCGTCACTGGAGGTTTGTAAGAACAGGTTGGACAAATCCCTGCCAGGGATTGTCTAGTCCCTGACCTAGCGTGGGGGACTGGACTAGGTGACCTCTCGAGGGCCCTTCCAGCCCTGCATTGCTCTGGTTCCAGGTTACAGCAGTTCCTGGGGGTGGGCCCAGGGCCCTGGGGGCTCTAGGCCTGGTGAATGGCACGTGACAGAGCTAACACTGTTAGTGACCATGGCAGCTGGCAGCTCAGTGTCCCTGCCAGGGGCCTGGGCTGGCATGTGGCTGCCTGTACCTGGCTCAGCAGGGTGTTACTGGGCCATGTGGACAGGACCTAGGGTTGGCACCTGTCCATAGGGTCACCAGGCGTCTGTTTTTTTATTGGAACGCCTGGTCGAAAAGGGACCCTGGCGGCTCCAGTTGGCACCACCGACTGGGACATTAAAAGTCTGGTCAGTGGTGCAGCGGGGGCCCGGGGCTAAGTCAGGCTCCCTGCCTCCCTAGCTCCGTGCAGCTCCTGGAAGTGGCCACCAATTTACTTCCCTGGAGTTTGAAACTTTTCTAGCAGAACATAACCAAGTGTCAGCCATGGTCAAGCCTCCCTTTGAATACAGGTTGGCTCTGGGGGTGGGGGGAAATGTATCACGAGGGCTGGTCCTTTTAGGGGAGTCAGGGACCAGACTACCTGTGACAGGCCCCTGTAAGGGAGAATGAGACAACCCAGACCAACCTGGAAGTAATTAAATCCCTAGGTGGCTAGTCGGCAGCGAAACAGCTAATGAGGCTGATAAAGGGTTACCAGGGCTCAGCTGAAGGGATCCTAGGGACAGGAAGCTGCTGAGGAGAGTTGCTCCCTGGAGAGCTCACAGAGCAAGGAGCCTGGAAGGGGCTCCTAGAGCAGTGCTCCCCAAACTGTGGGTCGTGCCCCCCTCAAGGGTGTGGAGGAACATTTGGGGGGCCTGACAGGGCCTGGACCAGCCCCCATGGTGGCGGGAAGGGAATGTCACCCAGCCCTGCTCTGCCCCCAGCTCCACTCCAGCCCCACCCTCAGCCCCAGCTGCATCTCCGGCCCCGACTTCAGCCACCCACTCCCGGCCCTGCTCCAGGCTGAGAACCCAGCTGCAGCCCCAGCCCCAAACATGGTTCCGCCCCCGGCCGAAGCCCCCAGCTCCTGGCACCAACTGCGGGTCCACTCCCAGCCATGGCCCCCAGCTTCTGGCCCCAACTGGAGCCCCGTTCCTGGCCCAGCTCCTGACAGCAGCTCCCAGGGTGGGGGCACAAACCAGGTAAGGGAGGACATGATCAAATAAGTTTGGGGACCACTGTACTAGGCAGAGGAGCTCCCCTAAGGGGGAGGAGCTGCCAGAGATGACAATGACAGCAGCAGCTGTAGCAGGACAGAACCCCGGAGAGCTGCCCCCGGCTGGAGAAAGTGGATGCAGAGAATAAAGGCACAGTCTGAAATGCCCCAGCTCCAGGAGGGAGGGCTGGAGTCATCTGATTCCATGATGGAAACTAAACCAAGCCCAGCTCCGGAAGGGACTGAGGGCTCCTGACGTGAGGACAGTGAAGAGCTGCAGTGAGAGCTGGAGTCTGGAGCAGAGTGAGGGAAAAGATTTTATTTCGGGGTTTACTTGGACTCAGAGCGGACCCCAGGAGGAGACTTTTCTCTCAAATCTTTTGGACTGTGAGGCGTAATTTAAGGAGTGCTGAAGAGGATAAATTGAGGCAAGATGCTTGCCAAGATACCAGCCTCAGCCATTTCAGGGTATCAATAACAACACTCACTGCCCAGCCCCTAAGGGCTGTGTGACAGCGTGGGGCCTTCCCCATTGCACACGGGGACCCTGGGGTGCAGGGAGCCCTGGTTACTCTGCCCCACACATTCACCCAGCGACTCCCCTGAGCTGCCAGACCCGGGTCCCTGGGGTCAGAGCACAGGCAGTCGAGTGGCACTGACTGGCTGGGGCTGCTGGGGTGGGGGGGAAGGAAAGGGTTAATCTCAGCGCGGTGGCACTTTGCTGCCCAGCCCTGGCTGGTCTCTGCCCTCTGGGTGCAGCTCAGGGCGTGTGTCTCTGAGCAGGTCCCTGCCCACTCACCCGCCATTTGCCCCAGACACAGAGAACCCAGATGCCGAGGGAAGGAGCAGCCCCAGTAGCGCCGCATTGGCCCTGGCACGGGATGAGCCTGCGAGCGCAGCAGCAGAGGCAGCGGCAGAGAGAGGGGCTCAGCCATTGAGAGCAGCAGCGTCCCCACCCGCAGGGGAGGGGTCAGCGCTGGGACAACAGGCCGGGCTGGGTCAGGGGCTGGGAGCTCTGGCAGCGAGCGCGGTGCCAGCACCAACAGCCCTGCTGGAGACCCTGGGCCTGGCCAGCCTGGAGCAGCCAGCGAGTGACTCAGGGCCTGGGACCCTGCCCAGGAAGGGGCTTCTGGGGGACTGACAGGAGGCTCCCCAGGGGCTGGTGATCCCCTAGAACGAGGCACTGAGCTGACTGGCTCAGGATCCCGACAGGCTCAGAGGCCAGGGGTGTGGAATGGCCCAGAGCCCAGCCGGGTTCAGGGTCCAGTGGGCACAGACTGTGCTGGGCTGGGGGCAGTGAATGGGGAGGGGAGCAGGGATGTGCTGGCTCCAGCCCCTCACAGAGAGGAAGCTGCTTCCCCCACAGCCTGGGGTTTCTGCTCCCCAGAGCCCTGAGATCCTGGCCCTGCAGCCGGCACCGACTGCGCAGCCTCCATCGGCCGGGATAGACACACCCAGCTTGGCCCCTTCCACTGCCCCTGCTGGGGGTGGGTGGGAGGAGAGGAGCGGGGTGTGGGGGGTTGGAGGAATGGGCCAGTTCAACAATCACAGACCGAGCTCACTGAACCTTCCCACCCTCCTCTCCTCTGCCTTAGCTTCTTCTCTGTCCCTCCTCGCTGTCAGGTTTCTGCCTTTGCCCCCAGTCTCTGCGCTGGGGTTGTGGGAGGGTTTTGGACGGGGGTAGGTCACGCTCAGCCATTGTGACAGGGTCACACTCTTGTGAGTGAGTCTCACTCACTGAGCAGCAAACCACTGACCCAACCTCACACTGGGCTGTGCTCAGAGCAGACGAGGGGCCTGTTGTGTATTTGGTTGTCATGGTTTTTGCTGCTATGGCAACTGAGTTAGAGTATTATGGTCTGTAAATAAAATGGAGGTTTTGGTTAGCTGCCTGCTCTCTGGCCTCAAGTGATTGCTTCCTACTCCGGCTGCCCCAAGGATATAACACTGGCGACGAGGGTGGGATCCTGGTGCTGCTCCAGTAACAGAAGGAAGTAGAAATCAAGGTAAAGACCAAACAAAGAAAAAAAGCTGCTTCTTTGCACTGACTGTGAAAGTGAAACTAAAAATCATGGCTACTCTGACCAGGCCCCTGGAGCCTTTTGATGAGAATATAGAGCAGTGGCATGTGTATACTGAGCGTTTTGAGCTTTTTTTTATTGCAAATGACATTACAGAAGCGAAGAAGGTGCCAATATTCTTAAGTGTTGTAGGGGCTAAAACCTACTCTCTGCTACACAGCTTACTGCACCCTGTTAAGCCAGCAACTAAATCTTACAGTGACATTGTGGAAATCCTGGGGTCCCATTTTTCCCCAAAACCACTGGTAATTGCTGAAAGATATAGGTTCCACAAAAGAGACCAAAAGGAAGATGAAACAGTTGTACAATTTGTAGCCATTCTAAAAAAGCTAGCAGAACACTGTGAATTTAAAGAAATGTTAAATGATGCCCTGTGTGACAGGTTAGTGTGTGGCCTCTACAGTGAAGCTATACGGAAGCGCCTACTGACAGAGGCTCAGCTTACCTTACAGAAGGCTGTTGATATTGCTGTCTCCATGGAACTGGCTACAAGGGAGGCACAATACATCGGTGCACCCCCTAGGGTGCAAAAAGTGTCACAAGAACCGACCCACAAAACTGTGCAGAGTCAAGAATGTTACCGCTGTGGTAAGCTGGGTCACCAGGCATCAGAATGCTGGTGTAAGGACCTGGTGTGTCGACACTGTGGCAAAAAGGGACACATTGAGTGTGCCTGTAAACAAAAGAAAAAGAGGCCTGTGGTCTGGCCGACAAAAGGAGGAACCTTGCATACTCTAGAGCAGACCCAGGATGATCAAGGAGACACCTCATCAC
Source organism: Mauremys mutica (assembly GCF_020497125.1). Classification (NCBI taxonomy): domain Eukaryota; kingdom Metazoa; phylum Chordata; order Testudines; family Geoemydidae; genus Mauremys; species Mauremys mutica. The sequence continues at coordinate 32,172,741 of NC_059083.1, forward strand.
AAGAGGAAGTGCCACTGCATGTTTTGTCTTTGGCAGCGGGCTCACATGAATACTGGGTAACCCCCTTATTGGAGGGCAAACCTATACGCATGGAACTGGACACCGGTGCAGCTGTCTCGCTGGTCTCTGAGACTGTGTATAAAGAAAAGCTACAGCATCTTCCGCTTAAGGCAACAAAAACTGTTCTGAAGACGTATACGGGAGAAGCTGTGCCCATGGTGGGCACTATTGATGTTAAGGTGGAGCTCAATGGACAGGCCGCTAGATTGCCACTGTTTGTGGTGAGAGGTAACTACCCAGCCTTAATGGGTAGGTCTTGGCTTGGGAAGATTCAACTGAACTGGGCAGAAGTGCACCGGATGACTAAAGAAGAAACCAGTCTAACCCCTATACTAAGGAAACATGCTGCTGTTTTTGGAGATGATTTGGGAAGTATGAAGGGAATCACTGTGACATTGAACATTAAACCTGGCAGTCCACCAAAATATCTGAAAGCCCGAACTGTGCCATATGCCATCAGGCCAAAGGTTGAAGCAGACCTGGAGCGCCTGGTCACCAATGGAGTCCTAATACCAGTTACCCATAGCTCATGGGCCACTCCTATCGTTCCAATAGTGAAGAAAGATGGCTCTCTCCGGATTTGTGGGGATTTTAAAGTCACTGTCAACCCAGTGTTGTGTGCAGAGCAATACCCGCTTCCCCGCATCGATGACCTCTTCGCAGGCCTGGCTGGGGGACAAAAGTTCAGTAAGATTGATCTGAGACAAGCATATTTACAGATGCACGTCGATGAAAAGTCCCAAGAGCTGTTGACTATTGTGACTCATAAGGGGCTTTATCGATACTGTCGCCTACCCTTCGGAATAACATCGGCTCCCGCCCTGTTCCAGAGAGCTATGGACCAGATCTTGTGTGGCTTGTCAGGAGTTCAGTGCTATCTGGATGACATCCTGGTCACTGGAAGAAATGAAGAGGATCACTTAAAGAATTTAGAGGCTACCCTACAAAGATTGGAAGAGTATGGCCTACGAGTTCGCAAAGACAAGTGTGAATTCTTCAAGCCCTCTGTTGAATATTTGGGACACATCATCGATTCTGCAGGTCTTCATAAGGCCCCTGCAAAAGTTAAAGCTATTGTGGAGGCTCCCCCACCACGAAATGTAAGCCAGCTGCGCTCGTTTCTAGGACTACTGAACTATTATGGAAAGTTCATCTCACAGTTAGCCACACTGCTAAAACCACTTCACGAGCTCCTTGGGCAGAACAAGGCCTGGAAGTGGACTGAAGCCTGTGATGTTGCATTTAACAAAGCTAAGGATGCATTGTTAAATTCTGAAGTTCTAACGCACTTTGATCCATCCTTACCCCTGCAATTGGCCTGCGATGCCTCCCCTTATGGAGTGGGAGCAGTCGTGTCACACATTATGCCTTCGGGAGAAGAGAGACCTATTGCTTTTGCTTCACGCACTCTAAGCAAAGCAGAAACTAACTACGCCCAAATCGAACGTGAGGCATTAGGAATTGTTTTTGGAATTCGGAAGTTTCATCAGTACCTCTTTGGGCGAAAGTTTACTCTTCTTACAGACCATCGACCTCTGACGTCAATTTTTGGACCCTACACAGGCATTCCCCCATTAGCTGCTAGTCGTATGCAACGTTGGGCATTGTTACTTTCAGCACACACATATGAAATCAAATATCGGAAATCCACTCTGCACGGCAATGCAGATGGCCTCTCGAGGTTGCCTTTGCCGGTCAAACATCAAGATAGTGCCCAAAAGGAAATCTTTTACTTTGAACAGGTAGAGAATACACCCATCACTGCTACTCAGATAAAGAAGGCAACTCGCGTTGACCCAGTATTGTCCCACGTTATGGACCTGGTGATGCATGGAAAATCTCGACAAACCTCTCCGGTCTCATCCGACCTTGTTCCCTACATGTCCAAACGGATGGAGTTATCGGTCCAATCTGGTTGTTTGTTGTGGGGGAGGCGTGTCATTATTCCACCACCGCTGAGATCACAGATGTTAGAACAGCTACATTCCGGTCACTGTGGAATAGTGCGCATGAAGGAAATTGCACGAAGCTATTTTTGGTGGCCTGGATTGGACAGCGCTATTGAAGAGAAGGCAAAAGCTTGTATGTCATGTCAGGGCGTGAGGAATGCACCCCAGTGGGCACCCCTACACCCATGGGACTGGCCTGAAAACCCGTGGCAACGTATTCACGTTGACTTTGCTGGCCCCCTTGAAGGAAGCATGTTCTTGGTGGCAATAGATGCCCATTCTAAATGGCCAGAAGTCTCTATAATGCAGTCCACTTCTGCAGAGAGTACTATCCAAAAACTACGAGGACTCTTTAGTCGTTTTGGTCTGCCAGAACAACTTGTGAGCGACAACGGACCGCAGTTCGTTTCTCAGGAGTTTCAAAATTTTATGAAGGCAAATGGGATACACCACATCACATCAGCACCATATCATCCGTCCACCAACGGATTAGCTGAAAGATTTGTGCAGACAATGAAAAACGCTTTGAAATCAGCAAGGGGACAACACTCCATTCAAAAGCGTCTGGATATCTTCTTACTTTCCTACAGAAACACCCCTCATGCTACGACCCAGGCATCCCCAGCCTTTCTAATGTTGGGACGACAGCTGCGCACTTGCTTTGATCTGCTGAAACCTTCTGAACCCCGACAAACTGTGCAACATCAGCAGCAATATCAAGTCATCAGACGGGCACCCAGAGCAAAAGACCGAACCTTTAGCCCGGGACAGCCAGTTTTGGCTCGGAATTATACTTCCAGAGCTAAATGGGTCCCGGCCACAGTCATCACTCAAACAGGACCTGTTTCCTACACAGTCCGGACTGCAGAGAATGTTACCTGGCGGCGACATGTAGATCAGCTGTTGCCAGGTCATGCCAGTCCTCAGGACCCATCTGCAGTTGAGGGGTCTGACTTCACCTCTTCTGGTGAGGCACCGAATCACGAATCACCTGTTCCTGACTGTTCTCCTCCATTACTGCCGGCGGCTGAGATACCCCTTTGCCCAGCACGAGCTGATACCACCTCCTCACCCGTTCGTGCTGCGGACCCTGAGCCCCTAGTGCTTTCGGGTGCAATAACACCAGAAGTTCGCCGTAATCCACCTAGAGACAGAAGGCCTCCTCATCGTCTGGATCTCTAGCTAGGGCGAACCCACGGTTATGGGGCAAAATAATCCCCAGGGTTTAGCCGGGAATGGAGGCAGTCTACCCTCCTTCTCTAGTCTAGTGTGTGTTTTTTTTTTATTTAGGGGATGTTCTTATTGGGGGGGAGGAATATGTTGTGTATTTGGTTGTCATGGTTTTTGCTGCTATGGCAACTGAGTTAGAGTATTATGGTCTGTAAATAAAATGGAGGTTTTGGTTAGCTGCCTGCTCTCTGGCCTCAAGTGATTGCTTCCTACTCCGGCTGCCCCAAGGATATAACAGGGCCCGTAGGATTCAGCTTGTTACCCAGTAACACATGGCCCAGGTCAGACCACAGCAGCCAGACCAGCCCCTCCTGCAGCTCAGAAAGCTGGGCCAGCCTTGGCTAATGGGGGCTGGGGCAGTGCTGAGCGGTGCCCACACAACGCAGCCCTCACATGTCCCAGGAGAGAGGCACAGACACGTCATCCGTTACCCGTCTGTGCATCTCCCAGCATGACGGGCCCAGTCCAGGCCTCACAGCACCTGGCTCAAGGACACCCAGTAACTCAGCCATGGAGGGGTCAGGATGTCAGAGTGACGGGGCCTGGTCAGACATCTGGGCAAGTACCAGCAGGTGGCTGTAAGTAGCAGGCAAACTGCCCAGCACTCAGCGCATCAGCCTCCAGCTCTCACAGCTCCAAGCCTGTCAGCTGGGCCCATGCGTGTCCTGGGGTCCAGGCTCTGTCCAGATCCCCAGGCACAACACAGCTGAATGTTCCAGTAGAATCCACTCACCTACGAATCTCTTCAGCGCTTCCCTCATGTCAAGGGAAATTTTATACACGTTCTTCAGGTCAGTAGAAACAGCTTCTGGTTCCTGGAGTTTCATATTCTTACTCCTACGAAGAAAATGTCCCATCATCCCAGAACCACCACCACGAATATAAGAGCAATGAACATAGGAAACACACCTGCTCAAGGTGCTTTTCACATCCTGAAAGGAAAAAAAGAGAATCAATGTTCTGTATTAACACAATGTGCATAAAACTGTGAGAGTTTCACTCTGGGTATCAAACTTTTATCTAGAAAACAGATCAACCCTCCCAGGCTTCACTCCTTTGTGGTAAAATCTCGTACACTATTTTGCATTAACACTTTTCATTTATTTAGGTAAGACAGAAATTTAGCTAAAGGATTCTCCCTTCTAGGCACCCAACCCATCAGTATCTGTGTTTATCGCCTGTGTTGGGTCCAATGTTCTGGAGTCAGAGCAGGGATGGATTCAGCTCAGTATCATTCCTGTATCATCCATTTAATCTCCCATAGTCTCACTGGGTCTCCATGAGGAGAATTCCCCTCCAACATGAACTGGGATATTTTGGAACTGGTGGAGCCCTTAGCCTGATGTTCTGTTGGTCAGTAAAACACAGAAAGTTTGATTAATTGTTCGGATCAAGACCCAGGGATCTGAGCAGGGCCGCCCAGAGGATTCAGGGGGCATGGGGCAAGGCAATTTCGGGGGCTCCTTTCATAAAAAAAATTGCAATACTATACAATACTATATTCTCGTGGGGGCCCCTGTGGGGACCGGCACAAATTGCCCCACTTGCTCCCCCCCGACAGGCAGCCCTGGGAAAAATAAACCTTCTGCATCTCGGCACAAACCCAGTTTTGAGAAAACTTTTTTACAAGGTATCACTGGTTCTCAGCATCAGCTAGTGCTAAAAGGCACTAAAGCTCATTAAAAGGGGTGGACAAATATTTTCCGTCAAAACTTTTTCTGGATTGAAAACTAGGGGTTTTTAAAAAGCAGAAAAAAATCATGGACAATGTCTGCTTTCCTTCAAAATTTGTTGTGGTTTTTTTAATTGAAAAGCTGAAATTAGTCTGCCAAAACCTGAACATGGTTTGAGGTTTCAGAAGTGTGTGGCCAAATATTTGCTGCTTGCTGTGTTTGATTGTTTAAAGAAACAATAAAAAAAATCTGCTTAAAAAAATCCAAAACTTTTGAACCACCTCAGCTTGTGACCAAACGCCTGAGCCCATCCAGGCAGAGATTTTTCCAGGTTTCTGATACTCTGCTGCCTTCCTTGACTCATATCTGTCTCCCTAACTTTGGGTTCATTTAGGTTAGAACATAAGAACAGCAATACTGGGTCAAACCAAAGGTCCATCCAGCCCAGTAGCCTGTCTACCGACAATGGACAATGCCAAGTTCCCCAGAGGGAGTAAACCTAACAGGTAACAATCAAGTGATCTCTCTCCTGCCATCCATCTCCACCCTCTGACAAACAGAGGCTAGGGACACCGTTCCTTACCCATCCTGGCTAATAGCCATTAATGGACTTAACCTCCATGCATTTATCTGTTTCCTAGAGACTGGCTCCATGAGGTCCCTCACAAACTGGATACGGTTACTGGGGGTTTGTCTTTAGTATAGCTTATGTATATACTCCACCAACTGAGCATTTGAGGTTGTTCCAGAATCTGGGGTGAGCCTATGTTGTGAAAAACTTAAATGCTCAAAATAGCACATGCATGTGAATGGACACAGGGTGCTAAAATTAAATTAACCCAGGGGTTCTCAAAATGGGGGTCAGGACCCCTCAGGGGGTCACGAGGTTATTACTGAGGGTCGCGAGCTGTCAGCCTCCACCTCAAACCCCGCTTTGCCTCCAGCATTTATGATAGTGTTAAATATATAAAAAAGTGTGTTTAATTTATAAGGTGGAGGGTCCGCACTCAGAGGTTTGCTATGTGAAAGGGGTAACCGGTATAAAAGTTTGAGAACCACTGAAATAACCCCTCTGGAGTCTCAGGGAATGTAGGGGAGGGGGGGTCTCCCTTGGCAGGGTTGGGAAGGAGGTAGGTGGTGTACAATATTGCTCTTCTCATGTGATCCCTCCCCCAGTGGCTAATTTTAAATGAAGCTACCCTCCCCTGACATGAATCTCCCTATGGCACTGAAATTAAATATAGGCTATAATTTGGCATTTGAGAAGTGAAAGGGATGGTAGCCCTAATGGAAAAGCTAACAGCTTGGCTCTTCTGCAAGCCTCAAATTGCTGAATGAGCTTTAGGGTAGGGAAGGCTGTGCCTCCCAAACAGACTGGCCCTTTCCCGTATCCGACCCCCACCCACTTCCTGCTCCCCGACTGCCCCCCCCAGAATCCCTGACTCATCCTGCTCCTTGCCCCCTCACCATCCCCCAGAGACCCAGCCAACCACCACCCTGGGACTTGTGCCCTGACTGCCCTGTCCCCTATCCACCCCCTGCTGAGTCCTGACAGACCCCGGAACGTCCACAATCTAACCCCCACCCCGTTCCCTGTCCCCTGACCACTCCCCACAACCTCTGCCCCCTCCCTGTCCCCGGGACTCCCTGCCCCCACCCCGCCCCTCACCTGGAGCCTCAGCGCATCCAGGAGCTTCGCTCAACAGCGGCACAATGTGGCTCTGGCGGGGCCTGAACCCCGCCCCGCTCAGAGCCGCGTGGCCAGGGGGCGGGGCTGCAAGCTCCGGGCCGAGCGCAGGGAACTCAGGCCCCGCTGGAGCTCGCAGCCCTGCCCCCTGACCACGCGGCTCGGAGCCGGGTGGAGCTCAGGGGCCCCGCCGGAGCCACGCTGGGCAGCTGTCCAGGGACGCTGCTGGATTCGCTGAGGCTCCGGGAGAGGGGCGGAGACGGGGTCGGGCTGGGGCGGGAGCCTCGGCCGTTCTCGTGGGGGCCCTTGCGGAGCCTGGGGCCTGGGGCAAATTGCCCCACTTGCCCCCCTCTCTGGGCGGCCCTGGATCTGAGTTCTAATTCTGGATGGGTGGAGAATTTTGATGCCGTCTCACCTTTAGCAGCTCAACAACTGGTTGCTGACACTTCTCCTCGATCTCTGTGATCAGCTGCTGCAGAGAGGAGCTTTGCTGGGATAGTTTGGTTACATTTTCCTGTAGTCTCTGCAGAGTCTTCCTCTCCTCCTCCTCCAGGCTCTGCAGAAGCAGCTGCTCCTCCTCTCTCAGCAGTGTGTGCAGTTTGTTAAATTCACCTGCAATCATCTCTCTCTTGTTCTTCACTTTCCCCTGGAGATAGAAAAATAGGAAAGGCACAGACAAAATGTGAGCCAGATGTTGAGTTACACGGACTGGGCCTCTGCCCATGAAGCAGGGAATGTTAAATCACTATCAGGTTTGTAAGGATATTTACTTTGAGAAACGTACCACAAGGGGTTTGTTTTAGTTCAGAATTAATAAGGCCAGTTCCATAGTGGGGTTGTCTAGAGTGCTTTGTAAAGCCGCAGTATGTTCTTGCAGGTGGCATGGGATGGACACAAGGGAGTGGGGCACACATGGGTGTTGGGAACTCAGGGTATTGTCAGAGCTGGCTTTGGACTCACCCAGCCTGCCTGAGCACCCCATGCCCATGTGTCCAGTGACCAGCCAGTGTCTTCCTCACACACCCCACACTCTCTGTGGGGATTTCACTGTGAAAGGCAAGTGAACTGGCACAGACTGTGTCCCATGGGTTCATCACCTGGCTACAGACAAGCACAGGTAAGGTCCCAGTAACAGTAGCAGGTGACTGGGATGAGGTGGCCACATGATGGCAGCAGAGGCTGTGAAGTGGCAAAGCTCTGCCTGGCTTTACACTGACCCGCCCCTGGCTCTGCTGACTCAGGGGGTGTCCACACTGCAATGGAGGAGTGAAGGCAGCAGGTGAAGACACACTCCAGCTTGCGCGGGTGTTGGTAGCAGTGAAGCCACAGCAGCAGGGGCTGTACAAGCCCACCCAGCCTCCTGGGTAATGACTCAGTGACTAGCCCGCAGCTACTTGTTGGTGCAATTTAGACGCACCCTTGGGGCAGACTTTGCAAAGAGCTCAGCACCCACAACTGGGTTCGATGTTCAGAAGAGCTCAGCTCCCAGCCCGGCCCCAGCCCAGGCAGCTGAGTGATTTTGAACCTCACCCATGGGGTAAATCCTCCCCCCAGCTCTAGTGTCCGGCCCAGGCACTGGGCAGATGCACTGCAGGGACTGTGGGGGAGGAGATGGGGGAGGATGGAGAAGGAACAATCCCTGTGTCCTCCAGGCTGCAGACACACTGTGGAGCTATTTCATGGAGGCCTCTGAATCCCACTGGCTGCAGCAGCCTCTACACCAGCCCCACCTGCAGGAGGGAAACAGGATCCATGTCATAGTGAAAACACTGCACCCACTATTGAGAATTTGCCCCTATCAGAGAGCACTGGGGTTAGTTTGCACCACCTCACTAGGGCCAGGAACTGCCCCTCCTCTGCCACGTACAGGAGCTGCTTTGCTGAGACCCCCACCAGAGACACAGCCTGATCCTGCTGGCACCAAGCCTCTGTCATGGGGCAAGCAACCAGAGCAGGTTCATACCCTTGTCCTGGAGCTTCACAGCTCCTTCATCCTTGGGAGAGTTGCAGGGGGAAGGGCTCAGGGAGAGAGAAACCCGGACACCCACCTGCCACTCCGTGGTTTTCTTCTTCTCTTTAGACGTCAGCACCAGGGCTTCCTCCAGCTCCTTCCTCAGAGGGCCCAGGGCTCCCTGGAGTTTCTCCTGCAGGGACATTGTGTGCAATAAACAGCCATTAGTCTGCCTGTCTGATGGGTGGAGAGTATCATAGAATATCAGGGTTGGAAGGGACCTCAGGAGGTCATCGAGTCCAACCCCCTGCTCAAAGCAGGACCAATCCCCAACTAAATCATCCCAGCCAGGGCTTTGTCAAGCCTGACCTTAAAAACCTCTAAGGAAGGAGATTCCACCACCTTCCTAGGTAACCCATTCCAATGCTTCACCACCCTTCTAGTTAATTTTTTTCCCTAATATCCAACCTAAACCTCCCCCAGTGCAACCTGAAACCATTACTCCTTGTTCTGTCATCTGCTACCACTGAGAACAGTCTAGATCCATCCTCTTTGGAACCCCCTTTCAGGTAGTTGAAAGCAACTATCAAATCCCCCCTCATTCTTCTCTTCTGCAGACTAAATAATCCCAGTTCCCTCAGCCTCTCCTCATAAGTCATGTGCTCCAGCTCTCTAATCATTTTTGTTGCCCTCCGCTGGATTCTTTCCACATCCTTCTTGTAGTGTGGGGCCCAAAACTGGACACGGTACTCCAGATGAGGCTTCACCAATGCCAAATAGAGGGGAATGATCACATCCCTCAATCTGCTGACAATGCTCCTACTTATACAGCCCAAAATGTCGTTAGCCTTCATGGCAACAAGGGCACATGGTTGACTCATATCCAGCTTCTCATCCACCGTAACCCTTAGGTCCTTTTCTGCAGGACTGCTGCTTAGCCATTCGGTCCCTAGTCTGTAGCAGTGCATGGGATTCTTCCATCCTAAATGCAGGACTCTGCACTTGTCCTTGTTGAACCTCATCAAGTTTCTTTTGGCCCAATCCTCTAATTTGTCTAGGTCCCTCTGTATCTTATCCCTACCCTCCAGCATATCTACCACTCCTCTAAGTTTAGTGTTATCAGCAAACTTGCGGAGGGTGCAGTCCACGCCATCCTCCAGATCATTAATGAAGATATTGAACAAAACCGGCCAAGGACCCACTCTTGGGGCACTCCGCTTGAAACCGGCTGCCAACTAGACATGGAGCCATTGATCACTGCCCATTGAGCCCGATGATCTAGCCAGCTTTCTATCCACTCTGACCAGGGCCGGCTCCAGGCACCAGCCTACCAAGCACGTGCTTGGGGCAGCACCTTGGGAGGGGGCGGCAATCGGGGTTTGGTTTTGTCATTTTTGGTTTGGTCAGGCAGTGCTGGGGCGGGCGGGGACTTGGGCGGCGTGATGCGACACGGCGCTGGGGGGGTGGGGACTTGGGCGGTGCGACGTGACGCTCAGGGAGGGGCAGGGCAGCGCTTTTTTTTTTTGCTTGGGGCGGCAAAAATGTTATTGCCGGCCCTGACTGTGACAAAGTTCCTCCTCTACCTTGGTGGGTCCTGTGCTTATCTGGCAGATTTGCTCACCTCAGTGATCTTCCCCACAGTCTGGGTTAACTCCTCCTGTGTCTGATCAGGAGTTGGGAAGTTTGGGGGGAACCCGGCTTCCAGCCTAGGGCCCTGTGGATTTCAGCTGTCTATAGTGCCTCCTGTAACAGCTGCATGACAGCTACAACTCCCTGGGCTACTTCCCCATGGCCTCCTCCAAACACTTTCTTTATCCTCACCACAGGACCTTCCTCCTGGTGTCTGATAACGCTTGTACTCCTTAGTCCTCCAGCAGCATACCCTCTCATTCTCAGCTCCTTGTGCCTCTTGCTCCCAGCTCCTCACACTCACTTCCTCTCCTCTGGCTCCCCGCTCCCTTACTGGAGTGAGCTCCTTTTTAAACCCAGGTGCCCTGATTAGCCTGCCTTGATTGACCACAGGTGTTCTAATCAGCCTGTCTGCCTTAATTGGTTCTAGCAGGTTCCTGATTACCCTAGTGCAGCCCCTGCTCTGGTCACTCAGGGAACAAAAAACTACTCATCCAGTGACCAGTATATTGCCCTCTACCAGACTCCTGTACCCCACTGGCCTGGGTCTGTCACATATCCCTCCTCCCTGCTCAACACCAAGGGGTTGGGCAGCTTGGGATGCCAAACAGTGCACACGTGACAAGCCATCGGCATTACCGTGACGGCTTCCTGCTCTGTGTTGCACACGGAACTGGAAAGGTTGGAGGGATAAGAACCACCTGGTCACCCTTGTGTTCTTCTCCTTGTTCCACTGCATCCATTGAAGAGGGGCATGGTCGGTCACGAGGACAAATCTGCGCCTGAGCAAGTAGCGCAATGCTTCCATGGCCCATTTTACGGCGAGGCACTCTCTCTCCACCACTGCATATTTTTATTCTCTCGGAAGGAGTTTCCTACTGAGGTAGAGAATTGAATGTGCCTCCTCCCCGACCATCTGTGATAGAATGGCCCCCAACCCTACTTCCGATGCATCTGTCTGCAGGATAAATTCCTTGGTGAAATCAGGGGCTATCAGAACAGGGTTACTGCAGAGGGCAGTTCGTAGGTCTGTGAATGCTTCCTCTGCTGCGTCAGACCATCTCACCAGATGAGGTCCACGGGCTTTCATTAGGTCTGTTAGGGGGCTTGCCCTTGTGGCAAAGTGGGGGATAAATCGTCGGTAATACCCCAAAACACCTAGGAATGCCCGGACTTGTTTCTTGTGACGTGGCTGGGGCCAATTTTGGATGGCCTCCAACTTGTTCACTTGGGGTTTTACCAGACCTTTTCCCACAATGTAGCCAAGATATTTGGCCTCTGTAAACCCTACAGCGCACTTGGCAGGGTTTGCTGTAAGGCCAGCTCGCCTGACGGTATCAATGACTGCCTCCACCTTCTCTAGGTGGGTTTCCCAGTCTGGGGTATGAATGACCACATCGTCCAAGTAGGCAGCAGCATACCTGTTATGCGGGTGTAGTAGCTTGTCCATGAGGCACTGGAAAGTAGCTGGGGCCCCATGTAGTCCAAAAGGGAGGACAGTATATTGAAAAAGACCCTCTGGTGTAGAGAACGCAGTCTTTTCCTTTGCATCTTCCGCAAGGGGAATCTGACACTCTAGGGTAGTCAAGTACCGTCGAACTGGGATACTTCATTTAGTCGCCGGAAGTCGTTGCAAAACCTTGTGGTGCCATCAGGTTTGGGCACCAGCACGATTGGGCTGGACCACTGACTGTGGGATTCTTCAATGATCCCCAACTCCAGCATTTTTTTTACTTCTGCTTTTATTTCCTCCCTTTTGGCCGCTGGTACCCTATAGGGCCTCATTGTTATTCTGGCCCAGGGTTCGTGACGATGTGGTGATATGTCTCGGTTGTTCGACCCAGTTTTGTCGAGAACGCATCTTGGTTCCGGAAGATCATCTCAGATACCTCATTCTTCTGGTCTGGTGCTAAATCGGGAGACACTCTCACCTGTTTGGAAGGCTTGTTTTCCTGGGTTAGGTCTTTTCGGGCAGTTATGCATGCCTCTTGTGCATGCCAGGGTTTCAGAAGGTTGATGTGATAAATCTGTTCTTGTTTTCGGCATCCTGGCTGCTGCACCTTTTAGGTTACTTCCCCCATGGGTTCAACCACCTCATAGGGCCCCTGACATTGGGCCAGAAGCTTGCTTTCTGCTGTGGGTACCAACACCATCACCCAATCCCCTGGTTGGAACTGTCGTACTTTTGCCTGGTGATTGTAATGGGTTCTCTGGGCCTCCTGTGCCTTTTCCAAATGTCCCCGTACAATAGGGGTGACCCGGGCTATCCGGTCTCGCATCTGTATTACACGTTCTATTACAATTCTCCCCTCATTGGGTTCCTCTTCCCTGATCTCTTTGGCGATATCTAGTATGCCACGGGGGTGACGCCCGTATAATAACTTGAAGGGGGAAAACCCAGTTGAGGCCTGAGGTACCTCCCCGATAGCGAACATAAGGTAGGGCAGTAGGGTGTCCCAATCCATCCCGTCCCGACTTACCACCTTCCTTATCATAGCCTTGAGGGTTCGGTTAAACCTTTCTACCAATCCATCAGTCTGCAGATGGTACACTGAAGTTCTCGGGGTATGTATATGGAGCAGCGTACAGAGGTCCTTCATTAGCTTTGACATAAATGGGGTTCCTTGGTCTGTTAATATCTCCTTTGGTAGCCCCACTCGGGCAAAAGATTCCCACCAGCTCTTTGGCTATCGTTTTAGAGGCTGTGTTCCTCAGGGGAACAGCTTCTGGGTAGCGAGTAGCATAGTCCAAAACAACAAGTATATATTGGTGGCCCCGAGCCGTCTTCTCCAGGGGTCCCACTAGGTCCATGGCTATTCGCTCAAAGGGGACCTCTATGATGGGAAAGGGTACTAAAGGTGCCCTCAGGTGGGGATGAGGACTGTGCAGCTGACACTCCGGGCAGGATGCACAGTAACTCCGCACTTCTTCATGTATTCCGGGCCAGAAGAACCATCGTAGGACTCATGCCAGGGTCTTCTCTACCCTCAAATGCTCCCCAGAAAGATGACTATGAGCAAGACTTAATACAGTGTTCTGGTGTTTTTGAGGTACTAGGATCTGCTGTACCTTCTGCCCCTGTACTGGTGCTATCCGGTATAAGAGATTCTTCTTCATTATGAAGTAGGGTCCTGGTCCCTGGGTTTTCTCTTCCACAGGGACCCCATCTATTTCAGTCACCTCCTTTCTAATGTTGTCGTACCTTGGGTCTTCAGCCTGGTCCCATCTAAAATTTCCTCTTCCGGGGCTAATCTGCCCAAGATCTAGGGGCCCTGTCTCTGTTGCCTCTACTGGTTCAGAAGCGTTAGAGTGGGGGTCAGACTCGGGTGCTTCTCCCTCCTTGGTGACCTCCTTTTCAGCTGCTCGGGTCCGCTTACCTGCGAGAGCGACCCTCTGGCTTTGAGTCAGTATTCGGGTTCCCAAGGCCTTAGCTGCCCTCCTTTCCCTTTTTGACTTTCTACCCTGTCTGGGAATGGAAAATAAATCTGGGGATATTTCAGAGAAGACTGGGGGTTGACAGTCTACTGTGGAGGCCTCACTAACTTCAGGGTTCCCCTCTTTCTCCAATCCTCCTACTGGGAGTAAGTCTCCAAACCCTGGGAAGTCCCTCCCTATGAGCACCGGGTATGGGAGTTTAGGGACTACACCTGCTGCTACCTCAGTAGTGTTCCCCTGAATCTCGATTTTTACTGGGATAGTGGGGTAATAACCAACTGTCCCATGGACGCATGTTATCCCCGTACACTTAGCCCGCAGCAGCTGACTACACTTCACGAGCTTCCCCGAGACAAGCGTGATAGCACTCCCCGAATCAACCAGTGCCATGGTCTCTACCCCATTTAGCTTTACTGGTCTGGTGTACATATGTGGGGTTAGTGAGACCCCACAAGGTGGATTAGGGAGAATGGGTCTGCCCAGTTCCCCAGGTTACACTGCATAGGCTCCTCAGCATTGGGACACTGTGCAGCTATATGTCCCCACTCCCCGCAGGCATAACATCTGTATGGGGCCCTAGGCATTCCCGGTCTCTCGGTTTGGGCAGTCTAACATCACGATCCTCTTCTCCCTCCATGCTCTGACTCTTTATGGCTTCTGGTGGGCCTTCAGCCCCTCTCTTTTTCCACCTGTGATCTCCTGGTTGCCCAGTCACCCGAGCTCTAGGGCTTGGCTCTGCTAGTTTAACCCGGGGTGTCTCTTCCTTAACTGGTCGGGTCAGCTCCCTCGCTGTCCTTCGCCTCTCTACCAGTGCAACAACCTCATCATAGGTGGAGGGTTCGTTCTGGCTTACCCAAGCACGAAGGTCTGGCGGTAGCCCCCTCATGTATCGGTCGATGACCAGAACCTCTAGTATCTCTTCCGGACTCCGGGATTCTGTTCGCAACCACTTTCGTGCGAGATGGATGAGGTCATACAATTGGGACCACGGGGTTTTGTTTTCCTGGGACCTCCACTCGTGATACCGCTGAGCCCGCACTGCAGTTGTTACCCCAGATCTGGCCAGGATCTCTGCTTTCAGCTGGGGGTAGTCTGCTGCAGTCTCTTCAGGCAGATCATAGGAGGTCTTCTGGGCCTCCCCACACAGGAATGGGGCAAAGATGCCAGACCACTGATCTCGAGGCCAAGCCTCCCGTAGGGCTGTCCTCTCAAAGGCCAGAAGGTACGCCTCTACATCATCCTCCCGCATCATTTTCTGCAGCCAATGGCTGGCCCGTATGATCTGCATCCCATCAGGGCTGCGGTTCAGCTCTGTAAGGGTCTTTACCTGGTTTACCAGTTCCCAAAACATAGCTCGGTCTTGAGAAGCCTGGTCCATCAGCAGGCGATTAGTCTCTTGCTGCAGGCGCATTGCCTCCTGTTGGGCGGCTGCCTGAACACGGGTAGCCTCCTTCTGGGCCACCGTAGCTTGTATCAGTGCCCGCACTAAGTCATCCATTGTGATGAAAAAAAAAATAAACCCTCTATCTTTTTTTTTTTAATCGCCCTCCTTCTTCTGCCGCGCTCTGCACACCAAATCCCACCCCTGACACCAGTTGTGAGAAAGTTCCTCCTCTACCTTGATGGATCCTGTGCTTATTTGGCAGATTTGCTCACCTCAGTGATCTTCCCCACAGTCTGGGTCAACTCCTCTTGTATCTGATCAGGAGTTGGGAGGTTTGGGGGAACCCGGGCCCGCCCTCTACTCTGAGTTCCAGCCCAGGGCCCTGTGGATTGCAGCTGTCTATAGTGCCTCTTGTAACAGCTGCATGACAGCTACACCTCCCTGGGCTACTTCCCCATGGCCCCCTCCCAACACCTTCTTTATCCTCACCACAGGACCTTCCTCCTGGTGTCTGATAACGCTTGTACTCCTTAGTCCTCCAGAAGCACACCCTCTCACTCTCAGCTCCTTGCACCTCTTGCACCCAGCTCCTCTCACACACTTCCTCTCCTCTGGCTCCCCCCTCCCTGACTGGAGTGCGCTCCTTTTTAAACCCAGGTGCCCTGATTAGCCTGCCTTGATTGGCTGCAGGTGTTCTAATCAGCATGTCTGCCTTAATTGGTTCTAGCAGGTTCCTGATTACTCTAGTGCAGCCCCTGCTCTGGTCACTCAGGGAACAGAAAACTACTCATCCAGTGACCAGTATATTTGCCCTCTACCAGACTCCTGTACCCCACTGGCCTGGCTCTTTCACACCACCTTATAGTCTATTCATCCAGCCCATGATTCTTTAACTTGCTGGCAGGAATACTGTGGGAGACTGTATCAAAAGCTTTGCTAAAGTCAAGGAATAACACGTCCAGTGCTTTCCCCTCATCCACAGACCCAGTTATCTCCTCATAGAAGGCAATTAGGTTAGTCAGGCATGACTTGCCCTTGGTGAATCCATGCTGACTGTTCCTGATCACTCTCCTCTCCTCAAAGTGCTTCAAAATTGATTCCTTGAGAACCTGCTCCATGATTTTTCCAGGGACTGAGGTGAGGCTGACTGGCTTGTAGTTCCCCAGATCCTCCTTCTTCCCTTTTTTAAAGATGGGCACTACATTAGCCTTTTTCCAGCCATCCAGGACCTTCTCGATCACCGTGAGTTTTCAAAGATAATGGCCAATGACTCTGCAATCACATCAGCCAACTCCTTTATCAACCTCTGATGCAGCTCATCCAGCCCCATGGACTTGTGCTCATCCAGCTTTTCTAAACAGTCCTGAATCACTTCTTTCTCCACAAAGGGCTGGTCACCTCCTCTCCATACTGTGCTGCCCAGTGCAGCAGTCTGGGAGCTGACCTTGTTCATGAAGACAGAGGCAAAAAAAGCATTGAGTACATTAGCTTTTTCCACATCTCTGGCCTGGTCTACACTACGCGTTTAAACCAATTTTAGGAGTGTTAAACTGAAGTAACGCCGCACCCATCCACACTAAGAGGCCCTTTATATCGATATAAAGGGCTCTTTAAACCGGTTTCTGTACTCCTCCCCAACGAGAGGAGTAGCGCAAATATCGGTATTACCATATCGGATTAGGGTTAGTGTGGCCGCAAATCGACGGTATTGGCCTCCGGGCGGTATCCCACAGTGCACCACTGTGACCGCTCTGGACAGCAATCAGAACTCGGATGCAGTGGCCAGGTAGACAAGAAAAGCCCCGCGAACTTTTGAATATCATTTCCTGCTTGCCCAGCGTGAAGCTCCGATCAGCATGGGTGGCGATGCAGTCCCAAATCCAAAAAGAGCTCCAGCATGGACCGTACGGATGTGATCGCTGTATGGGCAGACAAATCTGTTCTATCAGAGCTCTGTTACAGAAGACGAAATTCCAAAGCATTTTTTAAAAATCTCCAGACAGAGGACACAGCAGGGACTCAGCGCACTGCTGCGTGACAAGTGTAACGGAAAGCCAAAGAATCAAATGGACGCTCATGGAGGGAGGGAGGGGGGACTGAGGACTCAAGCTATCCCACAGTTCCTGCAGTCTCCGAAAAGCATTTGCATTCTTGGCTGAGCTCCCAATGCCTGTAGGGTCAAACACATTGTCCAGGGTGGTTCAGGGCATAGCTCATCAATTTACCCCACCCCCAGAAGGAAAAGGGAAAAAAATCATCTCTTGACTCTTTTAAATGTCACCCTATGTCTACTGAATGCTGCTGGTAGACGCGATGCTGCAGCAGTGAACTGCAGCATCCTCGCCCCGCCCCTTCCTTGGTGGCTGATGGTACAATATGACTGCTATCCATCAGCAGCAGCAGCCTGGTGGCAGATGGTACAGTTGAGAAGATATCCATCCTCATAATCAGCCCATGAGTGCTCCTGGCTGGCCTCCCGGTCAATTCTAGTAGATGGTACAGAATGGCTGGTAACCGTCTTCATCATAGCAACAGGGGCTTGAAGAATTCACACTTGTCTTTGCGAACTCGTAGGCCATACTCTTTCAATCTCTAAATTCCAGTCTCCATCAGTCTCCGCCCTTCATGTGTAAAGAAAAGATTCTGTACTGCCTGGACTATCATAGCAGCGGGATGCTGGGCTCCTCTCCCCCACACTGCTTAATGTCCTGTCTGGACTGTCATAGCAGCTGGAGGCTGCCTTCCCCTCATTTTATCTCACTAACAAATCACTGTTTCTTATTCCTGCATTCTTTATTACTTCATCACACAAATGGGGGGACACTGCAACGGTAACCCAAGAAGGCTGGGGGAGGAGAGAAGCAACAGGTGGGATTGTTGCAGGGGCACCCCCTGTGAATGGCATGCAGCTCATCATTTCTGTGGGATCTGACACGGAGCGGCTGTGCTCTCTGGTTCTCTGATACACTGGTTCTCTAGTACACTTGCCCCATATTCTAGACAGGACTGATTCTATTTTTAGATACCATAAAGGAGGAATTGACTCAGGGAGTCATTCCCATTTTTGTCTTTTGCACCCCCGGCCGACCTCAGCCAGGAGCACCCATGACAGCAGCAGACAGTACAGAAGGACTGGTAACCATCATCTCATTGCCAATTTACCATGGCAGCAGACGATACAGAATGGCTGATAACCATCTCTGCTATCATGCAAAAGCAAATGAATGCTGCTGTGTAGCGCTGCTGAATTGCCTCTGTCAGCGGCATCTAGTACACATACGGTGACAGTGACAAAAGGCAAAACAGGCTCCATGGTTACCATGCTATGGCGTCTGCCAGGGCAATCCAGGGAAAAAGGGCGTGAAATGATTGTCTGCCGTTGCTTTCCCAAAGGAAGGAGTGACTGATGACATTTACCCAGAACCACCCGCGACAATGACTTTTGCCCCATCAGGCACTGGGATCTCAACCCAGAATTCCAAGGGGCGGGGGAGACTGCGGGAACTATGGGATAGCTACGGAATAGTTACCCACAGTGCAATGCTCTAGAAATCGATGCTAGCCTCGGACCGTGGACGCACACCACCGAATTAATGTGCTTAGTGTGGCCGCGTGCACTCGACTTTATACAATCTGTTTTACTAAACCGGTTTATGTAAAATCAGAATAATCCTGTAGTGTAGACGTACCCTCTGTCACTAGGTTGCCTCCCCCATTCAGTAAGGGGCTTACACTTTTCCTGACCTTCTTGTTGTTAACATACCTGTAGAAACCCTTCTTGTTACTCTTAACATCCCTTGCTAGCTGCAACTGGAAGTGTGATTTGGCCTTCCTGATTTCACTCCTGCATGCCTGAGCAATATTTTTATACTCCTCCCTGGTCATTTGTCCAAACTTCCACTTCTTGTAAGCTTCTTTTTTGTGTTTAAGATCAGCAAGGATTTCACTGTTAAGCCAAACTGGTCGCCTGCCATATTTACTCTTCTTTCTACACATCAGGGTGGTTTGTTCCTGCAACTTCAATAAGGATTCTTTAAAATACAGCCAGCTCTCCTGGACTCCTTTTCCCCTCATGTGATTCTCCCAGGAGATCCTTCCCATCAGTTCCCTGAGGGAGTCAAAGTCTGCTTTTCTGAAGTGCAGGGTCCGTATTCTACTGCTCTCCTTTCTTCCTTTTGTCAGGATCCTGAACTCGACCATCTCATGGTCACTGCCTCCCAGGTTCCCATCCACTTTTGCTTCCCCTACTAATTCTTCCCAGTTTGTGAGCAGAAGAGCTCTGCCCCTAGTTGGTTCCTCCAGCACTTGCACCAGGAAATTGTCCCCTACATTTATTTGCCAAAAACTTCCTGGATTGTCCATGCACCGCTGTATTGCTCTCCCAGCAGATACTGGAGTGACTGAAGTCCCCCATGAGAACCGGGGGCCTGTGATCTAGTAACTTCTGTTAGTTGCCAGAAGAAAGCCTTGTCCACCTCATCCCTCTGGTCTGGTGATCTATAGCAGACTCCCACCACAACAACACCTCACACTTCTAAACTTACTCCAGAGATGCTCAGGTTTTTCTGCAGTTTCATACTGGAGCTCTGAGCAGTCATACTGCTCTCTGACATACAATGCAACTCCCCCACCTTTTCTACACTGCCTGTCCTTCCTGAACAGTTTATATCCATCCATCACCTTACTCCAGTCATGTGAGTTATCCCACCAAGTCTCTGTTATTCCAATCACATCATAATTACTTGACTGTGCCAGGACTTCCAGTTCTCCCTGCTTGTTTCCCAGGCTTCTTGCATTTGTGTATAGGCACTTAAGAGAACTCGCTGATCGTCCTGCTTTCTCAGTATGAGGCAGGAGTCCTCCCCTCTTGCGCTCTCCTGCTCGTGCTTCCTCCTTGTATCTCACTTCCCCACTTACCTCAGGGCTTTGGTCTCCTTCCCCCGATGAACCTAGTTTAAAGCCCTCCTCACTAGGTTAGCCAGCCTGCTTGCAAGGATGCTCTTCCCTCTCTTTGTTAGGTGGAGCCCGTCTCTGCCCAACAATCCTTCTTCTTGGAACACCATCCCATGGTCAAAGAATCCAAAGCCTTCTCTCCGACACCATCTGCGTAGCCATTCATTGACTTTCACTATTCGACGGTCTCTACCCAGGCCTTTTCCTTGCACAGGGAGGATGGACGAGAACACCACTTGCGCCTCAAACTCCATTATCCTTCTTCCCAGAGCCATGTAGTCTGCAGTGATCCGCTCAAGGTCATTCCTGGCAGCATCATTGGTGTCCGTGTACCATAGATATCGTCCTTCCATACACAAACAGTAAAATACCCTGGAAGGAGGCAGCAGACTCAGCTCTGCGAGCCCCAAAGGCAGCGTGGGAGCAGAGACGCCAGTCTCAGAGCGGGGACGCTCTGCTCCCTGCAGACACTCAGGACTTCTCAAGGCCTGTGTTTTAAGCTAAAGTTTCACATCACAGAGCACAGGCCAGAGGGGAAATAGCTGGGAAGGTTCTGAATGATCCCTCCTGCCGGTGAGAGCGAGGAGCTTAGGACGATGCATCACTGCACTGTGCCCCAGGCCCAGGCCAGGAACAAGATGCACACGGTGCTCTCATCTGTCTGCCAGGCTCCCATGTGGCCTCCCCCAGGCAGCAGCTAGGAGCCTGACACCAGCGCCGTCCCATTAACTGTACAGGATGAAGCTGTGATGTGGCTGGGGATCAGTGAGGAACAAGGGACACACTCGGTCTGAGGGAATGTGCCACCCATAATTATAACTGCTCCAGAGCGGTAATACCCCAGGGCTCTCTTCCCCTTTGACAGCTTGTGATTCCTTCACCCGGCACAGCAACGTGCTCCTGCCCTGTCAGTCTGACACTGTACAGCACCCAGGGGAGCACCCGAGAGCTCCCTCCTCAGCTCCTTGCAGAATCTCCCCATTTCACTCTTCTCTTTTCTCTGGGCCCTCAAGTTCTCTCCCCCTCTCTGCCCAAGGGCCCAGGCTGCTGCTGCAGCTGCTGCTGAGAGCTCCTGGGGAGCTGTTCGGTGACACCCGTGCAGTGCTGCTGCAGGGAAGCAGTGAGGGAAGGAGCCAGCAGGAACTAGTGAGAGACAGGAGGCGGAAAAGCAGCCTTTGCATCCATCAAAACAGCTTCATAAATGAGCAGGGATTGGACTGGGGGAGAGGGCAGAGGGACAAAGGTGGCTGGATTCTCTGAAGATCCACCCACAAAATAAGCTCCGCCCATGTGAGTCACCAAAAGGAGACAGCATGGTCTGTTCACAGGAGAGGGTGCATTGTTCAAAATGGGATGGAGTTGCTGATTGGTTCCAAATGGCTCCTGGGGCCGGTCTCCCCTCATGGGGCTAGAATATACCCGTGGGCTCTCTGGGCCTGGACCTTCTTTACTGGGGGAAAATAAGAGGTGGCATCTCCCAAACATCACCCGCCTGTGGCACCGGAAGGAGGTGTCACTGGCAGTACATGGTGCTGTGCTGTAACTCTCCCCCTCCGCTCTCACAAGGTGAACGAAATTGTTAACAATGCTGATATTTAAAGGATCATCCCCAGGCACCTGAGCCCACCCCCCACTCAGGGACTGGAGCTGTTCACACCTCTCCGAGCTGCTGTGCCCAGCTCTCTGCATCCCTACATGTGGGTCAGTTTTGAGGTTTTCTTCACAACCAGAACAGCTGGAGAGTCAGTTTAAAACAAAGTGAAAGCTGAGATCCTGGAGAACAAGGCAGTCGCAGAGAAGTGCCAGTACTTCCTGGTTGTTTCTGAGCCCCGTCAGTAAAAGTAGACACCAGGACTTACCAGTGCTCCCTGCACCAAGCCCGGCGTCCTTAACAGGGTTGGTAGCTCTGGCCTCCTGGAAGGGGGGGGCCTTGGGGCAGAAGGGCCAAGGGGGCTCCGCTTCCCACCACTGGTGAGTGCAGGGAAGGGGGTGATTCCATTCCTCCCCCCCCCCAAGCAACACGGCTGGGGCCGGGTCGCTCCGCTTCCTACTGGCTGCAGTGAGTGCGGGTGCGCACCCAACCCCTGCTGCCGGCCGGCGCCAGGCCCCCTGCTAATCCCTCAGGCTACCCTGGGCCCCACAGGGTCCCCCAAAGCTGGGGCCCAGGGCCGCAGCCCCTATTGCTCCCCCCTGTCGGTGGGCCTGCTGGTAGGGTCCGGCAGCACTGCCAAGCCAGCACGTTAACCTCGCTGGTGCGGCCGTGCTGCTGGGACCTACCGGCAGGGCTGCCAACGGGGGAGCAAATGTTGGCTGTGTGCGGGCCGGACTGGCGGCCGGCTCTTGCCAGAGCACTGCTCTGGCCCGCACCGGCCCACTTTCACCTCTGCAAAGCACCCTGGTGGCCAGTTTTCACAGTGGGATCGCTACTAACCGTGCTGCTCTCTGTGTGGAAGTAAGAGCTGCTAGTGTGAATGTGCTCTGCCTGCACAAGGAGCTAGTGTGCACATGCAACAGTGGCTTTAATTAAAGTGGCATCACTTTTGCCAGCAAAACTTTGTAGTGTAGGCAAAGCCTAAGAGCTGACAATCACTAAGGCCTGGTCTACACTAGGCGTTTAAATCGGTTTTAGGAGCATAAAACCGATTTAACGCCAAAACCGTCCACACTAGGAGGCACCTTATATCGATTTTAATGGCTCTTTAAACCGGTTTCTGTACTCCTCCCTAACGAGAGGAGTAACGCTAGTATCGGTATTAACATATCGGATTAGGGTTAGTGTGGACGCTGATCGACGGTATTGGCCTCCGGGAGCTATCCCACAGTGCACCAGTGACCGCTCTGGACCGCAATCTGAACTCGGATGCAGTGGTCAGGTAAACAGGAAAAGCCCCGCGAACTTTTGAATATTTCCTGTTTGCCCAGCGTGGAGCTCCGATCAGCACGGGTGGCGATGCAGTCCGAAATCAAAATAAAAAAAAGAGCTCCCGCATGGACCATGCGGATGTGATCGCTGTAAGGGCAGGCAAATCCGTTCTATCCGTTCTATCAGCGCTCCGTTACAGAAGATGAAATTCAGAATCCTTTTTTAAAAATCTCCAGACAGACGCCAGAGCAGGGACTCAGCGCACTGCAGCGTGACAAGCGTAACGGAAAGCCAAAGAATCAAATGGATGCGCATGGACTGGAGGACTGAAGCTATCCCACAGTTCCTGCAGCCTCCTAAAATTATTTGCATTCTTGGCTGAGCTCCAAATGCTTCTAGGGTCAAACACAGTGTCCGCGGGTCAGGGCATAGCTCGGCAATCTACTCACCCACCCCCCACCCACCCCCAGAAGCGAAAGGTAAAACAATCCTCTGACTCTTTTACATGTCACCCTATCTTTACTGAATGCTGCAGATAGACGCGATAGTGCAGCACTCAACACCAACATCCTTGCTCCCCCCCCCCGTCATGGGCGGCTGATGGTACAATACGATGGAAATCCATCCTCATCATCAGCATAAGCTGATCGTGCAAAAAGATGGAAATCCATCCTCATCATCAGCCTCAGCTGATGGTACAAAAGGACTGGTAACCGTCCTCGTCATCAGCCTATTGGCCCTAATTTTTTCTGGTGGATGGATGGTGCAATATGGCTGGTAACCATCCTCATCATAGCAACAGGGGGCTGAGCTCCATCAGCCCCCACCCTTCATGTGTAAAGAAAAGATTCAGTTGCCCCTGGACTAGCAGTGGGATGCTGGGCTTCTCTCCTACACACTGCTTAATGTCCTGTCTGGACTATCATAGCAGCTGGAGGCTGCCTTCCACTCATTTCTCACTAACAAGTCAGTGTGTCTTATTCCTGCATTCTTTATTAATTCATCACACAAGTGGGGGGACAATGCTACGGTAGCCAAGAAAGGCTGGGGGAAGAACGGAATCAACAGGTGGGGTTGTTACAGGAGCACCCCCTGTGAATAGCATACAGATAATAATTTCTGCGGGCTCTGACACAGAGCAGGTGGTTCTCTAGCACACTTGCCTATATTAGGCAGCACTGATTCTATTTTTTTATACCAAAAAGGAGGGATTGACTCAGGGAGTCATTCCCAATTTTTGCTTTTGCACCCCTGGCTGATCGGCCAGGGGCACTTATGACAGCAGCCAATGGTACAAAATGATGGAAGGTACAATATGGCTAGTAACCACTCTTGGCTTTTGCGCCCCTGGCTGATTGACCAGGGGCACTAGCAGCAAATGGTACAAAAGGACTGGTAGCCATGATCATCCTCAGTTCCAATTTATGGAAGGGTTTGGATGGTGCAATATGGCTAGTAACCATCTCTGCTGTCATGCAAAAGCAAAAGCATGCTTCTGTGTAGCGCTGCTGAATCGCCTCTGTGAGCGGCATCTAGTACACATACGGTGAGAGTCACAAACGGCAAAAAAAGCTCCATGATTGCCATGCTATGGCATCTGCCAGGGCAATCCAGGGGAAAAAGGCGCGAAATGCTTGTCTGCCGTTGCTTTCCCAGACGAAGGAGTGACTGACGACATTTACCCAGAACCACCCGCGACAATGATTTTTGCCCCATCAGGCACTGGGATCTCAACCCGGAAGTTCCAAGGGGCGGGGGAGGCTGCGGGAACTATGGGATAGCTAGGGAATAGCTACCCACAGTGCAACGCTCCAGAAATCGACGCTAGCCTCGGACCATGGACGCACACCACCGATTTAATGTGTTTAGTGTGGCCGCGCGCACTCGATTTTATAAAATCTGTTTTACAAAACCGGTTTATGCAAATTCGGAATAGTCCCGTAGTGTAGACGTACCCTGAGAGCAGGGTAGAACCTCAAGAGACTGAATGTATAGAGCTTATAGTAGAGAAGCAGGTAACAGCTGATGGGGCAGCCGGTGGAGTGGACCAGTTAGGTATGTGGCAGGGTGGTGACTGACAGGTGATGCAGAGGAGCAAGCAAGGTGCCTTCTTCCTCCCCTCCACCAGGTGTACCTCCGAGTCTTCACTCACCTGGGGCAACCACAGTGAGCGGGGTGTGGTGAGGGACTTGCTAAAGGAACTTTTGGTTGTAGAACTAAAAAACCTGAGGCAGAAGACACTGCCCATCACACTCTGGGGTGGGGGTTTTGCTCACGGTTTTATGTTCATGAATCCTGCTTGCAGCATTTTCCTTAATTAATGCAGGGTGACCTCCCAGCTCTCATTTAAAGTTTCTTCTCTACGATAGGCACCAGCTCTGGGGGGGCTCCAAGGCTAAAGCAACCAAGGGAAAAAAAGAGTGGGTGCTCAGCACCCACCAGCGGCCCTGTGATCAGCTCCTCCCCCTTGCTCCCAGTGCCCCCTGCCCACCGTGGGTCAGCTACACAGCAGTGTGCAGGAGGCATTGGGGGAAGAGGCAGAGCGAGGGCAGGGTGTGCTCGGGTGAGGGGGCAGAATAGGGCAGGAAGAGGTGGGGTGGGGGTGGGGTCTTGGGGGAAGGGATGGAGTGGGGGCGGGGCCTGTGCAGAGCAGGGCTTGAGCACCCCTGAGGAAACGAGGAAGCCAGCACCTGTGTTTTCTACACTCAGGCTCTGTGCTTTAGAGAGAGGAAGTTTTGCCTCTCAGAGGCGCGCAGGGTGGGGTGTGGTTTGCCCAGGTCACTGGGTGGGGGCTCGAGCTGGTTCTGTGTTGTATATTGAACCCAGCCCTTCTTGCTGCCCACTCCACCTGGCAGACGGGTTGCAGGTGCACAAAGAGCCATCAGCCCTGTTCTCTCTATCAGACATTGACACTTGCAGTGTTGGGGCAAAAAAGTCTGGATCTTTTTCCATTACCCACAACCCCCAGTGCTCACCCCCCTGAAAACCAGGCCCCTTTCGTTTAGGTGCCTAACCTTAGGCAGCCAGGTGTGAAAGATTGTCCTGGGATTGATGGGGGATAAACCTGGGGTCCTTAAGGGGTTTAATTAAGCAAAGTCAACAGCATTTCCTACCTTGTACTCCTGGGCAGCCTCCTCCACAGGAACCACAGTGTGAGTGCGGTGAGCCCGGGATTTCTCACACACCCAGCAAATGGTTTCTCCATCCTCCTCACAGAAGAGTTTGAGACGTTCCTCGTGTCTCTCACACAGATCCTCCTTTTGCCCTTGTCCTGGTTTTAACCCCAGTTGTTTGAGCTTTTGTACAATGTTGCTCAGCTGGGTGTTAGGTTTGAACTCCCTTTTCTGGAACTGGGCTCTGCACTGGGGACAGGTCAGGGGTGTCCCCACTCCCTTTTCCGCACAGTACTGGCTGATGCAGGCTTGGCAGAAGTTGTGCACACACGCGATAGTCACCGGCTCTGTCAGATACCCCAGGCAGATGGAGCAAATAGCGTCATCTTTTATGTCCCCTGCTGTAACTGGAGAGGCCATCGCAGCTGGGTGGGTGTCTGTTCTCTCTGCCCTTTGCAGGCGGCCAGCAGCCCAACCAGCCACACCTGCAGGAAACCCGAAAGTGAAAGGAAAAAATCAACAACAAGCAGCCTTTTAAAGCTTCTTTTAGCATCTTGTGCAACCGGGAGCCAATCACGCGCTCTGGCAGGATATTCCACCCCAAAAAAAAAAAAAAAAAAAAGGAAGAAGCCACAGCCCTGAAAAGCCTCCAAACAAGCAACTTTAAGAAACGAATAGGCAGACGGGATAAAAGTTACCACAATGGGGTGGGCCATCTGCAGTGGTTGCCAAAATAGGCCATGTGGCAGAGAGGCTGGTGTTCCTTGTTGGCCCATCTCAGCACCCCTCCCCCAGGGCTGTGGTGTTAAAGCCCATTGCCCCATATGTCTTTGTTACATAAAATAATTCATTGTCACTTGATGTGGCTCTGACCTGCTGTTCCCAGGGCCTGACAGTTACTCTGTTTCCTAGAAGCCACTGTAAATGCAGCTTCACTCTATTTTAGTTATTTATTTTTAACTCCTTTTTAAAGCAGTGTTTTGGTTACTCCTGTTTTCGTCAGCGCGCCTTGGTTAACTCTGTGCGCATGGATGTCATTGCGCTGCTCAGTGTATGGTTGTAATAATAAATAATCATAGAAAATAATAATTGATGCTACAGGTTGAACCTCCCTAGTCCAGCAACACCCCTGGTCTGGCATAGTCAGTGACCCAGTGGGTGCTCCGGGGCTGGAACACTCAAGGGGGAAAAACTGACGGGCTGGGGCCAGGAGTGTTGTGGGACCAGGGAAGAGTGGAGCTGGCAGCGGCCGGAGGAGCAGGGGGCCAGCGGCTGGGAGCTGAGCCCCTGGGAAGCGGAGTCCTGGTGGGCCGGGGGCCAGCAGTGGAGCCCCAGAGTCCCTGGAGAGTGGAGGGGCCGGTGCCCTGGGGACAACAGCTGGAAGCAGTGAGACTGCTTGACTGGCTACAGCACCTGATTGGTTGGGAGAGTCAGCAGAGCAGCTCTTAAGCCCAGCAGCAGATGCACTTAAAGGCTGCTCAAAGCATCAGGTGCTGCTGGGATAGCACCTGCCTTGTTCTAGCCTTGCCCCTGATTTGCCTCATTCCAGCTAACCCAGTTCTGACCTTGACTCAGGTTCCTGACATCAGCTCTGGCTCCAGTGTTGGCTCCTAGCTCTGGTTACTGACCCCTAGGCCTGGTTGCCCAAGTCCCGGTCACGGACACTGGGGTGTTTAATGCCTATTTTACTTCAGTCTTCACTAAAAAGTTTAATTGTGACCAGATACTCAACACAATTAATATTAGCAGCAACGGGAAAGGAGCTCCACCCAAAATAGGGAAGGAACAGCTTACGGAATATGTAAGTAAGTTAGATGTATTCAAGTTGGTGGGGCCTGATGAAATGAACCAGAGCCAAGGTTGGTGCCTGGAGAGAGCATCTGGCCATTCTGACTCTAGTCTTGCCCTGCAATTCTGTTCTGATCATTGCCACCCAACTCCTCCTCCTCACCACCCTGGATGCCTCACACCCATTGCCATCCCCTTCACTGGCTCCACTCCTTGTCCTCCCCTCCCAGGCTCTGCCCTGCTCACCCCTGCTGCTCCCCCACTACCAGCCCCTGCAGGTTAGTTTCATTCTCCTGAGCAGAGGAAGGAAGCAGCCTTTTCAACCTTTTTTTTTTTAAAGCAGATTGCACAACCAGGAGCCAATCACGTGGGAAATTAAAAAACAAACAAACAAACAACAATAAAGCAGAAGCCGTGGCCTGGGAAAAGCCCCCAAACAAGTTACTTACAGAAATGAATAGGTGATTTAATTACATACACAAAGAAGCCAAGGCTGCTCCCCTATTTCTACATCCAAGAATCACATTAGGAATGGGAGTTCAGGTTCAGCTGTTTGTCCTTTATGACCTAAATCCTTTTCATAGTCACTGCTTTCCAGGCCACCCCTAGAGCACAGGGAACTGTGGCCACCAGTCTTCCTTCCTAGCTATAGGGCCTTGCTGTTGGCTGTATTAAAATGCATTTGTTTTACTAATCCCAGTTTACCAATCCATCCGGGCTGCTCTGTGCAACTGCCCTGTCACTAGCATTATTTACCACCACTCCCAGCCAGCTGTGTTAGCCACAGAATTTATCAGCAGTGATTTTATATTTACTTCCAGATCATTAATTACAAAGTTGAATAGTGAGGGGGCTACAGCCAATCCCTGTGACTCCTCGTTAACAGCTCTCCCATTCAATGACGATGCCCCATTGTCAGTTACAAGGTCAGAGGTTTAGGTTGGATATTAGGAAAAGCTTCCTAACTGTCAGGGTGGTTAAGCACTGGAATAAATTGCCTAGGTAGGTTGTGGAATCTCCATCATTGGAGATTTTTAAGAGCAGGTTAGATAAACACCTGTCAGCAGGGCTGCCTGGGCTCCGCAGGAGCCCCCACAAGAACGGCCGAGGCTCCCTCCCCGGCCCCAGCCGGACCCAACCCCGCCTCCGCCCCTTTCCCGGAGCCTCAGCGCATCCAGGAGCATCCCTGGACAGCGGTGCAGTGTGGCTCCAGCCGGCCCTGAGCTTCGCCCCACTCAGAACCACATGGTAAGGGTGCGGGGCTGCGAGCTCCAGGCTGAGCTCAGCTCCGTCCACCAGGGCCGGCTCCAGGCACCAGCCTACCAAGCATGTGCTTGGGGCGGCACCTTGGGAGGGGGCGGCAATGGGGGTTTGTTTTTGTTATTTTTGGTGTGGCCACGCAATGCTGGGGGGGGTGGGGACTTGGGCAGTGCAACGCGATGCTGGGGGGGGGAGGGGACTTGGGCAGCGCTTCGGGGGGCAGGGGCTTGGGCAGCGCGACGCGGCGCTGGGGGGGCAGGGACTTGTGCGGTGCAACGTGGCACTTGGGGGGGCAGGGACTTGGGCGGCTCCACACAACGCTCGGGGGGGGCGGGGACTTGGGTGACGTGACGCTGGGGGGCGGGGACTTGGGCAGTGCGACGCAATGCTTCGGGGGGGCAGGGCGGCGCTCGCGGGGGCAGGGCGGCGCTCTTTTTTTTTTGCTTGGGGCAGCAAAAATGTTAGAGCCGGCCCTGGTTGAGATGGATGGCAGGAGAGAGATCACTTGATCATTACCTGTTAGGTTCACTCCCTCTGGGGCACTTGGCACTGGCCACTGTCGGTAGACAGGATACTGGGCTGGATGGACCTTTGGTTTGACCCAGTATGGCTGTTCTTATGTTCTAACCTAAATGAACCCAAAGTTATGGAGACAGATATGAGTCAAGGAAGCCAGCAGAGTATCAGAAACCTGGAAAAATCTCTGCCTGGATGGGCTCAGGCGTTTGGTCACAAGCTGAGGTGGTTCAAAAGTTTTGGAATTTTTTTAAGCAGAATTTTTTTATTGTTTCTTTAAACAATCAAAGAGTTTATTAAAAAAAAATCAAACAAGCAGCAAATATTTGACCACACACTTCTGAAACCCCAAACCATATTCAGGTTTTTGCAGACTAATTTCAGCTTTTCAATTAAAAACCCACAACAAATTTTCAAGGAAAGCAGACGTTGTCCATGATTTTTTTCTGCTTTTTAAAAACCCCTAGTTTTTGATCCAGAAAAAGTTTTGACGGAAAATATTTGTCCAACCCTTTTAATGAGCTTTAGTGCCTTTTAGCACTAGCTGATGCTGAGAACCAGTGATACCTTGTAAAGAAGTTTTCTCAAAACCTGGGTTTGTGCTGAGATGCAGAAGGTTTATTTTTCCCAGGGGCGCCCGTGGGTGTGGAGCAAATGGGTCAATTTGTGCCGGGCCCCGCAGGGGCCCCCATGAGAATATAGTATTGTATAGTATTGCCATTTTTTTATGGAAGGGGCCCCCGAAATTGCTTTGCCCCATGTCCCCTGAATCCTCTGGGCGGTCCTGCCGGTCAGGGATGGTCTAGATGGTGCTGGTCCTGCCATGAGTGCAGGGGACTGGACTAGATGACCTCTCGAGGTCCCTTCCAGTCCTATGATTCCATGATTCTATAAGCCCATGAGTGAATCCATCCCTGTTCAGCACATGCACAGTGGTTTCCTGACTCAGACTCCAAAACAGAAGCTTTTGAGAACACAGGAGTCACCAAAGCAAATCAGACCAGAGTCTGACTAGTCTGAGATCCTGTCTGTGACAGAAGCCCCAATCTCTGATCCATGACAATCTTACTTCTCATACCATGATGACTCAATTTTCTTATAACCTTTTGTAAGGAACTTTGTCAAAGGCTTGTGAAATTCCACAGGAACTTTTAGCTCATCTACCTTGTCTCTCTAATATCCTGGGACCAGCCAAGCTACACTTATACCGCAAACACATAAACTGTGTCAGTGGGTTCTCCTTTGTCCACTGTTTTATTGACATGCTCAAAGAATTCTGACAGATTTAGGGAGACCCCATTTTCCTTTGCAGAAGCTGGGCTGGTTAGAACTCAGCATAGCATGACCGCACAGTTCTCTGTTAGTTATTGTTTACCAGGCCCTGCATAAAGCTCACCGGGCTGTAATTCTCAGGATTACCTCTATCAAATTGTTAAAGCTGGGTACAACATTCCCAGCCCTCTGATTCTCCAGAAGAGTAACTGATTTTAATGAGAGGTAGATTACTGTTAGCAGCTCAGCCATATCACTCTTAGGTCATTTCAGAACTCTCGGGCATTTGCCATCTGGTCTTGGTGGCTGCTGTTTCTTTAACTTACCAGTTTGTTCCAATCTCTCCTCTTCACACCCCAATCCATTATCTTTATTTCATGAACAGAGCAGCCCCAACACCCTGCTGAAAACTGATGCAAAGAAATCAGATATTGTCTCTCAGTATTGTCCTTACCATCCTCAATTGCTTCCTTTCCCCTGCTGATCCAAGGCATCCTTCATTTCTCTCACAGGCTTTCTGATTCTGATGGACTGAAATAATTCCCTGGTATTTGGTTTATATCTCTGCCTGGTCACTCTTCTAATTCCATTTTAGCCTCCTAATTCCCATCATGCACTTCACCTGATATACGGTGTGCTCCTTTTTCTTGGCTTCACAGGGTTAATATTTTCCATTTGCTGAAGGATCCCTGTTTTGGCTCTAACAACCCCTTGCCCATGGCCACGGGGGGTTACAGTATTTGTCCCCTTGCTGATTCTTTTGTTTCTCAGGGGTTCAGGTGTCTGGTTGTTGATGTAGCCTCCAAGCTGAGTCTAAGGATTGTAATGTCCCTGCATTAAGGTCTTTTTGACTCACTTCCCATCTGCAAGATAATGTGATATTGACTCATTTATCTGTTTTATTTTCAGACAAACTCCAGGCTGAGCTCAGTAAGGTCCATTCCCCCCAGTATCAGCCTGTGTGACATTGTCTCCTGCTCAGTGTGTTGGTGTTCAGGGGAGTTCTCATCCCTCTGTTTGTGTTTGGCTACAGGGTGGAGACATGCCCAGATCTACGCAGGTACTGTACATACCACTGATATTTTATCCATGGTGAGACCCACCTCCCCCGGGAGCTCTCTGCTCTTTTCCCTGCACAGAGCATTTTCCTATGACATTCAATAGGCTGGAAACAGCAATGTCATTGGGGTGGATGGAAAGGGGCAGGAGACACCCCAGGTTTATTCCAGAGCAGGGACATGTCCCCTTTGGGAAGGGCTGATTGGTGAGGGAATGCTGCCCCTTGGTGTCACCTTTCCAGGGTCAGCCCTAGGGACCAGCATTCCAAGCATGTGCTTGGGGTGGCTCTTCTCAAGGGGTGGCGTTCCTGCTTTTTTTTTTCTGCTTGGGGCAGCAAAAAACCTGGAGCCAGCCCTCCATCTTTCCAGAGCTGCTGTTCTTATTTGTCCACAATTTGCACTCAACTGCTCAGCTCTCGCCTCCCAGAAGCAGGCTCAGACCAGGCTTTAGCCCACAATTTCCTTCTAACATAACATGCCCAGACAGGAGCTGTTCAGTGTCTCCATGGCTTTGGGGGGAGGAAGGCCCTGTCCCCACTGAAGGGCAGATGTAACCAGCTTGTGACACTACCCTGACCCAGTTACAACAAACTATGGCCACCTGGCAGCTATTCTGCCTCACAGCGGTGGCTGAGCTCTGTGTGTGTGTTTGCTCCCAGCATGCAGCCTCACAGTGTGCGCGCCCTGGTGCATGCTGGGAGACTCTGGGCTGCTCCAGCAGGGATCAGAGAGCCCAGGGGACATGCACAGACTTTGCAACACAACTGGCTGGGGGTCCATGCACTCTGGGGTATCCTACTGCATAGAGCTGTGGAGAGGGGGGCATCCAGGGCAGTTTCACCAACACTGTTAGGGGATCCTTATAGGGCTGCCACCTCTCAGGTTCACAAAACTAGGACATCTACCTGCTCCACATACACAACCTAGTCCCCCACCCAGAGCACTGTGTCCCCATCCCACACTTGGGAGAGGGCACCAGCAGGGCCGGTGCAACCATTTAGGCGACCTAGGTGGTCACCTAGGGTGCTAGGATTTGGGGGGGTGCCATTTTCTTCGTCAGCAACTGCGGCGGCCGGATCTTTGGGCACCGCGGATGCTGCTGGCATTTAGGTGGAGTGAGCTGTAAAAGTTACTGGTGACCTCCCTTAATAACTAGCAGGCAGCCACTAGGAAAAAGCAGAAGCCTCACGTACACAGTAACCTGAACTTTTGAACTGTCTTTTCTCCTCTGCCTTAAAACAAAAAAAGCTGGCTCCAAACCGGTTTTCACTGACCAAATAACGGTTTCACGGGGTCTGGCAACCACCAATAAAGTGTTAACATGGCATAGTCTTTGTTTAAAAGTATATGAAAAATTTGTATGCAGCAGAGTTCTTTGTACCTGAGTACAGAACTCTCCTTTTTTCTGCAGAATAAAGCAATCTTTCCTTATCCCTGTCAGGCTGTTATTGGCTCTCAGCTAGACGAACCCGATATTTCAGTAACAGTTTCTGGTGACCCCAGACAGGACTCTCCTAGCTCGGACATCGGACTCTGGACGGCTGTGGCGAACAAGGAGCGGCGCCATCGGGGTGTTTAGCCCCTCTTCCTCACTTCACCGCGGCCCCTGGGGTTCGTGCTCTGATAAGGTGAGCCCTAATAGAATAAAAAAACACTATCTGGTTCTGGTTCTGTTCTGTTCTGGTTAACCAATTAATGTTTTTCTGCTTTATAC
This sequence comes from Mauremys mutica, assembly GCF_020497125.1. NCBI lineage: Eukaryota > Metazoa > Chordata > Testudines > Geoemydidae > Mauremys > Mauremys mutica. Next base: position 32,206,276 of record NC_059083.1, read on the forward strand.
ATTTTAGCGTTACATGTGTGGGCGGAACTAAGCCTCTCGTTCGTAATTCCTCAGGGTGGAAGCCATAGCGTGCAAGGAAGCTCTGAGGTCGAATTGGGATCCTTCTGTCCCGTCCCCTGTAGCAGTCAGTGTCAGTAAAAGTAAAAAATCCTGAATTAGACCATAATTCCCTCTGCTCTCTGTTTAATTCTCTGTCTGAGTGTCAAAAGACAGATGGGTGGGTCTCAAAGAAAACCCTCACACAATCCTGACTGCCATTCCAGCAGGTACCGTTTGTTATTCAATAATAAATTTGTGTAATGCCTTTTTCAGTATTCCCCTAGATCAAGACAGCTGTGGATAGCTTTGGATCCAGAAGAAAGCCAGAAAGCATCTGTAGTAATGCAAATTATCTAACTAATAAGGTAGAAGCCACTGAAACCTGGGCTGCCTATAAAACAAATACAAGAAAATATAGGGTAATTCCTCTGTTTTGCTTGAAATCAACAAGGGTATTTGTATATTTTAAGCAATGATTGACTGCCCAAAAGGCATAGACATCTGTTTTTTGTCTTTCAAATAATCAGAGAAAACTGATGCCAGCTGAACAGCATTTAACGTACCATGCATTTACTGGCACAATAGGAATTATGTTTTGTGTTCTATGTCCTGTATTGTGGTGTTTGTCTCGTGGCCAAAATTGTTGTATTTAATATTTTCATAAAATAGTCTAATTTAAAATCAAACAAAAAAGTTACATTAAAATGCAAATATTTGTTTTATTCAACTTAAAATACAAAGTGTTTAAATAAAACAGGAAAATGTAATATACTAAAGTCTAATACATTTCCTTAAAACTAAAAGAAAAAAAAACTTCATTGGCCAAATCTTTTAATTAAAAAAATTGTTATTAAAATGTGCACTCCAACAGTCTTTGGAAGCAAGGACATAAAAAGTTAACCACACTCCCCATATTGTACATGGAATCCTTCTGGCTACCTCAGATTTCTAGCCAGAGGGCCGGGGAGGGTAAAAAGCTATTGGACACCAGAGGTTGTATTAAGTAAATTCCTCAAAGTGAGTGTGCTTGTCCTGGCTTGTTGCTCCAAAGCTCTGTAATAAGTTATTTTAATAAAAAAGTATATGTAGCATACATTAAATAATAAAACTAATGTACTGTATAATAAAAATGTTTATAGTTAAAAAAAGGTGTATAAGTAAAAAATAAAAGTTTCCTTTGTAAGTTAAAAAAGCCAAAAAACAAACGAACAAACAAAAAACAAAATAAATTAACTAAAAAAAATAGCTAGCAAGCTCAGGCTAAAGATAAGACACTGGCCCCATTCAAGGACACCGCTCATAGCTAAAAGTTGGCTGACAACCAAAAAAAGGGGGGGGCTTAAATGTGCCCAAGCAGCTATAAAATCTGCAAAACACTGCCAGGCACTAATGAAATGTGTTAGGTTTCTTTTCTCACATGTAAAGAAGCGCTACCCAAAGACCCTAGCAGCCCTGCCACTACTTGGAACCAGGAGACTGGATCTATGTAAAGGTCCACCAATGAAAGACTGCTTTGGCTCCATGCTGGAAAGGCCCTTATTAAGTCCTGCTGACTACCAACACCACTGTGAAGTGCCAAAGACTGACTGCTTGGACCCATAATTCTCACTGCAAAAAGACCCCTCCACCTCGGGAGGATTCTCCTACTGATAATTAGCCTATTCCTCCTTCTAGCTCTACTGTGCCTTCTGGACAGCAAAAAAAAGGACAAGGTGAAGTGCTAGTAACCTCTCCCTTGTCCACTAACAAACCTACTGTGCCTTTGAATTTTTCTAAAAAAATCAAAACCATTACAGGGTAATGTGCTGGTAACCTCTCCCCTATAAAATGCTAAACCACAACTGTTTCAAAAAAAAACAAAACTCACTCCACTAAAATTGCCAAAGTCCAGAAATTCCTAACTAAAAAAACATTAAAAACTAATCCTAGTAAAAAAACAAAAAATTATAAACTGACAAAAAAAAATTTGTGGGACCCATGCTTAAAAATGTGGTATTAATTAAATTTTAAAGTTTATTCTACAGGCTGCGCCCTGTGTTTTAAATAAATCCTTCAACATATATTGCTCTCCCTAATTAAATTTTAAATAACAAATACCAAAGGCACTTTGTTGCCACTGCCTCTGCCATCTTCTCAATTACACTATTACCTGTGTAATACATCCAAATACAAACAATGCCATATATTTAATAAAACCAATGGCCAAGGCCCTCACACTTTAGTAATTTATTTAAAAATTGTTTTAAAAAAATGTTTAAAGTTCAAAATATCCCATATAAGTAAACAATTAAGTAAAGAATAAATGGATCAGTAAAAATAGAAGTATATGATATCACTACAAATAAACCCAAAAAATCTGTAATTAAAATTAATAAATTCCATAATAAAATAAATATAATGACTATTCCTAAAATTTGTACTGTATTACATAAAAAAAGCTCTTATTGTTATTTGGTTACCCAATTAGTAAATAATCAAACAAATACCCAAAAAGTTTGTTCTGCCACTAAAAATTTTACCTGTATTAAAACCATTCCAGTAACTAATAATGTAACCTGTACCTTATTGCAATACATTCCCTCTTATGCTATTAACATTAATGCCTTCAGAAAATATATAAAAGTATACAACCAACAAATGTGGTATAGCCCTACACCAAAAAAAATATATTAAAATATCAATAAACTGTAATTAATACGACACTAAAAACTACCAAATGTACATTGCCCTTATCCAGTTTCCAAATCACCTCTACATACCCAAATTGCTCACAAGGGGCTGCCATTAAATTAGCACAACAAAGGGCCTGGGTTATTTTCTCTGGAAGAAGAGGGACCTAATTAAATCCCTATGGGATGGGGCCAATAGTGCAGCAGCCATTTGGAATATTCTTAAAAGCCAAGAACATAATAAGAAATTGGGTCAACTAGAAAAGGCCACTAGCCTTATTTCTGGAGCTCAGCTATCCCAAGTACAGGCTAAAGTTGGTAAGTTACATGTCATTTCCACCCTTAGTTCTATAATCCAGAAGTTACTGACAGAGATGGTATTAAATATCGCTAAAGCTGGGAAGGCATTGCAGTAGAATCTAGCTTGTTCAGGAATTCAGGATTTCCTGAATGACCAGCTAATGGCCATTCGAAATAATCTTAAGCACCAGGCTTGGCCCACTGCCCTTCCAAACACATCAGAAGTACCATCTGATCTGTGGTCATGGAGACATATTTGGACACTTTCTGGGTAAAAGTGTAAACATTCACAGTGCTCCTTCCAAGCATTTGGACCGGTTAGGGGGTGTGGGCTCCCACATAACGAATCCTACCGGGTCCATGGGGAAGATGCATGTGGGACTAAATTATTCACCGTAACATCTAAAAAATTTAAACACCTGGTATACCTAACTAATTTATAGTCAGTGCCCCTAAAATAACACCTGACATTTTGAATAGGAATAGGAAGTCAATAAACTTTTTAGTTGTTAAAACCCGTACAGCTTCAGTGTATCCGTAACTGAAGCCAGGAGAAGTTGTCACTGTTCATAACTGCGTTATCTAATAAAGTAAAAAACAAAAAACTATGCTGACAGGACACCTACTTTTTTCAAGCTAATAATAGCTGTGTGTATGTTAAAACCACCACAATGCAAAATATACATTTTAATCTCATTACCATTGCAGGCAATCATATTGTTTATTGGCCTACAAATAAAATTTTGCAAGTAGCCTTAAATTCCAAATGCCCTTTAATTAAACCAGCTTAGTACCTAATCGATTTCAAGATTTGCTTTCATTGTTACCAAAAGTTGAAAAAATCTCTAAAATACAAAAGCAAATTCATATGCTTCAAAATATATATATCAAGCTAAAAATTGCCTTTCATACAGCTTATAAAGTGTCTATTTTTTGTACTAAGTATAATGTATTATGCTTTATAACTAAAACTGTACAACAACCCCATCATATTATCGCTATAAAAATGTTATTGCTTATATTGCTATTAGTTAGCTTAAAATTATATTATTGTTGTTGTTGTAAAAATGTACTAAAAGTAATACCTTTCATGTCCATGCTAATCATGCATTGTCATTACAGCCAATCAAAACCCCTAAAATTAAAACATCTAATATAAAATCTAAAATCCATAGCTTAATGCAAATAAAAGTTTAAAAATATTTGTTGTACTAAAAGTACAAAAAAAATATAAAAATACAAAAAAACTAACAAAAATTTATAAAAAATCTTAATGCATAACAGTCTCTGTTAGCCAAAGTTAAGCTAGCTGTAACCCTAATAATGCAAAATTTATAAAAGCAAAAATTATATAAAGCAAGCAAAAAAAACTGTATAAAAAGTTGTTTTAACCTTATATAAATAATATGTAAATAAACTGGAATCTCTCAAAAAAATATCATAATAACCTATGTATAAACAAAATGCAGCTGTTTCTTCTTATTGTCTAATACAAAAGTATAAATATTTGTGTAATGCTATAACCAGAAGCTCTGCTATCCGTAAAAAAACCAAACAAACCCAGTATCTATCCCTCCAGCTTAATCGCAAATTGTGTAACGGGCCTGACAATTTGGGCTTGTCAGGCCCGAAGGGGGGGCTGTAAAAGTTACTGGTGACCTCCCTTAATAACTAGCAGGCAGCCACTAGGAAAAAGCAGAAGCCTCACGTACACAGTAACCTGAACTTTTGAACTGTCTTTTCTCCTCTGCCTTAAAGCAAAAAAAGCTGGCTCCAAACCGGTTTTCACTGACCAAATAACAGTTTCACGGGGTCTGGCAACCACCAATAAAGTATTAACACGGCATAGTCTTTGTCTAAAAGTATATAACAAATTTGTAAAATTTGTATGCAGCAGAGTTCTTTGTACCTGAGTACAGAACTCTCCTTTTTTCTGCAAAATAAAGCAATCTTTCCTTATCCCTGTCAGGCTGTTATTGGCTCTCAGCTAAATGAATCAGATATTTCGGTAACAGAGCGGAGGGAGGGGAGCACGGGGAGGGCCACCTGCAGCAAGTACGGGGGGTGGGGGCGGCACACCTCAGCTCACCCCTGCCCCGCCTCCTCCCCGAGCACGCTGTGGCTGCTTCACTTCTCCCGCCTCCCAGGCTTGTGGTGCCAATCAGCTTAGGCGCCGGGGCAGGGGTGAGCTGGGGTGGGGGGGTGCCTCAGGGTGGAAAGGGGGGAGTTGACGCGGGGGGGGTGCCTCAGGGCAGAGGGGGGGAGCCTCTGGGCAGGGGCTCGGGGACAGGGGAGGGCACAAGGTGGAAGTTTCGCCTAGGGCGCAAAACATCCTTGCACTGGCCCTGGGCACCAGCCCCCACTGGCTTCTGTTCCTGGGCTGCCTCAGTTACTATTCTCACAAAGCAAGACATGGTGCCAGACCCACTCTGCTTCCCCCGGCAGTGCCCCCCAACGCCCAACAGCCAGTACCTGCACTGTGGTGAATGGATCCTGCTGGCTCCGAGCTCCCCATCTCACTCACTGCTCCCAAGATGCCCCATCCCTGCAACTCCCAGGCACTCTGGACCCAGAGCTCCCTCTGTGAAGGCACCGACACCCCACAGCTCCCCTGCTACAGCCACCCACACACCCGGGGCTTGTAATGTCCTGGGCAGACTCACTTAAAACCCCCAGGGCCCTGGCCCAGCCCCAGAACAACTGTAACCTAGACTTGAGAGGTCACCTAGTTCAGCCACCCCGCACTGGGGCAGGGCCTGGACCAGGGGTTGGCAACCTTTCAGCAGTGCTGTGCCGAGTCTTCATTTACTCAGTCTAATTTAAGGTGTCGTGTGCCAGTCATACATTTTAATGTTTTTAGAAGGTCACTTTCTCTAAGTCTATAATATTTAACTAAACTATTGTTGTATGTAAAGTAAATAAGGTTTTTAAAATGTTTAAGAAGCTTCATTTAAAATTAAATTAAAATGCAGAGCCCCCCGAACTGGTGGCCAGGACCTGGATAGTGTGAGTGCCACTGAAAATCAGCTTGTGTGCTGCCTTTGGCACACGTGCCATAGGTTGCCTACCCCTGGCCTAGACCATCCCCAGCTGGGCTTTATCCAGCCTGTTCTTACAAACCTCCAGTGATGGGAATCCCACAACCTCCCTTGGAGCTAGGTCCAGAGCTTCACTGCCCTGAGAATTAGAAAGTGTTTCCTCATCTCCAGCCTCAACCTCCCTTGCTGTAGATTGTGCCCATTGCTCCTTGGGCAGGCCCTCGCCCTGCCCGCTGGGGCACTGGGAGTGTCACCAAGCCTGAGCATCGCTGTTATTGCACTACAGGGGGAAACCACCTGGTTCAGGGGGGCTGTGAGGGCAGCTGGGGCCTTTCACTCCCCACCAATCTCAGCCCAGGCTCACAGTCTCGTTCCCAGCGGACAGGAGCTCACACCATCACTCAGGGTACGTCTACACTACGGGATTATTCCGAATTTACATAAACCGGTTTAGCAAAACAGATTGTATAAAATCGAGTGTGCGCGGCCACACTAAACACATTAAATCGGTGGTGTGCGTCCACGGTCCGAGGCTAGCGTCGATTTCTGGAGCGTTGCACTGTGGGTAGCTATTCCGTAGCTATCCCATAGTTCCCGCAGCCTCCCCCGCCCCTTGGAATTTCCGGGTTGAGATCCCAGTGCCTGATGGGGCAAAAATCATTGTCGCGGGTGGTTCTGGGTAAATGTCGTCAGTCACTCCTTCCTCTGGGAAAGCAACGGCAGACAAGCATTTCGCGCCTTTTTTCCCTGGATTGCCCTGGCAGATGCCATAGCATGGCAATCATGGAGCCTGTTTTGCCTTTTGTGACTGTCACCGTATGTGTACTAGATGCCGCTCACAGAGGCGATTCAGCAGCGCTACACAGCAGCATGCTTTTGCTTTTGCATGACAGCAGAGATGGTTATCAGCCATATTATACCATCTACCATACCATAAATTGGTAATAAGATGATCGTGGCTACCAGTCCTTTTGCACTGCACCATTTACTGCTGTCATAAGTGCCCCTAGTTGAGATCAGCCAGGGGCGCAAAAGCCAAAATTGGGAATGACTCCCTGAGTCAATCCCTCCTTTTTGGTATCTAGAAATAGAATCAGTCCTGCCTAGAATATGGGCAAGTGTATTAGAGAACCACTGTATCATAGAACCAGAAAGCACAGCTGCTCTGTGTCAGATCCTGCAGACATTATGAGCTGTATGTTATTCACAGGGGGTGCTCCTGCAACAACCCCACCTGTTCATTCTGTTCTTCCCCCAGCCTTCTTGGGCTACCATAGCATTGTCCCCCCACTTGTGTGATGACACAGTGACTTGTTAGTGAGAAATAAGTGGAAGGCAGCCTCCAGCTGCTATGATAGTCCAGACAGGACAGTAAGGAGTGTGTAGGAGAGGAGCCCAGCATCCCACTGCTAGTCCAGGGGCAACTGAATCTTTTCTTTACACATGAAGGGTGGGGGCTGATGGAGCTCAGCCCCCTGTTGCTATGATGAAGATGGTTACCAGCCATATTGCACCATCTACCAGGAAAAATTAGGGGCAGGCACCCTTGATCAACCTAACTGATGCTAGTCGGCATGGTTACCAGTCCTTTTACACTGCCCCATGTGCCAATAGGCTGATGATGATGATGGATATCAGTCTTATTGCACCATCAGCCACCCATGGCAGGGGGGAGCAAGGATGTTGGTGTTGAGTGCTGCAGCATCGTGTCTATCTGCAGCATTCAGTAAAGATAGGGTGACATGTAAAAGAGTCAAGAGAGGATTGTTTTCCCTTTCACTTCTGGGGGTGGGTGGGGGGGAGCGTAAATTGCCGAGCTATGCCCTGACCCACCGCGGACACTGTGTTTGACCCTAGAAGCATTTGGAGCTCAGCCAAGAATGCAAATACTTTTCGGAGACGGCAAGAACTGTGGGATAGCTTGAGTCCTCCAGGCCATGAGCGTCCATTTGATTCTTTGGCTTTCTGTTACGCTTGTCACGCAGCAGTGAGCTGAGTTCCTGCTATGGCGTCTGTCTGGAGATATTTTAAAAATGATTTTGAATTTCGTCTTCTGTAACAGAGCGCTGATAGAACAGATTTGCCTGCCCTTACAGCAATCACATCCGCATGGTCCATGCTGGAGCTCTTTCTTTATTTTGATTTTTAACTGCCTCGCCACACGTGCTGATCGGAGCTCCACGCTGGGCAAACAGGAAATATTCAAAAGTTCATGGGGCTTTTCCTGTCTACCTGGCCACTGCATCCGAGTTCAGATTGCTGTCCAGAGCGGTCAGTGGTGCACTGTGGGATACCACCCGGAGGCCAATACCGTCGATCTGCGGCCACACTAACCCTAATCCGATATGGTAATACTGATACTAGCGCTACTCCTCTCGTTAGGGAGGAGTACAGAAACCGGTTTAAAGAGCCCTTTATATCGATATAAAGGGCCTCTTAGTGTGGACGGGTGTGGCGTTAAATCGGTTTTACGCTCCTTAAACCAGTTTAAACACGTAGTGTAGACCAGGCCTCACATGAATGGCCATCACTCACCGGCCACCTCCGCAGGGAAGCCAAGACCTGAATGGGCCGCAGGGATGATTGTTCCCCAGGGAGAGGGTCCAGCAGGTGTCAGAGATGAGCCACGTTGGCAGGACAGTGAGGGGCTCACATGGCTGCTGTGACGTCCTCGTTCCATGGCTATCCAGAGCTCCAGCAGCCTATGGCCCCTTTACTTTTAGGGAGCTTCCATCACTCCTGGGGGAATATCATCCTATATCCTGATCCACAGGCACATCTGTGTTTGCTGGCTGCGCAGAGTTCTCTGGGTGGAGACACTTTCACACTGACTCAGGAATTGGTGCTGAGAGGACCCACTGCCCAGGAGGCTGAGGGTTCTCACTCCCCTGCCCTGGGGGTGAAGGGAGGGGCCCTGGGGCTGCTGTTCCCCATCCCAGGAAGGGGGTGAAGGGGATGTGGACACAGACAATGTCCCCGTGTGCGCTCTGAGGGGAAGACCTGGCTCCACCCTGGGCTTCAGAGCCTGAGCTCCAGCCTGAGCCTGAATGTCTACGCGGCTATTTTTAAGGCCAAAGAGGGAGCCCTGCAAGCCTGAATCTGTCCACCCAGTTCTGAGACTCGCTGCTGCAGGCTGTGTAGATGAACCCAAAGTGTCTCCAGAGTCTGGGTGTGAAATTTCCCAGCGTGTCTGACCCAGGGCTGGTTAATGAGAGCGAGGGGGGTGGCTGACACAGTCGTTAGATGGAGACGTGAGCCCCTGGGGCTCTGAGACGGTCTCTGTGACTGTGGTCCGCTCTGGGAGATGCCCAGGTGCAGCTGCAGAGGGTCTCTGCTTCTCGCAGAGTCCATGGGACAAATGGCTCTGGGCAGAGAGTTCAGGGTGGAGCTGAGTCTCCATTTGCAGCCTGATTTGTGGGGGTGAGATCAGGGGCTGTGGGGCAAAGATGGACAAGCTTCCTGGTTACCTATAATGCAAACCTCAGTGTGACACCCAAACCCCCTCCCCTCCTGACTCGGTCATGCTGCTGCATACCCTTTGCTGTAACAAGGGCGAGGCGAATGAGGCACTTGCTTCAGGTGCAAAAAAGCCGAGGGGCGCAGAAAGTGGTGGAGGAAAAAAAAATCCGCTGGCAGGCACAGAGATATCTGTAACCGAGGTGATCTCCCTCTGGCCCCACCTGCCACCCCCCCGCGCCACCCCCGAGTGTCCTCCACCCCCGTTCCTGGACCTGAAGCAGAGCAGCTCCATGCTGCCTCCCTGCAGCTACTGCTGCCGCAGGGTCCTAGTGCCCCCATGTCACTGCCAGGGCAGACTGACTCTGAGCCTGCCCTTCCCCCCTGCCCTGCAGACCTGAACTCCCAGCATTCTCAGGACACTTGCTAATCCCTAGTGGCCACTGCTGATATCCAGCACCTCCCACCTCTCAACCTGTGAGTCCCTCTGTGATTTGGAACTGGACTGGAATCAAAGACCATCTTGGAAGCAACATTACCAGCCCAAGCAGTCAAAAATAATGAGTTGACCCCCCAAAATCACAGGCTCTACCGCCGCCACTTCGTTCATTCTTCGGCGGCAATTTGGCGGCAGGCCCATCCCTCTGAAAGGGACTGAGGGACCCGTCGCCAAATTGCTGCCGAAGTCCCAGCCCTGGGGGAGGGAGCAATTTTATATTCTTGCCTCGGGTGCAAAAATACCTAGTTACGGCTCTGGCATACGCCCACTTACAGCCTGCTGGCTTGGCTACTTTTACCAATAAGCAGTCGTGGTTCGGCACTTTACTGGTCTGCCGAGATCTCCCCGTACGCTGCTGGGGGCTGGTTTGGGAATAGTCATTAAGGACAAGGAGCCAGGTACCAAGAACAAGACCAATTTTGTAGCTTGCAGCTCCAAGTCCGTTTAGTCAACACCAGACACTCTCTCTAGATTGTCCAGGGTCACACTGTGCTCACAGTGGCTGCTTGGCTTTTGCCTCTGCCTCTCTGTTCTTGTCTGTTCTCTGGTCCTCTGCATTTTGCATATTTTCACACACACGCTCTCCTACCCAAAATACTGCTCAGCAAAGCCCTTCTGTCCAACCCCCCTGGGTGGGTTCACATACCTCCTTTGTCTTAGGTAGGGGCTGGTGATAAATTTATCCTAACGGTTATGTTAACTGAAGGATGAATTCACATCCATCAGTCTCAGAGAGTTTTTAACTTGACCCATATCAAGGTTTCACCCAGTTCATAATGATACTAACCAGACTGTTTTTTCCTGTACCAACTCTCTCAATAAACTTTGAAAAGTTGCACAAGTGAACAGAATCATTATTTGAATCTACCCTGTAAGGGAAGGGAGGGGAGGTAGAGGCTGTGACTGCTCCAGGAGGTCGCCATTTTGAGCTCACAGATGGAGGCTGGGGAATGGACAGATGCTCAAAGGGAAAAGACAATTAGTAGCTGGGGATGTGCCCACCATGGCATGGACATGTTAACAGTCAGTGGTTGGGGCTTCAGTCCGAGTTAGAAGCCAATTGCCTGGGCATCCAACTCTCAGTTTGAAAACTTGTTCAGGGGGCTGAACGAAGGGGGAGAGTGTAGGGGGAGAGAGGAAGGTGGGAGCTGGAAATTCGGAAAGGCTCCTAGCTCACATCCACCAGTAATGGCTGAGGCCATGGGGCACCCAGAACAGCAGTGAGCCCAGCAGTACAGCATAACAATAATACATTGTAAAGAGGGATCCTTACATGCCAAGCTCCCCTCAGTCAGATCTTCCTTCTGTGTCCTGGGCTGGGTTTGGGGCTGAGAATCAGGGCAGCTTCCTATAAGGCAACGCTCAGAGGCCTGAGTCCCGAAGAGATCCTGGCTTTCCGGGGACAGGGCCATAGCAACAAAGAACGTGGCCCCCTCTGAACATATGTCCAGGGCCCCTTACAATGCAGAAACTGGAATGCGGTATTTATTTTATACAATATACACGGTTCATATTATGTATACATAGGCCTACAGTGTACATGTATTCTGTATTTACGCAAAGCGCTTCTTTCGAGCCTTGTTCTCCGCAAATTGGTTAATCAATGCGTCATAGCCAGAGATCTGGCAATCTTGTTTTTGATTGAGATAACTGCAAGTGCAGAAAGCCTGTCATCTGTCATGGTTGAGTGCAGGATATTCTTGATCAGTTCATTCTGCTGAAGCTCCTTTCAGCACCGGCGACAGTAACTGGTGTGGTCAGAAGAATTCTGATGCAAATGCAAAGATTCGGATATATCTCCTGAAGGCTGTTCTTGCATATGTACGTTAAAAAATTGTTTGCTGTGACAAGTCCTCTCTCTTTCTCGATGACATAAATAAAATGATTCAATTCCATTATGAGTTCGTTGGCATCAATGTCTCCCATTTTTCTTTCAAAATTTTTGCAGTGATTCTCCAGTTCATTTTCTCTGTGACACTGCTTCAGGCTGTTAGCGTTGTACAGAAATCCAAACAACTTATACCACTCCACGAGTTGGTCAAATCGCGACGAAACAGAAGATATGGCCTGATCAGTGAGAACAAGAAAGAACTGCGATTTGAATTTTTCTTTGGCAGAAAGACGACTCGAATCATCAGCACATTCGTAATCAAACATTCTCTTCTTACGTCGCACCCTGGTTTCTGGAAACACCTGCTCAATACCCATATGCTCTACTATTTCACGTGCATTTGTTACCACAGAGTTATATCCTGTATTTCGATAGTCTTCCAAAAACTTCATTGTAGCACCGACTTCTGCCTGCAGTATGTCAATTGACACATCTGGTGACTGAATTAATTTGCTGGTTTTATTGACGTGAAATAGTATATCGTACCACGTGTACACAGTCAGAACAAAAGGCCACGTAGTAACATGGTCTAAAAGCGCACCGGCTTCTGTTGCTGTATTGCCATCTTTCTTTTCGAGCGCATATTCTCGCAAAGATGACAAAGCATTGCACAATTCTTCAAGGTGATAACGCAATGGCTTCACAGCATCAATTCTCGACTCCCAACGAGTGTCCGATAACCCTTTAACAGATATTGGCATATGTTCTTGAAGTATATCCCAACGTGAAGGTGACGAAGAAAAGATAACGTATATTCTGTTAATCAGACCGAAAAAGTCAACGGCATATTTCGATGACTTTGCCGCGTCTGAGATCACAAGATTCCAAGTGTGAGCTCCACATGGCACGGCCATTTATTTCTAGCATGCGGGCTTGAACTCCTTTATTCTTTCCTCTCATATTTGCTCTGTAATCATAAGCTTGGCCTCTCATGTCAGCAATGTCTATTCCTAAGTTGTTTGCCTTTTCAAGAAACGCTTCCAATAAGCCCTCGCCAGTTGTATCATGAACATTAAGAAAACCAACAAACGCTTCACGAATATTGACACCATCTTCACCGTTGCATTCAACAAAGCATAACACCACAGACATCTATTCTTCATGTGACACGTCGGGAGTACAGTCCAAAATAACTGAATAATATTTTGCTTTGTTAAGCTGCGCTATGTTGGCCTCTTGAATGTTACTGGCAACAAGTTGAATCAGCTCGTTTTGGATCTGTGGACTGAGGTACTGAACATGTGTCTCTCCCTTCTTAATCCTCTGTAAAAGTTCGCTGAGGACAGTATCATACGTTGCAAGCAATTCAAACAGTCCCAAAAAGTTGCCATTCGAAGGATTGCCGAGCTTTTCATTACTTCCTCGAAATGCCAAGTTTATTTCGGACAAGAAAATAACGACATCAACCATGCGTTTGACAACATTTCTCCAGAAATCTCTTTCTTTCAGAAAAGCCTGCAATTCGAGTTGGTCAATAGATGTACGGTTTACTATGCCTGACCGAAAGTCAAACCATTTCACCATACAGTCTTGATGACCTTTGCCTGTTTTATGCTGCTGAAGTCTTTTTGACAGTGCTTTCCAAGCAGATGTTCCACGACGTAGCAGTATGTCACCCGTGCCAAATAATTTACAACAAAAACAAAAAATGGCATCTTTCTGAACTGAGTACATTAACCATGAACATCTTATTTTCTCGCCATTTGCCATGGTTCGATAGAAATGAGTACTTGTGAACATCCATCTTTCCTCGTTAAATGGAAATTCGTAACTTTCATTCTGCTGCGGTGGTCCACGTGCAACAATGTCACACACTTGCCTGTCCGATATTATAGACGGCCAATCTCCTGGATCATCAGTTAGTGGTTCAGATTCAGATAATTCTTTCCCGGCAGCAGCTGGAATATCTGTCACAGTTTGTTTGGTAGAACAACTGGCTTCACCTTTGACCTCACTTGAAGCACTTCTGGATACTTCTGGATACGATTCGTCGCTGCTAGCGCTGTCCGTTTCATGTGCCTGTACCTGTACGTTGGATAGCAGCGCAAAATACGTTGACAACTTTGGAATTTTCTCAAGTTCCTTCTCGGCATCTTTTGCTGCCTTTCGTTTACTAGCTCCGCTCTTATACGTTCTCTTAGACATCACAAAGCACGCTTCTGCGTTGGAAACGATAAAAAACTAAACAACTAAATGAATAACATTTATCCGCCGACCGCCATTATGAACGCAAATACACATTCTTTGAATGGGTCCAACTAAAATTCGAAACTGACCAACAGACAACTGATGTAGCCAATAGCATTATGATGTATCATAATGACTTCACGGTTTTGTCAGTAAAACCGACATGGATTGTGCAATAGCGTCAATAAATGTCACTTACCTAGTTATACCTTACATTTTTTTGCCACTTTTAGGGGCCCCCTTCCTTGCAGGGCCCCCTCCGGGCGGAGGGTATGGAGGGCGCTCGCTACACCTCTGTCCGGGGAGATCTCCTCACGGCCCTCTCCGTGTTCCTCCTCCAGTGACTCTTGCTGCTCGGCTTCGGGGCTCCACTGTCCTTATGGTGGCGTCATTGCATCCACATGAGCAATAATCCGCAAACTAACTTAATTCACATTGAATTTAGCGCACTTTCAAAGTGGAATCCAGAATTCACAACAAATGGGGAGTCGGTGCGCTTTATGGGTTTGTATTATGTGCACACAGGTATTTTCAATCTGCATTAACTTGAGTTAGTCTGGACTTAACCCCCCACCCCAGAGATAAGCCCCTAGATTCCAAGGGCAGGGGCTGGGGGTTGGCTCTGTGCTGTGTGACTGAGCCCTCGCAGTGGCAGGGTGATGCTGGAAGGCAGCAAAGGCAGAGAGAGCTGGAGTGTTGGGCTTGGGATTTCTGTAGGCGCCTGTGCACTGTACATCCCCACTGCTTTTCAGGGGAACAGACTTACTCTGTGTTTCTGTAAATAACCAGATGACACTGACGATAACCCTGACTTCATGTCTGCAATTGCTCATCCAAATGGATCCCGGCTCCCCCAGCCAGGTCCAAAATTTCAACTGCTGCTCAGCCAAAGAGGCATCGAGACCTGTCAGAAATCATGTGATGTGAGCAGGCATGGAGCAAATCACCTTGTATATTCATTATGTTTGATGTGATTGGTCACTTAAATCCCCTGGGTTGAAAGCACCACCAGACTGGGATGAGAGGGTTTGTGTGTGGACAGAAGGCGGGTTAGGGCAGTGCCTGACTTAGAGCCTGAGTTAATTCTGCCATGGAGACAGAGCCCTTTAGACACAGGCGCTAACTTTTGTTTTTCCCACAGGATGCTCTGGCCCTGCTCCACCCTAAGGCCCTGTCCCCGCGGGGCATCTTCCCCCAGGCCCTGCCCTCACTTCACCTCTTCCTGCCCCTACTCTGCCTCCTCCTGTACCTGTAACTTGCTCCTCTGCACCCCCTCCCTGAGCCTTCCCGCCCACCCGCCAACCTCTCACTCCTCTCTGCCCCCTCCCCGAGAGCCTCCCACCATCCGCTTGCTAATCAGCGGCCAGCCCCAGGGCCAGCCAAATAGAGCTCGGGGAACAGCTGATTGGTGGCCAGCCTCAGGACTCCTGCAGAACAGCTGATTAGCGGCCAGCACTAAACAACTGTGGCTGGTGGGTGTTGAACACTCCCTATTTTTTTCCATGGGTGCTTGGGCCCCAGAGAACCCTCGGAGTCAGTGCCTGTGCTGTTAGCGTAGAATGCAGCCCCCGGATTAGGTACAGCAGGTTCCTGCCTGCCAGTCCCGATACATAATGAGGAAATAAAACTTCTTTATCAACTACCAGAAAGCCCAAAGCAAAGAGGTGACTCCTGAGTGTTTCACGTCACTTGGAGGCATTTACATTGCAGACCATGAACCACGAAGCTGCACGTCTCTTCAGATACCTGCTTAAAGCAACCCAAATGTAAACAACAAGCCATTGTCAATCTCTGACTCAGCCCAGTGAACTGGTCTGAGTGGTTTGTGAAGAATTGTACAGAGGTGAGAAGTTCATATAAATAAATGTTTCTGCTAAGACTCCACAGCTCCAAAGTGCTTCACGAGTAAATATTTTGTATGATTGCCACATCTGGAGCAGTCAATCGATTAACAACAGAGAAATTTTGTTTTTAAAAACTTTCTCTCTACATGGACACCCTCATAGACCTCAAGTACACAGAGAGCAAACAGACCCAAATACAAACAGAGACCGTTACTGTCAAGGTTCCTTGCCCACTCTGGACTTTAGTGTACAGATATGAGGACCTGCATGTGAACCCCTAAACTGAATTACCAGCTTAGATTTGGTTTTGCTGCCACCACTCCCAAATACTAACTCCCTTCCCTGGATAGTCTTGAGAGCCTTCTTCACCAAGTCCCTGGTGAACACTGATCCAATCCCTTGGATCTTAACACAAGGAGAATTTAACTATCCTTCCTCCTTTCCCCCACCAATTCTTGGTGAGTCCACATCCAATCCCCTTGGATCTTAAAACAAGGAAAAATCGATCAGGTTCTTAAAAAGAAGGCTTTTAATTAAAGAAAGAAAGGTAAAAATCATCTCTGTAAAATCAGAATGGAAAATAACTTTACAGGGTAATCAGATTTGTAGAGCCCAGAGGAACCCCCTCTAGCCTTAAGTTCAAAGTTACAGCAAACAGAGGTAAATCTTCTCAGCAAAAAGGAATGTTTACAAGTTGAGAAAACAAAGATAAACCTAACACGCCTTCCCTGGCTATTATGTACAAGTTTGAATATGAGAGACTTGTTCAGAAAGATTTGGAGAGCCTGGATTGATGTCTGGTCCCTCTTAGTCCCAAGAGCGATCAATCCCAAAGCAAAGAGCCCACAAACAAAAGCCTTCCCCCCACCAAGATTTGAAAGTATCTTGTCCCCTTATTGGTCCTTTGGGTCAGGTGTCAGCCAGATTACCTGAGCTTCTTAACTCTTTACAGGTAAAAGGATTTTGGTGTCTCTGGCCAGGAGGGATTTTATAGTATTGTACACAGGAGAGCTGTTCCCTTCCCTTTATAGTTATGACAGTTACACACAGGTGTGTCCTGTTTCCAAAACTCAGGGAAGCCATTCCAAAAGTCACGCCCCACCCACTATATCTACGTGTCCTGGCTTGCTCATCACAATTCTTTGGTAACCCACCAAACAGTTTCACATTGCAAACTCACAGGGATGTTCTGCAGAAGGCAGCAAAGAATGTGCTGCAGGTAGAAGGAGGTGGGTCCATACTGTTAGCCAATGGGCATTTTTGAGAGTGCTGCCTCCCATAGGCGGCCCATTCTGGGCTCCTGTGACTTAGGGTAGCTCCCCTGGCTACCTTAAATGACACTGGGGGATGTTTTATCCCCTCCTTCCCCCCAGAGCAGCCTGGAATAGCAAGGATGCAGAAGTGGTGTCAAGTGACCTTTGCCATCTCCCCCAGAGCTGTGAGTTCTGTGCTGCATGTCCCAGAGGTCCGGCACAGTATCGCACCCTGTGTTTCTAGACCTTGTGGTTGCAGAGATAACCCTGAAAAGGAACTGAGTGTAAGTGATGCAGTGATGCCCACCTGAGTCTGCAGACAGCCTGAACCCATAGCGCTAAGAAATGGGAACTTCTCCATTCCTCACAGCGCAGGGGACTCGTGATGCCATGGAATTCTGCGCGTCTGCCACAATTCACAGGTTGCCGCAAGTTTTATCTTCTGTGTCCCTGCTCTGCTGCAGACAGGAGTGGGGGGAGCCACCCCCTCATCTAAACAGCCAACGCCCCAGTCAGAGAAGGAATCTTCTCTCCCTCTTTCAAACATGTAATAGTCCAACCAACACTGAGCAAACCCACCCTGGATACTTCAGTTTTCACCACTATTACCAGCATCGTATCTATTCCTGAGCGAGCTGAGAGGGGAGCTAGCAAATGGCCCTCCACTAGCTCATCTAGCTGGAGCTACACTCTAGACACGGCTCGCTCTGGATTGAGGCCAGGCCATTGAACTGCAACTGCTTTAGGGGCACAGATGGATGATCTCCTGTCACTGGACAGGTGGTTAGAAAACTGACTAACGAGCTATGAACTCCTGCTCACAAGATGCTGTAAAGGAGCGACATTTGCACTCCGCTCCAGAGTCTGCACATGCTGTGTGGGGTCAAACTCACCCTGCCCTGGGACTTTGCTTTATTCATAAGGTAAGTCACAATAACACAACAGGAACTCCAGCCCCAGCTTTCCTCCCAGTCTGGATTTTCCTAGGGCTCCTTCTGTGGTGCCAGCAGAGAGTGGGCGCCACACGTCCTGGGGTGGCTGACAATGGGACTTGCTCACAGAGGTTGAGGGCCCCGGCTGGCCCCTGGCTGCCCAGAGGGAAGGGCCTGTGAGCTTACAGAGCTGGGCACAGGAAGCACAGAGGGGTCCAGGTCTAACAGAGGCAGATGTCCCGACCAGTCCAGCCCATGGAATTTCACTACGGGCCAGAGTTTTGAAGGTACAGCGGCAGGGGTGAAAGTAACTTACAGAACTTACCGGTACTACCGGAGTCCTGAGGGGGCGTGGCCTCATCCAGAAGAGGTGTGGCCTCAACCAGAATTGGCAGGGCCTCTCGAGATTTAAAGGCCCTGGGGCACCAGCAGTGGCTGAGGGCCTTTAAATCAACCGGGGGCTCCCAGCTGCAGAGGTGACTGGGAGCCCCTGGGGCTCAGGGGCAAATTAAAGGGCCCCCTGAATCAGCCGCCGTGGAGCTCCGGGCCTTTTAAATCCCGGCCCCAGCCTGGCAGCCGAGCTCAGACATGGATTTAAAGGGCCAGGAGCTCCCACCGCTGCAGGGAGCCCCAAACCCTTTAAATCCCGGCCACCTAGCTGCAGGCGGGATTTAAAGGGCTCTGGGCTCCCCACCACTACGGGGAGCCCAGAGGCCTTTAAATTCCAGCCATGGAAACCAGTGCAGTCCAGCACGGCAAACAGGCCCTTGCGGGCACGCCGTATCGGACCGGCTTACTTTCACCTCTGTACAGCGGTGCCTACAGAGGCAGACAGTTGCCTACTGGGTTCTCAAAAGCTTCTAAGCAAGTAATGCACCCAAGGGAAATCAATAGGAGTCAGGTACCTAAGGGCTATTCAACCCAATGGGAGCTAGGCACCAAGGGCTATTGAAACCAAAGGGAGTTAGGTGCCTAAACAGAAGCACTTTTGAAAATCCCACAAGGTACCTAACTTCCTAATTGCTAATTTCAAGGAATCAGATCAATCAGTCACTATTTTTACAGAGCTTTAGAGAAAGTGGTGGACAGAACCCAGAGGAATTGTGATGAATTTCCTGGAAAGAACCGATCAAGACAATAAAGGGTGGGTGGGGGGAGGGGACAGAGAGAGAGAGAGAAGCTGCACGTGTAGTTATGATGTTTATGACACATGTACATTGTAACTGAACAACCCAGTCTGACAATTTAATAGTTTATTTTGTTAAGATAAATATTTTGCATTTCTTCAAATTCCACAGTCAAAATACAAATGACGTTATTTAGAGAAGTTAAAGTTTAATATAGATTTGAGGGAAGAATCAAAAAATAAATGTAAATAATTCCAGTTCTAAAAATATGGTTAGATGCTTGTTTTTGAGATACTGTTGAAATGAAAATTAAAATATTCTTGTATTTACACCTTGTTGCAATAATATTTTCTAAATTAGAATAATTTTTATTCTTTCATATTTTACATTGAGATTTCACAGGGGTAGAAAATTCTGACCGGAGTGAATGACCCCATCCCCCACCATCTGCTACCCCTGGGGCTGGGGACGGGGAAGGTGGGGGCTGGAGGTTCCCAGGTGTCCGGTTTTCGACTGGAACCTCCAGCTGAAAAGGGAAACTGGCAGCGTCCGGTCAGCACAGAAAGTCCAGTTGCTGCAGTAACTGGCCCCCACCACTGGGAGTGGGAAGAGCAGCAGGGCTGGGAGGGGCCAGTCTGTGCCGCGGGGTCACTGTCAGGGACAGAGATTCCCTCCGGCCTGAGCTGGGACTGGGCAGATTATCAGGGGAGCCGCGTTTGTACCCCCAGCGTTGAGACAGGGACAGAAGAAAGGGTGGAGTTTCCCGGAGAAGGTGCCAGTGAAAGTGAAGAGATGGGACCTGTCAGTCACATTGTAAAACGAGACCTCGCCCGCCTCATAGTCCAGGAAAATCCCCACCCGGCTGGGCCTGACGCTCATGGGGAGAGGGGTCAGTGGGGAGGTGAGGGCCTTGTATCCCCCATCCCTCAGCCACAAGACCCAGTATCCATTCCCAGGTGTGTATGTGACCTGCCCCTTCCTGCTCAAAGATTCCCTACAAACCCCCAGTTCCCATCTCGTCTTGTCTCCCACCTCCACCTCCCAGTAACACCTCCCGCCCGCGAACCCCTCAGTGCCCAGGACACAGACACAAGGATCAAATCTCTCAGGGTTGTTGGGCAGATCCTGGCGTTTGTCTCCGTGTCTCACATGTTTCCGATCCTCAGATAGGACGAGCCAGGGATGAGCCGTGTGTGGATCCAGAGTCACCTCCACTGGGGAGAGAGTCACAGAGTCAGGGCTGGGGGCAGGGGCTGGTCACTGGGATCAAAGGGAAATTAACCTGCGTCCCCGTTAATCACTGGGGGGAGGGGTTGTGGCCTGAGGGGAGTCAGGGCCCCTCTGCCTGTGAGGAGACAATGAGGGGGAAGGGCAGGAGGATCGGGGGAGGGGTGGGAAGGTGTCAGGGGAGGCGGGGGAGGGGAGAGGCTGATGCTGGGAGAGGAAAGGGGAGGGGGAGGTGACAGGAGCAGAGGGGGGAGGGAGGGACATGGGGCAGGCACAAGGGCTATGGGGTGATAAGGGAAGGGAGGGGCACCAGGACAGGGGTGTGAAGGGAAGGGCAGGTTCCAGGGGGCTGCAGGGCGGTGGGGAGGGGTGGGCTCCATGGGAAAAGAAGGGGATGGACCCCAGGGAAGCAAGGGAAGGGGTGGGTACCTGGGGGCAAAGGGGTGTGAGAGAATGGGGAGCTCCAATGGGATAGGAGAAATCAAGAGGAGGCTGAGCTGCCAGGAGGTGAGATGAGGAGGAGTGGGGCAGATGGAACCATGGGGGGGAGCGAATGAACAGGCACTGGTGCCAAAGGGGCAGAATGGGGGGTGTGGGAGCAGGTGAGCAGAAGGGGGGCAGAGAGAGGGGTGTGGAGAAGGGCAGGCCCTAGGGGCAGAGGTGTGTGCAGGGAGATGTGGGCACCAGGGGGGCAGAGGAAGGATGAAGGGAGGGTGGGGCCCAGAGGTTAGGAGAGGGGGAGGGGAGGGGTAAGGCAGTGCTGAGGTGAGGGGAAGGGCTGAGACCAGGGGTCCCAAAGGGGGGCGAGGGAAGGGACTTGCACCAGGCAGGCAGAGGGGGCAAAGGAAACAGCAGGCACCAGGGAGGCAGATGGGGCCAGGGCAGAGCTGGGATTTGGGGCAGAGGAGGAGCTGGCACCAGGGGACTGGAGGGGTGGTGAGGGGTGCAGGTGTTACGGAGCCAGAGGGGGAGGGGAGGGGCAGGGGTGAGAAATAAAAAGAAGGTGGCATGGGCGATGGTGGCAGAGGAGCAAGAGGAGAGCACGGTCAGTGGGGCAGAGGGTGGTGAGGGGCTGGGCACCAGGAAGGAAGTGGACACGGGGAGAGGCAGGTGTTGGGGGGCAGGAGGAGGGAAGGGGCAGGCAGCAGGAGGGTGGGGGGGGGGAAGGGAAAGGGCAGGTGCCAGGGGATTGAGGGGGTTGAGCAGAAGTGCAGGCACAGGGAGGGCAGAGGAGGGGAGGGAGAAGCACCAGGGGGCAGAGAGGGGTGAGAGGCAGGGCAGGTGGGTAGAGGGAGGCGTTAGGAGAGGGGATTGGTGAGAGGCAGGTGCCAGGGGATCAGAGTGGGGCTAGAGGAGGGGTGGGCGCAGGGGGACGAGGGAAGGGGCGGGTGCCAGGGGTCAGAGAGGGTGGGGACAGGGGCAGGAGTCAGGAGGGCCGAGGGGAGTAAGAAGGGCGAAAGCCAGGACAGCAGAGGAGGGTGAGGGGTGGCCATCAGCGGGTGGGGGCAGTGATGGCAGTGGTAGGCACCAGGGAAGCAGATTGGGGTGAGAGGTGGGGTGGGAGACATGGCACAGAGGAGGGAAAGGGGAGAGGTGGATGCCAGGACATAGCGGGGGTGTGAAGTGATGGGAGGGCTCCAGGGTGCAGAGGATGTTTGGGGAGAGGGGCAGATGCCAGGAGGGCAGGGGGAGAAGGGATGGGCTGTTCCAGTGGGGCAGAGATGGGTGGAGAGCAGGGGCGTGTGCCAGGGAGCAAAGTGGGAGTAGAGGGGCAGGGCCCAGGGGAGCAGAAAGGGAGTGAGAAGAGAGGGAGGGATGTTGGTGAGGGGTCAGAATAGATGCAGGGTCCAGGGTCCCTCACAGGGGTGAGGGAAGGGTAAGGGAGGGGCAGGAGCCAGAGAGGGGGGAGGGAGAGGCAGGCCCCAGGGAATCTCTGTTGCTTTCGGGCCATGTGTGGTTGGTTTCTCGCTCAGAGCAGGTCGGTGCTGTCCCCACACACACTGGGGGTGCAGCCCTGCCCCAGGGGGAGCAGCTGGGACTCTCCATGCTGGCAGGCCCCACAGGCCCCACCTTCCAGCCAGGGAAACCCCACAGCCAGGCTCTCCCCTTGCCGGGCTGAGCCCCACCCCCACGGGGGCAGTTGCCTGGATTGGGCTCACTTGGGGGGCATTACAGTGGAAGATTCGGAGTGGGGTATAAATGCAGATTAATGGGCTGTTGCTAATGAGGCCAGGGCAGTGGGGAGGGGAGGGGGCATTTCCCCACTTACTGCCCCCCTCCATCTGAGAGAAGCTGCACCAGGGACCAGTCCCAGTTCACACCTGCACAGCGCGTCTGCACTAGGGGTTTGCACTGGTGCAGCTACATCAGTGCAAGGAAACCCCGGCAGACATGGCTGAGACACTGCTGTGCCAGGGGCCGTAACCCCTCCCCTCACTGGGATTATGGATCAATAATTACAGGGTCACTGGAGCAGGGGAGCTGGACTCTGGGCTCCCAGGTGGGGGCCCGACCCACTGGGCTGCAGAGTCGTTCTCACCCCCACGCTCTGGCCCAGTGCCCATGGCAGTGTTCAGACACAGGGGGACGTCATCAGACACCTGGAGCCCAGCGGTTCAAGCTCTCATGGCATCACACGGGGGATTGAACCTGAGGCTCCCAGCTGCGGGCCTAGCCACTGGGCTAAAGGCTACAAGGGAAGCGGCGGCACCTTTTTCTCTTAATTGAAACTAGTCACCAAACCCGACATGGATTCACGAATAGTTTCTCTTGACCCGAAATATAATTTTGCAGCAAATAAACTATTTGTCCAAAACATTTCACCCAGCGCCACTGCAAACCTGTCTGAGCAATTTAGGAGTCCCAATCCCAGTGATTTGCAAGGAGAGACTGTCAACATCCCCAGAAACGCAGTTACAGGCAGGCCAGGCTCAGGACATCAGCTATGAAACACTCCAGAGCTGCTGTTTAATTTGCCCTTTGCAGACAAATGACCCCTGGGCCCTGATCTCACCCCCACAAATCAGGCTGAAAATGGAGACTTGGCTCCAGCCTGAACTCTCTGCCCAGAGCCATTTGTCCCATGGACGCTGCTAGCGGCACAGACCCTCTGCAGCTGCACCTGGGCATCTCCCAGGGCGGATAACAGTCACAGAGACCATCTCAGAGCCCCAGGAGCTCAGGTGTCTCCATCTAACGACTGTGCCAGCCACCCCCCTCGCTCCCATTAACCAGCCCTGGGTCAGACCCGCTGGGAACTTTCACACCCAGACTCTGGAGACACTTTGGGTTCTTCTACACAGCCTGCAGCAGCGAGTCTTGGAACAGGGTGGACAGATTCAGGCCTGCGGGGCTCCCTCTTTGGAATTAAAAATAGCCGTATAGATTTTCAGGTTCTGGCTGGAGCTCAGGCTCTGAATCCCGGGGAGGAGCCAGGTCTTCCCCTCACAGTGCAAGAGGGGACATTGTCTGTGTCCACATCCCCTTCACCCCCTTCCTGGGATGGGGAACAGCAGCTCCAGGGCTCCTCCCTTCACCCCCAGGGCAGGGGAGTGAGAGCCCTCGGCCTCCTGGGCAGTGGGGCCTCCCAGCACAGGTTCCTGGGTGAGCGTGAAAGTGTCTCCACACAGAGAGCTCTGTGCACCCGGCAAATACACAGATGTGCCCGTGGATCAGGATCCGGGATGGTGCTCGCCCCAGGAGTGATGGAAGCTCCCTAAAAGTAGAGGGGTCACCCACTTGTGCCAGCCCTTCTCCCTGAGCTCCTGTCCCCGCACCCTTGAATCCTCGCTCTCACACTGCCCCTTCTTCCTGTGCCCCTGCGTTCACACCACCTCTTCCCCACAACACCTTGTCCCCCTGGTCTCTCCTCTCGGCCCCTCCCCCATCGTCGCTCACCCTTACAGCTGGTAAAAAGTGGGAGGGAACAGCCCTCCCATTGGTAAAAGTGATGGGGCCATGGCCCCTGGCCCCCCTCTTCCAGTGCCCCTTACTCATTCCCCAACCCCAGTAGGAGAGGACCCTTGGGGCAGTGTCAGTGAGTTCGGTGCTGGGGGTATGAATTGGGTTTTACACCCGGCTGATGGAGCTCTGTGTATCGAGGGTATAAGGAAACAGAGGCTGTGTGAGCCCCCCACTGTCCTGCCAACATGGCTCAGCCCTGACAGCTGCTGGAGCCTCTCCCTGGGGAGGAATCGTCCTTGCAGCCCCTTCAGGCCTTGGCCTCCCTGCGGAGGTGGCTGGTGAGGCTGCCATTAAAGTGAGTTACAATGTGAGCTCCTGTCCACTGGGAACTGGACTCTGAGCCAGCCCAGCACCGCCAGCCATTCAGTGCGATACCAGCGATGCTCAGGCTTGGTGACACAGGCAGTGCCCCAGCGGGCAGGGCGAGGGCCTGTCCAAGGAGCAATGGGCACAATCTGCAGCAAGGGAGGTTGAGGCTGGAGATGAGGAAACACTTTCTAATTCTCAGGGCAGTGAAGCTCTGGACCCGGCTCCAGGGGAGGTTGTGGGATCCCCGTCACTGGAGGTTTGTAAGAACAGGTTGGACAAATCCCTGCCCGGGATAGTCTAGTCCCTGACCTAGCGTGGGGGGCTGGACTAGGTGATCTCTCGAGGTCCCTTCCAGCCCTGCATTGCTCTGGTTCTAGGTTACAGCAGTTCCTGGGGCTGGGCCCAGGGCCCTGGGGGCTCTAAGCCTGGTGAGTGGCATGTGACAGAGTTAACACTGTTAGTGACCATGGCAGCTGGCAGCTCAGCATCCCTGCCAGGGGCCTGGGCTGGCATGTGGCTGCCTGTACCTGGCTCAGCAGGGTGTTACTGGGCCATATGGACAGGACCTAGGGCTGGCACCTGTCCATAGGGTTGCCAAGCGTCTGGTTTTTTATTGGAACGCCTGGTCAAAAAGGGACCCTGGCGGCTCTGGTTTGCACCACCGACTGGGACATTAAAAGTCTGGTCAGTGGCGCAGCGGGGGCCTGGGACTAAAGCAGGCTCCCTGCCTGCCTAGGTCCGTGCAGCTCCTGGAAGTGGCCACCAATTTACTTCCCTGGAGTTTGAAACTTTTCTAGCAGAACATAACCAAGTGTCAGCCATAGTCAAGCCTCCCTTTGAATACAGGTTGGCTCTGGGGGTCGGAGGAAAGGTATCAAGAGGGCTGGTCCTTTTAAGGGAGTCAGGGACCAGACTACCTGTGACAGGCCCCTGTAAGGGAGAATGAGACAACCCAGACCAACTTGTAAGTAATTAAATCCCTAGGTGGCTACTTGGCAGCGAAACAGCTAATGAGGCTGATAAAGGGTAACCAGGGCTCAGCTGAAGGGATCCCAGGGACAGGAAGCTGCTGAGGAGAGGAGCTCCCAGGAGAGCTCACCAGAGCAAGGAGCCTGGAAGGGGTTCCTAGAGCAGTGCTCCCCAAACTGTGAGTCGTGCCCCCCTAGAGGATGTGTAGGAACATTTGGGGGGCCTGACAGGGCGTGGACCAGCCGCCACGGGTGGCGGGAAGGGAACGTCACCCAGACCTGCTCTGCCTCCGGCCCCACCCTCAGCCCCAGCTGCATCTCCGGCCCCGACTTCAGCCACCGACTCCCGGCCCTGCTCCACGCTGAGAACCCAGCTGCAGACCCAGCCACAAACATGGTTCTGCCCCGGGCTGAAGCCCCCAACTCCCGGCCCCAACCGCAGGTCAACTCCCAGCCACGGCCCCCAGCTTCTGGCCCCAACTGGAGCCCCGTTCCTGGCCCAGCTCTTGACAGCAGCTCTCACGGTTGGGGCGCAAACCAGGTAAGGAAGGACATGACCAAAAATGTTTGGGGACCACTGTCCTAGGCAGAGGAGCTCCCCTAAGGGGGAGGAGCTGCCAGAGATGACAATGACAGCAGCAGCTGTAGCAGGACAGAGCCCTGGAGAGCTGCCCCTGGCTGGAGAAAGTGGATGCAGAGAATAAAGGCACAGTCTGAAATGACCCAGTTCCAGGAGGGAGAGCTGGAGTCGTCTGATTCCATGATGGAAACTAATCCAAGCCCAGGTCTGGGAAGGACTGAGGGCTCCTGACTTGAGGACAGTGAGGAGCTGCAGTGAGAGCTGGAGGCTGGAGCAGAGTGAGGGAAAAGATTATATTTCGGGATTTACTTGGACTCAGAGTGGACCCCAGGAGGGGACTTTTCTCTGAGATATTTTGGACTGTGGGGCGTAATTTAAGGAGTGCTGAAGAGGGTAAACTGAGGCAAGAAACTTGCCAAGATACCCTGAAATGGCTGAGGATGGTATCAATAACAACACTCACTGCCCAGCCCCTAAGGTCTGCATGACAGTGCGGGGCCTTCCCCATTGCACACAGGGACCCTGAAGCGCAGGAAGCCCTGGTTACTCTGCCCCACACATTTACCCAGAGACTCCCCTGAGCTGCCGAACCCGGGTCCCTGGGGTCAGAGCACAGGCAGTCGAGTGGCACTGAGTGGCCAGGGCTGCTGGGGCGGGGGAAAGGAAAGGGTTAATCTCAGCAGGGTGGCACTTTGCTGCCCAGCCCTGGCTGGTCTCTGCCCTCTGGGTGCAGCTCAGGGCGTGTGTCTATGAGCAGGTCCCTGCCCACTCACCCGCCATTTGCCCCAGACACAGAGAACCCAGGTGCCGAGGGAAGGAGCAGCCCCAGCAGCGCCGCATTGACCCTGGCACGTGCTGAGCCTCCAAGCGCAGCAGCAGAGGCAGCGGCAGAGAGAGGGGCTCAGCCATTGAGAGCAGCAGCGTCCCCACCTGCAGGGGAGGGGTCAGCACTGGGACAACAGGCCGGGCTGGGTCAGGGGCTGGGAGCTCTGGCAGCGAGCGCGGTGCCAGCACAACAGCCCTGCTGGAGACCCTGGGCCTGGCCAGCCTGGAGCAGCCAGCGAGTGACTCAGGGCCTGGGACCCTGCCCAGGAAGGGGCTTCTGGGGGGCTGACAGGAGGCTCCCCAGGGGCTGGTGATCCCCTAGAACGAGGCACTGAGCTGACTGGCTCAGGATCCCAACAGGCTCAGGGGCCAGGGTGTGGAATGGCCCAGAGCCCAGCCGGGATGTGCTGGCTCCAGACAGTCACAGACAGGAAGCTGCTTCCCCCACAGCCTGGGGTTCCTGCTCCCCGGAGCCCTGAGATCCTGGCCCTGCAGCCGGCACAGACTGTGCAGCCTCATCAGCCGGGAGAGACACACCCAGCTTGGCCCCTTCGACTGATCCCTGCTGGGGGGCGGGGGGGGGGGAGGAGAGGAGCGGTGGGGGGTAGGAGGAATGGGCCAGTTCAACTACCACAGAGCGAGCTCACTGAACCTTCCCTCCCTCCTCTCCTCTGCCTTAGCTTCTTCTCTGTCCCTTCTCGCTGTCAGGTTTCTGCCTTTGCCCCGGGTCTCCGCACTGGGGTTGTGGGAGGGGTTTGGATGGGGGCAGCTCACGCTCAGCCGTTGTGACAGGGTCACACTCTTGTGAGTGAGTCTCACTCACTGAGCAGCAAACCACTGACCCAACCTCACACTGGGCTGTGCTCAGAGCAGACGAGGGGCCCATAGGATTCAGCTTGTTACCCTGTAACACACGGCCCAGGTCAGACCGCAGCAGCCAGACTGGCCCCTCCTCCAGCTCAGAAAGCTGGGCCAGCCTTGGCTAATGGGGGCTGGGGTAGTGCTGAGCAGTGGCCACACAACGCAGCCCTCCCATGTCCCAGGAGAGAGGCACAGACACGTCATCCGTTACCCGTCTGTGCAGCTCCCATACAACGGGCCCAGTCCAGGCCTCACAGCACCTGGTTCAGTGACACCCAGTAACTCAGCCATGGAGGGGTCAGGATGTCAGAGTGACAGGGCCTGGTCAGACACCTGGGCAAGTACCAGCAGGTGGCTGTAAGTAGCAGGCAAACTGCCCAGCACTCAGTGCATCAGCCTCCAGCTATCACAGCTCCAAGCCTGTCAGCTGGGCCCATGCGTGTCCTGGGGTCCCAGGCTCTGTCCAGTTCCCCAGGCACAACACAGCTGAATGTCCCAGTAGAATCCACTCACCTCCGAATCTCTGCAGTGCTTCCCTCATGTCAAGGGAAATTTTATACACGTTCTTCAGGTCAGTAGAAACAGCTTCTGGTTCCTGGAGTTTCACATTCTCACTCCTATGAAGAAAACGTCCCATCATCACTCAGCTGCTCTGTACACACAGCATCCCAGAACCACCACCAAGAATAGCCAAGCAATGAACATAGGAAACACACCTGCTCAATGTGCTTTTCACATCCTGAAAGGAAAAAGAGAAAAAATGTTTTATTAACACAACGTGCATAAAACTTTCATATAGAACATAGATAAACCCTCCCAGGCTTCACTGTTTTGTGGTAAAATCTCATACACCATTTTGCATTAACACTTGTTTCATTTATGTAGGTGAGACAGGAATTTAGCTAAAGAATTCTCCCTTCTAGGGACCCAACCCATCAGTATCTGTGTTTATCGCCTGTGTTGGGTGCAATGTTCTGGAGTCAGAGCAGGGATGGGTTCAGCTCAGTATCATTCTTGTATCATCCATTTAATCTCCCATGGCCTCATTGAGTCTCCATGAGGAGAATACCCCTCTAATATGAACTGGGATATTTTGGAACTGATGGAGGCCTTAGCCGGATGTTCTGTTTGTCAGTAAACCACAGAACACATTTACTCTAATTGTTGGAATCCAGACCCAGGGATCTGAGTTCTAATTCTGGATGGGTGGAGAATTTTGATGCCGTCTCACCTTTAGCAGCTCGATAACTGGTTGCTGACACTTCTCCTCGATCTCTGTGATCAGCTGCTGCAGAGAGGAGCTTTGCTGGGAGAGTTTGGTTACATTTTTCTGTAATCTCTGCAGAATCTCCCTCTCCTCCTCCTCCAGGCTCTGCAGAAGCAGCTGCTCCTCCTCTCTCAGCAGTGTGTGCAGTTTGTTAAATTCATCTGCAATCATCTCTCTCCTATTCTTCACTGTCCTCTGGAGATAGAAAAATAGGAAAGGCACAGAGAAAACATGAGCCAGATGTTGAGTTACACAGACTGGGCCTCTGTCCATGAAGCAGGGAATGTTAAATCACTATCAGGTTTGTAAGGATATTTACTTCTTTGAGAAACATACCACAAAGGGTTTGTTTAAGTTCAATATTAATAAGGCTAGTTTGGTAGCAGGGTTGTCTAGGGTGCTTTGTAAAGCCGCAGTATGTTCTTGCAGGTGGCATGGGATGGACACAAGGGAGTGGGGCACACATGGGTGTTGGGCACCCAGGGTATTGTCAGAGCTGGCTTTAGCCTCACCCAGCCTGCCTGAGCACCCCATGTCTATGTGTCCAGTGACCAGCCAGTGTCTTCCTCACACACCCCACACTCTCTGTGGGGATTTCACTGTGAAAGGCAGGTGAACTGGCACAGACATTGTGTCCCATGGGTTCATCACCTGGCTACAGATAAGCACAGGTAAGGTCACAGTAACAGTAGCAGGTGACTGGGATGAGGTGGCCACATGATGGCAGCAGAGGCTGTGAAGTGGCAAAGCTCTGCCTGGCTTTACACTGACCTGCCTCTGGCTCTGCTGACTCAGGGGGTGTCCACACTGCAATGGAGGAGTGAAGGCAGCAGGTGACGACACACTCCAGCTTGCTCGGGTGCTGGTAGCAGTGAAGCCACAGCAGCAGGGGCTGTACAAGCCCACCCAGCCTCCTGGGTAATGACTCAGTGACTAGCCCGCAGCTACTTGTTGGTGCCATTTAGACGCACCCTTGGGGCAGACTTTGCAAAGAGCTCAGCACCCACAACTGGGTTTGATGTTCAAAGGAGCTCAGCTCCCAGCCCGGCCCCAGCCCAGCCAGCTGAGTGATTTTGAACCTCACCCATGGAGTAAATCCTCCCCCACAGCTCCCAGCTCTAGTGTCCGGCCCAGGCACTTGGCAGATGCACTGCGGGGACTGTGGGGGAGGAGATGTGGGAGGATGGAGAAGGAACAATCCCTGTGTCCTCCAGGCTGCAGATACACTGTGGAGCTATTTCATGGAGGCCCCTGAATCCCACTGGCTGAAGCAGCTTCTACACCAGCGCCACCTACAGGAGGGAAAGAGGGTCCATGTGATTTTGAAAACACTGCACCCGCTATTGAGAATTTGCCCCTATCAGAGAGCACTGGGGTGAGTTTGCACCACCTCACTAGGGCCAGGAACTGCCCCTCCTCTGCCACGTACAGGAGCTGCTGTGCTGAGACCCCCACCAGAGACACAGCCTGATCCTGCTGGCACCAAGCCTCTGCCATGGGGCAAGCAACCAGAGCAGGTTCATACCCTTGTCCTGGAGCTTCACAGCTCCTTCATCCCTGGGAGCATTGCAGGGGGAAGGACTCAGGGAGAGAGAAACCCCGATACCCACCTGCCACTCTGTGGTTTTTCCTTCTCTTTAGACGTCAGCACCAGGGCTTCCTCCAGCTCCTTCCTCAGAGGGCCCAGGGCTCCCTGGAGTTTCTCCTGCAGGGACATTGCGTGCAGTGAACAGCCATTAGTCTGCCTGTCTGATGGGTGGAGAGTATCATAGAATCATAGGATTGGAAGGGACCTCAGGAGGTCATCTAGTCCAATCCCCTGCTCAAAGCAGGACCAATCCCCAACTAAATCATCCCAGACAGGGCTTTCTCAAGCCTGACCTTAAAAACCTCTAAGGAAGGGAATTCCACCACCTCCCTAGGTAACCCATTCCAGTGTTTCACCACCCTCCTAGTGAATTTTTTTTCCTCATATCCAACCTAAACCTCCCCCAGTGCAACCTGAGACCATTACTCCTTGTTCTGTCATCTGCTACCACTGAGAACAGTCTAGATCCATCCTCTTTGGAACCCCCTTTCAGGTAACTGAAAGCAGCTATCAAATCCCCCCTCATTCTTCTCTTCTGCAGACTAAATAATCCCAGTACCCTCAGCCTCTCCTCATAAGTCATGTGCTCCAGCCCTCTAATCATTTTTGTTGCCCTCTGTTGGACTCTTTCCAATTTTTCCACATCCTTCTTGTAGTGTGGGTCCCAAAACTGGATGAGGCCTCACCAATATCGAATAGAGGGTAATGATCACATCCCTCGATCTGCTGGCAATGCTCCTACTTATACAGCCCAAAATGTCGTTAGCCTTCTTGGCAACACTGTTGACTCATATCCAGCTTCTCATCCACCGTAACCCTTAGGTCCTTTTCTGCAGAACTGCTGCTTAGCCACTTGGTCTCTAGTCTGTGGCAGAGCATGGGATTCTTCCATCCTAAATGCAGGACTCTGCACTTGTCCTTGTTGAACCTCATCAAGTTTCTTTTGGCCCAATCCTCTAATTTGTCAGGTCCCTCTGTTTCCTATCCCTACCCTCCAGCATATCTGCCACTCCTCCCAGTTAAGTGTCATCTGCAATATTGCGGAGGGTGCAATCCACACCATCCTCTAGATCATTAATGAAGATACTGAACAAAACCAGCCCCAGGACCGACCGTTGGTGCACTCCACTTGATACCGGCTGCCAACTAGACATGGAGCCATTGATCACTACCCATTGAGCCCGACAATCTAGCCAGCTTTCTATCCACCTTACAGTCCATTCATCCAGCCCATACTTCTTTAACTTGCTGGCAAGAATACTGTGGGAGACCATATCAAAAGCTTTGCTAAACTCAAGGAATAAGACATCCACTGCTTTCCCCTCATCCACAGAGCCAATTATCTCCTCATAGAAGGCAATTAGGTTTGTCAGGCATGACTTGCCCTTGGTGAATCCATGCTGACTGTTCCTGATCACTTTCCTCTCTTCTAAGTGCTTCAGAATTGATTCCTTGAGGACCTGCTCCATGATTTTTCCAGGGATAGAGGTGAGGCTGACTGGCCTGTAGTTCCCCGGATCCTCCTCCTTCCCTTTTTTAAAGATGGGCACTACATTAGCCTTTTTCCAGTCATCCAGGACCTCCTCGATCACTATGAGTTTTCAAAGATAATGGCCAATGGCTCTGCAATCACATCAGCCAACACCTTTACCACCCTCAGATGCAGTGTATCTGGCTCCATGGACTTGTGCTCATCCAGCTTTTCTAAATAGTCCTGAACCACTTCTTTCTCCACAGAGGGCTGGTCACCTCCTCCCGATACTGTGCTGCCCACTTCAGCAGTCTGGGAGCTGACCTTGTTCATGAAGAAAGAGGCAAAAAAAGCATTGAGTACATTAGCTTTTTCCACATCTCTGTCACTAGGTTGCCTCCCCCATTCAGTAAGGGGTTTACACTTTCCCTGACCTTCTTCTTGTTGCTAACATACCTGTAGAAACCCTTCTTGTTACTCAACATCCCTTGCTAGCTGCAACTGCAAGTGTGATTTGGTCTTCCTGATTTCACTCCTGCTTGCCTGAGTAATATTTTTATACTCCTCCCTGGTCATTTGTCCAAATTTCCACTTTTTGCAAGCTTCTTTTTTGTGTTTAAGATCAGCAAGGATTTCACTGTTAAACCAAGCTGGTTGCCTGCCACATTTACTATTCTTTCTACACAGGGGCGGCTCTAGACATTTAGCTGCCCCAAGCACGGCGTCATGCCGCGGGGGGTGCTCTGCCGGTCGCCGGCTCCGTGGCTCCAGTGGACCTCCCGCAGGCGTGCCTGCGGAGGGTCCTCTGGCCCCGCGGCTCTGGTGGACCTCCCACAGGCGTGCCTGCGGAGGGTCCACTGGTGCCGCGGCTTCGGTGGAGCCGCGGGACCAGCGGACCCTCCGCAGGCACGCCTGCGGGAGGTCCACCAGAGCCACGGGGCCAGAGGACCCTTCGCAGGCATGCTGCTGAAGGCTGCCTGCCTGCCGCCCCCCCAGTGGCCGGCAGAGCGCCTCCCGCAGCATGCCGCCCCAAGCATGCACTTGGCGTGCTGGGGCCTGGAGCCGCCCCTGTTTCTACACATCGGGATGGTTTGTTCTGGCAACCTCAATAAGGATTCTTTAAAATACAGCCAGCTCTCCTGGACTCCTTTTCCCCTCATGTTATTCTCCCAGGGGATCCTGCCCATTAGTTTCCTGAGGGAGTCAAAGTCTACTTTTCTGAAATGCACCTTATAGACTAACAGACGTTTTTGCAGCATGAGCTTTCGTGGGTGAATACCAGCAATGCCCCTCCGCTATGTACATCGGCCAAACTGGACAGTCTCTAAGGAAAAGGATAAAGGATAAATGGACACAAATCAGACATTAGGAATGGCAATATACAAAAACCTGTAGGAGAACACTTCAACCTCCCTGGCCACACAATAGCAGATCTTAAGGTGGCCATCCTGCAGCAAAAAAACTTTAGAACCAGACTTCAAAGAGAAACTGCTGAGCTCCAGTTCATCTGCAAATTTGACACCATCAGCTCAGGACTAAACAAAGACTGTGAATGGCTTGCCAATTACAGAACCAGTTTCTCCTCCCTTGGTTTTCACACCTCAACTGCTAGAACAGGGCCTCATCCTCCCTGATTGATCTAACCTCGTTATCTCTAGCTTGCTTCTTGCTTGCTTATATTTACCTGCCTCTGGAAATTTCCACTACTTGCATCCGAAGAAGTGGGTATTCACCCACGAAAGCTCATGCTGCAAAAACATCTGTTAGTCTATAAGGTGCCACAGGATTCTTTGCTGCTTTTACAGAACCAGACTAACACGGCTACCCCTCTGATACTTACATACAATGCAACTCCCCCACCTTTTCTGCCCTGCCTGTCCTTCCTGAATAGTTTATATCCATCCATCACTGTACTCCAGTCATGTGAGTTATCCCACCAAGTCTCTGTTATTCCAATCACATCATAATTCCTTGACTGTGCCAGGACTTCCAGTTCTCCCTGCTTGTTTCCCAGGCTTCTTGCATTTGTGTATAGGCACTTAAGAGAACTAGCTAATCATCCTGCTTTCTCAGTATGGAGGCAGGAGTCCTCCCATCTTGTGCTCTTCTGCTCGTGCTTCCTCCTGGTATCCCACTTCCCCACTTACCTCAGGGCTTTGGTCTCCTTCCCCCCGATGAACCTAGTTTAAAGCCTCCTCACTAGGTTAGCCAGCCTGCTTGCGAAGATGCTCTTCCCTCTCTTCGTTAGGCAGAGCCCATCTCTGCCTAGCACTCCTCCTTCTTGGAACACCATCCCATGGTCAAAGAATCCAAAGCCTTCTCTCCGACACCACCTTCGTAGCCATTCATTGACTTTCACAATTCGACGGTCTCTACCCAGGCCTTTTCCTTGCACAGGGAGGATGGATGAGAACAACACTTGCGCCTCAAACTCCGTTATCCTTCTTCCCAGAGCCACGTCGTCTGTAGTGATCCACTCAAGGTCATTCTTGGCAGCATCATTGGTGCCCGTGTACCATAGATATCGTCCTTTCATACACAAGCAGTAAAATACCCTGGAAGGAGGCAGCAGACTCAGCTCTGCGGGCCCCAAAGGCAGCGTGGGAGCAGAGACGCCAGTCTCAGAGCGGGGATGCTCTGCATCATGCAGACACTCAGGACTTCTCAAGGCCTGTGTTTTTAGCTAAAGTTTCACATCACTGAGCGCAGGCCAGAGGGGAAATAGTTCGGAAGGTTCTGAATGATCCCTCCTGCCGGTGAGACCAAGCAGCTTAGGACAATGCATCACTGTACTGTGCCCCAGGCCCAGGCCAGGAACAAGATCCACACGGTGCTTTCATCTGTCTGCCAGGCTCCCATGTGGCCTCCCCCAGGCAGCAGCTGGGAGCCTCACACCAGCACCGTCCCATTAACTGTACAGGATGAAGCTGTGATGTGGCTGGAGGTCAGTGAGGAACAGGGAACACTCGGTCTGGGGGAATGTGCCACCCATAATTACAACTGCTCCAGAGCTGTAATAACCCAGGACTCTCTTCCCCTTTGACATTGTGTGATTCCTTCACCCGGCACAGCAACGTGCTCCTGCTCTGTCAGCATGACTCTGTACTGCACTCAGGGGAGCACCCGAGAGTACCCTCCTGAGCTCCTTGCAGAATCTCCCCATTTCACTCCTTCTCTTTTCTCTGGGCCCTCAAGTTCTCTCCCCCTCTCTGCGGTGCTGCTGCAGGGAAGCAGTGAGGGAGGGAGCCAGCAGGAACTAGTGAGAGAGAGGAGGCGGAAAAGCAGCCTTTGCACTCATCAAAACAGCTTCATTAGTGTCAAGTATCAGAGGGGTAGCCGTGTTAGTCTGGATCTGTAAAAGCAACAAAGAATCCTGTGGCACCTTATAGACTAACAGACGTTTTGCAGCATGAGCTTTCGTGGGTGAATACCCACTTCTTCGGATGCAAGAAGTGGGTATTCACCCACGAAAGCTCATGCTGCAAAACGTCTGTTAGTCTATAAGGTGCCACAGGATTCTTTGTTGCTTTAGCTTCATTAGTGAGCAGGGATCAGACTGGGGGAGAGGACAGAGGGACAAAGGTGGCTGGATTCTCTGAAGATCCACCCACAAAATAAGCTCCGCCCATGTGAGTCACCAAAAGGAGACACCATGGTCTGTTCACAGGAGATGGTGCATTGTTCAAAACGGGATGGAGTTGCTGATTGGCTCCAAATGGCTGCTGGGGCCGGTCTCCCCTCATGGGGCTAGAATATATCCTTGGGCTCTCTGGGCCTGGACCTTCTTTACTGGGGGGGGAAATAAGAGGTGGCATCTCCCAAACATCACCCGCCTGTGGCACCGGAAGGAGGAATCACTGGCAGTACGTGGTGCTGGATTGTAACTCTCCCTCTCCGCTCTCACAAGGTGAATGAAATTGTTAACAATGCTGATATTTAAAGGATCATCCCCAGGCACCTGAGCCAGTACTTCCTGGCTGTTTCTGAGCCCTGTCAGTGAAAGTAGACGCCGCGACGTATCAGTGCTCCCTGCACTAGGCCTGGCGTCCTTAACAGGGTGGGTGGCTCTGGCCTCCTGGAAGGGGTGGGGCCTTGGGGCAGAAGGGCCAAGGGGGCTCCGCTTCCCACCACTGGTGAGTGCAGGGAGGGGGTCCCCCCCAAGCAACATGGCTGGGGCTGGGTCGCTCTGCTTCCCACCGGCTGCAGTGAGTGCGGGGGCGCACCCAACCCCTGCTGCCGGCCGGCGCCAGGCCCCCTGCTAATCCCTTAGGCTACCCTGGGCCCCACAGGGCCCCCCAAAGCTGGGGCCCAGGGCAGCAGCCCCTTTTGCTCCCCCCTGTCGGTGGCCCTGCTGGTAGGGTCCAGCAGTGCTGCCATGGCAGCGCTTTAACCTCGCTAGTGCGTCCGTGCTGCTGGGACCTACCGGCAGGGCCGCCGACAGGGGAGCAAACGCCAGCTGTGTGCGGGCCGGGCTGGCGGCCGGCTCTTGCCAGAGCACTGCTCCGACCCGCACCAGCCCACTTTCACCTCTGCAAAGCACTCTGGCGGCCAGTTTTCAGAGCGGGATTGCTACTAACTGTGCTGCTCTCTGTGTGGATGTAAGAGCTGCTAGTGTGAATGTGCTCTGCCTGCACAAGGAGCTAGGGTGCACATGCAACAGCGGCTTTAATTAAAGTGGCATCACTTTTGCCAGCAAAACTTTGTAGTGTAGACAAAGCCTAAGAGCTGACAATCACTAAGAGCAGGGTGGAACCTCAAGAGACTGAACGTATAGAGCTGGAGGCATTGGGAGAGAGGGCAGAGCACGCTCGGGTGAGGGGGCAGAATAGGGCAGGAAGAGGTGGGGTGGGGGTGTGGTCTTGGGGGAAGGGATGGAGTGGGGGCGGGGCCTGTGCAGAGCAGGGCTTGAGCACCCCTGGGGAAACGAGGAAGCCAGCACCTGTGTTTTCCACACTCAGGCTCTGTGCTTTAGAGAGAGGAAGTTTGGCCTCTCAGAGGCGCGCAGGGTCGGGTGTGGTTTGCCCAGGTCACTGGGTGGGGGCTCGAGCTGGTTCTGTGTTGTATATTGAACCCAGCACTTCTTGCTGCCCACTCCACCTGGCAGACGGGTTGCAGGTGCACAAAGAGCCATCAGCCCTGTTCTCTCTATCGGGCATTGACACTTGCAGTGTTGGGGCAAAAATGTCTGAATCTTTTCCCGTTACCCACAACCCCCAGTGCTCACCCCCCTGAAAACCAGGCCCCTTTCGTTTAGGTGCCTAACCTTAGGCAGCCAGGTGTGAAAGATTGTCCTGGGATTGATGGGGGATAAACCTGGGGTCCTTAAGGGGTTTAATTAAGCAAAGTCAACAGCATTTCCTACCTTGTACTCCTGGGCAGCCTCCTCCACGGGAACCACAGTGTGAGCGCGGTGAGCCCGGGATTTCTCACACACCCAGCAAATGGTTTCTCCATCCTCCTCACAGAAGAGTTTGAGACGTTCCTTGTGTCTCTCACACAGATCCTCCTTTTGCCCTTGTCCTGGTTTTGACCCCAGTTGTTTGAGCTTTTGTACGATGTTGCTCAGCTGGGTGTTGGGCCTGAACTCCCCTTTCTGGAACTGGGCTCTGCACTGGGGACAGGTCGGAGATGTCCCTGTTCCCTTTGCCGCACAGTACTGGCTGAGGCAGGCTCGGCAGAAGTTGTGCCCACACGCGATAGTCACCGGCTCTGTCAGATACCCCAGGCAGATGGAGCAAATAGCGTCATCTTTTATGTCCCCTGCTGTAACTGGAGAGGCCATCGCAGCTGGGTGGGTGTCTGTTCTCTCTGCCCTTTGCAGGCGGCCAGCAGCCCAACCAACCACACCCGCAGGCAACCCGAAAGTGAAAGGAAAAAATCAACAACAAGCAGCCTTTTAAAGCTTCTTTTAGCAGCTTGTGCAACCGGGAGCCAATCACGCGCTCCGGCAGGATAGTCCACCCAAAAAAAAAAAAAAAAAAAAGGAAGAAGCCACAGCCCGGAAAAGCCTCCAAACAAGCAACTTTAAGAAACGAATAGGCAGAGGGGATAAAAGTTACCACAGTGGGGTGCGCCATCTGCAGTGGTTGCCAAAATAGGCCATGTGGCAGAGAGGCTGGTGTTCCTTGTTGGCCCATCTCAGCACCCCTCCCCCAGGGCTGTGGTGTTAAAGGCCATTGCCCCATATGTCTTTGTTACATAAAATAATTCATTGTCACTTGATGTGGCTCTGACCTGCTGTTCCCAGGGCCTGACAGTTACTCTGTTTCCTAGAAGCCACTGTAAATGCAGCTTCACTCTATTTTAGTTATTTATTTTTAACTCCTTTTTAAAGCAGTGTTTTGGTTACTCCTATTTTCCTCAGCGCACCTTGGATAACTCTGTGCGCATGGCTGTCATTGCGCTGCTCAGTGTATGGTTGTAATAATAAATAATCATAGAAAATAATAATTGATGCTACAGGTTGAACCTCCCTAATCTGGACTTCCCTAATCCGGCAACACCCCTGGTCTGGCATAGTCGGTGACCCAGTGGGTGCTCCGGGGCTGGAACACTCAAGGGGGAAAAACTGACGGGCTGGGGCCAGGAGTGTTGTGGGACCAGGGAAGACTGGAGCTGGCAGCAGCCAGAGGAGCAGGGGGCCAGCGGCTGGGGGCTGAGCCCCTGGGGAGCGGAGTCCTGGTGGGCCGGGGGCCAGCAGTGGAGCCCCAGAGTCCCTGGAAAGCAGAGGGGCCGGTGCCCTGGGGACAACAGCTGGGAGTAGTGAGACTGCTTGACTGGCTACAGCACCTGATTGGTTGGGAGAGGAATCAGCAGAGCAGCTCTTAAGCCCAGCAGCAGCACCACTTTAAAGGCTGCTCAAAGCATCAGGTGCTGCTGGGATAGCACCTGCCCTGTTCTAGCCTTGCCCCTGATTTGCCTCATTCCAGCTAACCCAGTTCTGACCTTGACTCAGGTTCCTGACATCAGCTCTGGCTCCAGTGCTGGCTCCTAGTTCTGGTTACTGACCCCTGTTCTGACCCTTAGGCCTGGTTGCCCAAGTCCCGGTCACGGACACTGGGGTGTTTAATGCCTATTTTACTTCAGTCTTCACTAAAAAGTTTAATTGTGACCAGAGACTCAACACAATTAATATTAGCAGCAACGGGAAAGGAGCTCCACCCAAAATAGGGAAGGAACAGCTTACGGAATATGTAAGTAAGTTAGATGTATTCAAGTTGGTGGGGCCTGATGAAATGAACCAGAGCCAAGGTTGGTGCCTGGAGAGAGCATCTGGCCATCCTGACTCTAGTCTTGCCCTGCAATTCTGTTCTGATCATTGCCACCCAACTCCTCCCCCTCACCACCCTGGATGCCTCACACCCATTGCCATCCCCTTCACTGGCTCCACTCCTTGTCCTCCCCTCCCAGGCTCTGCCCTGCTCACCCCTGCTGCTCCCCCACTACCAGCCCCTGCAGGTTAGTTTCACTCTCCTGAGCAGAGGAAGGAAGCAGCCTTTTCAACCTTTTTTTTTTTTAAAGCAGATTGCACAACCAGGAGCCAATCACGTGGGAAATTATAAAACAAACAAACAAACAAACAACAATAAAGCAGAAGCCATGGCCTGGGAAAAGCCCCCAAACAAGTTACTTACAGAAATGAATAGGTGATTTAATTACATACACAAAGAAGCCAAGGCTGCTCCCCTGTTTCTATATCCATCCAAGGATCACATTAGGAATGGGAGTTCAGGTTCAGCTGTTTATCCTCTAGGACTTAAATCCTTTTCATAGTCCCTGCTTTCCAGGCCACCCCTAGAGCACAGGGAACTGTGGCCACCAGTCTTCCTTCCTAGCTATAGGGCCTTGCTGTTGGCTGTATTAAAATGCATTTGTTTTACTAATCCCAGTTTACCAAACCATCCAGCCTGCTCTGTGCAGCTGCCCTGTCACTAGCATTATTTACCACCACTCCCAGCCAGCTGTGTTAGCCACAGAATTTATCAGCAGTGATTTTATATTTACTTCCAGATCGTTAATTACAAAGTTGAATAGTGAGGGGGTTACAGCCAACCCCTGTGCCTCCTCGTTAACAGCTCTCCCATTCAATGAGGATGCCCCATTGTCAGTTACAAGGTCAGAGGTTTAGGTTGGACATTAGGAAAAGCTTCCTAACTGTCAGGGTGGTTAAGCACTGGAATAAATTGCCCACGGAGGGTTGTGGAATCTCCGTCATTGGAGATTTTTAAGAGCAGGTTAGATAAACACCTGTCAGGGATGGTCTAGATGGTGCTGGTCCTGCCATGAGTGCAGGGGGCTGGACTTGATGACCTCTCGAGGTCCCTTCCAGTCCTATGATTCCATGATTCTATAAGCCCATGAGTGAATCCATCCCTGTTCAGCACACGCACAGTGTTTTCCTGAATAAGACTCCAAAACAGAAGCTTTTGAGAACACAGGAGTCACCAAAGCAAATCAGACCAGAGTCTGATTGGTCTGAGATCCTGTCTGTGACAGAGGCCCCAATCTCTGATCCATGACAATCTTACTTCTCATACCATGGTGACTCAATTTTCTTATAACCTTTTGTAAGGAACTTTGTCAAAGGCTTGTGAAATTCCACAGGAACTTTTAGCTCATCTACCTTGTCTCTCTAATACCCTGGGACCAGCCAAGCTGCACTTATACCGCAAACACATAAACCGTGTCAGTGGGTTCTCCTTTGTCCACTGTTTTATTGACATGCTCAAAGAATTCTGATAGATTTAGGGAGACCCCATTTTCCTTTGCAGAAGCTGGGCTGGTTAGAACTCAGCATAGCATGACCGCACAGTTCTCTGTTAGTTATTGTTTACCAGGCCCTGCATAAAGCTCACCGGGCTGTAATTCTCAGGATTACCTCTATCGAATTGTTAAAGCTGGGTACAACATTCCCAGCCCTCTGATTCTCCAGCAGAGTAACTGATTTTAATGAGAGGTAGATTACTGTTAGCAGGTCAGCCATATCACTCTTAGGTCATTTCAGAACTCTCGGGCATTTGCCATCTGGTCTTGGTGGCTGCTGTTTCTTTAACTTACCAGTTTGTTCCAATATCTCCTCTTCACACCCCAATCCATTATCTTTATTTCATGAACAGAGCAGCCCCAACACCCTGCTGAAAACTGATGCAAAGAAATCAGATATTGTCTCTCAGTATTGTCCTTACCGTCCTCAATTGCTTCCTTTCCCCTGCTGATCCAAGGCATCCTTCATTTCTCTCACAGGCTTTCTGATTCTGATGGACTGAAATAATTCCCTGGTATTTGGTTTATATCTCTGCCTGGTCACTCTTCTAATTCCATTTTAGCCTCCTAATTCCCATCATGCACTTCACCTGATATACGGTGTACTCCTTTTTCTTGGCTTCACAGGGTTAATATTTTCCATTTGCTGAAGGATCCCTGTTTTGGCTCTAACAACCCCTTGCCCATGGCCATGTGGGGTTACAGTATTTGTCCCCTTGCTGATTCTTTTGTTTCTCAGGGGTTCAGGTGTCTGACTGTTGATGTAGCCTCCAGGCTGAGTCTAAGGATTGTAATGTCCCTGCATTAAGGTCTTTTTGACTCACTTCCCTTCTGCAAGATAATGTGATGTTGACTCATTTATCTGTTTTATTTTCAGACAAACTCCAGGCTGAGCTCAGTAAGGTCCATTCCCCCCAGTATCAGCCTGTGTGACATTGTCTCCTGCTCAGTGTGTTGGTGTTCAGGGGAGTTCTCATCCCTCTGTTTGTGTTTGGCTACAGGGTGGGGACATGCCCAGATCTACGCAGGTACTGTACATACCACTGATATTTTATCCATGGTGAGACCCACCTCCCCCGGGAGCTCTCTGCTCTTTTCCCTGCACAGAGCATTTTCCTATGACATTCAATAGGCTGGAAACAGCAATGTCATTGGGGTGGATGGAAAGGGGCAGGAGACACCCCAGGTTTATTCCAGAGCAGGGACATGTCCCCTTTGGGAAGGGCTGATTGGTGAGGGAATGCTGCCCCTTGGTGTCACCTTTCCAGGGTCAGCCCTAGGGACCAGCATTCCAAGCATGTGCTTGGGGTGGCTCTTCTCAAGGGGTGGCGTTCCTGCTTTTTTTTTTCTGCTTGGGGCAGCAAAAAACCTGGAGCCAGCCCTCCATCTTTCCAGAGCTGCTGTTCTTATCTGTCCACAATTTGCACTCAACTGCTCAGCTCTCGCCTCCCAGAAGCAGGCTC
Organism: Mauremys mutica; assembly: GCF_020497125.1. Classification (NCBI taxonomy): domain Eukaryota; kingdom Metazoa; phylum Chordata; order Testudines; family Geoemydidae; genus Mauremys; species Mauremys mutica. The sequence goes on from NC_059083.1 coordinate 32,248,796, forward strand.
AGACCAGGCTTTAGCCCACAATTTCCTTCTAACATAACATGCCCAGACAGGAGCTGTTCAGTGTCTCCATGGCTTTGGGGGGAGGAAGGCCCTGTCCCCACTGAAGGGCAGATGTAACCAGCTTGTGACACTACCCTGACCCAGTTACAACAAACTATGGCCACCTGGCAGCTATTCTGCCTCACAGCGGTGGCTGAGCTCTGTGTGTGTGTTTGCTCCCAGCCTGCTACCTGACAGTGTGCGCGCCCTGGTGCATGCTGGGAGACTCTGGGCCACTCCAGCAGGGATCACTGAGCCCAGGGGACATGCACAGACTTTGCAACACAACTGGCCAGGGGGTCCATGCACTCTGGGGTATCCTACTGCATAGAGCTGTGGAGAGGGGGGCATCCAGGGCAGTTTCACCAACACTGTTAGGGGATCCTTATAGGGCTGCCACCTCTCAGGTTCACAAAACTAGGACATCTACCTGCTCCACATACACAACCTAGTCCCTGACCCAGAGCTCTGTGTCCCCATCCCACCCCTGGGAGAAGGCACCAGCAGGGCTGGTGCAACCATTTAGGTAACCTAGGTGGTCGCCTAGGGTGCTAGGATTTGGGGGGCGCCATTTTCTTCATCAGTGCCCATGGCAGCCGGATATTTGGCCACCCCAGTTGTGCTGGTATTTAGGCAGGGGAGCAGCGGAGGGCCACCTGCAGGAAGTAGGAGGGGTGTAGCACATAGGGGAACTCCCCACCTCAGGTCACCCTTGCCCCGTCTCCTTCCCGAGCACGCTGTGGCTGCTTCACTTCTCCCGCCTCCCAGGCTTGTGGTGCCAATCAGCTTAGGCTTAGGTGTGCTCGGGGAGGAGGCGGGAAAGGGGTGAGCTGGGGCGGCAGGGTGCCTCAGGGTGGAAAGGGGGAGCTGCTGGGGGGGGCACCTCAGTGCAGGGGCTTGGGGACGGGGGAGGGCACAAGGTGGAAGTTTCGCCTAGGGCGCGAAACATCCTTGCACCGGCCCTGGGCACCAGCCCCCACTGGCTTCTGTTCCTGGGCTGCCTCAGTTACTATTCTCACAAAGCAGGACATGGTGCCAGACCCACCCTGCTTCCCCCTTGCAGTGCCCCCCCCAACAGCCAGTACCTGCACTGTGATGAATGGGTCCTGCTGGCTCTGAGCTCCCCATCTCTCTCACTGCTCCCAAGCTGCCCCATCCCTGCAAGTCCCAGGCACTCTGGACCCAGAGCTCCCCCTGTGCAGGCACCAACACCCTACAGCTCCCCTGCTACAGCCACCCACACACCCGGGGCTTGTAATGTCCTGGGCAGACTCACTTAAAGCCCCCAGGACCCTGGCCCAGCCCCAGAACAGCTGTAACCTAGACTTGAGAGGTCACCTAGTTCAGCCACCCCGCGCTGGGGCAGGGCCTGGACCAGGGGTTGGCAACCTGTCAGCAGTGCTGTGCCGAATCTTCATTTATTCAGTCTAATTTAAGGTGTCGTGTGCCAGTCATACATTGTAACGTTTTTAGAAGGTCTCTTTCTCTAAGTCTATAATATATAACTAAACTATTGTTGTATGTAAAGTAAATAAGGTTTTTAAAATGTTTAAGAAGCTTCATTTAAAATTAAATTAAAATGCAGAGCCCCCCAGACCGGTGGCCAGGACCCGGGCAGTGTGAGTGCCACTGAAAATCAGCTTGTGTGCCGCCTTCGGCACACGTGCCATAGGTTGCCTACCCCTGGCCTAGACCATCCCCAGCTGGGCTTTATCCAGCCTGTTCTTACAAACCTCCAGTGACGGGGATCCCACAACCTCCCCTGGAGCCAGGTCCAGAGCATCACTGCCCTGAGAATTAGAAAGTGTTTCCTCATCTCCAGCCTCAACCTCCCTTGCTGCAGATTGTGCCCATTGCTCCTTGGACAGGCCCTCGCCCTGCCTGCTGGGGCACTGGCTGTGTCACCAAGTGTGAGCAGCGCTGGTATCGCACTGCAGGGGGAAACCAGCTGGCTCAGCGGGGCTGTGAGGGCAGCTGGGGCCTTTCACTCCCCACCAATCTCAGCCCAGGCTCACAGTCTGGTTCCCACCAGACAGGAGCTCACACCATCACTCACATGAATGGCCATCACTCACCGGCCACCTCCGCAGGGAAGCCAAGACCTGAATGGGCCGCAGGGATGATTCCTCCCCAGCAGGTGTCAGAGATGAGCCACGTTGGCAGGACAGTGAGGGGCTCACACGGCTGCTGTGACGTCCTCGTTCCATGGTTACCCAGAGCTCCAGCAGCCGATGGCCCCTTTACTTTTAGGGAGCTTCCATCACTCCTGGGGGAATATCATCCTATATCCTGATCCACAGGCACATCTGTGTTTGCTGGGTGCGCAGAGCTCTCTGGGTGGAGACACTTTCACAGTGACTCAGGAATTGGTGCTGGGAGGCCCCACTGCCCAGGAGGCCGAGGGCTCTCGCTCCCCTGCCCTGGGGGTGAAGGGAAGGGCCCTGGGGCTGCTGTTCCCTGTTCCAGGAAGGGGGTGAAGGGGATGTGGACACAGACAATGTCCCCTCTTGCACTGTGAGGGGCAGACCTGGCTCCACCCTGGGCTTCAGAGCCTGAGCTCCAGCCTGAGCCTGAATGTCTACGCGGCTATTTTTAAGGCCAAAGAGGGAGCCCTGCAAGCCTGAATCTGTCCACCCAGTTCTGAGACTCACTGCCGTGGGCTGTGTAGATGAACCCAAAGTGTCTCCAGAGTCTGAGTGTGAAAGTTCCCAGCGTGTCTGTCCCAGGGCTGGTTAATTCGGGGGTGGGGGGCTGGCACAGTCATTAGATGGAGACATGAGCCCCTGGGGCTCTGAGATGGCCACTTTGAGAGATGCCCAGGTGCAGTTGCAGAGGGTCTGTGCTTCTGGCAGAGTCTATGGGACAAATGGCTCTGGGCAGAGAGTTCAGGCTGTAGCCGAGTCTCCATTTGCAGCCTGATTTGTGGGGGTGAGATCAGGGGCTGTGGGGCACATATAGACAAGCTTCCTAGTTACCTAAAATGCGAACCTCAGCAATTATGACTCAGATCTCATCTCAGAACTCCCTCCCAGAACCTCCATCCCCTCCCTCTGCACCCCCTCCCATCCCCAAACTCCCTCCCAGAGCCTGTACCCCGATCCCCTGCCCGAGCCTAGGGCCTGCACCCCAGACCTCCTCCCTCACCCAAACTCCCTCCCAGAGTCTTGGGTGGGTGGGGGGGCAGAGTTTGGGTGGGGATGGGTTCTGGGCACCACCAAAATTTCTACAAACTGCCACCCCTGATCCTGCCCTGCAGACCTGAACTCCCAGCATTCTCAAGACACTTGCTAATCCCTAGTGGCCACTGCTGATATCCAGCACCTCCCACCTCTCTTAACCTGTGAGTCCCTCTCTGATTTGGAACTGGACTGGAATCAAAGACCATCTTGGAAGCAACATTACCAGCCCAAGCAGTCAAAAATAATGAGTTGACCCCCCCAAAATCACAGGCTCTACCGCCGCCACTTCGTTCGTTCTTTGGCAGCAATTTGGCGGCAGGCCCATCCCTCTGAAAGGGACTGAGGGACCTGTCGCCGAATTGCCGCCGAAGACCCAGCCGTGGGGGAGGGAGCAATTTTATATTCTTGCCTTGGGCGCAAAAATACCTAGTTACGGCTCTGGCATACGCCCACTTACAGCCTGCTGGCTTGTCTACTTTTACCAATAAGGAGTCGTGGTTCTGCACTTTACTGGTCTGCCGAGATCTCCCCGTACACTGCTGGGGGCTGGCTTGGGAATAGTGATTAGGGACAAGGAGCCAGGAACCAAGAACAAGACCAATTTCATAGCTTGCAGCTCCAAGCCTGTTTAGTCAAAACCAGACACTCTCTCTAGATTGTCCGGGGTCACACTGTGTTCACAGCGGCTGCTTGGCTTTTGCCTCTCTGTTCTTGTCTGTTCGCTGGTCCGCTGCATTTTGCATATTTTCACACACACGCTCTCCTACCCAAAATACTGCTCAGCAAAGCCCTTCTGTCCAAACCCCCTGGGTGGGTTCACATACCTCCTTTGTCTTAGGTAGGGACTGGTGATAAATTTATCCTTACAGTTATGTTAACTGAAGGATGAATTCACATCCATCAGTCTCAGAGAGTTTTTAACTTGACCCATATCAAGGTTTCACCCAGTTCATAATGATACTAACCCGACTGTTTTTCCTGTACCAACTCTCTCAATAAACTTTGAAAAGTTGCACAAGTGAACAGAATCATTATTTGAATCTACCCTGTAAGGGAAGGGAGGGGAGGTAGAGGCTGTGACTGCTCCAGGAGGTCGCCATTTTGAGCTCACAGATGGAGGTTAGGGGATGGACAGATGCTCAAAGAGAAAAGAAAATTAGTAGCTGGGGATGTGCCCACCATGGCCTGGGCATGTTAACAGTCAGTGGTTGGGGCTTCAGTCCGAGTTAGAAGCCAATTGCCTGGGCATCCAACTGCCAGTTTGAAAACTCATTCGGGGGCTGAATGAAGAGGGAGAGTGTAGGGGGAGAGAGGAAGGTGGGAGCTGGAAATTTGGAAAGGCTCCTAGCTCACATCCACCAGATTGGTCACTTAAGTCACCTGGGTTGAAAGCACCACCAGACTGGGATGAGAGGGTTTGTGTGTGGACAGAACGGGGGTTAGGGCAGTGCCAGACTTAGAGCCCGAGTTACCTCTGCCATGAAGACAGCCCGTTAGACACAGGCGCTAACTTTTGTTTTTCCCACGGGATGCTCTGGCCCTGCTCCACCTAAGGCCCTGTCCCCGCGGGGCATCTTCCCCCAGGCCCCATCCTCATTTCACCTCTTCCTGCCCCTACACTGCCTCCTCCTGTACCTGCAACTTGCTCCTCTGCACCCCCTCCCTGAGCCTTCCCGCCCACCTGCCAACCTCTCACTCCTCTCTGCCCCCTCCCCGAGAGCCTCCCACCAGCCACTTGCTGATCAGCGGCCAGCCCTAGGGCCAGCCAAATAGAGCTTGGGGAACAGCTCATTGGTGGCCAGCCCCAGGACCCTGCAGAGCAGCTGATTAGCGGCCAGCACCAAACAGCTGTGGCTGGTGGGTGTTGAACATTCCCTATTTTTTTCCATGGGTGCTTGGGCCCCAGAGCACCCTTGGAGTCAGTGCCTCTGCTGTTAGCGTAGAATGCAGCCCCCTGATTAGGTACAGCAGGTTCCTGCCGGCCAGTCCCAATACAGGATGAGGAAATAAAACTTCTTTATCAACTACCAGAAAGCTCAAAGCAAAGAGGTGACTCCTGAGGGTTTCAGGTCACTCGGAGGCATTTACATTGCAGACCATGAATCACGAAGCTGCATGTCTCTTCAGATACCTGCTTAAAGCAACCCAAATGTAAACAACAAGCCATTGTCAATCTCTGACTCAGCCCAGGGAACGGGTCTGAGTGCTTTGTGAAGAATTGTACAGAGGTGAGGAGAAGTTCATACAAATAAATGTTTCTGCTAAGACTCCACAGCTCCAAAGTGCTTCACTAGTAAATATTTTGTATGATTGCCACCATCTGGAGCAGTCAATCGATTAACAGAGAAATTTTGTTTTTAAAAACTTTCTCTATACATGGACACCCTCATAGACAGAGAGCAATCAGACCCAAATACAAACAGAAACTGTTACTGTCAAGGTTCCTTCCCCGCTCTGGACTTTAGAGTACAGATATGAGGACCTGCATGTGAACCCCTAAACTGAATTACCAGCTTAGATTTGGTTTTGCTGCCACCACTCCCAAATACTAACTCCCTTCCCTGGATAGTCTTGAGAGACTTCTTCACCAAGTTCCTGGTGAACACCGATCCAACCCCTTGGATCTTAACACAAGGAGAATTTAACCATCCCTCCTCCTTTCCCTCACCGATTCCTGATGAGTCCATATCCAAGGAAAAATCAATCAGGTTCTTAAAAAGAAGGCTTTTAATTAAAGAAAGAAAGGTAAAAATCATCTCTGTAAAATCAGGATGGAAAATAACTTTACAGGGTAATCAGATTCATAGAGCCAAGAGGAACCCTCTCTAGTCTTAGGTACAAAATTACAGCAAACAGAGGTAAATCTTCTCAGCAAAAAGGAACATTTACAAGTTGAGAAAACAAAGATAAACCTAACACGCCTTGCCTGGCTGTTACGTACAAGTTTGAAATATGAGAGACTGGTTCAGAAAGATTTGGAGAGCCTGGATTGATGTCTGCTCCCTCTTAGTCCCAAGAGCGAACAACCCCATAACAAAGAGCACAAACAAAAGCCTTCCCCCCACCAAGATTTGAAAGTACTTGTCCCCTTATTGGTCCTTTGGGTCAGGTGTCAGCCAGGTTACCTGAGCTTCTTAACCCTTTACAGGTAAAAGGATTTTGGTGTCTCTGGCCAGGAGGGATTTTATAGTATTGTACACAGGAGGGCTGTTCCCTTCCTTTATAGTTATAACAGTTACACACAGGTGTGTCCTGTTTCCAAAGCTACAGGCAGCCATTCCAAAAGTCACTCCCCACCCCCTATATCTATGTGTCCTGCCTCGCTCACCGCAATTCTTTGGTAACCCATCAAAAAGTTTCACGTTCCAATCTCGCAGGGATGTTCTGCAGAAAGGCAGCAAGGAATGTGCTGCAAGTAGAAGGAGGTGGGTCCATACTGTTAGCACAATGGGCATTTTTGAGAGTGTTGCCTCCCATAGGCGGCCCATTCTGGGCTCCTGTGACTTAGGGTAGCTCCCCTGGCTACCTTAAATTACACTGGGGGGTGTTTTAGCCCCTCCCTCCCCCCAGAGCAGCCTGGAATGCCAAAAGTGCAGAAGTGGTGTCAAGCGACCTTTGCCATCTCCCCCAGAGCTGTGAGTTCTGTGCTGCACATCCCAGAGGCCCGGCACAGTATCGCACCCTGTGTTTCTCGACCTTGTGCTTGCAGACATAACCCTGAAAAGGAACTGAGTGTAAGTGATGCAGTGATGCCCGCCTGAGTCTGCAGACAGCCTGAAACCATAGCGCTAAGAAATGGGAACTTCTCCATTCCTCTCAGCTCAGGGGACTCGTGATGCCATGGAATTCTGTGTGTCTGCCACAATTCACAGGTTCCCTCAAGTTTTATCTTTTGTGTCCCTGCTCTGCTGCAGACAGGAGTGGGGGGAGCCACCCCCTCACCTAAACAGCCAACGCCCCAGTCAGAGAAGGAATCTTCCCTCCCTCTTTCAAACATGTAATAGTCCAACCAACACTGAGCAAACCCACCCTGGATGCTTCAGTTTTCACCACTATTACCAGCATCATATCTATTCCTGAGCGAGCTGAGAGGGGAGCTAGCAAATGGCCCCCCACTAGCTCATCTAGCTGGAGCTACACTCTAGGCATGGCTCGCTCTGGATTGAGGCCAGGCCATTGAACTGCAACTGCTTTAGGGGCACTGATGGACGATCTCCTTCTGTCACTGGACAGGTGGTTAGAAACTGACCAAGGAGCTATGAACTCCTGCTCAAAGGATGCTGTAAATGAGCAGCATTCCCACCCTGCACATGCTGTGTGGGGTCAAACTGCCCTGCCCTGGGACTTTGCTTTATTCATAAGGTAACTCACAATAACACAACAGTAACTCCAGCCCCAGCTTTCCTCCCAGTCTGGCTTTTCCTAGGGCTCCTCCTGTGGTGCCAGCAGAGAATGGGCACAGCAGGTCCTGGGGAAGCTGACAACAGGACATGCTCACAGAGGTTGAGGGCCCTGGCTGGCCCCTGGCTGCCCAGAGGGAAGGGCCTGTGCACTCATAGAGCTGGGCACAGGAAGCACAGCAGGGTCCGGGTGTAACAGAGGCAGATGTCCCGACCAGTCCAGCCCATGGAATTTCACTATGGGCCAGAGTTATGAAGACACAGCAGTGCCTACAGAGGCAGATAGATGCCTAGTGGGTTCTCAAAAGCTTCTAAGCAAGTAATGTGCCCAAGGGAAATCAATAGGAGTTAGGTACCCAAGGGCTATTGAAACCAAAGGGAGTTAGGTGCCTAAACAGAAGCACTTTTGAAAATCCCACAAGGTACCTAACGTCCTAATCGCTAATTTCAAGGAATTAGACCAGCCGGTCACTATTTTTACAGAGCATTCCAGAAGGTGGTGGATAGAACCCAGAGCAATTGTGATGAATTTCCTGGAGAGAACCAATGAAGACAGTAAAGTGGGGGCGGGGAGAGAAGCTGCACATGTGTAGTTATGTTGTTTATGACACATGTACATTGTAACTGAACAACCCAGTCCTACAATTTAATAGTTTATTTTGTTGAGATTAATATTTTGGATTTCTTGAAATTCCACAGTTGAAATACAAATGATGTTATTTAGAGAAGTTAAACTTTAATATAGATTTGAGGGAAGAATCAAAAAATAAATGTAAATAATTCCAGTTCTAAAAATATGGTTAGATGCTTGTTTTTGAAATACTGTTGAAATGTAAATTAAAATAGTCTTGTATTTACACCTTGTTACAATAATATTTTCCAAATTAGAATAATCTTTATCCTTTCATATTTTACATTGAGATTTCACAGGGGTAGAAAATTCTGACAGGAGTGAATGACCCCATCCCCCACCACCTGCTACCCCTGGGGCAGGGGACGGGAAAGGTGGGGGCTGGGGGTTCCCAGGTGTCCGGTTTTCGACTGGAACCTCCAGTTGAAAAGGGAAACTGGCAGCACAGAAAGTCCAGTTGCTGCAGTAACTGGCCCCCACCACTGGGACTGGGAAGAGCAGCAGGGCTGGGAGGGGCCAGTCTGTGCCGTGGGGTCACTGTCAGGGACCGAGATTCCTTCCAGCCTGAGCTGGGACCGGGCAGATTATCAGGGGAGCCGCATTTTTACCTGCCTTATGGAGCTCTGGGCAAAAGAAAGGGCGGAGCGTCCCGGAGAAGGTGTCAGTGAAAGTGAAGAGATGGAACCTGTCAGTCACATTGTAAAACGAGACCTCGTCCGCCTCATAGTCCAGGAAAATCCCCACCCGGCTGGGCCTGACGCTCACAGGGAGGGGGGTCGGGGTGGAGGTGAGGGCCTGGTATCCCCCATCCCTCAGCCCCACGACCCAGTATCTAGCCTCAGGTGTGAGTCTGACCTGCCCCTTCCTGCTCACAGATTCCCTACAAACCCCCAGAGCCCAGTCAGGCTTGTCTCCCACCTCCACCTCCCAGTAACGCCTCCCGCCCGCGAACCCCTCAGCACCCAGGACAATGGGATATTTATCAAATCTCTCAGGGTTGTTGGGCAGATCCTGGCATTTGTCTCCGTGTCTCACACGTTTCCGATCCTCAGACAGGACGAGTTTGGGATTTGCCGTGTCTGGATCCAGAGTCACGTCCACTGGGGAGAGAGTCACAGAGTCAGGGCCAGGGGCAGGGGCTGGTCACTGGGATCAAAGGGAAATTAACCTGCGTCCCTGTTTATCACTGGGGGGGGCGGTTGTTGCCTGAGAGGAGTCAGGGCCCCTCTGCCTGTGAGAAGACAAAGAGGGGAAAGGGCAGGAGGAATGGGGGAGGGGTGGGAAGGGGTCAGTGGAGGTGTGGGGAGGTGACAGGCTGATGCTGGGAGAGGAAAGGGGAGGGGGAGGTGACAGGAGCAGAGGGGGTGGAGGGAGGGATATAGGGGTGGGGCAGGCATGAGGGGAATGTGGGGTCAAGAGAAGGGGCAGGCACCAGGAAGACAGAGGGGGGTGAAGGGAAGGGCAGGTTCCCGGGGGCTGCAGAGGGTGGGGGGGCTGGCACCAGGGCAGAAGAAGGGGACGGACCCCGGGGGCACAGGGAAGCCAGGGAAGAGGTGGGCACCAGGGCGCAGAGGGATGTGAGGGAATGGGGGGGAGCTCCAATGGGGCAGAGGGCATCAAGGGGAAGGACTGGTGCCGGGGTGTGTGGGGGGGATGAGGAGTGTGCAGGTGCCAGGACCATGGAAGGAGAGAATGGGCAGGCACCCGGGGAAAGAGTGAGGCAGGAGCCCAGGGGCAAAGGGGCTGGTTAGGGCAGGGACTGTGTCACCAGTAGGCAGAGGAGGGCAAGAGGAGGAGGGGCAGGTGCCAGGGAGTTGCAGGGGGGTGGTGAGGAGAGGAGCATGTGCCTGGGGGCAGAATGAGGTGATGGGAGTGGCGGGCACTGGGGGGGGGGGCTACGGGGGAAGAGGAGGGGCATGCACCAGGGCCGTAGATTACGAGTGAGAGGCAGAACTGGTGCCAAGGGAAAGAGAGAGAGATGAGGGGAGGGCTGGGCATCAGGGGTTCAAAGAGTGGGCTAGAGAAGGGATGGGCAGCACTGAGGGATTGGGGGAAGGGAAATACACACGTACAGGCAGGCCAGGCTCAGGACATCAGCTATTAAACACTCCTGAACTGCTGTTAAATTTGCCCTTGGTAGAAAATTTCCCCTTGGGCTCCCATAGCTCTTTTACTGAAGGCTGCGGGGAAAAAGATATGGCCTGTAGCAATTAGTGACACTATCAAGGAGCTGGTCTGAATGAAAGAGACCTTGGAAGAGACTAGCTGCAGCTTTATGTGAATTCAGGGGACATCTTTACCCAGTAGTCGTGGACTATTTTTCCAGGTGTATAGAAATAGTGTACTTGAAAGATGTAACACACCCGAGTGTTACAGAGCAACTGACGTGCACTTTTGGTCATTTCAGAGTTCCAGAAGAACATGAGACAGAGCATGGACCACAATTCACTGAAGTAGAATTTAATTTATCCAAACAAAATATGATCTTCCTCATATTACGAGCAGCCCAGATTACTCACAAGCGAATGGAGAGGCTGAGAGAGCTGTACAGACAGCCAAGAATATCCTTCAGCAGGAAGATCCATTGTTTGCTCTACTGAGTTATAGATCAACACCAATAGCAGCTACTGGATATAGTGTAGCACAACTCCTGATGGGAAGACAACTCAGAACTGTCCTCCCAACTAGTCAAATTGAATAAAAAGGCAAAAAGAGCTTATGAACACTTTTACAACAGACATCACTTAGGCCTGGTCTACACTACGGGGGTGGGGGGGGATCGAACTAAGGTACGCGACTTCAGCTACGCGAATTAGATTAGATTAGACGCGATAGTTCGAACTCCGAGAAGTCGAACTCTCCGCGTCAACCCGGCGGGTAAGTATAGACCTACCCTTAGAAAACTGCCAGGCCTAGAACCTGGTGACCATGTTTGTGTCAAACTGGATGGAGAAAAAGAATGGAATACTCCAGCTGCTGTAAAGAAAAAGAATTCAACACCCAGGTTGTCTGTGATTGAGACCAACAGAGGCGATTTCAACAGAAACTGTCAACATCTACAGTTTGTTTCTCAGAAAGAACAATCAGCTGAGCAAACTCTACAGATAGTGGATGCAGAACAAGAAGATGATTCAAGGATTCCAGACCGACCATAGCCAGTCATTAGAACTAATGGACAGCCAGATGACCAAGTTGTTACCTATTTGGTTCATGTAATTAAAAGACCAGCACCATTCAGAGATACATAACAGACTGATCTGCACTGAACTTCAAAGATAGTACGATAATGTAAATATTATATCAGCCTTTGAAGTCGCCCTTCTCCCCCACCCCCTGCACCTGAGATATGAATATGCTAGCCGGAACTGGATTCTCTAGAGACCCAGAGACAAAGAAAAGCTTTTTGGATAAAAGCCTGAGTTTAAAATGACTTGGGACCTTCTTCCTGGTCCAGCAAATGGACAGAACCCTGGTCCCCCGAGGGCCCCAATCCCTACAGGAGGATTGGAAGGACTTGGCCTGCTGAGGCCTCATAACATTGGGTGCTCATTCTGAGCTGAAGCTCTGATGAACTTGAACCACAAGGAAACCCCTAGGGTGGGAGGATGCCTGGTGAGCTTATGAGCTTGTGTGTAGGTCCTTCCATTGTATTTAATGTCGTCTTTTTACCTTAAGAATAAAGCTAAGCTTGCTTAGGAAGAGCTGGGTGGTCATTTATTGCTTTAGCAATTACACTGTATCCATCTCTGGAGGGAAAGCAAGCAGGTGTTCAGGGCAACCTGTCTGTGCTGCTGGGAATTACACAGTGAAGGCCAAGCACTGTGCAGCCTGGACATACCCTGGTCAGAAGGGAAAATGACATGGGGTCTCCACCCAACAGAAGCAATAGCTGGGAGCCTGTGAAGGGTGCCCTTGCTGAATCACTGAGTGGGAGATACAGGTGCAGTTGCCCTGAACTGTGACACCTATTTCTGTGAGAGGGGCGGGGCTTAGTACACTCCCTTCTCATCAGCATCTCCCATTGGCTACCTTAGGAGGTGTCACAGAGCCACAGGATCAGCGCTAAGCCCACAGCTTTGAAACAGTCTCTAAGGCCTTGTCTACACTACCGGACTATTTCGAATCTACTTAAGTCGAATTTGTGGATTCGACCTTATGAAGTCGAATTTGTGTATCCATACTAAATACACAAATTCGAACTTCTGAGTCCACATTCACGGGGCCAGCGTCGACTTTGGAAGCGGTGCACTGTGGGAAGCTATCCCACAGTTCCCGCAGTCCCCGCTGCCCATTGGAATGCTGGGTAGAGCTCGCAATGCCTGCTGGGGGAAAAAATGTGTCCAGGGTGGTTTTGGGTTAGTGTCGTCATTGAACCGTCAATCACGCCCTCCCTCTCTTCCTTGAAAGCGCCGGCAGGAAATCTGTTCGCGCCCTTGTCTGGTCGGTTACAGCGCGGATGCCACAGCACTGCGAGCATGGAGCCCCCTGCGATCATCGCTGCACTTATGGCCGTTGTCAACTCCTCGCACCTTATCGTCCACCTCTTCCACAGTCAGCTGCTGAGAAACCGGGTGAGGAGGCTCCGGCAGCGCGGTGAGGAGAGTGGCACAGACCTCTCAGAAACCAGGGTACGCCGGGCAGTGGAGATCATGGTGGCAATGGGTCACGTTCATGGTGTGGAACGGCGATTCTGGGCCCGGGAAACAAGCACAGACTGGTGGGACCGCATAGTGCTGCAGGTCTGGGATGACACAGAGTGGCTGCGAAACTTCAGGATGCGTAAGGGCACTTTCCTTGAACTGTGTGACTTGCTGTCCCCTGCCCTGAAGCGCCAGGACACAAGGATGCGAGCAGCCCTGAGTGTGCAGAAGCGAGTGGCCATAGCCCTCTGGAAACTTGCCACGCCAGACAGCTACCGGTCAGTAGCGAACCACTTTGGCGTGGGCAAATCTACCGTGGGGATTGCTGTCATTCAAGTAGCCCACGCAATCGTTGAGCAACTGCTCTCAAAGGTAGTGACTCTCGGAAATGTCCAGGTCATCATAGATGGCTTCGCCGCGATGGGATTCCCAAACTGCGGTGGGGCTATAGATGGGACTCACATCCCTATCCTGGCACCAGCCCACCAGGCCAGCGAGTACATTAACCGAAAGGGCTACTTTTCAATGGTGCTGCAAGCTGTGGTGGACCATAGGGGACGTTTTACCAACATCAACGTCGGGTGGGCGGGCAAGGTTCATGACGCGCGTGTGTTCAGGAACTCTGGTCTGTTTAGACGCCTCCAGGCAGGTACTTTCTTCCCGGACCACAAAATAACGGTTGGGGATGTGCAGATGCCTACAGTGATCCTCGGGGACCCGGCCTACCCGCTAATGCCCTGGCTCATGAAGCCCTATACAGGCGCCTTGGACAGTGAGAAGGAACTCTTCAACTACCGGCTGAGCAAGTGCAGAATGGTGGTGGAGTGTGCTTTCGGACGTCTCAAGGGGAGATGGCGGACCTTACTGACTCGCTCGGACATCAGCGAAAAGAATATCCCCGTAGTTATTGCTGCTTGCTGTGTGCTCCACAATCTCTGTGAGAGCAAGGGCGAGACCTTTTTGGCCGCTTGGGAGGTTGAGGCAAATCGCCTGGCTGCTGTTTACGATCAGCCAGACACCCGTGCCGAGAGAATATCCCAGCGGGAAGCGATGTGCATCAGGGAGGCTTTGAAAGCGAGTTTCCTCGCAGAGCAGGGTAACCTGTGACTGTCCACTTGATTTTAAGAGAGCCTGATCACAAACCAAGTTTCCCCCACTTCCAAAGGACGTTTTAAAACTAAGGACATGTTTCAGTAATTAATAATAAATCTTTCGTTGACTTTGCATTTCTGTTTCTTGGTTGAAACATGGAAGCATTCTGTGCTGGGTAAGGTGTGCACTGATGTACAGACCGCTTGTCCAAAAGAGGACGGACAGCCTCCTGCTCCTACATAGGTCTGTGGGGTGGGGGACGGTTTACGGTGGTTGTGCATGTAGGGGGAGGGTTGCAGGAATGGGTGGGTTTGCAGGAAGGGGCGAGGGGTGCCGTCTTTGGATAGGGGTTAACATGACGGCTGTGGGTTTGGGCGTTGGAAGGGGTGAGGGGTGTGGGGGAAGGGTGAGTATCTGCCCCTGGATGAGGGCTCTTTTTGGGGCTCAGGGCACCGGGGAGGATCGTGGCTACGGTCCAAGTGCATGTGAAGGGAAGCCTGCCTTTACATTCGGGGATGGCAGGCACCAGGACCCTGGACAAGCATAAACATCAAGGAAAGACCCGGGGCAGCATACACCACACAGACTGTCCCTGGTGCCTAGTGACTGCAGTCTGTGTGTGCCCTGCAGTTGACCCTGCACCCAAGTCTGTACCATGGCACTGTGGGCTATGCACTGCAATTACAATTCCCCCCCCACACACACACCCACAGAAAGTCTTCTGACACGAGAAACGTGATGGAAACAGTGAGTAACACCAAACCGCTTTTAATAATGTAGTACACAGTGGGGGGTTTAAACTTGGAGTTGGGACTGGTTGATGCTGTAAGGAAAGAGCTTGTACAAATTTACAGCGCGAGAGTTGTCTCGAACATTATCGGTCTGCTGCGGTGCAGGGACAGTTCTCACGGCCCCTACCGCCCCTCCTTCTTGTAACTTTGGGTGAGGGGGGGACAGGACTTCTTGGCGTTGGAGGGCGGTTGCAGATGCACTGCAGGGGGGCTCTCTCCTCCTGCCTGTGGTCTTGCAGAACATCTACAAGGCGCCGGAGCATGTCCGTTTGCTCCCTCATTAGACCAAGCAGCGTTTGAGTCGCCTGCTGGTCTTCCTGCCGCCACCTATCCTCCCGTTCCATGTGTGTGCGATGCTGCTGACACAGGCTCTCCCTCCACTGTCTCTGCTCTGCCGCCTCCGCTCTGGAGCAGGCCATCAGTTCCTGGAACATGTCGTCCCTAGTCTTTTTCTTTCGGCGTCTAATCTGAGCCAGCCTCTGCGAGGGGGATGCCGGGGCAGTCCGGGAAGGAGCCGAAGCTGTGTGATGCGAAAAAGTAGGTGATTTCCTTGAACACATACATGTTTGCCAACAGTAAACACAGTCTAGTCAGTTTCAGTTAACAAGACCAAAGAGGGAACCAAGTCTCAGGAGATCTCAGAACTAATCCGAGATTTCGGAATACGCTCTCATTGGCGGCGCCATTGCACTGGATAGCGCACAAGCGAGGAGAGACAGCTGCATCCCTCTTGCACAAAGTCCTGGTAAGCCTTACAGTACATACTGCTTATCAGTTAGTGGTTAGCTGTGCTCTCCTGCTAAAGGCAATGTGCAAAGCAGAAAGGATGAGCCTTTTGCAGCCCCTCCCGCCAGTGCACGGGAAAGATCACTGTATGCTTTTCCTCTGTGGCCTCCAACACGTGGCTGTTAAGCGAGGGTCATTGTTATGCAAAGTAAAAGTCTACCATTCACAATAGTAACAGTA
Organism: Mauremys mutica; assembly: GCF_020497125.1. Classification (NCBI taxonomy): domain Eukaryota; kingdom Metazoa; phylum Chordata; order Testudines; family Geoemydidae; genus Mauremys; species Mauremys mutica. The sequence goes on from NC_059083.1 coordinate 32,264,534, forward strand.
CACTAATTCCCCTAATTAGATGCAGCACTTCCAGAACGACATTACCCTGAGGCGTGTCACTCGGACTCAGAGAGAGCGGATGCTAACAGAAGCCCTGCACAGACCAGGACCATACGCTGCAATGCTTGTAGAGGCGATGCTTCCCCTTTACCTTAGGATGGCCTGGCGCGGAAGAGTGTGCTTCCACGGAGCACACAATAAGGCACCTCTCCTAAGGAACCTCCTGCTGAGGCTTTTCCAGCTGCTCTCTGAGAGCTTTTTTGAACTGTCCCCAGAGGATTATTGCTCGATTCCTATATGTGTAGACCTACTTTTTGTATAGTTTGATATTTAAAAAATTTTCTATAGTATTTCTATTTTTTATATACCTGTTTCTTAAAAAATAAATGTTTCCCTGTTTGTAGCACTTACCGCCTGATCCTTCCCCTGATTCCGAGTCCGGGTTAACGGGCGGGGATGGTTGGTAGGGGATCTCTGTGAGGGTGATGAAGAGATCCTGGCTGTCAGGGAAAGCGGGAGTGGGTTCGCTGTCGCCTGCGCCGTCCTCAAAAGACCCTTCCTCATCTTCCCCATCGGCGAACATCGAGGAGGAACTGTCCCGGTACACTATTCCGTCCTCGGAGTCCACCGTCACTGGTGGGGCAGTTGTGGCAGACCCACCTAGAATGGCATGCAGTGCCTCGTAGAAGCGGCATGTCTGGGGCTGGGCTCCGGAGCGTCCGTTTGCCGCTCTGACTTTTTGATACCCTTGTCTTAGGTCCTTCACTTTCACGCGGCACTGCATCGCATCCCGGCTGTATCCTTTCTCTTTCATGGCTTTAGAGACCTTCTCGAAGGTCTTCGCGTTCCACTTGCTGGAGCGCAGCTCCGAGAGCACAGACTCCTCGCCCCACACAGCGATCAGATCCATGACTTCCCTGTCAGTCCATGCTGGGGACCTCTTTCTATTCTGGGATTGCCCGGACTCCTCTGCTGGAGAGCTCTGCATCATTGCAGGTGCTGCGGAGCTCGCCCCGATGTGCAACCAGACCGTCAGATTCAAACCGCCCAGACAGGAAAATGAATTCAAATTTTCCCGGGTCATTTCCTGTGTGGCTGGCCAGAGAATCTAAGCTCGGACTGCTGTCCAGAGCGTCAACAGAGTGGTGCACTGTGGGATAGCTCCCGGAGCTACTAAGTTCGATTAGCATCCACACCAAGCCTAATTCGAGCTAGCCATGTCGAATTTAGCGTTACTCCACCTGCCGGGGTGGAGTACCAAATTCGAACTAAAGAGCCCTCTAGTTCGAATTAAATGGCTTCCTGGTGTGGACGGTTGAGCGGTTAGTTCGAATTAACGCTAATAAATTCGAATTAAAGTCCTAGTGTAGACCAGGCCTAAGAGGAATGAGTTCAGTGTGCGAGACCCCCTGGGGGCTCACTCCTCCAGGGTAAGCCACGCGGCCTCACCGCCTCCTTACATTGAGCCTTACACTGAGCTCCAGCTTCACACCAGGAGCTCTGCTCAGCAAGTCCAGCTGAGATAGACTCCTGGGGGAGACTTGTCCACTCTTCAAGGACTAAAGCACCTCATCTGGCATTTGCAGTGACACTCAAACAACATTGTCCAAAGAATAGGATTTATTAATCATCTGGAAACAGCATAGGAAGTCCTTAGGTTAGCACAGAGAACTGAAGATTAAAGCCCAGACCTTTCTGGTCAGCCCAGAGCCCAGCCAAGCTGTAAGGAACCCCATTGTTCAAGCTCTGTCTGTCTCTCCCTCTGACCCCCTTGAGCCTTGATCAGATCCCAGGGGAGAGCGCCAACTCCTTCCAGCAGCCGACTCTTATTCCCCACCTCACACCACTCCAGTCCTTTATTCTCGAGATGGGGGATACTTGCGCAGCTTCCTTGCTGAGGTGTGGGGGACTCCATCTGCCTCTGGGTGGTTGGTTGCTAGGTGTCAGTGTCCGGGTGTGATACTCTGTTCCTCAAAGCAGCACCCTGGAACCACCATATTCACCACTGTGATATGACTATGATAGGTTTTGTACTAAGTAGGCCTTGCAAGGCACCATTCTAAAAGTTTTCATCTGTTGAAAAATAATATCCTGTTGGATTGTCTGTGCTATCATTGTATGGAAAGTTATGAAGTGTTGCTGTGTGTGTCTCTGAAATATGTTGTGAGGTTGGGAAAAGCCACAACCAGCCTTTCAGGTACATGAGGAGCCAAATGGCTTTTATGGCTCATCATCACACAATCCACTATCCCGGAGGCTTCTCAGAGAAGGCACGTACACCATGGGGGAGGACCTAACCCATGTACAGCAAAGATCTTTCTAGCAAGCTGGAAGAAAGCATAAAAGAGAGACAGTGACATCATCACTTGGCCTCTCTCCCCTCTGATCTCAACACCTGGCAGCACAGCTGAAAGACAAGGTTTGAACTGGGGAAGGGTGGTCCCAGACTGGAAGGCAGTCCCAGCCTGTGTACTGAGGAACTGTAACCTGCTTTTACCATTTGTCAGGGTGAGAAAAGCTGTTTGATTCAACTCTTACTAAGGCCTGGTCTACACTAAGAAGGGGGGTCGAATTCAGCACTAAGAAGGGGGTACGCAAATTCAGCTACGTGAATAGCGTAGCTGAATTCGAAGTACCCTAGTTCGAACTACTCACCCGTCCAAATGCCGCAGGATCGAAGTCCGCGGCTCCAAGGTCGACTCCGCCACCGCCTTTTGCAATGGTGGAGTTCCAGAGTCGACCGGAGCGCGCGGGGAGTTCGAACTATCGCGTCTAGATTAGACGTGATAGTTCGAACTCCGAGAAGTCAAACTTACCGCGGGTCGACCCACGCGGTAAGTGTAGACCTACCCTTAGACTACAAGTTTAGGATTTTGAATGTGTTTACTTTTTATTTTCTTAAGGTAACTATCTCTGACCTTTATGCCTACCACTTACAATCACTTACAATCTATCTTTCTCTAGTTAAACTTATTTTAATGTTTTATCCTGACCAGTAAGTTTGTCTAAAGTGCTTGGGAAATCTGCTCAGGTAACAAAGGCTGGTGCATGTCCACTTTCCTTTGACGAAGTGGCAAACTAGGTAGTGAACTTACACTGACCAGGCTGGGCAAGGGGAAGGGGAGTGAGACCCCAGGCCCAGGGCTATGTGAGTGATGGGCCCAGGCTGGGTAAATGGGACCCGCTCACAGGGAGGAGCCTGGGCAGCTTGTCTCCCATTCTCGCCACATGTTCACCCGACCACATGGCTCATCCCCAATCCACGTCCTGCACCTCGGCACCTTCCTGTACAACCACACCCCTAACCCCTCCTTGCCATGCTCTGTTCCCAGCAGCTCCCTCCCTCAGTGCCATCTGTGGGAAGGGAGCTGGTGAGCCTGAGGTGGGTGAATGTTGTGCGGAGGTCAGACAAGGGAGGCTGGAAGCAGGTTTTGTAGTGTTAAAAGGGCTTCATCGTACATTCCTAATGACACAACACACTATGGGAGTCCTGAGAGCCTCACAGACATTCACTTTCCTTTGTGTTTCGCTCTCTGTACCCCCCCTGCTCTAACACAGCCAGGCACCGCACGGCTCCCTTGTGTGCTGAGATGCTGATGCTGGGTGAGACATTAACCCCTGTCATTTCACAGACCCAATAGAGATGTCATTGTGATCCATGGTACTTTATTCTGGTTTTCCTGGCTTTAATTTCTGGCCCGGTGGCCTGACAATGAGCAGAACTGGGAATTGGGACCATGCAGGGACAGAGCTGGTTGTGCTGGCCCCTCCCCTGCCATTTCCCATGGCTAGGGTGACCATATTTCCCTATGCTGAATACAGGACACCTTGTAAAACTGCTTGTATTCAACAGCAATCAATCAGAACTATGCAGTAGCCCCCACAACATGCTATAAAAACTCCAGAGCCCAGCAGGGAAAGGGGGGGCCTCAGGGGTCCGGGGGAGGGTCTTGGGCATAAGCGTGGTATGACTTCTATTTTGGGGGGCAGGGGCCAGCAGGGCTCAAGCCAGCTCCACGTGATGGATCCGGGGAGGGAGTGCCACCTTCACCCCCTGACTCTCCTCAGGAGGCCACCCAGCCTGTCTGGGTTTTGACGGGAGGGAGGCACAACCAAAAATTATAACTCAAAGGTGTGTGTGTGGGGGGGAAACTTGAGCTCAAAAAGGCTGAAAACAGCTCAGAGTGCAGGGAAGTGGGTTTCTGGGGGCTGTGTGCGGGCAGGGGGTAGCTCAGGGTGCAGGGAGCAGTCCCTGTTCCCTGAGGGCTCTGCCAGCCCCACCCCTACGGCTGTTACCGGCTGTGTGAGAAAAGGGGGCTGGGAGCTGAGCAGCAGCCAGCAGGAGAAGAGGGAACACCAGAGCTGCCTGCTCCATGGCACCAGCCAGAGGAACAGTTGCCCCGCACTGCCCAGCTCCAGCTTCCTGCCTCCAAACTGGCCAGAAGGCAGAGAGAGAAGGAAGTGTGCAGGGTGTGGAGTGCCCCCGGGATACCCCTTCATGCACACTGCAGTTTGGGGTGGCAACATTCCCAGTGCCCCCCAATTCTGCCCATGGGCTCAGGAGGCTTCTGTCCCATGGAGAGCACCGGGGATCCAAGATTCAGCCCCACGACTCCTGCCTTCAGCCTCATGGATGTCACCAAGGCTCAGGCATTCAGCCCCGTGGCTCTGGCTTCAGCCCTGCAGCAGGTGCTAGGAATCAGGGTTTCAGTCCTCCCCCCACAGCTCCAGCTTCAGCTCTGGAGCAGGCGTCGGGAATCGAGGCTTCAGTCCCCCTGTGGCTCTGGCTTCAGCCCTGGAGGCGGGGGCTGGGAATTGGGGGCTTCAGTCCCACTGTGACAGGTTGGGTCACAGAGACCCGCTTGGAACTGCCACCTGATGTGCTGAGACTACCGCTGAGCCTGTTTTCCCTGCCAGCTTGGGACTTCAGTGCCTTGCCTGGTTGAGCCAGACACACTAGTCTGCTAAAAACACAGACCCAGGTCTGAACCACGTTCCCCAAAAGCTGCAGGCTTAACTGAAAACAGCTTAGGACGTGCTCCTGTCTCCAACATCCTTATACCCAGTTCCCAATGGGGTCCAAACCGCAAATAAATCCATTTTACCCTGTATAAAGCTTATACAGGGTAAACCCATAAATTGTTTGCCCTCTATATCACTGATAGAGAGCTATGCACAGCTGGTTGCTCCCCCAGGTATTAATACTTGCTCTGGGTTAATTAACAAGCCAAAAGTGATTTTATTAAATATAAAAAGTAGGATTTAAGTGGTTCTAAGTAATAACAGAGAGCAAAGTGAATTACCAAGCAAAATAAAACAAAAACACTCAAGTCTAAGCCTAATACAGTAGGAAACTAAATGCAGGCAAATCTCATCCTCAGAGATGTTCCAATAAGCTTCTTTGACAGACTAGACTCCTTCCTAGTCTGAGTCCAGCAATCCCTCCCACCCTTGCAGTTACTCACCTTTGTTCCAGTTTCTTTCAGGTATCTCTTTGGGGGGGGGGGGGAGAGATTATCTTTTAAGCCATCTGAAGACAAAATGGGGGGGTGTTTCCAGGGCCTTATATAGTGTGCCTTACAGACACACACGCCTAGCCTCTCGCACCAGGGGCTACCTGACGTGTCATCTTCCTGCCTCTCCACCCGGCCTGAGGCCAGTACATGCTCTCACTGACAAGCCACTGCCTGCCCACACTCGCTCGCCAGCCACAAACAAGACACGGCTGGGGCTGCGCTGACTGACCACTGACTGACCAGCAGGGGGAGCAGAAAATATGGGACAATTTGTCCGATTTTAAAAAAAAGGCGAGACACCTACAATAGGGCTTAAATACAGGACTGTTCCGTTAAAAACGGGACGGACGGTCACCCTATGTCGGGAGCCACCATACACTCAATGACTCCCCTAGAACAAGAGACTGAGAATGCTGGTGGGGCCCAGATCTCTCCCTCACATCCCTCCCTCCCCTGGCTCCAGCCTTCTCTGTTCCTGAATCCCCCCTTCTGTCCACTCTGCCCCTTCACCATTCCCATAACCCCTACCCACCTTCTCAGAGCTCCCGCTAATCACGCTGGGATCTCCTCTCTGTCATGTCTGCCAGGGGCTCTTCCTCCTTATGGCCTCTCTCCCCTCCCCCTCTCATTACATCCTCACCCCACTCCCTGGAATCTTTCTTTTGTGACCTGGGCTCTTCTCTTCCTGCTGCTACAGCCCCCTCCCCACCCCAGCCTTGGCCACACAGCCACCCTTGACATTGCATGCATACCCCTCTGCCCCTGCACCCCTACAGCTCATAGCCTGCTCACCACCTCCTTCTCTGCCCCTCTCCACTCTCCCAGCTCACAGGCCTGGTGCTGGGGATCAAGAGGGGAGAGCACAGTGATATCTTTGTGGAAGATTATAATTTAGAGCTGCTCCCTCATAAGGGACAGGATTAGGAATACAGAGATTTAGATATATGCCTGGAAGGTGGGGTTGAGAACACAGGGTAGCTGTGCACAGCTGGTCACCACAGAAGCTCTCTAGTTTTTTTTTTTTTTTATGTTTTATTCCTGTCTCATTCACTGGTTCGTTGCTTAATGAACCCCAAGGTCATGACGGGAGGAAGTGGGGGGGACAGGCAGGTGATGCCCTTTGTACCATCCCCATGGGAACAGGCCTGGGGGATGGTCAGCACTGGGAGGGGACAGCGTCTGCTATCGGTGTTGCTGTCAGGGACAGAGATTCCCTTCGGCCTGAGCTGAGACCGGGCAGATTATCAGGGGAGCCGTCTTTGTACCCCCAGCGTTGAGACCAGGATAGAAATAAGGGCGGAGCTTCCCGTGGAAGGTGCCAGTGAAAGTGTAGAGATGGGACCTGTCAGTCACATTGTAAAACGAGACCTCGCCCGCCTCATAGTCCAGGAAAATCCCCACCCGGCTGGGCCTGACGCTCACGGGGAGGGGGGTTGTGGGGGAGGTGAGGCCCTCGTATTTCCCATCCGCCAGCTGCACGACCCAGTATCCATCCTCAAGTGATACATCATTCTCCCCCTTCCTGATGACAGAATCCCTACAAACCCCAAGCATCCAGTCAGGCTTGTCTCCCACCTCCACCTCCCAGTAATGCCTCCCGCCCGTGAATCCTTCAGTGCCCAGAACTTCAGGGTAAGTGTCAAATCTCTCAGGATTGTCAGGCAGAGCCTGTTCTTCGTCTCCATGTCTCACATGTTTCCGATCCTCAGACAGGACGAGGTTGGGATTTGCTGTGTCTGGATCCAGAGTCACATCCACTGGGGAGAGAGTCACAGAGATAGTGCCAGGGGCAGGGGCTGGTTACTCAGACTAATGGAAATCAACCTGTGTCCCAATTAATTGCTGTTTAATCTCTGATTATACAATCAGTCACCCAGAATTGGACATGGAGGCAAAATATCTCCTGAAGGGAGAGTGGTATGTTCATTGCTTGGGGCAGAGGGGTGTAAGGATGCAGACAGACACCAGCTGGACATGGGGGAGGAGTGAGGTGGGGTAGAGGAGAGGGGCAGGTATTAAGGACGAAGGATGGGGGCGAGCTTGAGGCACCAGGTGAGCAGAGAGGAGAGGTGCAGGCACCAGCAAGGAGAGGATGAGTGGGGAAGATGCCAGAGAGTCAGAGAAGGGTGAGATTAGGGTTAGAAACCAGTGGACAGAGTGGGGGTGAGGGAGATGCAGGCCCCAGGAAATCTCTGTTGCTTTGGGGCTGTGTGTGGTGGGTTTGTTGCTAAGAGCAGGTCGGTGCCATCCCCACACACACTGGCCTGGAAGCCCTGCCCTAGGGGGCACAGCTGGGACTCTCCATAGTGGCTGTCCCCATGGACACCGCCTTCCAGCCAGGCAAACTGCACAGCCAGGCCCTCCCCTAGGGCATGAACAGTGTGTCTGGGTGGGGCATGCTGGGCTGGGGGCAGGGCTGGGTGATGGGGAGTTTAAGTGGACACTGCAGGGAACACAGACCATCTGTAGCAATCTGGACAGGGTAGCAGTCTCAGATCACACCTGCACATCAAGTCTGCAGCAGGGTTGAACAGGGGCAGCTACATCGATGCAAGAAAACCCTGTGCGGACAACCTGAGGATTTGTCTACACTAGAAATGCTACATTCTCCCATTGGCATCAGTAACCCAACTCCCCAAGATGTGGTTGCTACGTCAACAGAAGAATTCTTCCGTTGACCTTGTGCTATCTACGCTGGAGGACAAGTCAGCTTAATGTGTCATTCTGGGTGAGTCCCAAAATGGACAATGCTCAGAAAGCTCATCTCAGAGCCCCAAAGCCAAACAGTTTTCTCCCTGGGCCAGGCCAGATTGGCTTGAAATATTCAGAGTTTTCTCCCCAGGCTGGAGAGCATTAAGGGACATTGTAGGAGGAAGCAGTTTAATGTCCCAGGCAGAGGGGGGGATGATCAGGGTCTCCTGGGCTTAGCTCTAGAGTCACAACCAGGCACAATAATAACAACCCCCCTTGCTCCTCCCCTGGGATCTAGACACCCCAGCTTTGCCAGCACAGCATGTGAGTCCCCTCCAGGGAGATCTCTGGCCCACGGCGCTGACATGCTGTCCACTGAGTCTGCAGGGCTCATGCACTCCTCAAACACCTGCTGCAGGCTGGGGCTGCCCTGATGCTCTCCACAGAGTTTACAGGCTCCGCAGGCCCCGACGGGAAGAGTTTTCTCCAGGACCCTGAGCTCTGACAGCGTTTCTGCTCCTGGCCCGGCTCTCCCTGCCCTGCCATGCTGACAGGCTGCACCCACCGGGACATCCGGGTCTGGCCCTCACAGCACACGCAGGGACATTGTCTGCGTCCACATTCCCTTCCCCCCATTCCTGGCACAGGGAACACCAGCCCCAGGACCCCTCCCTTCACCCCCCAGAGCAGGGGAGCGAGAGCCCTCGGCCTCCTGGGCAGTGGGACTGCTCAGAACAGATTCATGGGTCTGTGAAAGTGTCTCCACCCGGAGAGCTCTGTGCACCCAGCAACCCCTGAGATCAGGGGCCGGGGCTGGAACTCACCCCCTCCCACTCTGGGAGGAGAGGGGGCCTTGAGCCACCCATGCTGCTATCGGCCTGTATATAGCCAGCTCAACAGGTGACAGAGCCAGTGCCCTGAGCTGTCAGAGCGTCACTGATGGGGAAGGAGCATTGTGGGGTAGTGCTGGGGGCTCTGTGCACTGCTGGGGCTCTTATGCCAGTGATCTCGGTGCAGACTGGCTCGGTGCAGGGCTCCACAGCGATCAGCCTTGCTCCAGTCCAGTCTGACCCACAGTGGCTGTGACGTCTCTGCACTGCTGGGAGCGTATGTGTGGGGGGTGAGGGTTGGGACAGGACAGATTTCCCAGCTGCAGACAAGCAGGGTGAGGAGGCCAGTGGCCCTGCAGAGCCTGCTCCATTCCTGAGAGCCCCACAGCGTGTCCCTCAAGAAAGCTGCATTGGGTTCATTTAAATTGCTTTAAAAATACTGCAGAGACCGTGGTACAAACCCGTGTGACTCTCCAGCTGTGGGATGCGGCTGATCGGGTTTAGCTTCACGTTGGTCAGGCACCAACCTGAGCTGAACCAAGCTCAGCCTCTGCCAGAGCGAAGTACAGGAGTCTGGGCACAAACTGGAACCCATTTAACTGACCTGCTCCTGGCAATTCCCACGAACAAGGCAGAGGAGACAGGCTCAGGGAGGATGGGGACTCATTTCTCCAGGGCTGGGCTGGAGTCATGCTGCTGCTCTCACCCCTTCCTGTGTCATCCTTGCACGGGAGTAGGCTCCAGGGTCTGTTGTTATTGCTCCTCCTCCTCCCCCACTGGGGGTGTAAACCCTCCCACACCAGCTGTATCATCTCCCAGGTCTGGGGCACAGGGAATGGTGCCAGGAGGGGCTGTAGGGAGTGAATCTCTCCCTGGGGAAGGTGCTGGAGTCACCAGTACAAGATCAACTTCTGTTACCTGCGAATCCTCGGGCTCTTCTGAGTCCTGGAACAACCAGCAGAGAGAGAGAGAGAGGTGAGAATTCACACAGCAGAGTCATCCGGATCAGGTACGTACATGGACCCTCCACCCCAAAGCACTCAGCTCTGCACCATCTCACAACAGAGCAGGGTTCAACAGGCTCTGACCCCTCCTCATTTTTTCTGTGCCACATTCACCAGCTGGGTTTCTCTCCTGTGCAGATCACGTCACACGCGCCCAGTCCAGGGGCTGCTCCATACAGGGGAACAGGCCCCTGCTGTGCCCTAGAACAGCGACCAGGGTTCTCACCTCTCTCTGCAGCCAGCCCCTCTGGAAGGAAAGAGAGAAAAATCCATCACTGGCATGGGTCAGTGTGACCAGGACTAGAAGTCACAGCTCTGTCAGATGCTGTGATAGGGACCACAAGGACTAAGGACAAGGAGCCACCTTGTCATGTGACTCACCCTTCTCATTTTAGCACTGAAAGATGCAGAAAGGCCCCTGGGATTTTCACAAGTGTCAGAATAGTCAGGTGAGTTGCCCAACTCCTATAGACACCAATGGGAGTTTGGTGCCTAACCTGCTTTCGTGCTTCTGAAAATCCCAACAGGTGCCTGTTTAGGTGCCTAATGATTCAAATACCTCTGAAAATCTGGCCTAGGGTGCTCAGATACTAGGGCCCAGATGCTCAGCTGGTGTCAGTCAAGGAAGCTCCTTTGGTGTCCAGGAAGCTGAGAATCCAGCCCCGAGTCTGTGATAATGTCTCTCACATCGACCAGCTACAAACATTACCAAGAAATCTCCCCTTGTCTCTCGGCCCCATGCAGGATGCGTTGGAGGGAGACTCTCTCGTTGAGCAGCAGGAGGGAACTGCTGCAGAAATAGTGACAGTGGGAGAGGAACTTTCACTCCAAGCTCCTGTTCTCAGCCATTAACGTCTTTATAGGAAATCTTCCTTTCTGCTCAAAACAGCTTCCCTGAGCTCAGAAATCCACCAACCCCTCCCCATGAGGAGCACTGGGTTTTCTCAGTGAATACAGCTTTTCATGGCCTTTTGGGTTGCATTTCTCTGAAGGCTGATGTGCCTGGGTTTAACTGATCAGCACAAATACTCCTGGAAAGTGAACTCCCAGCTCCCTCTCTGTGCACCTCCCCCCAGAACAGAGACAGTCACAGCCCAGTGGCGCAGCTCCACATTCAACCTGCCAACTCACACTGCAGAATTCCAGACCCGAATATCAGAATCGGCGCATCAAGCGGCAAATCAGAGTGAGCGAAATACACAATTGTGAACAGTCAATACAGCCGAGAGCATTAGCCCCTGTGCTCAGTTGGCCATGGACAGAGCAGGAAGCAGCACTGGTCACACAGGTCAGTGATTATGAATTATTTACTCAAATCTAAACTTTCCCATAGGACCTTGTTCTGTGCAGCCAGGGGAGCTGGGACCACACGGGCTCTCCCAGGATCTGGGTTCCTCTGGGCTGGGACACAGGAGTCTGAGTCTGGTTCTGATGCATGGGGAATATGAACACACAGGCACTGATAATAACGCAAACAGCAGGCGTTGTCACTTCCTGCAGTCCCAGCTTGCCTTGGGGGAGCCTCTCCCCCGACCCAAATACTATGAGACACAACCCCCCAGCAGCGTCCCGTACCCAGGAATCCCGTCACAGCCTCCTGGAGTTTGTTCTCTCGAGGGAAATCCCTGATTCGCTTTTCCAGCTCAGGGGACTTGGGAGCCGGATGTGGAGACATCACCTTCTCGCCCCTGCAGGGAAATGAGTGCGTTTATTTCTCTCCCTCCTCGGCCGTAAGTTCCCGCCCCCCAAAGCCAGAAAGGGGAGTGGAAGCTGGGCCACAAGCAGAGTTAACAGGGCCCTGACCTCTGCTGCCCAGGGAATTTAGTGCCTGCACAATTTGCTGGGGCCCAGCCTGGGGACTGGGGGCATCTCTCCAGCCAGAGAGAAAAGACAGCCTGGGCAGTGCCAACCCCAGCTCCCCTCAGAGCCGGCCCGGCCCATGAGCCCCACCAGGACCTGGAGGGGCCGCACCCAGGGCTGAGAGAGGGGCCCATTCTCCAGGCCCAGCCACTCCTCAGCTTCTCCCGTCAGCCTCCAAGGGGTCTGGTCACTCCCCATGGGGTGGGGGGTTCTGGGACATGGAAACTGCCCCACTGGGGCCTGGGCTGGGACACTCGGCTCTTTCCCCAAAGGCCTCTAGGCCCCCCTTGCACGGGACAGGCTTTGGACCATGACAAAGCTGGGGCCAGGTCCCAGCTGGGCCCTCTGGGTGAAAGGGCTCCAGCCCCAGTAACGATCCCCTGTGGCGGCCTAGCCCCCAGGGAGGGTTCTCCAGCCCAGAGCTGTGGGGCAATCCCCTCCCCAGGGTGGGTCACACAGCCACAGCAGCAGCAGCCCCCGGGTAATGGGGACGGAAGGGGGCTGGATCCAGAGGGTGAGACTGTCCCATGGTCAGAGGGCTGGGTTTTTAGCCTGGCTTCTGAGCCTCTTCCCAGCATGACGGGGCGTGAGGGGCAGACAGATCCTGGACGTACCTTCTCACGGCACTTCTGACACCCTAGAGGGGAAGGAGAGATGGAGCAGAAAGTCAGTGCCCATGGTGCAGCCCAGCCACCTGCTCCAGATGGGTCACTCTGCTCTCCCATCCCCAGCCCCACAGGCTGTTCCCCTCGTGGGATGGTGGAACTAAAGGGCTGTGCTAGCGGGAGCAGAGCCCCTTTCACACCAGCTGCTCTGCAGAGATGGCTGGTCTCCCTGAACTGAGCCTCAGGGCTGGAAGAGCCTTTCTCCGGCCTCCCCCCGTCTCCCTGACAGCCCAAACTCCTGTCTGTCTGCAGCCTTGGGGCTCCTGGCCCTGCAGACACCCAAGGCCACTTTCCCTGCACTGAGTTACCCTGTGAGCCCCGAATGACTCGAGGGCCGTCCCCTCCCTGCACTGGACTCTGGGCATGTCTGACACAGTCTCACCTGCAGCAATTCCGGCACAGGCTGCTGACACTTCCCCTCCAGCTCTGTGATCAGGGCGCTGAGCTGGGAAATCTCCTCACACAGGCGGGTGGCGTTTTCCTCCCTCCTCCTCCCAATCTCCTGGTCCAGCTCTCCCAGCCGGGCCAGCAGGAGGCGCTCTTGTTCAGCCAGGAACTGGCGCAGCTGCTCGCACTCAAACACCACCAGCTGCCTCTCCACTTCCGTCTGCCTCTGGGGTGCACAGAGAGACGCAGGGACAGGGTGGGGACACAGGGTGAGTGGGGGATCATGGGAAATGGCACAAAGCCTTGTCCGGGCTGCACAGAGCGTTTCATTTGATATCTTTGCCAGCAGAACTGTGCCTGCACTAGGGCTTTTCCCAGGGTAAAAATGTCACCAAAAATCATCCCCCCAATGCCCCCCCAGTACCCATTTCTGTACCAGCAACAGATTTAACTGTCGATCAGGCCTTGGCAAATGCTGCTGCCCAAACCACCCAATGGCATCACTGGAAACGTCTGACACACACACCCTGGGATCAGCACAAATCTCCTCTTGCTTCAACCTGACCCCTGCAACATCTGTGCACGTTCAGCAGTTTCATTGTCCCCTGCCCCCCAGTGCTAAGGAGGCAGAACCAGAGGCTGCTCCCAGCGACCCTGGGGTGAACCCCTTGACTCCATTGGGAATTAACACCAGGGGCACAGAGGAGTCTGACCCTGACCCCAATGACGTCAGTGTTGTCACTCCTGATTTACACCAGATAGCTGAGAGCAGTTGTTGGCCTCCCACTGTTTAAAATGGCCCTGAACAGTCTCCTTCCATCAACCCTGGAAATCCTTTAACCTTCTGAATGACTCAGAGACCAACCAGCGCAGAGACCCCCCCTACTGCTGTCGCTGAAGCCCCTGTGCAAACCTGCTGGGCTGGGCAGGGGCACCTACCAGGAGCCTCTCACTTTCCTTGTCCCAGTCGGATTTCAGTCCCAGGAGCTCTTCTCTCTCCTCCTGCAGATGCTGCAGGCGGCTCAGAATTTGCTCCTGCAAACAGAGACAATGGCTCTGGGGGCTGGTTTGGGTGCATTGGTTTGTCCCCAGCGATAACATCATCACTGAGCAGAGCGATGCTGTGGGAGCAGGTCCCCCTTCTCCAACCCACTGAAAACATGACCCCAGCTCCCAGTAGGGTGACCAGACAGCATGTGTGAAAAATTGGGATGGGAGTGGGGGGTAATAGGCTTTTATATAAGAAAAAAACCTCAAATATCTGGACTGTCCCTATAAAATCACGACATCTGGTCACCCCAGCTCCCAGTCCCGTTATCAGGCAGTTCCCTGGCTTTAATCCAGAGATGCGCAGACACGCGCTAGGGGCTCTGTAGCCACAGAGAAGCTGCCCCAGTAACTCCCAGCCCCGGCAATAGCTATTCCCTACCCTGTACTCCTGGGCAGCCTCCTCGATGGGAACCACCGTGTGAGCGCGGTGAGCCCGGGATCTGTCGCACACCACACAGATGGGGGTTTGATCCTCTTCACAGAACAGTTTCAGAGCCTCCTGGTGCCTCTCACACATTCTCTGCCCCTCGGGCTCTGTCACCGCCTGGAGCCTCAGTCGTTTCACTAACTCCACCAGGTTCCCCAGCTGCCTGTTGGGCCGCAGGTTTCGCTGCAGGGCGGTTTCTCTGCACTGGGGGCAGGAGAAGTTTGACTCCGACTCCCCCCAGCACTGGCTGATGCAGGCCCGGCAGAAGTTGTGCCCACACTCAATAGTCACCGGGTCTGTGAAATACTCCAGGCAGACGGAGCAAGTCACTTCGTCCTGGAAGCTCCCTGCCAGGTCCCCGGCAGCCATGGCTCCTCTGCAAACGGGAAACAGCCGCTGCAGTTTAGTTTCACTTTCCTGAGAGCAGAGAAGCTTGTTTGGCTGGAGTTGGGGCGTTTCCTTCCTCCTGTTCCCAGCAGGCCCTGAGCTGAGCTGAGCTGAGCTGCAGTGACTCACCCCTCTTGTCACAGCCCGGGGGCCTGGGGAGACAGAGCCAGGTCTAGTGAAGGGTTAATGCAGGCTTCTCCCCCAGACAATCTGTGCAGGGTCTGGGGCTGGTTCCTTCCAGCTGCAGAAAGTCGCTGTCCCAGTGAGGGCTGCAGCAGCTGAGGTTGGGATAAAGTTGAAGGGGACGAAGCAGCCGAGAGTTGTTGTAGCTAGTTCTGGGAAAAGGGGAGACTGTGAAGTAGAGAGAACAAAGAACAGGAATAAGAAACCCTGCGGCTCCTGAATCTGAGTTAGTGCTAAAGCCTGTTATAAGACGCTGCTGCTGGGATCCCTGGCTGAGCAGCTGCTGTTCCCCAAAGGTGTCTCTGCTAAGTTAAGTAGAGACTTTAATTGAAGTCTCCTCTGTGCCCAGCCCAGGTGGGGACTTTCTCGGGTGGCTGGAACCAGTCCCTGGGGCAGCCCCGGGCTCTGCTGACACCAGCTACTGAGCCAGAGCCTGCAGCTGAGGGGACAGACTCCGGGAAAAGTGCTGGGAACTGGCAGGAAAGTGGCTCACTACAAACGACCCTGGGAGGCAGAAGCTGGGTTTACACTACAAAGTTAAGTTGACCTAAATTGCCCTGTGTATGTGTCGGGGCTGATCAAACCCTGTCACAGCGATGCAGTAAAACCACCTCCCTGACTGGCACAGAGCTGTGGTTGATCTTCTTAGGTTGGCACAGTGCGAATGTAGACACTGCATGGCCTATTTGATCCCTAACAGTCCTCCAGCCCCTGCCCCACAGTGCCCCAGTCCCTGCAATAGTTACTGCTCTGCTCATAAATGTAAAGCCCTCTGTGTAGAGGTCACAGAGACCAGATGCCCAGCTCCCCCTTAAACCTTCCCCCTCATGTTTTTGAAATGCCCTTTCCTGGCTGTCCACCTTGGCCAGCTCCCCTAAGCTCACCTCTGTTGTTTGCATCCAACTGATGGAGAGGTGATCATGACAGTGAGGGCAGGGGGTTAAATCTGAATGAGTGACATTGTGGCCTGGTGCATGGGGCTGCAGCATCCTCCGTCATCATGATGGAAGGGCAGCTGGGCCCAACCTGAGTGGTGCTGTGATCCCTTGTGCCAGGTCACAACAGCCAGCATGTGGGGCAGGGCTCAGCCCCATGGGACAGGAGCTGCCACTGCAGGGTGAGTGTGGGGCAGGAATGCTTCACAGTACTCCAGACCTCCCACCCCAAACGGCAGGACCCACCCCCACATGGATGCAATTAAATAACAGGAAATTCTTCCCCCCCCACACACACAAAAAAAACCATAAAATTATAACAATAAAGAGAATGCCCCAGGCTCTAGCTGTAAGAATTTGAAATTCCAAGTTGTGTTTGTGTTGGTTGTTAACTGTTTTCATGGATAAGTTTGGCTGGGGCAGGAAGAGGGGGGAACAGCACCCTTGAGAGGCCCTGGCTTAGCTAGTTGGAGCTGATTGTTATGGGAGGCAGAGGCTCGTGTCAGGCCATGCTGATCATTCAGAGCTCAGACACTGAATGGAGCAGCACTCCACCAACCTCCCTGGCTCCCAGGGGCATTTACACACAGGGCTGGTGCAACCACTAGGAGAACTAGGCGGTTGCCTAGGGCGCCAAGTGTTTGGGGGTGCCAAAAAGCGGTGTCCTGGCTCGGCAGGGAGGATCCGCCTTCCGGAGGCACCGGAGAGCCAGAGCACCAGCTTGCGGGGGCAGCGAGCCCCAGCCATGGAATAGCCAGTGCTGTGCAGTGGGGGCAGCAGCCCTGCAAACGCAGTGGTGCTGCTGGCAGGGAGCAGCTGTGCCCCCCACCTCTCCTGCCCAGGCTGCGGCCTGGCACCCCCCCCCCCCGAGGCTTCTGCAGGCTGCAGCAGATGCATGTGGGCGGTGGCTCCCATGTGCCCCCCAGCTCCCCCATTGTCATGCCCCCATGCTCGGGCTCTGCGGCTCCCGGGCATGTGAGCTGCCACCGCGGTGCGGGGCCCTGAGCCTGCCGGGAGGGGCAGTGGCGGTGGCAGCTCACACTCCTGGGAACCACTGAGCGCGAGCATGGTGAGGGGGGAACCGGGGAGCACACGGGGGGCACTGCCTGCATGCATCCACTGCAGGAGCCCCCGGGAGTGTGCCAGGCCGCAGCCTGGGCAGGCGCACCCCCCAGCGCCTCCCTTCACCGGGCTCCAGTTCTGCAGCTCCTGGGTGTGTGCGCCACCACTGCCCCTCCCCTCCCAGGGCCCCGCGCCCCGGCGGCAGCGGCTCCTGACATGCAGAGATGAGTGCTGCCCAATGATCTTGGAATTCTTGATGCGGGTGCTGAGAAGCAGCCAAGCAGGGGAGAGGAACTAGCAGCCAGGAGTGTCCAGGGGGAAGGTGCTGAGAGCTCACTGCTCAGGGCCTGGTACTGCTTTGGCCTCTGGCATCTCAACTGGGCTCAGTCCTGGGTACACAAACAGCGCTGCATTAAGGACCTCAGAAACAGGCCTGACTTGGGAATTCACATAAGTGCTGAATCTATGCCCCTGCTTTGAGGCTGGCATTGACCATCCCATCCCAAATGACTCACATGAGTTCCAGGAACTTTTGGATGTGGCCAAATCCATTGCGCAACATTAAGTTTGCATGTGTGTGTTGCACGGCTGGCAGCGGGGAGAGGTGAGAGTCTGTGGCTGGAGCTGGTGGGTGTGGTTGTGGGACAAGATAATATCTTTTACTGGACCAACTTCTGCTAGTGAGAGAGACGAGCTTCCGAGCCAAGCAGAGCTCTTCTTCCCTCTGGGAAATATACTCAGTCACTGCTAAATACAAATTGGAACAGATTGTTTAGCATAAGCAGTTAACACGCATTTCAAGGGACCATTCAAGGCAGGGCCGGCTCTAACATTTTTGCCGCCCCAAGCAAAAAAAAAAGAGCACCGCCCCACCCCCGCCCCCTCAGCACCGTGTAGCGCCCCCCAAGTCCCCACCCCCCCGAGCGTCACACCGCCCAAGTCTCCGCCCCCAGCGCTGCATCACACTGCCCAAGTCCTCGCCCCCCTCAGCGCCGTGTAGCGCCGCCCAAGTCCCCGCCCCCCCGTGCCACGTCGCGTCGCACCACCCAAGTCCCCACCCCCGAGCGTTGCGCCACCCAAGTCCCCACCCCCAGCGCCGCATCGCACCGCCCAAGTCCCCGCTCCCCCAGCATCGCGTCGCACTGCCCAAGTCCCCGCCCCCCAGCACCGCATCGCACTGCCCAAGTCCCTGCCCCCCGAGCATCACGTCGCACCGCCCAAGTCCTCGCCCCCCGAGCGTTGTGCCGCCCAAGTCCCCGCCCCCAGCACCGGGTTGGGCCGCCTGTGTCTCCGCCCCCACAGTGCCGCTTCGCGCCGCCCAAGTCCCCACTCCCCCAGCGTCGCCTGGCCAAACCAAAAACAACAGAAACAAACCCCGATCGCCGCCCCCTCCCAAGGTGCTGCCCCAAGCACGTGCTTGGTAGGCCGGTGCCTGGAGCCGGCCCTGATTCAAGGTGAAGTGGCCAGTTAACAGATTCAGGCTGCGTGAGGTTTGGTTGTGGCTGTGGGCTGGGTTTTTGTGTGTGCAAATGAGGAGTGTGTGTGACTGTTGCAGCTGCTGTGCTGTTTAGAGTGTAATGTATGCGTCTGCAGCCAGGTTGTCACAGCGAGTACACCGGCTCTGCAAGTGCCTATGGGATGGTCATTGCAGATGATGCATGGGGAATGATATTGATCCCAGCAAAGCCAGTGAGTGGACTCGGGATGGGGGCCGCTGGAGTGGGGTGGGAAGGGCTCGCGGGGGGCTGTGCATCCTCCAGGGGAGTTCTGAGGGTGGAGAGGGGGGAACCTGGTCTGGGGAGCAGCCCCTGGGCAGGATGGCCCCTGGGGTCTATAAAGGCTCATTGCAATTTGCCCCACAATGAACCGATGTGCAGGGGGAGGAGGAGAGGTGGAAGTTTTGCCTAGGGCGCAAAATATCCTTGCACCGGCCCTGGTTCTGCCCTGGTCAGAAGCCTGGCCAATATAAGCTCATTACCCAGTCCGCCCCCTCCCTTGATGTGGAGAAGACGTGAACTAGCCTTTGTAAATGTAGCTGAGATGTTCCAAGCACTTCAACCAAAACACACAGTTTTAGATTAAATATCAAACAGATTTATTGGCTACAGAAAGATTGATTTTAAGTGGTTATATGTAGCAAATGTAGAGATCAAAGCTGGTTACCTAAGAAATGAAAATAAATTTCCAGTCTAAGTTCTACAAACTAAAGAGGCTTTGAATCAAGCAGTGTCTCCCCCTGACAGATGGTCTAGTTCCTCAGTACACAGGCTGGGACTCTTTTCCAGCCTGGGACCCCCTTCTGTTATAGTTTCTTCCAGCTTGCTGGAAAGATCTTTTGCTGTGACATGAGGGTCACTCAGTCCCCACTGGTCAAGCTGTCTCCATAGTACACAGTCTCTGGAGAGTGGATTCTTTCCTTGATGGGTGTTGTTACGCCATTTACCGCTGTCTGGCTACTCCGTTGTTGTACCTGAAAGGCTAGTTGTGATGTTCCCAACCTGACAACATATTTCAGTAACACATATAGCAACAATTAATAACTTCACATACAATCCAACAGATCAAGATTTTTAAAATGATACCTCACAACACATACTTTATACAAAACATATCATAATGATCTGACAGTGGTGAATATGGGGCTTGCAGGGTGCTGCTTTGAGGTACAGAGGCCTTATGTTCAACTCAATGCACTTCACCTCTCTGTGTGTAACACAATAATGTTTCAATGCTGCATCTGATCAATTCCAACACTTCAGCAAATGTTCTAGGCATCAGCAGGCAGAACTGCACTGATTGTGTCAGAAATCTGGAAGCAGGAAATGGGAGACACTCGGAGGGCCTGGCACTGGGTGAGATGGGCAAATGGGGGCCTTTGATGACAGAGTTGGGGGTAAGTGAACCTTTAATCCCCTCTGTGGTCTATTGAGAAGCCACCTACAGCAGTGGGGGGGGGGGAGCAATAACTCCTCGTGGGGAAGCCCCTCCCGCAGCCAGTTTGGTCCTGGTGAACAGGGCAGGGATTTTGCAGGAGGCCTCCACATGCCCTGCTGGGACGGTGGACGGTATTTACACCTGTCCGTGAAAGTCTCCCTCTAACTCCTCCCAGCTGTGAGTGATGCAGACTCAGCAGAAATTCTGCCCACAGTTCGAAATCGAGGGCCCTAGGAGAGGAACAGGGAGGGGAAATTCAAGCCTGGTCTACACTAGGCGTTTAAATCGGTTTTAGGAGCGTAAAACCGATTTAACGCCACAACCGTCCACACTAGGAGGCACCTTATATCGATTTTAATGGCTCTTTAAACCGGTTTCTGTACTCCTCCCTAACGAGAGGAGTAACGCTAGTATCGGTATTAACATATCGGATTAGGGTTAGTGTGGCCGCTGATCGACGGTATTGGCCTCCGGGCGGTATCCCACAGTGCACCAGTGAGCGCTCTGGACAGCATTCTGAACTCGGATGCACTGGCCAGGTAGACAGGAAAAGCCCCGCGAAGTTTTGAAATTCATTTCCTGCTTCCCCAGCGTGGAGATCTCATCAGCACAGGTGACCACGCACAGCTCATCAGCACAGTTAACAATGCAGTCTCCTGAGAATCGTAAAAGAGCCCCAGCATGGACTGCACGGGAGGTACTGGATCTGATCGCTATCTGGGGAGAGGATTCAGTGCTAACAGAACTGCGTTCCAAAAGACGAAATGAAAAAGCATTTGAAAGAATTTCTAAGGCTATGACGGATAAAGGCCACAGCAGGGACTCCGTGCAGTGCAGAGTGAAAGTTAAGGAGCTCAGACAAGCCTACCAGAAAACCAAAGAAGCAAACGGAAGGTCCGGGGCAGGTCGAAAAACATGCCGCTTCTATGCAATTTTAGGGGGCTGCGCCACAAGTACCCCACCCCTGATCGTGGATTCCGAGGTGGGGGTTGTAATCTCTGCCATGGCTGAGGATTATGCAGACAGGGAAGATGAAGATGAAGAAGAGGAGGAAGACCTAGCAGAGAACACACAGCACTCCGTGAGCCCCAGCAGCCAGGAGCTTTTTATCACCCTGACGGAATTACCGTCCTCCCAGCCCTCACAAGCCACTATCCCAGACAATGACGCCATGGAAGGGAGCTCTGGTGAGTGTACCTTTGCAAATAGCAAACATTGTTTTTTAAGCAAGCCTTTTTTAATGATTGATTTGCCCTGAGGACTTGGGATGCATTCGCAGACAGTATAGTTACTTAGAAAAGTTTGTTAACATGTCCGGGGATTGAGAGGAAATCCTCCAGGGACATCTCGATGAAGCGCTCCTGTAGGTACTCCAGAAGCCTTTGCAGAAGGTTTCTGGGCAAGGCAGCCTTGTTCCGCCCACCATGGTAGGACACTTTACCACGCCATGCATGTAGCAAGTAATCAGGTATCATTGCGTGGCAAAGCATAGCAGCGTATGGTCCCGGTGACTGCTGGCATTCAAGAAGCATCCGCTCTTTATCTTGTTCTGTTATCCTCAGCAAAGTGATATCGTTCAGGATAACCTGGTTAAAAATCAGGAATTTAAGTAAGGGGGGTGGCCATTTTTCTACTGGGTTCGTGGACTGCAGCAGCTTAAAAAAAAAACTTTCCTGCACGTAGCGAAGCGGGGGGAGGGGAGGAGTGAAATGCCGATGATCTTTTCTGTGTTTGGTCACCGGCGATCTTCCCCAAGCTACCAGCCACGCAGTGGGTGGGGGGGTGGGAAGGTTGTTGATTAGCAGGGAGCTAGCGTGGTATTAGCCATGCGTTGGGGGGGAGGGGTAAATCACTACAGAAGCCGAAAGACAGTGGCTTACCATGGCCGCATGCAAGCTGAATTCTGATGCCTGGACCTGTGTCTGTGAGACCTGTAACTCCAGAGCTGCAAGCACTCACTATTAAGATGAAAAATGCGACCTTGTAGGGAAATCACATGTGCTAGGTGAATAGTGCTGTTCACTGTGAAAGAGTATAACCATTGTTCTGTAAAATGTATCTTTCTAAATATTTATCTCCCTCATGCAGCTGCAAATTTTTCAACCATCCCTCCTCCATCCCAAAGGCTAGCACAGATAAGGCGGAGGAAAAAGAAGACGCGAGATGAGATGTTCTCGGATATTATGGAAGTTACACACAATGAAAGAGCTCATCTGAATGAGTGGAAGGACGTGGTATCAAATTACAGGAAAGAGGCCAGTGAACGTGAGGACAGGAGGGATGAACGTGAGGACAGGAGGGACAACCGAGATGAGAGGTGGCGGCAGGAAAACCGGCAGGAAAATCAGCGGTGGCGGCAGGAAGATCAGCGGTGGCGGGATGCAACTCTGGGGCTGCTGCGTGATCAAACTGACATGCTCCGGCGTCTTGTGGAGCTTCAGGAACGGCAGCAGGATCACAGAGTGCCGCTGCAGCCCCTGTATAACCACCCTCAACCCTCACCATGCCACATCCTCCTCACCCAGACGTGTAAGAACGTGTGGGGGGAGGCTCTGTGCACCCGCCCACTCCACCCCCGTGGACAGCCCAACCAGAAGGATGTCGTTACTGTGAATTTTTTTTAATGGCCTTCTCCATCCCTCCTATCCTCCTCCCAAACCACACCCTTACTTCTCTCCCTCTTTTTATAATGAATCAATAAATAATTCATGCTTTTTAAATGAGAGTGACTTTATTTGCATAAGTAAGCTGTACTCGAAGGGGGAGGGGGAGTTGCTTACAGGGACTGAGTCAATCAAGGGGGTTGGGTGTTCATCAACAAACACAGCAGTCACACTGTACCCTGGCCATTGATGAAGTTCATTTTCAAAGCTTCTCTGATGTGCACCGCTTCCTGGTATGCTCTTCTAATCTCCCTGGTGTCTGGCTGCGCGTAATCAGCGGCCAGGTGATTTGCCTCAGCCTCCCACCCCGCCATAAAGGTCTCCCGCTTACTCTCACAGAGATTGTGGAGAATACAGCAAGCAGTAATAACATAGGGGACATTGGTTTGGCTGAGGTCTGAGCGAGTCAGTAATGTCCGCCAGCGCGCCTTTAAATGGCCAAATGCAGATTCCACCACCATTCTGCACTTGCTCAGCCTGTAATTGAACATATCCTGACCACTGTCCAGGCTGCCTGTGTATGGCTTCATGAGCCATGGCATCAAGGGGTAGGCTGGGTCCCCCAGGATAACGACAGGCATTTCAACATCCCCAACTGTTATTTTCTGGTCTGGGAAGTAATTCCCTTGCTGCAGCCGTTTAAACAGAGTAGTGCTTCTGAAGACGCGAGCGTCATGAACCCTCCCTGGCCATCCCACGTGGATGTTTGTGAAACGTCCCTTGTGATCTACCAGTGCTTGCAGCACCATTGAAAAGTACCCCTTCCGGTTTACGTACTGGGTGCCCTGGCGCTGCGGTGCCAAGATAGGGATATGGGTTCCATCTATCGCCCCCCCACAGTTAGGGAATCCCAGTGCAGCAAAGCCATCCACTATGGCCTGCACGTTTCCCAGAGTCACAACCTTTCGTAGCAGCAGCTTAGTGACTGCTTTGGCTACTTGCATCACAGCAGCCCCCACAGTAGATTTTCCAACTCCAAATTGATTCCCGACTGACCGGTAGCTGTCTGGCGTTGCAAGCTTCCACAGGGCTATTGCCACTCACTTCTCCACTGTGAGGGCTGCTCTCATCTTGGTATTATGGCGTTTCAGGGCAGGGGCAAGCAAGTCACAAAGTTCCATGAAAGTGCCCTTACGCATGCCAAAGTTTCGCAGCCACTGGGAATCGTCCCACACCTGCAACACAATGCGGTCCCACCAGTCAGTGCTTGTTTCCCGGGCCCAAAATCGGCGTTCAATGGATAGAATCTGCCCCATTACCATCAGGAGCTCCAAAGCGCAGGGGCCCGCGGTTTGAGAGAATTCTGTGTCTACGTCCTCATCACTGTCATCGCCGCGCTGCCGTATCCGCCTCCTCCTCGCCTCGGATTGAAGGTCCTGGTTCACCATAGACTGCACGAGAGTGCGCGAGGTGTTTAAAACATCCACGATTGCGGTATGGAGCTGAGCAGGGTCCATGCTTGCTGTGCTATGGCGTCTGCACAGTTCACCAAGCAAAAAAGGCGCAAAACGGTTGTCTGCTGCTCAGGGAGGGAGGGGTGAGGCTGTACCCAGAACCACCCGCGACAATGATTTTTGCCCCATCAGGCACTGGGATCTCAACCCGGAAATGCCAAGGGGCGGGGGAGGCTGCGGGAACTATGGGATAGCTACGGGATAGCTACCCACAGTGCAACGCTCCAGAAACCGACGCTAGCCTCGGACCATGGACGCACACCACCGATTTAGTGTGTTTAGTGTGGCCGCGCGCACTCGATTTTATAAAATCTGATTTACAAAACCGGTTTATGCAAATTCGGAATAGTCCCGTAGTGTAGACGTACCTTCAGTCTCATTCATTCATTTCACCACCATGGGCCTCACCTCATGAAATGAGCTACAGGCAGAAAAGCCCCAAGCCCTGAGCCCTGGCACTTTAGGGCCTGTTCAGAATTGATTCTGCTTCCCCCAGGGTCGCTCCTTAGACTCTCCCCTGTTGCACTGTGCGTTCCAGTGACTCACCAGGCATAGGCGGCGAGGAATATGGGCCCGTGGTGCCCGTGCTCCACCAATATTTAGGAATGTGGGCCCGGCTCCACCAATGTTTGGGCTTCTATTTTCAGAGCCGTCCCATCCATAAGACAGACCAGGGAAACCGCCCCGGGCCCTGCGCTTCAGGGTGACACGGGGTCCAGGGCGGCCCGGGGGGGGGGGGGGGCTAGTGAGGGGCTTGGCACCAGCAGCAGTGAGCAACCTCACCAAAGCCCACCCCTGCTCTGCCCCTTCCCTGCCCCCACTCCACCCCTTCCCCCAAACCCCCATCAACCCGCCTCTTTCCCGCTTCCAACCCCTCCCACAAGCGATGCCGAGAGCCGGCAGGGCGGGGTGGGCTGGGGCCAGTTACCTTGCTGCTGCCGGAGCCAGGCCCCCCACTAGCCCCCTGGCTGCCCTGAACCCCGCATCCCCCTGAAGTGTGGGGCCCCCCAAAGCACGGGGTCCCATTCATAGTACAGACCGGGCAACTGCCCTGGACCCCACATCCCCCTGAAGTGTGGGCCCCCCCAAAGCACGGGGTCCGTACTATGAACAGGATGGCTCTGCTTGGACTCCATGTTCCCCGAAGCATGGGGCCCCCTAAAGCGCGGGGTCCAGGGTGGTTGCCCCGGTCCGTACTATGGACAAGATGGCTCTGCTTGGACCCATTCTGGGCACCACCAAAAATGATACAAACTTGGCACCCCTGTCACCAGGGGCTCTTGCTTAGGGGCCCTGGCCCTGCAGACACCTGTCACCAGCAGGGGCAGCTCCTCCTTGGGGGAGGGTGGAGTGAAGTCCCAGCAGGAATGTAACTGCTGTGCAGTGCAGCTGAGGTACTGTAGGGGGCAGCACCAGCTGCTGCCACTGGGGAATCCTGGAGGCTGCAATACACCAGGCTGCTACCAATGCCTGTGTCCCACTTAGCCTGCAGGCAGCACAGGGAGGAGCCCAGAGCAGGGCCCAGAGGTGGCTGTGGGGCTGTTTCAGCTCATACGCACTGTAAGGTCTCAGGGGGGTTGGTGATGCAGGGTTCCCAGAGGCAACATGGAATAATGGGGTGCCCAGCGCTGGCCTTGGGGGAGATGGTTGCCCAGCCCCACAGATCTCACTGCCAGGAAGTTTCCCCTGAGATTCAGCCTCACTTTCCCCTTTGTTAATTTCTCTCCATCCCCACTGCTCTTTTTGCCCCTAAATTCTTTATGTTTAAAAACAGAACCAGAAACAATAGACCCCCCTGCTGGTGGGCACAGAAAATACTGACTCTAGGATCAATTCTCAATCCACATCTCACACTGCCCATGAGACCTCCTGTTCTCAGTCATATCTCTGCCCACAGTCCTGCATGTCTGGATGGGTCTCTCCACAGCTGGGATGGGCAAATCCCCTCCTGCAGACCCCTCCCCTCACAGCTAGGATGGGGGACTCTGGAAAGTCTGGAGGATGCAGCCACATAAGCATTGGCCTCCCCACTCCTCAGATGCAGTAGGTGGGGACAGAAATGAGAAGATCTCAGGACGGGGTTCATACAGGATTTTATGCCAGGCAAAAGTCCTGTTTGGATTGGACTTAACTTTACAACCCCTGCAATGAAGTGGACCTGAGCGGATGGCTCCCTGTTAAATCAAACACTTTGCATCTCTCCCCATGTTAAATACATCTGGAGTGTTTTTAAACATTGGCCAAGCGAATTGTTTATCGTTCTCTGTATTTATATTGCTGCACAATAACAGCTGTAACAAGTGCCCCTGTGAACTAATGGATGATGTGGAAGTAGAGCAAGAACGGACAGGGATTTCAATGCATGACAGTCTCTGTGAGCAAGAGTCAGGCTGGCTGTAACCCTAATAACGCGAGGTTTGTAGAAGCGAGGATTGTGTGAGGCGAGTGAGAAAGAACTGTGGGAGAAGTCGTTGCGACCTTGTGTCGATAATGAATGTAGACTGGCGTCTAAATAGAAGTGAGAAAAATAAGATATCAAGATGGCCTATGTATAAACAAAATGCAGCTGTTGCCTATTATTGTATGTAACAAAAAGTATAAATGCTGCTGTAATTGTTTACCTGTTGAGAGACCTGCCTAGGACTGGGGAAACCCTGTGTCCTAGGGCTCTCCCTCCCTCTATACAATTGTAAAGAGAAAATAAAGTATCTGACTCTGCTGCACCCAACCAAAAAGTGAGAACTAAGTTTTTCTCCAACAATGACACAGTGCAGCAATGACTTCTATTCACCATTGTGCTGGCACAGCAGCAGGGGCAACAGGTTTGTATAATTTTTGGTGGTGCCCAGAATGGGTCCATGTCCTGCGCCTCCCCTCCCACCCCCACCTGCCTTGTAAGCCGATCTATATATTTTTAAAATAATGTAAAAATGGACTGGAAACAGTAAGCGCATAACAGTTTCCCTCTATTGCACAATATCACTATTGTCAGAAAATGTATTTAACTAAGACTATCAACTTGATTAATACTGTTTTGAATACGGAAACAACGCAGCACTCTTGGATCAATAACCCATAAAAGCAAATACCAAGCCCTAGCTGCTCAGGTCCAGACTCCAGGAAGCCCCCTCAGAGTCAGTCAACTCCCGGTGGGTGCTGGGGGGGGGCTACCATAACATGTGTGTCTCCTCCCCTCCTGCCTCTGCAGGCGCAGTTCCTTTGTTGTGAGGTAGCGCAGCACAGAGGGGCAGGGCAAGGGGCAGCTCCATCCCCCACTGGACAACGATGAAAAGTGTTTGCTGCCTCCTGAAGAACATTGCAAAAGGGGCTACATTTTGTTTTAGTTTTAGAAAGTATTTGCTTTTATGGATTATTGATCCAAGAGTGCTGCTGCACAGGGCGCAGGTAGGGATGCCAGCAATGCCCCTCTGCTATGTACATCAGCCAAACTGGACAGTCCCTACGGAAAAGGATAAATGGACACAAATCAGATACTAGGAATGGCAATATACAAAAACCTGTAGGAGAACATTTCAACCTCCCTGGCCACACAATACAGGATTTAAAGGTAGCCATCCTGCAGCAAAAAAACTTCAGGACCAGACGTCAAAGAGAAACTGCTGAGCTACAGTTCATCTGCAAATTTGACACCATCAGCTCAGGATTGAACAAAGACTGTGAATGGCTTGCCAACTACAAAAGCAGTTTCTCCTCCCTTGGTGTTCACACCTCAACTGCTAGTAGAGGGCCTCACCCTCCCTGATTGAACTAACCTCATTATCTCTAGCCTGATTCTTGCTCGCATATTTATACCTGCCTCTGGAAATTTACACCACATGCATTCGACGAAGTGGGTATTTACCCACAAAAGCTCATGCTCCAAAACGTCTGTTGGTCTATAAGGTGCCACAGGACTCTTTGCTGCTTTTAATTCTATCATTTTTTTCAACTATTAATTTTCAAAGATGTAATGCAGGACGTGAGCATATGTGCCCTGCCTTCCAGAGAGAACCAGTCAAGACAATAAGGGTGGGGGGGGAGAAAGAGAGAGAGAGCAGCTGCACATGTGTGTAGTTGTGATGTTTATGACACATGTACATTGTAACTGAACAACCCAGTCTGACAATTTAATAGTTTATTTTGTTAAGATAAATATTTTGGATTTCTTGAAATTCCACAGTTGAAATACAAATGACGTTATTTAGAGAAGTTAAACTTCACTATAGATTTGAGGGAAAAAAATAAAAATGTAAATAATTCCATTTCTACAAATATATTTAGATACTTGTTTTTAAAATAGTGTTTAAATGTAAATTAAAATATATTCTTGTATTTACACCTTGTTACAATAATGTTTTCTAAATTAAAATAATCTTTTTACTTTCATATTTTATATTGAGATTTCACAGGGGTAGAAAATTCTGACCGGAGTGAATGACCCCATCCCCCACCATCTGCTACCCCTGGGGCAGGGGACAGGGAAGGTGGGGGCTGGGGGTTCCCAGGTGTCCGGTTTTCGACTGGGACCTCCAGCTGAAAAGGGAAACTGGCAGCATCGGGTCAGCACAGAAAGTCCAGTTGCTGCAGTAACTGGCCCCCACCACCGGGGGCAGGAAGAGCAGCAGGGCTGGGAGGGGCCAGTCTGTGCCGCGGGGTCACTGTCAGGGACCGAGATTCCCTCCGGCCTGAGCTGGGACCGGGCAGATTATCAGGGGAGCCGCGTTTGTACCCCCAGCGTTG
Organism: Mauremys mutica; assembly: GCF_020497125.1. NCBI lineage: Eukaryota > Metazoa > Chordata > Testudines > Geoemydidae > Mauremys > Mauremys mutica. The sequence goes on from NC_059083.1 coordinate 32,293,322, forward strand.
AGACCAGGACAGAAATAAGGGCGGAGCTTCCCGGAGAAGGTGTCAGTGAAAGTGAAGAGATGGGACCTGTCAGTCACATTGTAAAACGAGACCTCGCCTGCCTCATAGTCCAGGAAAATCCCCACCCGGCTGGGCCTGACGCTCACGGGGACGGGGGTCATGGGGGAGGTGCCGGCCTTGTATTCCCCTTCCTCCAGCCACACAACCCAGAATCCATTCCCAGGTGAGAATGTGCTCTCCCCTTTCCTGCTCACAGATTCCCTACAAACCCCCAGTTCCCAGCCTGGCTTGTCTCCCACCTCCACCTCCCAGTAACGCCTCCCGCCCGCAAACCCCTCAGCGCCCAGAACTTCAGGGTACGTATCAAATCTCTCAGGGTTGTTGGGCAGATCCTGGCGTTTGTCTCCGAGTCTCACACGTTTCCTATCCTCAGACAGGACGAGGCCGGGACTTGCCGTGTCTGGATCCAGAGTCACGTCCACTGGGGAGAGAGTCACAGAGTCAGGGCCGGGGGCAGGGGCTGGTCACTGGGATCAAAGGGAAATTAACCTGCAGCCCCGTTAATCACTGTGGGGGAAGTCAGAGGGGTTGTTGCCTGAGGAGAGTCAGGGCCCCTCTGCCTGTGAGGAGACAATGAGGGGAAAGGGCAGGAGGAGCGGGGGAGGGGTGAGAAGGTGTCAGGGGAGGCGGGGGAGGGGAGGTGACAGACTGATGTTGGGAGAGGGAGGGGGAGGTGACAGGAGCGGGGGGGGGAGGGAGGGACATGGGGTGGGGCAGGTACAAGGGCTATGGGGTGATAAGGGAAAGGAGGGGCACCAGACAGGGGTGTGAAGGGAAGGGCAGGTTCCAGGGGGCTGCAGGGGGTGGGGGGAGGGGTGGGCACCAGGGCAGAAGAAGGGGATGGGCCCCAGGAGGCAGCAGGGAGCAAGGGAAGGGGCAGGCACCAGGGGGCAGAGGGGGGTGAAGGAATGGGGGGAGCGCCAATGGGGCAGGGGAAATCAAGGGCAGGGTGAGCTCAAAGGGGTGAGATGATGAGGAGTGAGGAGGTGAAACCATGGGGGGGAGCGAATGAACAGGCACTGGTGCCAAAGGGGCAGAATGGGGGTGAGGGAGGAGGTGAGCAAAAGGGGGGCAGAGAGAGGGGTGTGAAGGGCAGGCCCTAGGGGGGCAGAGGCGTGTGCAGGGAGATGTGGGCACCAGGGGCCCAGGGGCTAGGAGAGGGGGAGGGGAGGGGTGGGGAGTGCTGAGGTGAGGGGAAGGGCTGAGACCAGGGGTCCCAAAGGGAGGTGAGGGAAGGGACTTGCACCAGGGAGGCAGATTGGGCCAGGGCAGAGCTGGGACTTGGGGCAGAGGAGGAGCTGGCACCAGGGGACTGGAGGGGTGGTGAGGGGTGCAGGTGTCACGGAGCCAGAGGGGGAGGTGAGGGGCAGGGGTGAGAAATAAAGAGAAGGTGGCATGGGCGATGGTGGCAGAGGGGCGAGAGGAGAGCAGGGTCAGTGGGACAGAGGGCGGGGAGGGGGCTGGGCACCAGGAAGGAAGGGGACAAGGGGAGGGTCAGGTGTTGGGGGGGCAGGAGGAGGGAAGGGGCAGGCAGCAGGAGGGTGCGGGGGGGAGGGGAAGGGCAGGTGCCAGGGGACTGAGGGGGCTGAGCAGAAGGGCAGGCACAGGGAGGGCAGAGGAGGGGAGGGAGAAGCCCCAGGGGGCAGAGAGGGGTGAGAGGCAGGGCAGGTGGGCAGAGGGAGGTGTTAGGAGAGGGGTTGGGGAGAGGCAGGTGTCAGGGGTCAGAGTGGGGCTAGAGGAGGGGTGGGCACAGGTGGGTGAGGGAAGGGGCGGGTGCCAGGGGTCAGAGAAGGAGAGGAGCAGATGCCAGGAGGGCTGAGGGGAGTAAGAAGGGCGAAAGCCAGGACAGCAGAGAAGGGTGAGGGGTGGTGTGGCCATCAGAGGGTAGGGGAGGTGATGGCAGTGGTAGGCACCAGGGAAGCAGATTGGGGTGAGGGGTGGGGTGGGAGACATGGCACAGAGGAGGGAAAGGGGAGAGGTGGATGCCAGGACATATCGGGGGTGTGACGTGATGGGAGGGCTCCAGGGTGCAGAGGATGTTTGGGGGAGAGGGGCAGATGCCAGGAGGGCAGGGGGAGAAGGGATGGGCTGTTCCAGTGGGGCAGAGATGGGTGGAGGGCAGGGGCATGTGCCAGGGAGGAAACGTGGGAGTAGAGGGGCAGGGGCCCAGGGGAGCAGAAAGGGAGTGAGAAGAGCGGGAGGGATGTTGGTGAGGGGTCAGAATAGACGCTGGGTCCAGGGTCCCTCACAGGGGTGGGGGAAGGGGAAGGGAGGGGCAGGCGCCAGGGAATCTCTGTTGCTGTCGGGCCATGTGTGGTTGGTTTCTCGCTCAGAGCAGGTCGGTGCTGTCCTCACACACACTGGGGGTGCAGCCCTGCCCCAGGGGGAGCAGATGGGACTCCCCATGCTGGCAGGCCCCACGGGCCCCACCTTCCAGCCAGGAAACCCCACAGCCAGCCCCTCCCCTCGCAAGGCTGAGCCCCACCCCCACGGGAGCAGTTGTCTGCATTTCAGGGGGAGGGGTATAAATGCGTGCTAAACAGCTGTTGCTAATGAGGCCAGGACAGTGGAGAGGGGAGGGGGCATTTCCCCACTTACTGCCCCCTCCATCTGGGAGAAGCTGCTCCGGGGACCAGTCCCAGTTCACACCTGCACAGCATGTCTGCACTAGGGGTTTGCACCGGTGCAGCTACATCCGTGAAAGGAAACCCCGGCAGACATGGCTGAGACACTGCTGTGCCAGGGACCGTAACCCCTCCCCACACTGGGGTCAGGGCGAGCTCTAACATTTTTGCCACCCCAAGCAAAAAAAAAAAGAGCGCCGACCCCTCCCCAAGTGCCGTGTCGCGCCGCCCAAGTCCCCGCCCCCCAGAGCCGCTCAAGTCCCCGCCCCACCCCCAGCATCACCTGGCCAAACCAAAACCAACAAAAACAAACCCCGATCGCCGCCCCCTCCCAAGGTGCTGCCCCAAGCACGTGCTTGGTAGGCTGGTGCCTGGAGCCGGCCCTCACTGGGGTTATGGATCAATAATTACAGGGTCACTGGAGCAGAGGAGCTGGACTCTGGGCTCCCAGGTGGGGGCCTGACTCACTGGGCTGAAGAGTCATTCTCACCCCCACGCTCTGGCCCAGTGCCCATGGCAGTGTTCAGACACAGGGGGACGTCATCAGACACCTGGAGCCCAGCGGTTCGAGCTCTCATGGCATCACACGGGGGGATTGAACCTGGGGCTCCCAGCTGAGGGCCCAGCCCCTGGGCTAAAGGCTACAAGGGAAGCGGCGGCACCTTTTCCTCTTAATTGAAACTAGTCAGCAAACCCGACATGGATTCACGAATAGTTTCTCTTGACCCGAAATATAATTTTGCAGCAAATAAACTATTTGTCGAAAACATTCCACCCAGCTCCACTGCAAACCTGTCTGAGCAACTTAGGAGCCCCAATCCCAGTCACCTGCAATGAGAGACTGTCAACATCCCCAGAAACGCAGTTACAGGCAGGCCAGGCTCAGGACATCAGCGATGAAACAGTCCAGAGCTGCTGTTTAATTTGCCCTTTGCAGACAAATGCCCCCTGGGCCCCTGATCTCACCCCCACAAATTAGGCTGAAAATGGAGACTTGGCTCCAGCCTGAAATCTCTGCCCAGAGCCATTTGTCCCATGGACGCTGCTAGCAGCACAGACCCTCTGCAGCTGCACCTGGGCATCTCCCAGAGCGGATAACAGTCACAGAGACCGTCTCAGAGCCCCAGGAGCTCAGGTGTCTCCATCTAATGACTGTGCCAGCCACCCCCCTCGCTCCCATTAATCAGCCCTGGGACAGACACGCTGGGAACTTTCACACCCAGACCCTGGTGACACTTTGGGTCCTTCTACACAGCCTGCAGAAGTGAGTCTTGGAACAGGGTGGACAGATTCAGGCTCGCAGGGCTCCCTCTTTGGAATTAAAAATAGCCGCAAAGATTTTCAGGTTCTGGCTGGAGCTCAGGCTCTGAAGCCCAGGTGGAGCCAGGTCTGCCCCTCACAGAGCAAGAGGGGACATTGTCTGTGTCCACATCCCCTTCACCCCCTTCCGCGGATGGGGAACAGCAGCCCCAGGGCCCCTCCCTTCACCCGCAGGGCAGAGGAGTGAGAGCCCTCGGCCTCCTGGGCAGTGGGGCCTCCCAGCACAGGTTCCTGGGTGAGTGTACAAGTGTCTCCACACAGAGAGCTCTGTACACCCGGCAAATACACAGATGTGCCCGTGGATCAGGATCCGGGATGGTGCTCTCCCCAGGAGTGACGGAAGCTCCCTCAAAGTAGAGGGGTCACCCACTCGTGCCAGCCCTTCTCCCTGAGCTCCTGTCCCCGCACCCCTGAACCCTCGCTCTCACACTGCCCCTTCTTCCTGAGCCCCTGCCTTCACCCCACCTCTTCCCCAACACCCTGGTCTCTCCTCCCGGCCCCCTGCCCCAGCGTCGCTCACCCCTACAGCTGGTAAAAAGTGGGAGGGAACAGCCCTCCCATTGGTAAAAGTGATGGGGCCATGGCCCCCTGGGCCCCCTCTTCCAGTGCCCCTCACTCACTCCCCAGCCCCGGGAGGAGAGGACCCTTGGGACAGTGTCAGTGAGTTGGGTGCTGGGGATACAAATTGGGTTTTACACCCCGGCTGCTGGAGCTCTGTGTATTGAGGGTATAATGAGATAGAGGCCGTGTGAGCCCCCCACTGTCCTGCCAACGTGGCTCAGCCCTGACAGCTTCTGGAGCCTCTCCCTCGGGAGGAATCGTCCCTGCAGCCCATTCAGGCCTTGGCCTCCCTGCGGAGGTGGCTGGTGAGGCTGCCGTTAAAGTGAGTTATGATGTGAGCTCCTGTCCACTGGGAACTGGACTCTGAGCCTGGGCTGAGATCGGTGACTGGGGAGTGAAAGGCCCCAGCTGCCCTCACTGCCCCCCAAGCCAGCCCAGCACCCCCAGCCATTCAGTGCAATAACAGCGATGCTCAGGCTTGGGGACACAGCCAGTGCCCCAGCGGGCAGGGTGAGGGCCTGTCCAAGGAGCAATGGGCACAATCTGCAGCAAGGGAGGTTGAGGCTGGAGATGAGGAAACACTTTCTAATTCTAAGGGCCGTGAAGCTCTGGACCCGGCTCCAGGGGAGGTTGTGGGATCCCCGTCACTGGAGGTTTGTAAGAACAGGTTGGACAAATCCCTGCCAGGGATAGTCTAGTCCCTGACCTAGCGTGGGGGGCTGGACTAGGTGACCTCTCGAGGGCCCTTCCGGCCCTGCATTGCTCTGGTTCTAGGTTACAGCAGTTCCTGGGGCTGGGCCCTGTGGGCTCTAAGCCTGGTGAGTGACAGGTGACAGAGTTAACAGTGTTAGTGACCATGGCAGCTGGCAGCTCAGCGTCCCTGCTAGGGGCCTGGGCTGGCATGTGGCTGCCTGTACCTGGCTCAGCAGGGTGTTACTGGTCCATGTGGACAGGACCTAGGGCTGGCACCTGTCCATAGGGTTGCCAGGTGTCTGTTTTTTTATTGGAACGCCTGGTCGAAAAGGGACCCTGGCGGCTCCGGTTGGCACCACCGACTCGGACATTAAAAGTCTGGTCAGTGGCGCAGCGGGGGCCCGGGGCTAAGTCAGGCTCCCTGCCTCCCTAGCTCCGTGCAGCTCCTGGAAGTGGCCACCAATTTACTTCCCCGGAGTTTGAAACTTTTCTAGCAGAACATAACCAAGTGTCAGCCATGGTCACGCCTCCCTTTGAATACAGGTTGGCTCTGGGGGTGGGGGGAAATGTATCACGAGGGCTGGTCCTGTTAGGGGAGTCAGGGACCAGACTACCTGTGACAGGCCCCAGTAAGGGAGAATGAGACAACCCAGACCCACCTGGCAGTAATTGAATCCCTGGGTGGCTAGTCGGCAGCGAAACAGCTAATGAGGCTGATAAAGGGTAACCAGGGCTCAGCTGAAGGGATCCTAGGGACAGGAAGGTGCTGAGGAGACGAGCTCAGCAGAGCAAGGGGCCTGGAAGGGGCTCCTAGAGCAGTGCTCCCCAAACTGTGGGTTGTGCCCCCCTCAAGGGTGTGGAGGAACATTTGGGGGGCCTGACAGGGCCTGGACCAGCCCCCATGGTGGCGGGAAGGGAACGTCACCCAGCCCTGCTCTGCCCCCAGCTCCACTCCGTCCCCACCCTCAGCCCCAGCTGCGTCTCCGGCCCCGACTTCAGCCACCCACTCCCGGCCCTGCTCCAGGCTGAGAACCCAGCTGCAGCCCCAGCCCCAAACATGGTTCCGCCCCCAGTTGAAGCCCCCAGCTCCCGGCCCCAACTGCGGGTCCACTCCCAGCCATGGCCCCCAGCTTCTGGCCCCAACTGGAGCCCCGTTCCTGGCAGCAGCTCCCAGGGTGGGGGCGCAAACCAGGTAAGGGAGGGTAGGACCAAAACAGTTTGGCGACCACTGTCCTAGGCAGAGGAGCTCCCCTAAGGGGGAGGAGCTGCCAGAGACGACAATGACAGCAGCAGCTGTAGCAGGACAGAGCCCTGGAGAGCTGCCCCTGGCTGGAGAAAGTGGATGCAGAGAATAAAAGGCACAGTCTGAAATGACCCAGCTCCAGGAGCGGGGGCTGGAGTCATCTGATTCCATGATGGAAACTAATCCAAGCCCGGCTCCGGGAAGGACTGAGGGGTCCCTGACTTGAGGACAGTGAGGAGCTGCAGTGAGAGCTGGAGGCTGGAGCAGAGTGAAGGAAAAGATTTTATTTTGGGGTTTACTTGGACTCAGAGTGGACCACAGGACGGGATCTGTTAGATTGTGAGGTGTAATTTAAAGAGTGCTGCAGAGGATAAATTGAGGCAGGAACCTTGCCAAGGCACCCTGAAATGTCTGAACGTGGTAACTCAGCCATGGAGGGGTCAGGATGTCAGAGTGACGGCGCCTGGTCAGACACCTGGGCAAGTACCAGCAGGTGGCTGTAAGTAGCAGGCAAACTGCCCAGCACTCAGCGCATCAGCCTCCAGCTATCACAGCTCCAAGCCTGTCAGCTGGGCCCATGCGTGTCCTGGGGTCCCAGGCTCTGTCCAGAGCCCCAGGCACAACACAGCTGAATGTCCCAGTAGAATCCACTCACCTCCAAATCTCTTCAGCGCTTCCCCCATGTCAAGGGAAATTTTATACACGTTCTTCAGGTGAGTAGAAACAGCTTCTGGTTCCTGGAGCTTCACATTCTCACTCCTATGAAGAAAACATCCCATCATCACTCAGCTGCTCTGTACACACATCATCCCAGAACCACCACCAAGAATATAAGAGCAATGAACATAGGAAACACACCTGCTCAATGTGCTTTTCACATCCTGGAAGGAAAAAAAGAGAATCAATGTTCTGTATTAACACAATGTGCATAAAACTGTGTGAGTTTCACTCTGGGCATCAAACTTTCATCTAGAAAATAGATCAACCCTCCCAGGCTTCACTGTTTTGTGGTAAAAACTCCTATGACATTTTGCATTAACACTTGTTTCATTTATGTAGGTGAGACAGGAATTTAGCTAAAGGATTCTCCCTTCTAGGGACCCAACCCATCAGTATCTGTGTTTATCGACTGTGTTGGGTCCAATGTTCTGGAGTTAGAGCAGGGATGGGTTCAGCTCAGTATCAACCTTGTATCATCCATTTAATCTCCCACGGCCTCACTGGGTCTCCATGAGGAGAAATCCCCTCTAACATGAACTGGGATATTTTGGAACTGATGGAGCCCTTAGCCGGATGTTCTGTTTGTCAGTAAACCACAGAACACATTTACTCTAATTGTTGGAATCCAGACCCAGGGATCTGAGTTCTCATTCTGAATTGTGGAGATGAATTTTGATGCTGTCTCACCTTTAGCAGCTCCACAACTGGTTGCTGACATTTCTCCTCTAGCTCTGTGATCAGCTGCTGCAGAGAGGAGCTTTGCTGGGAGAGTTTGGTGACATTTTCCTGTAGTTTCTGCAGAGTCTCACTTTCCTCCTCCTCCAGGCTCTGCAGAAGCAGCTGCTCCTCCTCTCTCAGCAGTGTGTGCAGTTTGTTAAATTCACCTGCAATCATCTCTCTCCTATTCTTCACTTTCCCCTTGAAATAGAAGAATAGGAAAGGCAGAGAGAAAACGTGAGCCAGATGCTGAGTTACACAGACTGGGCCTCTGTCCATGAAGCAGGGGATTAGATCAGTATCAGGTTTTTAAGGAGATTTACTTCTTTGGGAAACGTAGCATAAAGAGTTTGTTTTAGTTCAGAGTCCATATGGCCAGTTCCATAGCGGGGTTGTCTAGGGTGCTTTGTAAAGACGCAGTCTGTTATTGCAGGTGGCAGGGGATTAGGGTGACCAGACGTCCCGATTTTATCGGTACTGTCCCGATATTTACTTCATTGTCCTGCATCCTGACCGATGTATGGTCAGGATGCGAATAGGCAGTTATTTTGCCTCCACAGGCAGAGCCTGGAGGGCGCTCGCGCCCCTGCCCCGACTCCGCCCCCTTCTTCCCCGATTGGATCCATCCCCAAATCCCCCGCCGGAGGAAGGAGGCAGAGGCTTTGGTCTCGGTGCTCTGGAAGGGGTGAGGGATGCCGGCTGCGGCTGGGGCAGAGCAGGAGGGGAGCGTGGGTGGGGCCTCGGGGAGAGGAGGCTAATGGGGGTGGAGCAGTGGGCAGGGCGATGATCCGGGCGCAGGGGAGGTTCCGGCCCACAGCTGGTACCAAGCCTGTGCAATGGAGCAAACAACCAGAGCAGGTTCATAACCTCATCCTGGAGCTTTACGGCCCCGTCATTCCTGGGAACGCTGCAGGGGGAAGGGCTCAGGGAGGAATAAACCCAGATACCCACCTGCCACTCTGTGGTTTTCTTCTCCTCTGCAGACATCAGAGCCAGGGCCTCTTCCAGCTCCTTCGTCAGAGGGCCCAGGGCTCCCTGGAGTTTCTCCTGCAGGGACATCATGTGCGATAAACAGCCATTAGTCTGCCTGTCCGATGGGTGGACAGTACTGTCCATATTGGCATTTCACACATGAGCAGTAAATATCCTGGAAGTGAGCAGCAGACTGGGCTCTGCCGGCCCCAAAGGCCTCATGGGAGCAGAGACGCCAGTCTCAGAGCAGGGGCTCTGCTCCCTGCAGACACTCAGGACTTCTCAGAGCCTGTGTCTGAGCTAAAGCTTCACATCACTGAGCACAGGCCAGAGGGGAAACAGCTGGGAAGGTTCTGAACGATCCCTCCTGCCGGTGCCAGTGTAGAGGTTGGGGCAGCACCTCGCTGCTCTGTACCCAGACCCAGGCCAGGAACAAGACACCACTGTGCTCTCGTCTGTCTAGGCTCCCATGTGGCCTCCCCCAGGCAGCGGCCGAGCACCTGAGCCAGCGCAGTCCCATTAACTGCACAGGGTGAAGCTGTGATGTGGCTGGAGGTCAGTGAGGAACAGGGAACACCCGGTCTGGGGGAATGTGCCACCCATAATTATAACTGCTCCAGAGCTGTAACAACCCAGGGCTCTCCTCCCCTTTGACAGCGTGTGATTCATTCACCCGGCACAGCAACGTGCTCCTGCCCCATCAGCCCCGCTCTGTGCAACACCCCTGGCAGCCCCCCGGAGCCGCCTGCTGAGATCTCCCCGTTTCACTTTTTCTCTTTTCTCTGAGCCCTCGAGTTCTCGCCTGCCCTCTGCCCAAGGGCCCAGGCTGCTGCTGCAGCTGCTGCTGAGAGCTCCTGGGGAGCTGTTCGGTGACACCCCTGCGGTGCTGCTGCAGGGAAGCAGTGAGGGAGGGAGGGAGCCAGCAGGGGCTAGTGAGAGACAGGAGGCGGAAAAGCAGCCTTTGCATCCAGCAAAACAGCTTCATCAATGAGCAGGGATCAGAATGGGGGAGGGGCAAGGGTGGCTGGATTCGTTGAAGCTCCACCCACAAAATAAGCTCCGCCCACGTGAGTCACTAAAAGGAGACACATGATTTGTTCAAATGGTGCATTGTTCAAAACGGGATGGAGTTGCTGATTGGCTCCAATGGGCTCCTGGGGCCGGACTCCCCTCATGAGGCTGGAATGTACCCCTGGGCTCCGCGGAGCTCTCTGGGCCTGGTCCTCCTTTACTGGGGGGAAATAAGAGGTGGCATCTCCCAAACATCACCCGCTTGTGGCACTGGAAGGAGGCGTCACTGGCAATAAATGGTTCCGAGCTGTAATTCTCCCTCTCCGCTCTCACAGGGGGAACGAAATAATTAACAATGTTGATATTTAAATGATCAGTTCTCCAGTCTGAAGGTAACACACTCACCTAGACTGGCCTGCAGCTCGTGTGATTTAAACCTCACTGATTGTTAACACCGGCCATGGTGTAAAAAGTCCCCTTATTTCAGCAGTGGAAGCTGAGTGTGAAAAACATTCAGAATCTCAGAGAAAAGTTTCCCACAGCAGGTATCTTTGAAGACTTGATTTTTTGTGATAGCATCTCCCGTACAATGAAGGCTTTACAGAGCTCAGTGATGCATCACACCCATGACAGGCAACTTTCAGTGAAATCAGCCTGTAATTAAAATCCAAAGTTATTACCCATTAAACGTGACAGCAATTCCCTACCTTGTACTCCTGGGCAGCCTCCTTTATGGGAATCACCCTGTGCTCTCTGTGAGCCCGGGACAGATGGCAAACCACACAGACAGAAGTTTGATCCTCTTCACAGAACAGTTTCAGAGTCTCCTGGTGTTCCCCACACACCCTCTCCTCTCCTGCTCCCTTTGCTGCCTGTAAACTCAGCCGTTTGACCATTTCTACAACATTTGCCAGCTTCCTGTTCGGCCTGAGGTTTCCCTGTTGCACAGTTTCTCTGCACTGAGGGCAGGAGACGTCTGTATTCGATCCCTCCCAGCACTGGGCAATGCAGGCTCGGCAGAAATGGTGCCCACAGTCTATAATCACCGGGTCCTTAAAATACTCCAGACAGATGGGGCACGTAGCTTCCTCCTGGAGACTTTCCACGGGGTTGTCTGTGGCCATGGCTCCCTCTGGACAGTCTCACAGGGTTAGTCTCACTTTCCCGAGCTCAGAAATGCGCCCCGCCTGCAGCAGCAGCAATTGGGTGTTAGGCTGTTTGCTGAGCTGGAGTCAGATCACCAGTAACATTCCAGCCCTGGGGGCTTTGGTGAGAAATGTCCCAACAAGGCTCTGATCCTGCAATCAGCCCCCTCTGCTGGTGTGTGGGGGGGAGTCACTGGGGCTTCACATGGACATCAGCTTCCCCTTGTCCTGCTGAGCTGACAGAACTGCCTGTCCAAGGAGTGATATTTAGGCTTGGCAGAATTCATTTGATTTAATACGTAATTTTGACAGATAAGATTAATATTAATTTGTAAGAATGTTTATATATTTATCTATTTAAACTTTCACAGTTTCCGTTTTTATCAATATTATTGTTCACAGTTGTGGGAAATTGGGGGTGGGGTTCAGACAATATTTTATTCAGACAATTATTTTATGACAGTAGACACAGAGATTCAAAAAGTTAAAAGGTGTAACTGTTAAAACACAAACTGTCAACATCTCATGTCAAAACATGCAAAGTAAATCTCCTTAAATTAAACTCTAGTAAGTTCTCAAGCAGCATTTTTCTTACTGTAGCTATTTGTAAATCTCAGTTCTTATCAATGGAAATATTTTTCCATTGGTTTGTGTGCACAAAGTGAAATCAACATTTGCTGACATCTACCGATAAAATCTAATCCTTCTGAGTCTAGGGATATTCAATTCACAGGCCAAAAACGTGGTTAAATTGGAATCAATGTATCAAAGGCCTGATTGTGACATACGCTAAGGCAGCTCTGCCTCAGTGTAAAGGAGACACAGTGTCAAAAGTGTTGCCAACATTGATGATTTTATAATGAATCTCATGAACATAAGAATGGCCAGACTGGGTCAGACCAATGGTCCTTCTAGCCCAGTGTCCTGTCTTCCGACCGTGGCCAATGCCAGGTGCCCCAGGGGGAATGAACAGAACAGGGAATCATCGAGTGATCCATCCCTTGTTGCTCATTCCCAGCTTCTAACAAACAGAAGTTAGGGACCTAAACAAAGGAAGTTTCTAGTTTTCTTGGTTGCAGAGAAAAACTTAAAATATGACCTGAGTCAGCCTAAAGTGTGAGAAGTCAGAAGGCAAATAGAAAGAACTCAACATTTATTAGTATTTTTATTTTTTAGTGTCACAAAAGGCATCACATCATTCTGGGGGTCCTGACTCATGATTTTCCAAAGTTTGGGGTTGGCAATGCTGTGCCACTGAGAACTCAGGCCTTAAATCCCCATCCCCCATGGAAAGCCCCCTAATTTCATGCCATCAATTATCTAAAACAGCAGAGTTAACAGATAGGGAAACAGAGAGGGCGAGGTGTGGGAATGTGCATAGAGCCGGGCTGTGGGCTCAAGCAGCAAATGAGCACAGGCCCTCTGGATTGGGAGTGAAGTAAAGGAATCACTCAGAATGCTCATTTTTACATTTAGGTCCTTAGAGCCTTTGCTGGAGAAACCAGGCCTGAAAACAAACTGTTCACTGCCAAGGCAGTATTGCCAGCACCATATAAGCAAAAATCAAGAGGCTGCTGAAGAAAACATGAGGATTTTTCTTCTAAAAAATTATATTCTGGACTGTTTGTTTGTGAGCAGGCAGGATTCGCTCTGGTCACGTACTCAACCTTTTCTACTCAGCCCTGAGAGCAAGAAACTTACTTTTGTTAAAGTGAGAGCTGAGATTGTCACGTAATCACAGGATTCCAAGAGCTGTGGCATTAAGAGAAACACCAGCTAGTGAAGGAGTCAGTGTGAAATCAGGAAATCTTGCGACAATCCCAGTGTGATGTTTTTGTGATTTAATGTGGACACGAAAGAGCTGCACTCCTAGCTATTGCAGGTCCTTACCTGGCCCTGATCCCTGCACTGTCTGAGCAACTCACAAACTTCCATGTGCTTAGATTCACCATACTGCTGTGCAGAGACACCTGTACCTGCCAGTAGTGTGGGGGCAGAGTCAGGGCAGTGCCTTCATTTGAGGTAACTGAGCATGCTCAGTCTGCAGGGCCGCCCAGAGGATTCCGGGGGCCCGGGGTCTTCGGCGGCGGGGGGCCCTTCTGTTCCGGGACCCGCCGCTGAAGTGCCCCGAAGACCCGCGGTGGGGACCTCCCCGCCGCCGAATTACCGCCGAAGCGGGACCACCGCCGAAGTGCAGCCGGGTCTTCGGCGGTAATTCGGCGGAGGGGGGCCCCGCCGCGGGTCTTCGGGGCATTTCGGCGGCGGGCCCCGGAAGGGAAGGGCCCCGCACCGCCGAATTACCGCCGAAGACCGGGCTGAACTCGGCGGCAGGTCCCGCTCCGTCTTCGGCGATAATCGCCAGCGGGGGGTTCTTCCACCCCGGAGCGGAAGGACCCGCCGCCGGCGAAGATCGGGAGCGAAGAAGCTCCGGTGGCCCCTGCCCCGCAATAGTTTTCCGGCCCCCCGGAGGGAGTGAAGGACCCCGCTCCGGGGGCCCCGAAAAACTCTGGTGGGGGCCCCTGTGGGGCTCGGGGCCTGGGGCAAATTGCCCCTCTTGCCCCCCCCCCTCTGGGCGGCCCTGTCAGTCTGTGTGAGCATGCTCAGTACAAGGCAAGCAGCAAGTTGGTGGGGAGAAGGCACATAGGTTCATCTGTCCTCCTCCCTACACAATATCTCTGTTGCTGTGTGATGTGGAAGGTTGTTACCCCCATTTAGAAGAGGGGAAATTCAGGCCCAGACAAAATAAATGACTTACCTGACTTCACACAGAGCAAAACCTGGATCTGTGCAGGTTAACTTAGCACCTTAACCAGGGCTGGCTCCAGACCCCAGCATACCAAGCGCGCGCTTGGGGCGGCGTCCCGCAGGAGGGCGGCAGGCGGCTCCGGTGGACCAGCGGACCCTCCGCAGGCATGTCTGCGGATGCTCCTCCGGAGCTGCGGGACCGGCGACCGCAAGAGCGCCCCCCGCGGCGTGCCGCCCTGCTTGAGGTGGCGCAAATACTAGAGCTGCCCCTCACCTTAACTATGGGACAAACCTTTCCCTCTGCAGCCAGAACCTGGGAGAAGAGGATGAGGAGATGGATGGACACGCCCAGACACAGAGTTTGTCTGATAATCATCTCACTGACCCTCCCCACAGGCACTAGGCCAGTCTGTGCAGAGTCAGGTGATAATGGTGAGATCACCAGTCCCTGATGTGGGCTTTCAGGGGGCTCTGCTACCCCCTGATTGGCTTCCTTTGGTTGGCCCCTGGCATCTAATCAGGCCTAGAAGTCAGTGCCTTTGGGCTGTGTCTCTAGAGTCAGCCTGAGCCAGGGGTTTTACCCAGGGCCATCCTTAGGATTTATGGGGCCCTATGCAGTATTATTAAACTGGTGGTGCCCCTATGCCCGCTGGCAGCCCGGGCTCGCAGCCCAGCATGGAAGGGACGAGGTAGCAAAGGATAGTGAGATGCCCGGCCTGCCTGACAGTGGCGGAGAGTCACAGTTCCCTGCAGAGACCCCGAACCAGCCCCCTGACGCAGAATGGACATGCAGACCCATTTTAAACCCTTCACCACAAAAGACAAAGCCCCTAGGATTCATCATTAACTATTTATTTCTCCTCCCTTGGCTCCCTACAGCCACCAGCCACCTTCTTTCCCTCTTCTCTCACAGTCACAAAGACCCAAGGTACAGGAAGACCAGGGCCCTCCTCACTCCCCATTAATTTCCATGCTCAGCAGGGTCTGGCCCAGCTCAGAGACTCTCAGCCTGGGGAACAGTGTCCCACAAGGGAAGGGCTGGGAGCCCCATTTCTGGGACCTTGCCAAACACACTGGAGACGGCTCTGGAGAAGCCCCTGCCCAGTCTGAGAGCGAGGGGTTCCTAGGGGCTGTTTGCAAATGAAATCCCCTTTTGGAGATGTTCTCTCCCCCTCTTTCTGCCTCTCTCCAGACAGACAGGGGAAGCCACCGAGGAACCCTAATGCCACTCACTTGCTCTAGGTGATAGTAGGATGGATGGCGGATGTTCAGGGTCAGCAGATGTCCCTCGCCCTCCTCCTCACTCCCCAAGCCCAAGGCAGGCTGGAGAGGGTGGTGACCTGAGGAGGCAGGGTGATGACACTAGGGCAATCGACTGGCTGTGAAAACAAGAGTCTGTCTTATTGCCAAGGGATGGAGAAAGTCAGCCAGCAGCAGGGGGTGCAAAACAAGAGCATCTCCTGTTTGTCACAGTGCATTGAACTGTCTCGTCGTACACAAAGAGCAGACACTGATCTAGAAAATTAGATGAGATGCTTCAGTCTGAGCTAAGTAGTTGCTGCTCTTAACAATTTCAAAAGAATAAAAGACCAATAAAATAGAATATGATGTCATAATCTGATATGGCTCAATGTGATAGGACGCCTACTATTCTGCACTGCTACTACTGACACTCTTCAATGGATCCCCATCATCCACCCATCACGAGGTAGGTGGGAGAGGATTGTTATTCGTACTTGACAGAAGGAGAAACTAAGGCTGAGAAAGGACCAGTGACTTGTCTTAGCTGATGCAGCCAGTCAGTAGCAGAGTTGCTCTCAAATGAGCTACAGACCAACATTTTTTCATAGTAATTATTCAGCAAGTGTTTTAGAAGAATTGGAATGTTACAGAGGATCATGAACTGCTCCAAGACAATGAATGGAGAGCAGCATCAACACTGATCAAACATATCATTGGTTGTGACTTATTTGCTTGGTCATAAAAGAGAACAACGAAGACCAGAGTTTCCTCCCTGTCAATAGCCCCCTCCTCAGCCCATCAAGTTTGAGACTTTGAGGGGTGGGAGGCTAAGGGTTCTCATCAAATAGCCTAAAGAATGGCGCAGGTCACCACCAAGGGGATCACTCTCAGAGCACTATTCCAGTCTCACCTCTCTCTGAGGGCCTCCCACAATCCCCCCGGTCCCCGCTGCACACACAGAGCTCCTGGTGGTGGGAGGAGAACAGAGGAAAAGGTCAAAGGAAGCCAGAAGAGAAAGGTAGGAGGGACACAGGAAAAGGGAAAACAAAAAGGAGAAACCCCAATGTCCCCAGTAATTCTAAGGGACAAAGTCCTAGGTCGGAAATAAAATGCTGCCACCTCAATCTAGTGTTTTCCTTTCCTAGAATTCAGCCGGCACCTGATGGCTCAGACTGAAGAGGTTCCAAACCTCTCGGAGGCTCTTACCTTCTATACAGGGACGTCAGTTTTCTAGCAAAATCAAGAAAAGAAAAGGAGAAAACTCCAAAGAGGGTCCTCCTTGCGCTCACGTACGTAAAAGTGAATTCTCTCTCAGTCCTCAAGGAGAGACCTCGAGAAGGAGACGTGCTGCAGCAAAGCCACAGAGATCTCCAAAGTTGCCCCTGTCCTGCACCCCTGTCCTGCCTGGCTGATGTCAAGATCTCTCTGTGAGATCATCGCCTCCCCACCACCTTTGTCCAATAGGCTGACGTCCTGCCAAAGGCTCTTGTGATGTCACTGCCACACCCACCCCTCCACTGCAGTGCTGATGTCCTGCCCCTGTCCAGCCACATTGGATGTTTGAGCTGCTTCCCCTGGATCATCCCACTCGATGACTCTTCATTGTGGGATGACACCGACTACACAGTAGAACACAAGAGGCTCTTCCCCAGGCAACAATCAAGTTCTCATAACTTAGTAGACTTTATGGCAGAAGGAACCATTAGAGCATTTGATTCCTCTGTGTATCCTAAGGCCTCCTGTATGTCAGAAGAGTGGGGTTTTTCTTTTACTCAAACATTTTCCAGAAAGGCATCTAGTCTTTATTAGAAGATCTCATGAGATGTGGAAGCCATCATTTCTCTTGGTAGTTTGTTCCAATGATGAATCACCCTCTTACAAATGTGGGTCTTATTGTCATTATACTGTTTCTGATTTCTGCTTCCATCCATGGGGGCTTGTCATGCCTGTCTCTGCTAGATAAAAGCCCTCTTATACTCATCATTTTCTCTCCATGAACTCAAGCAACTCGCCTCTCATTCTTCTTTTGTACATACTAAACAGACTGAGCTTTTTCAGTGTCTCATTACAAGACATCATCCCCATCACTCAGTTATGAAACTTTTCTGTATCTTCTCCAATTTTTTAACATAATATTCAAAATGTGGACACAAGAACTGGATTCAACATTCCAATATCAGTCTCACCAATGCTGGATCACTTCCCTTTCCATACTCACTACTCTATCCATCCAAGAATGACTTTAACCTTTTTTACCACAGTTTCACATGGACAGGTTATGTTGAGCAGCTCGTCCACTATGGCCCCGAAATCCTTTTCAGGGTCACTGCTTTCCAGCAGACTGTCCCCCATTCTGTAGGGTGCTGCCTGACTCCTTTATGACTGGAAGTATGGGTTTGCCTATGGCTTTATTAAAACCTAAATATTCAGTAAGTATTTTAGAAGAGCTAGCCCCATAGAGAGAGAATCATCAATTGCTCAAAGACAATGAATGGAGAAAAGTAGCAAGAGCAATTGAACACGTGTTTGGTTATGGCTTATTTCCTTGGTCTTAAAAGCGAGTAACCTGAGTCTCTTCCCTCACAATAGCCCCATGCTCGCCCTATCAGCGTTGAGACTCTGAGAATCAGAAAGCTGAGAGTTCTCGCCAGATGTCCCAGGTCACCACCGGAGGGAGTCACTCATAGAGCACTATTCCAGCCACATGTCTTTGGGAGGGTGTAATCGTGTGGGTCCGGGGCCCAACCCTCCGAGGGGAGGAGGGGAGCCACACTGGCCCGCTGGTCTCACATGGGCTCTGCCCTGTCCCTTTAAGGCCGAGCAACCACAGAGTCAGAGTCAATTAGGGCTCAGGCCTTCTGCTGCAGGGCTGAGGGAAAATATAAACAGTTCAGGAAAGCCCAGGCCCTTTGTTGCAGGGACTGGGCAACAACACAAACAGTACAAACGGCTCAGGCCCTTGGGTGCAGGGGCTGGGCAGCAAACAGTTCAGGAAGGCCCAGGCCCTTTGGGGCAGGGGCTGAGCAGCAAACAGGACAAGGAAGCTCAGGCCCTTTGTAGCAGGGGCTGAGCAACAAATAGTTCAAAGAGCTCAGGCCCTTTGGTTCAGGGGCTGAGCAGCAAACAGGACAAGGGAGCTCAGGCCCTTTGTAGCAGGGGCTGAGCAACAAAGAGTTCAGGGTGGCTCAGGCCCTTTGGTTCAGGGGCTGAGCAGTAAACAGTACAAAGTGGCTCAGGCCCTTTGGTCCAGGGGCTGAGCAGTGAACAGTACAAAGTCTAGGAAGGCCCAGGCCCTAGCTTAGGGCGGGGCAACAACAGTTGGGGCTCAGGCCCGTAGGTGCAGGGGCTGAGCACTGGGGTGAGGGGAAAAACTGCCACCCGTGAGTGGGGTGGCAGGGGGGACTCAGGCCCGCCCACTCCACTGCGTCCCGGCCTGGGGCCCTAGCAGCGGCTATGACCGCTGATGGTCAGTGGAGATCCTGACCGCAACACACTGACATGGGCATTGTTTGGTCAGCAGCCTGACTGAGGTCGGCTGCCCCCGGGCCACTTCCAATATCCCCCTCGGGGCCTACCTGGTCCGTGGCGTCCGCTCCTGGGAAGTCCCACTGCATGGGCTCCTCGCAGCCCGGGCTGGGGGGTAGGTCCGGCAGTTCCTCGGGGAAGTCCGGCCAATTCTGCTCCAGGGGGTTCTCGGGGTAACAACAAGGTATCGGGGAAGTCTCCGGCGGCTCCTCCTCATATGTGGCGCGGGGAAGCTCTGGCGGGTCTTCCCAGTAGTGAGCGAAGGGAAGCCCCGGCCAGTCCGGGCAACTGCTCTGGCCCCCAGCGGCTTCCCAGTCATGAGCTCCCTTGGACCGGTCTGCTCCCGGCGGTGGCTGGGCTCCGACTGAGCTGGAATGACCGGCTTTTATACTTCCGGGTCGCCGCCTGACCCTCTGAGGGACGGGCTTACTGCTCTGGAGCCCCGCCCCTTCCAGTTGCCGGGGCTCAACCCTCCCAGGGGAGGAGGGGAGCCACACCGGCCCGCTACAGAGGGCCTCCCGCAATGAAAGTTGCAGTGCAAAGCCCACTGCCCATCACTCCACATGCACAGACAGGTCCTGGTGGTGAAAGGAGAGCAGGGGAAAAGGACAAAGATGCAGGTTGGGAATTGGTCCTGCTTTGAGCAGGGGGTTGGACTAGATGACCTCCTGAGGTCCCTTCCAGCCCTGATATTCTATGATTCTATGAAGAGAAGAAGAGAAAGGTGGGAGAGACAGGAAAAGAGAAAACAAAAAGGAGAAACCCCAATGTCCCCAGTAATTCTAAGGGACAAAGTCCTAGGTCGGAAATAAAATGCTGCCCCCACAATCTAGTGTTTTCCATTCCTAAAAATCAGCAGGCCCCTGATGGATCAGACTGAACAGGTTCCAAACCTCTTGGAGGATCTTACCTTCTAAACAGGGACATCTGTTTTCTAACAAAATCAAGAAAAGAAAAGGAGAAAACTCCAAAGAGGGTTCTCCTTGAACTCACATACGTGAAAGTGAATTCTCTCTCAGTCCTCAAGGAGAGACCTCGAGAAGGAGACGTGCTGAAGCAAAGCCACAGGGATCTCCAAGGCTGCCCCTGTCCTGCACCCCGTCCTTCCTGGCTGATGTCAAGATCTCTCTGTGAGATCATCGCCTCTCCACCACCTTTGTCCAATAGGCTGAGATCCTGCCAAAGGCCCTTGTGATGTCACTGCCACATCCACCCCTCCCCTGCAGTGCTGATGTCCTGCCCCTGTCCAGCCACATTGCGTGTTTGAGCTGCTTCCCCTGGATCACCCCACTCAACGACTCTTCATTGTGGGGATGACACCGACTACACAGTAGAACACGAGATGCTCTTCCCCAGGCTACGCTCGGTTGTTCATAAATTAGCAGACTTTATGGACAGAAGAGAAAATTAGAGCATGTAATCTGACAGCCTGCATATCACATGCTTTCTGTATAGCATAGTAGCTAGTTTTTGACTAAATACATTCCAGAAAGGCATCTAGTCTTCATTAGAAGACATCAAAAAATGGACAATTCCCACCACTTCCCTTTCTAGTTTGTTCCTTTGGTGATTCATCCTCACTTTTGAATTTTCTGCCCTATTTCTAATATGAATTGGTCTCTTTTGAGTTTCCAGCCACTGGGTCTTGTTATGCGTTTCTCTGCTAGATTAATGAGCCCTTTAATACCCGATATTTTCTCTCCATTAAGTCACTTCAACACTTCAGTGACGTCACCTCCCGATCTTTTTGATAATCTAAACAGGCTGAGCTCTTTCAATAGCTCACTAGCAGGCATTTTTCTCCAGCCCTCAAAACGTTTAATTGCATTTTGCTGTACCATCTCCAATATTTCAAAATCTTTTTCAAAGGTGGACTCCAAAACTGGATGCAGTATTCCAGGATCAGTCTTACTGATGGTGTGTCACCTCCCTGTGCTACTCACTGCTCTTTTCCTACATCTAATGATGGCGTTAGCCCTGTTCACCACAGCATCACACTGGTTGCTCATGTTGAATGGCTTGCCCAGCATGGTCCCTAAATCCTCTTCACAGTTAGTGCTTTCCTGGATACACGTCCCCATGCTGTAGGTGTGGCCTGCATGCTTTGCTGCTAGGTATAGGACCTTTCATTTGGTTCTTTTCAAACTTGTTTTCTTTGAATGGGTCCAGCTTTTCAAGGGATCCGATTGCTCTGTGTCACTGCCCTGTCCTCAGCATTAATTACCACTCTGCTAGTATTTTATCACCCACCAATAATAGCGGCAGTGATTTTATATTGCGTTGCAGTTCATTGATATTTATTTTCAAGAATGAGTCCTTGAGAGCCTCTTCATATCCCTAGTGCCCAGAACCTGCTGTTCCATAGGGGCTAAGCACAGAACACACTTAGGCGCTTGTGTTATCCATAGGTTCTGAACAACATGTGGGGGTCATCAGCTTACAAAGACACTCTAGACCGGTAGTGTAGACAGGCCCCAAATGTATCTAAGTTTCCCGCCTTGCAAAATAGGAGAAAGAAAAACCAGAACCTTGATTAGCTTCATGTTATAGTTGTGGAAACTGAGGGACACAGAAGCAAAGAGATTCGCTAATGGTCAAAAAGCCAGGAATAGAAAATGGCAGATCTGCTGATAGTCAGTCCTGATCCTTAGCCACGTTTATCCTGGCCTCTCTGCTTCAGCTCCAGTAACAACCAGAATAGAGGTTTTCTTCTTCTCCATGTTCTTTAACTTCACGTCACTGCAGAAGAAAGATTTTTTCTTACCAGCTGGCTCTAATGCATGGAGATGTCTTTCCAGAAGATGTGCTCTGGCTCAAGCACGTCATAGGTTTTCTGGAGGAAGCACTCGGTGACGTTCTAGGTCCTGTGTTATACACACGTTCTAGGGCTGCGCCGTCCCTCCCCGCTGCTCCTTTTACCAGCTCTGCAGATGCCCCTCCCCCAACCCCCAGGGCATACGCCCAGATGGCAGCAACTCCCTCACCTGCCACTACATCATCTCCTCCGCAACCATCTATAGTGTCCGGGGCCCCTCACTGTGACCAGGCAGCACAGCATCCATTGCCTCCTGGTGCCCGCCTTGCCCCAAGTGGAGAACTACGTGCAGGCGTTGGCAAGGGTGGTGGTGCCCATTGCCATTGAGGCGGCCTCCAAAATGTATGGAAAGGTCATCTTCTTCCTAGCATCGGAGGCCGCTGCTCAGGAGGTGGTGAATGGTCTGGCGGTGGGGGCGTGTTCGGCCCCTGGAGCCGTTGGAAGACCTGGGTGTCCAGTTAGTCCTGACCTCCGTCCCTCCCTTCCTGCGCAATGCCGCCCTGGTGCCTGCCCTTTCTATTCTGGGGCGACCAATCTCTGTCATCAGCCCTCTTCCACTGGGCTGCAAAGACCCCACCCTCCGTCATGTCCTCTCGTTCCGCCGGCAGGTGCAACTTCAACTGCCGCTGGCGGCATGTGATGGAGAGGCGCTCGAGGGTTTCTTCCTCGTCCCCTACCATGGAGCCCACTACTGGGTGCATTATTCCACGGGGGAGGCCTGGTGCTAGCTCTGCTGGGAGATGGGACACGTCCGGAGGGACTGCCCCTTGGCCCAGCATGGAGGGTGTAAAGAAACCATGTTCCAGGGGAGTCAGAAGGGTCTAATGATTATGGCACTGGACTAAGAATCAGGAGACCTGGGGTCTATTTCTGCCTTGTTGGGTAAGTCAGAAATTCTTAGTGCACAGACTGTAGATTAATATAGGGTTGACTTCTTCAGGGACAAGAAACTGTCCAGAGCTGTGGCATTTGAGACCCTTTCAATTATCCTGTGCTGGTTCCATCAGGCAGTTTGTGTTTCCACTGCTTGGTCTGAGTCTCTCTTAGATCTCCAAGGAGACCTTTGACTGCTCTGGGCAACGTTCTCTGGTTTCATTGGAAAGACAGCAGAGAACCCAGGGAGTTATAGAAGGTTCTGGTCACCCTGCTGTCTCTGTCATATGCTTTGCAGGAGTTCATACAGGATCTCGTGCCAGGCAAATGTCCTGCTTGGATTGGACTTAACTTTACAACTCCTGCAATGAAGTGGACCTGAGCGGATGGCTCCCCGTTAAATCAAACACTTTGCATCTTTCCCCATGTTAAATACATCTGAAGTGTTTTTAAACATTAACCAAGCTAATTGGTTAGCATTATCTGTATTTATTATTGCTGCACAAAAAAGCCTCTAATCAGCTCTAACACACAGTGCAGCAACCACTTCTATTGCCCGCTGTGCTGGCACAGTGACAGCGTATTTATGCAAGTTTTCAGTTGCAGAAGTTTGGCCTGTATTTATTTATGTCTGAAAGACACCAAAAGTTAGATTCTGACTGTGTGGAGACATCAACAATTATAGAAACCACATTATAACGTTTACTTTGCTTTCTATAGATGAGATTATAATAAAAATGTCATAGGAAAGATCCAAATGATAACTCTAGCCTGTGTTCTTGCACACAGGTTGTTAAACCCTGGGAACTGCTGAGAGCAAATTTAATCGGACTATATCCAGTACCACAGACGCGATACCAGTATGTACTGACAGCTACAGGTGATTTTTCAAAAGAGGAAGAAGAATTTCCACTTAGAACTCTGACAGCACATGAGGTGAAGAAGACAACATGTAAAATTATATATCCACATGGCTGTGCAGAGCAGACACTGGCAGATCTAGGTTCTGAATTGAATCATGAGGTAACAGTTTACATTTTCACTCTATGGTCAATTACACAATCATGGCCGTGTGACAGGGGCTGTTAGCAGCTACAAACTGAGCCCTTTGGAAGCAGGCACCCTGGTCACAGAGAACACCCAGGGCACCGGGTGCAGTTAGAGTAGGAGGCAGTGGTGAGCTGCAGCCGGTTCGCACCGGTTTGCGGGAACCGGTTGTTAAATTTAGAAGCCATTTTAGAACCGGTTGTCCCGCGTGGGACAACTTGTTCTAAAAGGGCATTTAAATTTAACAAGCGCTCCCTACTGCGGCCCAGCTTACCTCAGCTCTGCCTCCACCTCCTCCCATGAATGCTCCGCCCTGCTTCTCCTCCCCCGCCCCCGCTTCCCGCAAATCAGCTCTTCGCGCGGGAAGCCTGGGAGGGCTGAGAAGCAAGCACGATTTCCACTCAGGCTCAGGAAGACGACGCTGAGGTAGGGGTAGAGGGAATGAGGAGAGCGGTGTGCCCCAGCCCTGCGTCCCTCCCCGGCCCCGCGTCCCCGGCCGCCTGGCTCCAGCTCCGGCCGCGTCCCTCCCCGGCCCTGCGTACCCGGCCGCCCGGCTCCGGCCGTGTCCCTCCCCGGCCCCGCATGTCCGGCCGCCCGGCTCTGGCTGCGTCCCTCCCTGGCCCCGCATGTCCGGCCGCCCGGCTCCGGCTGCGTCCCTCCCCGGCCCCGCCGCGTCTCCAGCCGCCCGGCTCCGGCTGCGTCCCTCCCCGGCCCCCGCGTCTCCGGCTCCAGCCACGTCCCTCCCCGGCCCCCACGACCCCGGCCGCCTGGCTCCAGCTGCAGCCCGGTTCCGGGCATGGCGGCGGCCGCGACCCCACCTACCCAGATGCTGGGCTCCGGCAGCGCGGGTTTCGGGTGCGGCGGCGGGCCGGGCTCCAGCTCCGGCAGCGTGGGTCTGGGCGCGGTCCTCCCCAGCTCCGGCAGGCCAGCTGCCTGGCTCCGGCCACGCGACTCCTGCCCCGGTCCTGCATCCCCGGGCTCTCGGCTCCAGCTGCGGCCAGACTGTAGCGCCGCCAGCCACGTCCAGGCAGCGCGGTAAGGGGGCAGGGAGGGCGTGTTGGAGAGAGGGCAGGGGAGTTTGGGGGTGGGGGGGTGGATAGGGGTCAGGGGGGTCAGAGGGCAGGGAACAGGGGGATTGAATAGGGGCAAGGGTCCTGGTGGGGCAGTCAGAAAGGATCAGGGGTCGGATGGGGCAGTGGGAGGCAGTCAGGGGCAAGGGTTCCAGGGGCTGTCAGGGGATAGAGAGAAGGGGTGGTTGGATGGGGCAGGGGTCCTGGGGGGCCATCAGGAATGAGAGGAGGGGTTGGATGCCGTGGCGGGGGGCAGTCAGGGTACAGGGAAGGGGGATGCATGGGGCAGGGGTCCCCTGGGGTGGGGGTGGGGGGCATCAGGGACCGTGGGGGGTGGGCCATGATCCCTCCTGGGGTGAGGAGGGAACCGGTTGTTATGATTTTGGCAGCTCATCACTGGTAGGAGGGACTGAGTAGTTTGGGTTTGGAAGGGCAGAGGGGATCACTTGCACCTGTAGGGAGCCTGAGGAAGTCACTAGCTCAGTGCTGAGAAGAAAGCAGCAGTATAAAGATTCTCAATTGGAGCAGGAAGGGGGCTTCTCGTAACTGCTGCTATGTTGTGATGCACCATAAAAAGTGCTTAGTGGAGGTTCACTGGCAGACTGCCTGCTGCTTCATTCACACAGAGGTCTGCCAGCCAGGTGTTGCAGCGCAGGCGTGCATGGACAAAGCTCAACAATCAATTTGATTTGAAGCAGAGTCATTTTATTTCTCTCCAGCATACATCTTTATACACTTAAAGCAAGCAATCAAGCAATTGCTAATTGGTTAATAAAATACACACAGGCAGCAGCTGTAACTTCATTGGCTAATTAACATCCTGGCCAACCCTCTAATTTATTATCCTGTTATTGCCTCCCAGCAGATAAGAACTAGCCTCATCCTAGAAACTTGCATATCAGTTTCCCACACTCTCATGCACAACAATCCCACACTTCCCCCCTTTTCTCATAATAAAAAAGGGAAGGCACAGCAAAACATTCCCAGCTCATAGCATCACATTACTACAATCTATTACACAGCAAAACTAAAAGCAAATCTAAACACCAGCTGCCTAACTAAACCGTAACAATATCTTCCGCAGTGCCCTACTTTTACCTATACATCCCTCCTCCAGGTAACACAAGTGGCCCAAGGGGCCAGGAGGGTTCTGCCAATGTGCAAACACCCACAAAGCAGGTTTCCAATAAGGGCTTCCCCTGCAGCAACATGGGGCAGCAGGCAGAAGGCCGTTGTATTTATGGCACTCTGCGCCAAAATCAGCCAAGGCCGGACCCACTTCGCCGGAATCCACCTGGGACCTTGAAAACAATCTCAGCTAGGCCACCTGGCATTTGCCTCGCTCTGGCATAACAACTTTATCTCATCCCTCTGTACTTGTAACCACGCTGCTGTAATTTTCCACCAAGGCAGCATAGGGAAGATGCAACCGGACATCTCCCCCCTATTCTTAAACACAAAAAAAATTAAAAACATCCAATAAACTACACCAAACTTATAACAAAAGGCATACAAACAAAACAAAAAAATTAATATACCTTATGCTACAAAGCTCACCTATAACCATGCAATTCATAACATACAACACCAACAACATCAAACAAAACAAAACATAAAACATCAAAATACAACAACAACAAAAAAACAATAAATTCTGCAGGATTCCCCCATACTCTATTGCACACCAAATTGTGACAAATTTCTGTTACCAATTCATCCCTCATATGTCAGGTGATCAAACTGACACTCAGGGAGGGGGGGTCCTAAAAAAAAAACACAACATAAACCACATAAAAATCTTAACAACACAACAATAATTCTGGCCAAAAACAAACATAAAACATAAAACATAAATTTAAACTCCATAATAAATGCATGGTCCTTATTAAATACTATGCAACTAACACCAATTTTCTTTAATATCTAAAAAACAAAAACAAAACTACCCCTACTGGGCAAGCAATCATTACATACAATATACAAATACCCTCATTACTATCAAGCAAAAAAAAATTACATCATCCATTAAATCATTTACAATAATACAATTGCATCCTAATTTACTTCTAAATTCAAAGCTATTCACAGCTTAAGGGTTCTTACTAATAACTTCTACTTTTAAACCCCCAAAAAAATTCACCACTTATATACCCTTAGCCTAATACAATTACAATAACATAGCACAATATACAATCTTCAACTAATACAACAAATTATTTATGACCAAACAATTGCAAACTAATTTCTTTGCCTAAATTTATATACAAACATTTCAAAAACACCAAAAACTTTTCTCTTTAGCATCTTTACAAAATTCAACTGCTATTCCCTCCAGCAACCACAGAGTTAACTTTGTACTCTGCCTAACATTACTCGCTAGTAGTTAATTACCTGTTCTATCAACTACACCCTCAAGGTTATCAACCAGTATTCCAAGCTTGTTGTCTGTTGCCCGCCGCCTGGGCCCGATCCTTTTTTCCTCTTCAAGTTCTCTATCTATTGCGTGCCTGCCTGGGCCCGATCCATATTTCCTCTTGCTAAACCATACTAGCCCCTACCTTTCTGGTATCTTCTGTGAACAACTATCTGTACTTTCCCACCGTGGGGGCTACATCAAATATCAAACAATCATACAACTGCCAATAATCAGTACATAATACAAAATTAACAAAAAGTCTAAACAGACTAACAAAAACACTTTACATAAAAATTCTTAGGGTCACATAAATTCAAAGCCATTCTCCCAAATTACCTAAATTTATGCCTAAACAATCCACAATTCCCCCCTTTGAGAATACTCAACAAACCCGTTGGCTGAGTTTTCTCAAACTTGAAAAACAACAAACAATTAAACTCTAAAAAGCTGGGGTAAATAATTTCACATTCATCCTCCCCATGAACCCGGCAGGGTTCGATATGTAAAAGCCCTCACCCCCCAACTCAACCGGTTTACATGCTGGGGAGGGGCACTGCAAATATTTACACTTTTACTTAAACAGTGTCTAAATATATTTTTACAACTCCAGATCAAATGGCACTCCTAATATATTTGTAAGGGCAGTGGGCTATCCTGGTGCTCAAAATCACTCCGAATGGCCATCAGCTGGCCATTCAAAATTCAAACATACTAGCTCCCACGGCAATGCTTTCTCAGCCTCAATAAAATAAGGACATATCATTTAGAATCCAATTAGGGTGGGCAATACATACTGAAGGATTTATCCAAAACACAGGGCGCAGCCTGTAGAATAAACCCCGAAATTCAATTAATACCACAGTTCCAAACATAAGTCCCACAAATTTCATCCTGCCAGTGTGTAATTCTTTGTTTCTTCACCAGGGTCAGTTCTCAATGTCTTTTTAATCAGGAATTTCTGGACTTTGGCAATATCAACAACATAAGTGTTTTTTCTTGTTTTCCACCACCGGCATGGTTCAGCTTCTACGGGGAAATTTACCAGGACACCATCCCGTAGTAATTTTGCTTCTTTCAAAAAACAACAAAAAAAAATTCCAAATAACACAATGGGGGCTGCCAAGGGACACCTTGTCCCTTTTTCATGCTATCCAAAAACACAATAGGACTAAAAAATTACATAGGCCAATCATCAGTAGAAAAATTCTTCTGATGTGGAGGGGTCTTTCTGCAGTAAAAATCATGGGTCCAAGCAGTCAGTCTTTTTTGTAGCGTTTCTTTACCCATAAGAAAAGAAATCTAACACATTCCGGTAATACCAGGCCGAGTTTTGCAGCTCTCATTAACTTTTTTGGGCCCAGTCACGCTCTCTTTAGTCTGGGCTGTTCGCCAAGTCTTATCTTTAGCTTGCTTAGTTAACTCATGCTGTTCCTTTTCCTTCCCTGCTTGGCTTCTTTTAATCTGTGAATCCTATGTCAGGACACCCAGCTATTGCTGCTCATACCGGAGAAGCACAACGGTTTTCCCGGCACTGTCCCAGGCTCAAACCAGCCAGTGTAGGACGCCTTCTCCAGGCTCCTGCCAGAACAACTTGCTTGCTTGTAGGTCCAAACGACCTCCGGGGCCACGGCACGAGCCTCTACCTGCGCCGTGCACTCCAACGTCTTCCCGTCCAGGGCTCGCTTCCAGCGGAGCACCTCCTCGTCCTGTGCCCGAAGGCCGGTCAGGAGGAGCCTCCACAACTCCCCCTCTCTTCTTAATAAGTAAGATAGTGCAGCAGGGGAGATTCTTTTCCCCTGTCGGTTCATAATGTACAACAAAGGCTTCTGTGTTATCTTTTCTTCAGCTGATACAGCGGTACTCACGTTAGCTGCTCTACCCTTATCCACCGCGGCTTATAGCCGCTCTTCTCCTCCGCGGCTTGTAGCCGCCGCTTATCTCCGCGACTTATAGCCGCCCCTCTCCTCCGCGGCTTATAGCCGCTCTCCTCAGGGCTCAGATGCGTCTCTCTTTTCGGACGCTCACGGGCTTCTCCGGCACTCCCCGCCGCAGCTCCTCCCCGCCTCTGGGCTCAGGCTCCCAGCCACTCGCCTCTGGGCTCAGGCTCCCGACACTATCATCATTCGATACGAATCACGTCGGGGTCCGGGGGCTTCCCAAGCACTCCCCGCCGCGGCTCCCAGCCGCCCGCCTCTGGGCTCAGGCTCCTGGCCGTTCGCCTCTGGGCTCAGGCTCCCGACACTATCATCACTCGATACGAGTCACGTCGGATAAGCACTCCCCGCCTCTGGGCTCAGGCTCCTGGCCGTTCGCCTCTGGGCTTCTCCGCCTGGGTCAGGCCACCGACACTTTCATTCGATACGAATCACGTCGGGGTCACCATTTGTTGCAGCGCAGGCGTGCGTGGACAAAGCTCAACAATCAATTTGATTTGAAGCAGAGTCATTTTATTTCTCTCCAGCATACATCTTTATACACTTAAAGCAAGCAATCAAGCAATTGCTAATTGGTTAATAAAATACACACAGGCAGCAGCTGTAACTTCATTGGCTAATTAACATCCTGGCCAACCCTCTAATTTATTATCCTGTTATTGCCTCCCAGCAGATAAGAACTAGCCTCATCCTAGAAACTTGCATATCAGTTTCCCACACTCTCATGCACAACAATCCCACAGCCAGGGGTTGCAGGAACTGATGGGGGAGCCCATTCAGAGTTAGAAATTTAAAAATGAACATTGCCTGCAATCTCTTCATGACACTTCATGCTGCAAATTGTGAGTGACAACACATTATTGTGTCTTGTCAGATAGTAAAAACCATGTTGTATATTAACCTATTTGCCAACATATTTCCCCATGTAATAACACAGTAAGATTGGATAAGAGAACACAGTAATTACACAGAATTCAGTGAGAACTAGGGAAAGGAACGCAGATATTTCTGAAGGAAATTTTATGGGAAAAATTATCTATTTTTAGATTAATATTTCCCTGTGTTAAAAATTAGGAAAAACACATAGCTTTGATAAAAAGCACAAATGAATCCGTTAAAAGATAATTTTAGGGTATTTATTTTCAAATAATCAAGGTACGCTTAGAGCACTCTGGCATGAATGGCATATTGTGAATAAATCTTCAAAACTGAATTATTACATTGAAAATGTTCATAACGCATCAAGTTTAAAACAAAAAGGAGTCCTAGCACTGCCATGTGATGTGCCTCCCCTCAGACTCTGCTCAGCTAGATCTTCAAGAAATTAGGTTCAACAGCTAATTTCAAGGAATTAGATCAATCAGTCACTATTTTTACAGAGCATTAGAGAAGGTGGTGGACAGAACCCAGAGGAATTGAGATGAATTTCCTGGAGAAACTTTCTATTCTTTGTACTCTAAACCTCACATGACAACAAAAATATCACCCTTTCAACTGATTTATGGCCAAGAAGAAAAGTTTGCCAAAAAGCTTCACCAAATTTCATGTTATGTGTCATTAACTGCCGGCGTCTTTAATACAATTAAGTTAATTTGTGATGACTGAGTAAAGGAACACAACCCCTTCTCTGTTTCTTTATCAAACTACATTTGTTGTGTCCTTATAACCAAGAACGTGAAGAGCCTGGCAGTACATTGAAATCAATAGTGCACAGTGACAGTACATTGCCTGCAAATAATATGTCTAAAAAAAATAAACTAAAAACTGCAGATTGTAGAAGAGATTTCTAGCTATAGGAAGAGAGCATTTGAGGTTGGGGACTGTGTTTTGTTAATTGATGTGAGAAAAAGAAAGGAAGGGTCATATCTTGATTACCAATTATATGTAGATAGAAAGTTAAAAAACACATGAATTAATGCTGACAGAAGTTCAAAGATTATTATATAATCTTGTGTGAGTTAACTTAAATATATTGCTTAATTAATTCTATCATTTTTTCAACTATTAATTTTCAAAGGTGTAGTGCAGGAGGTGGGTGTAGCTTCCCTGCCTTCCAGAGAGAACCAGTCAAGACAATAAAGAGAGGGGGAGAGGGAGAGAGAGCAGCTGCACATGTGTGTAGTTGTGCTGTTTATGACACATGTACATTGAACTGAACAACCCAGTCTGACAATTTAATAGTTTATTTTGTTAAGATAAATATTTTGGATTTCTTGAAATTCCACAGTTGAAATACAAATGACGTTATTTAGAGAAGTTAACCTTCACTATAGATTTGAGGGAAAGAAAAAAACTGTAAATAATTCCATTTCTACAAATATATTTATATGCTTGTTTTTGAAATACTGTTGAAATGTAAAGTAAAATATTCTTGTATTTACACCTTGTTACAATAATATTTTCTAAATTAAAATAATATTTTTCTTTCATATTTACACTTATTTCACAGGGGTAGAAAATTCTGACTGGAGTGAATGACCCCATCCCCCACCACCTGCTACCCCTGGGGCAGGGGACGGGAAAGGTGGGGGCTGGGGGTTGCCAGGTGTCCAGTTTTCGACTGGAACCTCCAGTTGAAAAGGGAAACTGGCAGCGTCCGGTCAGCACAGAAAGTCCAGTTGCTGCAGTAACTGGCCCCCACCACTGGGGGTGGGAAGAGCAGCAGGGCTGGGAGGGGCCAGTCTGTGCCGCGGGGTCACTGTCAGGGACAGAGATTCCCTCCGGCCTGAGCTGGGACCGGGCAGATTATCAGGGGAGACACGTTTGTACCCCCAGCATTGACACCAGGATAGAAATAAGGGCGGAGCTTCCCGGAGAAGGTGCCAGTGAAAGTGAAGAGATGGGACCTGTCAGTCACATTGTAAAACGAGACCTCGCCCGCCTCATAGTCCAGGAAAATCCCCACCCGGCTGGGCCTGACGCTCACGGGGAGGGGGTTCCTGGGGTAGGTGCAGGCCTTGTATCCTCCATCCCTCAGCTGCACGACCCAGCATCCATTCCCAGGTGTGGCTATGAACCATCCCTTCCTGCTCACAGATTCCCTACAAACCCCCAGTTCCCAGCCTGTCTTGTCTCCCACCTCCACCTCCCAGTAACGCCTTCCGCCCGTGAACCCCTCAGCGCCCAGGACACAGACACAACAATCAAATCTCTCAGGGTTGTCGGGCAGATCCTGGCGTTTGTCTCCATTTCTCACACGTTTCCGATCCTCAGACAGGACGAGCCAGGGATTTGCCGTGTCTGGATCCAGAGTCATGTCCACTGGGGAGAGAGTCACAGAGTCAGGGCCGGGGGCAGGGGCTGGTCACTGGGATCAAAGGGAAATTAACCTGCAGCCCCGTTAATCACTGTGGGGGGAGGGGGCGTTGCGTGAGTGGAGTCAGGGCCCTTCTGCCTGTGAGGAGACAATGAGAGGAAAGGGCAGGAGGAGTAGGAGGGGTGAGGTGTCAGCGGAGCGGGGGAGGGGAGAGGAAAGGGGAGCGGGAGGTGACCGGAGCAGAGGGGGTGGAGGGAGGGACATAGGGGTGGGGCAGGCACAAGGGCTATGGGGTGATAAGGGAAGGGAGGGGCACCAGGGGGCAGAGGGGGGTGAAGGGAAGGGCAGGTTCCAGGGGGCTGCAGGGAGCGAGGGGAGGGTTGGGCACCAGGGCAGAAGAAGGGGATGGACCCCAGGGGGCACAGGGAAGCAAGGGAAGGAGCAGGCACCAGGGTCAGAGGGGTGTGAGGGAATGGGGGAGCTCCAATGGGGCAGGGGAAATCAAGGGGAGCGTGAGCTGCCAGGGGGTGAGATGATGAGGAGTGGGGAGGTGGAACCATGGGGGGAAGCGAATGAACAGGCATTAGTGCCAAAGGGGCAGAATGGGGGGTGAGGGAGCAGGTGAGCAGAAGGGGGCAGAGAGAGGGGTGAGGAGAAGGGCAGGCCCCAGGGGGGCAGAGGCATGTGCAGGGAGATGTGGGCACCAGGGAGGCAGAGGGAGGCTGAAGGGAGGGTGGGGCCCAGAGGTTAGGAGAGGGTGAGGGGAGAGGTGCGGCAGTGCTTAGGTGAAGGGAAGGGCTGAGACCAGGGAGGTGAGGGAAGGGACTTGCACCAGGTAGGCAGAGGGGGCCAGGGTAGAGCTGGGACTTGGGGCAGAGGAGGAGCTGGCACCAGGGGACTGGAGGGGTGGTGAGGGGTGCAGGTGTCACGGAGCCAGAGGGGGAGGGGAGGGGCAGGGGTGACAAATAAAGAGACGGTGGCATGGGTGATGGTGGCAGAGGGGGGAGAGGAGAGCAGGGTCAGTGGGGCAGAGGGTGGTGAGGGGCTGGGCACCAGGAAGGAAGGGGACAAGGGGAGTATCAGGTGTTGGGGGGCAGGGTGAGGGAAGGGGCAGGCAGCAGGAGGGGGCAGCTGGTAAAGGGAAGGGCAGGTGCCAGGGGATTGAGGGGGTTGAGCAGAAGGGCAGGCACAGGGAGGGCAGAGGAGGGGAGGGACAAGCACCAGGGGGCAGAGAGGGGTGAGAGGCAGGGCAGGTGGGCAGAGGGAGGTGTTAGGAGAGGGGATTGGGGAGAGGCAGGTGCCAGGGGGTCAGAGTGGGGTTAGAGAAGGGGTGGGCACAGGGGGACGAGGGAAGGGGCGGGTGCCAGGGGTCAGAGAGGGTGGGGAGAGGGGCAGGTGTCAGGAGGGCTGAGGGGAGTAAGAAGGGCGATAGGACAGCAGAGGAGGGTGAGGGGAGGGGTGGGAGACATGGCACAGAGGAGGGAAAGGGGAGAGGTGGATGCCAGGACATAGTGGGGGTGTGAAGTGATGGGAGGGCTCCAGGATGCAGAGGATGTT
This sequence comes from Mauremys mutica, assembly GCF_020497125.1. NCBI lineage: Eukaryota > Metazoa > Chordata > Testudines > Geoemydidae > Mauremys > Mauremys mutica. Next base: position 32,326,868 of record NC_059083.1, read on the forward strand.
TGGGGGAGAGGGGCAGATGCCAGGAGGGCAGGGGGAGAAGGGATGGGCTGTTCCAGTGGGGCAGAGATGGGTGGAGGGCAGGGGCATGTGCCAGGGAGGCAAAGTGGGAGTAGAGGGGCAGGGCCCAGGGGAGCAGAAAGGGAGTGAGAAGAGAGGGAGGGATGTTGGTGAGGGGTCAGAATAGATGCTGGGTCCAGGGTCCCTCACAGGGGTGGGGGAAGGGTAAGGGAGGGGCAGGAGCCCCTGGGCCCCTTATCTCACCCCCACAAATCAGGCTGAAAATGGAGACTTGGCTCCAGCCTGAACTCTCTGCCCAGAGCCATTTGTCCCATGGACGATACTAGCGGCACAGACCCTCTGCAGCTGCACCTGGGCATCTCCCAGAGCGGATAATGGTCACAGAGACCATCTCAGAGCCCCAGGGGCTCAGGTGTCTCCATCTAATGACTGTGCCAGCCACGCCCTTCGTGCTGGGGGTACGAGTGGGGTTTACACCCCAGCTGCTGGAGCTCTGTGTATTGAGGATACAAAGACATCACAACGGCCGTGTGAGTCCCCCCACTGTCCTGCCAATGTGGCTCAGCCCTGACACCTGCTGGAACCTCTCCCTGGGGAGGAACCGTCCCTGCGGCCTGTTCAGGCCTTGGCTTCCCTGAGGAGATGGTGGCCAGAGCGCCCCCCTCCCTCCCAGCTCTGTGTGGTAGGATACCCCAGAATTCATTGACCCCTGGGTTACTGGTGCTGCTATGTGTGTGCATGTCCCCTGGGCTTGCTAACCTCTGCGGGCACTGCCCAGTCGCCCCCAGCATGCACCAGTGCACACAGAGGTCAGGCAGCAGGCTGGGTGTGAATGTAAAACACAGCTCAGCCACAGCTGAGAGACAGGAAAGCTGCTGTGTGGGCACAGTTTGTTTTACTTGTGTCCGTGAGTTTCAGAGTCTGGTTATAAAAACATCTGCCTCTGCACCGGGGAGAGGGCCTGCCTCAGCCCAATCCATGGACACACTGAACAGCTCTTAGCCCTTCAGAGTTTTGTAGAAGGAAATTGCAGGTTAAAGGCCTGTATGAGCATGGAAACCCTGCTGTTGGGAGGGGAGATTTGAGCAGTTTAATGCCTATTAAGGTTAGGTGAGATAATGTCTATCAGGCACGACCCAGATACCATACTGGGAAGGTGAAGCGGAGGGGAAATTACTCAGCATTTTTCCAAAGCAAAGGAGCAGAGAGCTCTCAGGGGCTGGTGGGGTTTTGACAGATCTCATTTCAGCGGAGCTTACAGCACAGTTACCTGCATATTGTCGGGCTTTTTCCCAACCTGAAATCAAGCAAATACAGAGAGATGAGAACTACCCTGAACACAGACTTGCTGAATAGAAAACAATCTTTAACAAAGTTTATGATAAGAGAAAATATATTTCTGTATGATAACTATCTATTAGCAAAACCACAAATTTATTTACCTGCATTTAGTAGGGCTCTTCTCCACTCTGAAACCAAACACAGACAGAGAGATGAGACCTCCCCTGAACACAGACACTCCAAATACGATACAATTTTGTAGCAAGGTTTATATTAGGAATAAAAGGCAACTTAGGCCTGGTCTACACTAGGACTTTAATTCGAATTTATCAGCGTTAATTCGAACTAACCGCTCAACCGTCCACACCAGGAAGCCATTTAATTCGAACTAGAGGGCTCTTTAGTTCGAATTTGGTACTCCACCCCGGCAGGTGGAGTAACGCTAAATTCGACATGGCTAGCTCGAATTAGGCTAGGTGTGGATGCTAATCGAACTTAGCAGCTCCGGGAGCTATCCCACAGTGCACCACTCTGTTGACGCTCTGGACAGCAGTCCGAGCTTGGATTCTCTGGCCAGCCACACAGGAAATGACCCGGGAAAATTTGAATTCATTTTCCTGTCTGGGCGGTTTGAATCTGACGTTCTGGTTGCACATCGGGGCGAGCTCCGCAGCACCTGCAACGATGCAGAGCTCTCCAGCAGAGGAGTCCGGGCAATCCCAGAATAGAAAGAGGTCCCCAGCATGGAGTGACCGGGAAGTCCAGGATATGATCGCTGTGTGGGGCGAGGAGTCTGTGCTCTCGGAGCTGCGCTCCAACAAGCGGAACGCGAAGACCTTCGAGAAGGTCTCTAAAGCCATGAAAGAGAAAGGATACAGCCAGGATGCGATGCAGTGCCGCGTGAAAGTGAAGGACCTAAGACAAGGGTATCAAAAAGTCAGAGCGGCAAACGGACGCTCCGGAGCCCAGCCCCAGACATGCCGCTTCTACGAGGCACTGCATGACATTCTAGGTGGGTCTGCCACCACTGCCCCACCAGTGACGGTGGACTCCGAGGACGGAATAGTGTACCGGGACAGTTCCTCCTGCCTGTTCGCCGATGGGGAAGATGAGGAAGGGTCTTTTGAGGACGGCGCAGGCGACATCGAACCCACTCCCGCTTTCCCTGACAGCCAGGATCTCTTCATTACCCTCACAGAGATCCCCTACCAACCGTCCCCGCCCGTTAACCCGGACTCGGAATCAGGGGAAGGATCAGGCGGTAAGTGCTACAAACAGGGAAACATTTATTTTTTTAAGAAACAGGGATATATATCAAAAATAGAAATACTATATAAAAAATAGAAAAAATAGAAATACTATACAAAAATTATACTATACTATACTATACAAAAAATTTTAAATATGAAACTATACAAACAGCAGGTCTACACATATAGGAGCTATACAAACAGCAGGTCTACACATACAGGAATGGAGCAATAGTCCTCTGGGGACAGTTCAAAAAAGCTCTCAGAGAGCAGCTGGAAAAGCCTCAGCAGGAGGTTCCTTGGTAGAGGTGCCTTGTTGGGTGCTCCGTTGAAGCACACTCTTCCACGCCAGGCCATCCTCAGGTAAAGGGGGACCATCGCCTCGACGAGCATGGCAGCGTATGGTCCTGGTCTGTGCAGGGCTTCTGTTAGCATCCGCTCTCTCTCAGTCCGCCTGACACGCCTCAGGGTGATGTCGTTGTGGAAGTGCTGCATCTAATTAGTGGAATTAGTGTACTGTTACTATTGTGAATGGTAGACTTTTACTTTGCATAAGAATGACCCTCGCTTAACAGAGTTTTACTTTGCATAAGAATGACCCTCGCTTAACAGCCACGTGTTGGAGGCCACAGAGGAAAAGCATACAGTGATCTTTCCCGTGCACTGGTGGGAGGGGCCGCAAAACGGTCATCTTTTCTGCTTTGCACATTGCCTCCAGCAGGAGAGCACAGCTAAGCACTAACTGATAAGCACTCTGTACTGTAAGGCTTACCAGGACTTTGTGCAAGAGGGATGCAGCTGTCTTTCCTCGCTTGTGCGCTATCCAGTGCAATGGCGCCGCCAATGAGAGCGTATTCCGAAATCTCGGACTAGTTCTGAGATCTCATGAGACTTGGTTCCCTCTTTGGTCTTCTTAACTGAAACTGACTAGACTGTGTTTACTGTTGGCAAACATATATGTGTTCAAGGAAATCACCTACTTTTTCGCATCACACAGCTTCGGCTCCTTCCCGGACTGCCCCGGCATCCCCCTCGCAGAGGCTGGCTCAGATTAGACGCCGAAAGAAAAAGACTAGGGACGACATGTTCCAGGAATTGATGGCCAGCTCCAGAGCGGAGGCGGCAGAGCAGAGACAGTCGAGGGAGAGCCTGTGTCAACGGGAGGATAGGTGGCGGCAGGAAGACCAGCAGGCGACTCAAACGCTGCTTGGTCTAATGAGGGAGCAAACGGACACGCTCCGGCGCCTTGTAGATGTTCTGCAAGACCGCAGGCAGGAGGAGAGAGCCCCCCTGCAGTGCATCTGCAACCGCCCTCCAACGCCAGGAAGTCCTGTCCCCCCCTCACCCAAAGTTACAAGAAGAAGGGGCGGTAGGGGCCGTGAGAACTGTCCCTGCACCGCAGCACACCGATAATGTTCGAGACAACTCTCGCGCTGTAAATTTGTACAAGCTCTTTCCTTACAGCATCAACCAGTCCCAACTCCAAGTTCAAACCCCACACTGTGTACTACATTACTAAAAGCGGTTTGGTGTTACTGACTGTTTCCGTCACGTTTCTGGTGTCAGAAGACTTTCTGTTGTTGTGTGTGTGTGGGGGGGGGGAATTGTAATTTCAGTGCATAGCCCACAGTGCCATGCTACAGACTTGGGTGCAGGGTCAACTGCAGGGCACACACAGACTGCAGTCACTAGGCACCAGGGACAGTCTGTGTGGTGTATGCTGCCCCGGGTCTTTCCTTGATGTGTATGCTTGTGCAGGGTCCTGGTGCCTGCCGTCCCCGAATGTAAAGGCAGGCTTCCCTTCACATGCACTTGGACCGTAGTCACGATCCTCCCCGGTGCCCTGAGCCCCAAAAAGAGACCTCATCCAGGGGCAGATACTCACCCTTCCCCCACACCCCTCACCCCTTCCAATGCCCAAACCCACAGCCGTCATGTTAACCCCTATCCAAAGACGGCACCCCTCGCCCCTTCCTGCAAACCCACCCATCAGTGCACACCTTTCCCAGCACAGAATGCTTCCATGTTTCAACCAGGAAACAGAAATGCAAAGTCAACGAAAGATTTATTATTAATTACTAAAACATGTCCTTAGTTTTAAAACGTCCTTCGGAAGTGGGGGAAACTTGGTTTATGATCAGGCTCTCTTAAAATCAAGTGGACAGTCACAGGTTACCCTGCTCTGCGAGGAAACTCGCTTTCAAAGCCTCCCTGATGCATATCGCTTCCCGCTGGGATATTCTCTCAGCACGGGTGTCTGGCTGATCGTAAACAGCAGCCAGGCGATTTGCCTCAACCTCCCAAGCGGCCAAAAAGGTCTCGCCCTTGCTCTCACAGAGATTGTGGAGCACACAGCAAGCAGCAATAACTACGGGGATATTCTTTTCGCTGATGTCCGAGCGAGTGAGTAAGCTCCGCCATCTCCCCTTGAGACGTCCGAAAGCACACTCCACCACCATTCTGCACTTGCTCAGCCGGTAGTTGAAGAGTTCCTTCTCTCTGTCCAGGGCGCCTGTATAGGGCTTCATGAGCCAGGGCATTAGCGGGTAGGCTGGGTCCCCGAGGATCACTGTAGGCATCTGCACATCCCCAACCGTTATTTTGTGGTCCGGGAAGAAAGTTCCTGCCTGGAGGCGTCTAAAGAGACCAGAGCTCCTGAACACACGCGCGTCATGAACCTTGCCCGCCCACCCGACGTTGATGTTGGTAAAACGTCCCCTATGGTCCACCAGTCCTTGCAGCACCATGGAAAAGTAGCCCTTTCGGTTAATGTACTCGCTGGCCTGGTGGGCTGGTGCCAGGATAGGGATGTGAGTCCCATCTATAGCCCCACCGCAGTTTGGGAATCCCATCGCGGCGAAGCCATCTATGATGACCTGAACGTTTCCCAGGTTCACTACCTTTGAGAGTAGTTGCTCAACGATTGCGTGGGCTACTTCAATCACAGCAACCCCCACGGTAGATTTGCCCACGCCAAAGTGGTTCGCTACTGACCGGTAGCTGTCTGGCGTGGCAAGTTTCCAGAGGGCTATGGCCACTCGCTTCTGCACAGTCAGGGCTGCTCGCATCCGGGTGTCCTGGCGCTTCAGGGCAGGGGACAGCAAGTCACAGAGTTCAAGGAAAGTACGCTTACGCATCCTGAAGTTTCGCAGCCACTGTGATTCGTCCCAGACCTGCAGCACTATGCGGTCCCACCACTCCGTGCTTGTTTCCCGGGCCCAGAATCGCCGTTCCACACCATGAACTTGACCCATTGCCACCATGATCTCCACGGTGCGGCGTACCCTGCTTTGTGAGAGGCCTGCGCCACTCTCCTCACCGCGCTGCCGGAGCCTCCTCGCCCGATTTCTCATCAGCTGGCTGTGGAAGAGGTGGACGATAAGGTGCGAGGAGTTGACAACGGCCATAAGTGCAGCGATGATCGCAGCGGGCTCCATGCTCGCAGTGCTGTGGCGTCCGCGCTGTAACCGACCAGAGAAGGGCGCGATCAGATTTCCCGCCGGCGCTTTCAGTGAGGGAGGGCTGTTGTGAGTGACGGTTGAATGATGACAGTTACCCAAAACCGCCCTCGACACATTTTTTCACCCAGCAGGCATTGCGAGCTCTACCCAGCATTCCAATGGGCAGCGGGGAGTGCGGGAACTGTGGGATAGCTTCCCACAGTGCACCGCTTCCAAAGTCGACGCTGGCCCCGTGAATGTGGACTCAGAAGTTCGAATTTGTGTATTTAGTATGGATACACAAATTCGACTTCATAAGGTCGAATCCACAAATTCGACTTAAGTAGATTCAAAATAGTCCTGTAGTGTAGACAAGGCCTTACTGAGTTCACCCTGCAGTTTCTCTAAAAGTAAAGCAAAGAGAAACAAGTAAACATATGATAAAAGAAAAAGGAGGCTATTCAACAAGATCCCACACCACACAAACCAAACTGACTCTCAGTTCATAGTGAGAGCTCTGAATACCTGCCCTGGGGGGGTCTACGGAACTTGTAAAGTTTGAGATTCCCCCTCCCTTACCCATTGCAATGAACAAAGGGACTCGCCTCTCTCTGCACAATGCGCCTCTGCAAGTGAATAGCAGGAGAGATGTGTTACAAGGTAGAAGATTTAACTGAAAGTACTGCAAGCTCATAGGAGTCATTTTTCTACTGGTAGAAAGTAGAACACACACACAGAGGCTCTGCCTAGCTATTCCCATTGCGAGCATTATACTGGGGACACAAGGCCTAGTGCAGTTAAAACACTGAGTAAATGGTGTCTCCTTTCCCCTCTGGCCGAGTGAAGGGAGGCCCCACACTGAACTCGGTGGCGTTTCTGTCCATCTGTAATGGGAGAACTTTTGAAAACCATGTCCCATCAGCTCCAGCGTTTCAGGGCATGTTCTAGGCTTCAGTGGGCAGAAACCTCCTGATTTTGGTGAAAACTGTAAAAGCCTGATTTCCACTAAAATCACCATTTGATCCCTCAAGATACAGGATGAGGCAGTGACCTCAGGGTTAGGGTTTAAGCTGTGGGTGAGGTTAGAGTTAGGTTCAGCAGGCCCCTCATTACACTCCAGTCATCCCCTCCCCAGCTGCGCTTCTTGCCCCAGTGTCAGCTAGACACCCAGCTGGTCTCCTCACCCCTTGAGTCCAGCCAGGCCATTCTCATCCCTGCTCTGGTCTGAACACTATTGATTTGGGTAACAATCAGAAAAGCCTGATTTTAGTGGAAATTAATTTTTCCAGTTTTCTGCTTTTCACCAAGCTCGATAAGGTTATGGCCAGAGTGGGGAGAAGAGGGACCCAGTTGAAAGGGGATGGAGATGGGGAGGAGCCCAGCCGGGATTACTACTGGGCCTATGTAATCAACAAAATGTGCTACCCTCTTGTTAAAGATTTGCCACATAATTATGCTCCGTGACTTAAACTCTCAGGGTGAGATTTTGTGCTCAGAACCTGCAGCCCAGGAGCATGTGAGGGCTCAGGCAACTTTAAGCCCTGCCCTGTATCCTCCTGATCTTGGGTGCTCTGAATGCTAAATCAACCCCCGCAGCAATGCAGGGCTTGTCTGCATGGGAAAGTTACACAGGTACAAGGTAAAGTGGCCATTTAAACCGCTTCTGTTACACCAGTATATAGCTCCATGGCAACACACACATTCCGTAAGAAGAGCGAGTTTTTCTGGCTTAGTTTATGTAATATCAGAAACTGCTCCTGGCAGGCAGGGGAGCAGAGCAAACTCACAGAGGCGAGACATCAGGAGCTGTTGCTCTCCTGCCCTCCCCTTACACAGCCTAGGCAGGGAAAGTAACCTGGGATGCAGGGAACTTTGACATTGCTCCTCCATCGTGCCCCCCCAGCCCCTAGGGGTGCGCAGAGGAGCAGTGTTCAACGGTGGGAGGGAGCAGCAATGCCAGATGCTCCGTGCATTCAGGTCACTTTTCCCACATGGGCACAGGAAGGGGGTGCAGGGATTAGGGACACAGGACAGGGGCAGGGGTTAAGAGCGCAGGAGGTGGGGAGTGAAGCAATAAGGGATATGGGGGGCTGGGGTTGGGGCAAAGGTGGCACAGTGCAGGGGTTGGGGACACAGGATGGAGAGAGAGTTTAGGAGCAGAGGAGGTGGGGAGTGAAGGGATTAGGGGTAGGGGGGGCAGGGGTTGGGGAGGAGGGGGCACAGTGCAGGGGTTGGAGTGAAGGGGGAGCCCGTGGGGGCCAGGATCACTGGGGGCACCCACAGGGAACAGGGAAATAGGGGGGAGCACTGTGCCCACAGGGGCCAGGGGCACCAAAATACAAGTCTACCCAGGGCGCCATTTTCCTTAAGGCCCAGCCCTTGCACTGTGGTCCCGCCCTGACACCCCCCCCCCCTTGTCCCAGTCCCATCTCACATATGTCCCCTACAATAGGGCTTGTGAGGGGGTCCTCAAAGGGCAGCTTGCAGCTGTTTTATGCCCTTGCTGCAGTGGAGGAATCTGCCCCCAGCTGGATCCAGGTTTTCAGAAGCCCTGTTACACTGCTCTGGTCCTTTTACTGAACATGATGCAGTTGAGAGGGGGGTGAAAATCTCACCCTCCCTATATTAAAACGTGTCCAGCCTTTCTGGGTATAAAGGTGACATTGATCAAGTGACCTGGGTGTAAGCAATGCTCCAGCCTAGTGAGATCTGCCTGAGTCTGCAGGCAGCGCTGTTTGCTGCTCACACTCAGCACAGTGGGGTTGGGATGCTGACACTGAAGCCTGATTGATGACAATTTAATTGTCACTATTTGCAATTATCTCAGTGCTGATCGTTTAATCAGAAACATCCAGCTTTTGTGCTTCTCCCTCACAGCTGGATGAGGACAGGTACTGGGGAGGGCGGCAGTGGGGCAAGGGCAGAGGGCAGTGGGGCAATGGCAAATATTGGGGCAGAGGGCAGTGGGGCAGCTACCTGTCATCAAAGGTTGCCGGGGTGAGGAACAATGAATTCAGGCCCCTCCCTCCTCCATCCAAATACAATGTGAGCTCTGTGCCTGCTAAAAACGGGGAGGGGAGAGAGGAGATACAGTCTCCTTCCCTTCCCCCAAGTACGAAATGCCTCCTGGTCCTGGATACCAGAACACGAACACGAACACGAACACACACACAGCGCCCAAGGTCACTGAGGGTGAAATCCTGCCCCTTCCCTTTTTACATGGCTGTGGAAGGGGGGATCCCATGTGAGGGATTCTGTTAAATACTGGACAAGTCTCACAGTCCTCAGCAATGACCCTGGCTGGGCCAAGCTACGGTGACTCAGGGCCTGGGCTCCAGGTGCCGTGTCTGTAACTTCCAAGGGGTTTTAGGACAATTGGCCCCTTCCCGTTCAGAGCCCGTCTGTGTCAGCGCGAGCTGCTCTGGCCTCACTGCTTGGGCTCTGGGGCCAATACAGAGATATTCCCCATCACCCCTTCAAACACCAGCACGTTATTTGTAATTGTTCCATCCCACGGGTGTTTTGCACTGTCTCCAGAACATGCATTTACTCTCCCTCTCCCCTCCCTCCCTATTGGAATCGTCTCTGTGCAAACACCTTCCCTCCCAACACCTGCTGAAGGGAGCAGCTCTGCGAGGGGTGAAAGTAACACAGAAGACTTACTGGTATGGGGCCCCGACTCCAGGCCCCTGGAAGGGGCAGGGCCCTCAGGGGGAAGGGGCGGGGCTGGGGGCTCAGCCTTTCCCAGCCATCCCATACGCGCTCCCTGGCCCACACCACATGGGGCTCCGGCGGTAATTTAAAAGGGCCCGGGGCTCTGGCCACAGTAGTGGTGGCAGCAGCTGGGAGCCCCAGGTCCTGCCGGTAGGGTCCAGCAGGACCGCCAATGGGGGGGGACGGACAAAAGGGGCAGCGATGTTAAAGCGCTGCCGCGACAGCATTTTAATGTTGGCTGCATATGGGCCGGTACCAGTGGCCACTTCTTTTCGGTACGCCGTACTGGCCCGTACCAACCCACTTTCACCCACGGGGTCTGCTGATTTCTCACCCATCACCACTCCCCATTGCTCTGTAGTGTCCCTGCTGCAGTCCCTGCAGCCCACACAGCTCCGTATCCACAGCCTGAGCCATCATTGCCCATGGGCCCTCCAAGCACAGCTGGGTCCCCAGGGGCGAGGGAGGGAATCCCCAGCTGTGACAATCTTTACACCGAGTCCCAGCCTCCCTTTGGCTTCATTCCAAATGTCTCCCCTGCTCGGCAATCTCTAGTTTACTGATCGGACACATTTTTGGGAAACATTCTCATATAACCCTTAACCCACCCCATTGGCCCCAGACACTGACCTTTCTCGCTCTCCAGTTCAGATCGCAGCGTCTCTAGGAGGAGAAAAGGGGGAGAGTTGTTTACTTGTTTACTGACATCTAGTTTGATGGACATCCTCCTCATCTGGACCCATGGGAAGGAGGTCCTTGAGGAATTCCACCAGGATTTCAACAATTTCCACCCCACCATCGACCTCAGCCTGGACCAGTCCACACAAGAGATCCACTTCCTAGACACTACAGTGCAAATAAGCAATGGGTCACATAAACACCACCCTATACCAGAAGCCTACTGACCTCTATTCTTACCTACATGCCTCCAGCTTTCATCCAGACCACATCACACGATCCATTGTCTACAGCCAAGCTCTAAAATACAACAACATTTGCTCCAATCCCTCAGACAGAGACAAACACCTACAGGATCTCTATCAAGCATTCTTAAAACTACAGTACCCACCTGCTGAAGTGAAGAAACAGATTGACAGAGCCAGAAGGGTACCCAGAAAGTCACCTATTACAGGACAGGCCCAACAAAGAAAGTAACAGAACGCCACTAGCTGTCACCTTCAGTCCCCAACTAAAACCTCTCCAGCACATCATAAAGGATCTACAACCTATCCTGAAAGACAATCCCTCACTCTCACAGATCTTGGGAGACAGATCAGTCCTCGCTTACAGACAGCCCCCAACCTGAAGCAAATACTCACCAGTAACCACATACCACACAACAAAAACACTGACCCAGGAAACCAAACCCTGCAACAAACCCCAGTGCCAACTCTGTCCACATATCTATTCAAGGGGCACCATCATAGGACCTAACCAAGTCAACTATACCATCTGGGGCTCATTCACCTGCACATCTACCACATGTAATATATGCCATCATGTGCCAGCAATGCCCCTCTGCCATGTACATTGGCCAACCAGTTTTGCACCCACCTTATAGTAGCTCCATCTAGGTTGCATTTTCCTAGTTTGTTTATGAGTCAAGATATTACCACGTCTACCACTTCCCCCATCCACAAAGCTTGTTACCCTGTCAAAGAAAGCTATCAAGTTGATTTGACACAATTTGTTCTTGACAAATTCATGCTGACTGTTTCTTATCACTTTATTATCTTCTAGAGGTTTTGCAAATTGATTGCTTAATCATTTGCTCCATTATCTTTCCAGGATACAGAAGTTAGGTTGACTGGTCTGTAATTCCCTGGGTTGTCCTTATTTCACTTTTTATAGGCCTTGTTTACACTGGCAAGCTACTGTGCAGTAAAGCAGCTTTCTGCATTGTAACTCCGAGGTGTACACACTGCCAAGCCACTGCGTGTGCAGAAACTCCTTAGTTGCAGCGTTTGCAAAAAAAATACCTCGACGAGAGTCATAAGCCTTAAAGTGCTGAGGCTTCAGCACTGTAAACACAATCACATCACAGAAAGCAATCAATTGTCCTCTGGAAGTGTCCCATAATCCCTCTGCCCCCCCCCCCCCCGCTCCCTGTCCCCTGATCACCCCCTCCCGCGAATCCTGCCCCTAACTGCATCTAGGGACCCCACCACCTATTTAAGCCTCCTTTCTCCTTGTCCCCAACTGCCCCGACCTGAGACCCCCCCCAACTTCCCCCTAGGACCCCACCCTTTACCTGTCCCCTGACAAACCCCTGGGACTCTCATGCCTATTCAACCGCTGCCTGTCCCCTGACTGCCCCCCGAACCTCCGCCCCATCCAACCCCCTCGCTCCTGTCCCTTGACTGCCCCCCCAGAACCTCCTACCCCATCTCCAACCCCACCGCCACCGTACCGTGCCACTCAGACCAGCGTGTCTGGCTCCGCGCAGCTGCAGACACGCTGCTGCATACATGCTGCTGTTGCTCCCCCGTGAAGCCACAACTTCCCCTCCCCCCACCCCAAGCACCTGCCTTCCAGATTTGAACACCTCAAAATTCAGGAGTGCTCAAGCTCAGTTTGGGCAGCTGTTACTTCATTTCTCCCAAATCAAATATACTGATCCACTGTAACTTGCTGTAGAAAAAGTAGGATAAAATTGAGCAAGAAATGCTTCCCAGTGGTTATTAGGACTGGAATTGCTTATCTGGTCTAAAGGCTATTTGCATACAGCACTATATGTGCCTTGCCAGTGTGGACGGGGAGTAAGTTACAGTGCTGTATAAAGCCACCACCAGCGCTTGTAAGCTCTCAAGTGTAGCCAAGGCCATAGTTGTAGATAAGAGTAACTGCTAACCTTTCCATCTGCACAGCCACTACTGCTGCCCATCCACAGCGCTTCCTACTCACCTGCATGGGGAGATGGGAGGTGGGGGGTTTCATTGGCACAGTCTGAATGGGCAGAATTGGTTCATCAAGTTCCCCCTGCCCGGCTTTGCAGTCTGGTTTTCCTGTGAGTCAGCCAAGTTACGTATGTCGGTGCTCCAAGCGCCAGCAACCTGAGCCTCACAAGGTGTTTCAAACAGGAGGCCAGGGCATGATCCCCAGGGAACAGTTCAGAATCACATTCGGATTAGGGATTTCTCTCGAGTGAGATGCTGGAATGGGTGAAACCACTATGACACTTCTTGGTTCAAACATGATCATAATTTATTCAGCTTCCTCTTCACCCTCAGCCCAGCTTCCATTGCCTGAAAACTCCTCCAAATATAGAATCAAAGCCCATAAATCCCTGGTATCTTCTACCCTTTTGGTTTTTGTTTACTCTCTCTCACTCTCTCTTCTCTCACTCTCTCTCTTCTCTCTCTCACCTAAAAAATTCCCCCCTCTTTGTGTACTTCACCTTTCGCTCTGTGTTTGCCTCCCAGAAGCAGTAACTGGTCCAGGCCAATGAGAACAGGCCAGGAGAGACAGGATCACACCCAGAGTCCACCATCCAGGGGATTGACCCTCGGGAATAACAGCTCTGCAAGAGAAAGTGCCATTGACTTGGGAGCAAACACGCACAAGAATGAATGGCAGGACACAGTGTGACATGTGGTGATGCTGTGACTAGTTAAGATTTCTCACAGGGATAATACACAGGGACGATGTGGCTGCCAATCAAAACCCAAGCTTTAGCCTGGTTACTGTAGAACATGGTTAATTAATGGGAGGGTGGGGGTGTTTGAGGGAGGGAGAGGGTAGGGTGCAGCCTCCATTATGCTTACACCATCCCCCACTAGGTGTAAATTCAGGCACTCACTAGGCTGCTCTAAGTGATCCCAAGGCTTGAAGCCAGTGCAGACTGGCCATCAGAATACGAGGAGTTGTTGGAGGAGCTTCCCGACGACCCCGGTTGCTCACTGGGGTTCAGCCACATGAAGGACTCTGGCACAAAATATGTTAATGCAGGATTTTAATAAAAACAAAACTGAGCTTGGAGATTCAGAGTAAAAATTCCCCCAGCATCCTCTTTCCTGGGCCTTGGAGCAATGGCTGCCTAGAGGGTTCTTGCTAAGTGATTTGTGTGGTGTTATTGAAAACCATGTAAAAAATTACAAGTTGACACTTGAAATCCTGAGGGGATTCCTGGTCCTGGTTTGCAGGTCTAAGGGGGCTCTATAGGGAGGCAGTGCATCTGGGTCCTCTGCAGTCAGTCAGCAAAGAGCCAGCCTAGAGCAGGGTGGGTTTGGTTCTGCCTCTCTGCCTTCCTTAGGGAGCTAGCCTGCGTTTGTCTCTCTCTGTAGTTGGCTGTGGCATGTTAGAGTTCTTGGATTCTTTAGAAATAAAAGCAGTGTGGAACTGCAGCCTTTAAGGAAACAGGATTTATGTTTTGTTTCTAAACTCTCCCATGGTGTGCTTGTGAACAGTCAGGTTAACTTCTGGGCATATCATAGAATATAAAAACCAGCCTCAATAGTGCAGCACTATGAATACTCTGACTAATAATGCTTTTACAAATTACAACGTTACTGACTCTTATAGTTACCAAAGACAAACATTCTTACTAGTATAATGATTATAATATTCATTCTGCATATTCGGGCCCTGAACTTTTATTGCTGGT